>NW_027555514.1:116350391-116950391 GCF_003287225.1 Phascolarctos cinereus | reverse complement strand
TTGCTCGTCTGCCTTTAACCCTTCTATACTGACAGCAGTTTTCTAGAAGTGATCATATCTCTGCCTAATTCCTTTAAGTACAAGTTGCCATTTAAATGCTTTTACTTAGTGGAAATGCCAAGCTCATTTTAAAGATAATGTCCTTTCTTACTCTATAGATTTTTGCTCATGTTTTCATCTCTCCTTCTAACCTGACGCACCTTAAAAAGGAATAATATTTGAAGCCACTCCAAATAAAATAATAAATAAATAATAGATGAAGTAAACAAATGAATAGATAGCTAGATAAATAAATAAATAGACAGATAAATGTATTGATAGATAATGAAATAATATAAAAAATTAATCATTCAGTCTAAATTCTTTACTCAGTTCATCTGGTTGTGGTAAGGGGACTCATTTACAATTGTGAGTTTTTGGTCATTGGAGCTATCTTTGTGTTAAAGGCACTTCAATGAGACAAAATAAAAAGACTAAATGTGAACCAGATCCACTTTGGGGATGAGTTGAAGGGATAGAGCTGAGACTCTGAGCTTCAATTGTACCTGCCACCTAGATCTAACAGAAAAGAGTCTTCCTCTGCCTATGTATATCCATGGCTAAAGAAGGATGATGTTGGTGTCAGGAAGACATGAGCTCAGATGAAGGCTCATAGGGTAATAGATTTACATATGGAAGGGATGTTAGAGGTCAAGCATAACCCCCTTATTTTAAAGAAGGGGTAACTGAGGCCCAGAGAGACTAAATGACATGCCTAAAGTTTTATAGCTAGAAAGTATCTGGGGAAGGATTCTAGCCCAGAGCTCCATCCACTGCCCCAGAGGTGTCAAATTCACTGCTCAATTGGGCTGCAAAACTCCCAAGCAAGGAAAGAACTAAATTAAAACATATTTGGGAAATGTTTAACAAAATGAATAGAAATACAATGCAACATAGATAATGTTAATTTGTGGTTTTCTAAGTCAGTTTGGGCCTGCAGGGAATTGTTTCTATTTGAATCTGACACTGCCATTCTACACTACTAACTGCACAGTCTCTGAACTTCATTTCCTTGATCTATAAATTAGAGATAATGATAACTGCAGCACCTACCACACAGGTGACTGTGAAGCTCACATGTGTTTATATATGTAAGTGCTTTGTAAACTTTAAAGCACTACATAACGTCAGTTGTCAGAAACATAAAATACAGTCTCTATCACTGACATTGCTGTAGTACCGAGGCTAACCAGGCAGCACTAGGCTGAGGCCAAAGGAGCTTCTTTTGGGGAACTCTATTTTTGGGTCTAGTTTAAAAGGTCCTCCCCACTGGGGGCTGGAGAGGAGGAAGTAAAAAAGCTATCCAGCATACAAACATGAATCAGGTATGGAACATGTAGTTTTATTTCCACATGTAGAAAAGGGAATGCTAAGCAATCCAATATTATAAGTGATTCCAATCAGCTGAAAAGCCAAAATCCAAACTTTGTTAGGGCATTCGCAAACAGATTCTTTGCAAGAGCTGCTTACTAGCTATTCTACATTTCGCCTCCACTGAGTACAGTCCAATCCATTCCAAGTGGGCTCTCTTTGCTTGGTTTCTCTCTGGGTGGGCAACTCTTCCTCTCTTGGACAGTCTACTATTGACTCTGTCACTGCTTCTGTTGCCACTGAAACACATCCTATTGAGTGCCCAAAAGAAGGGACAGTACCAGCTACCTTTTGAGATTTCACAATGTCCTGTTCCAAAGGAAGGAAGCCACAAATAGGAAGTAGACCCATCACAGGCACAGATCTGATTAGGAGTCCATGAGTTCATATATTTTAGCTTAGTTAAGGATATGCAGCCTCCCAACCATTAAGTCTCTGGAGTCCAAAAAGTTATCCTCACACCTTGAGGCCAGCAGAAAGATGAACATGAGCATCAGAAATTGCCTCTTACCTATTCATGTAGTTCTGGCTCAAAAACCAATTAAAAGGGTCATTATCGTCTAACAGGAAGCAGTCAGAGGACATCTACTACCCATGCTCTGAAGTAGGAGTGGGGAGATCCCCTCCATTACATCTCTCCAAGTGACTATTACATTGCAAGAAGAAAACAGGAAAAGCAAAAAGATGGAAATACTATCTCTTCACCATGTTCTAGCCTGTCATTATCGTTCATAGACTGTTCTACCATCATATGCTGAGCAGCTGAAATATTTCAGTCACTGATCAACTTAAAACATTACCAAAAAAAATACATAGTTCCAACCTCCAAGGAACCTACATTGTGAAGAAGTCATTCTAATGTTCAATGAACCACATGAGGAGAATCATTGACCAAACCAAGAAGTATACTACCTTTCAATACCTAGTGAGTACCACTCAGTAATAAAATATTGCTGGCCTAGTAGACCATGACCATTTAAACAGTAGATACACAGTCAAGTATGTCTGATGTGCACCTGGTGTTCTCTTTTGGCAGGTTCTGGTTAAATGGTTATGAACCACTCGGTGGATTAATCTGTTCATAATTGGGCACTTTATTAAAAAGCCATCTAAATTTGAAATATCATTGCCATTCTCTGAAACTCCATTTAAAATCTTTAAGCTGAATGTGTCGAGTCAACCAAATGTGCAGTAGCATATGTTTTTAAGGATCTAACAGCTGTCTGCTGGAAACTATAGAGGACTCCAGTTCAGCCAACATACTTCTCACCTCTAAATGAAGGGGCTGAGCAGACCTGTTTGACACATCTCTGCTCTCAAAATTCATGACAAAGAGTGTATTTTCTTTTGCATCTATAAAGCACTTTTTGTTTGCAAAGGACTTCCTAATCACTTCTGCTCATCACTGTGCACAGAAGAACTGTGAATTAAATTTCCCCTTTTGACAAATGAGAAAATGAAGGAGCCCAGAAATGAAGAAACTACCCAAGATCACATAACAGGCTAAGGGCCAATGAGTTCCAAAATGACAGGATATGAGGAAGTTTAAGATGTGTGCAGAGAGCTGTTAATCACTTTCTTCCTGCCTGAAGTGAATTTATCTTCACTGAGCTGTTATATCATGATCTCTTTTACCATTAGGAATATGGATGCAGTATAGCTGGGCATATTCCCCTTTTTTCCTGAGGTACTTAAGGAGCTTTTCAGGTAATATCTCAAGAATTACCGTAACATCCCTATGAAATATGAATGCAGAGGGTACCATTATTCCCATCTAAGAGATGAGGAAGAAATTGAAGCACCAAGTTATCTAGCTACCAGGTGACATTGCTGATTTTCATTGGGCAGATTCTCTTAAAGAGAATTCACATATATATTAGCCAGACAGACAAGGTTCAGATGTAAATTATAAGGTACTGGAAGTGCTTTACATAAGACAGTAACAACATTAGAGATGTTTCTTGAAAAAATAAATAGGAACTGGAGAAAATTAGCAGTCCCATGTTGCGTTCCTGCTGGCTCTGAAGTGGCAGCTCCATTCAGAATAGCCAGCCCTAAACATGCAGTTTCCTGAACTCTGAGATAAAGATGGTTCTGGTGATATCTAATGCATTCTCCTTATAAGCTGAATGCCCTCAATGCTGTGTCAGCTCACAGCCCCTCTTAAAGGAGAGGTTTTTATACTCCAAAGGATGACTAGATAGAAAAATATTGGCCTCTGCTGGGTGAGGCTTGAGCAAGGTACCTTGAGGAGAACCAGGGAGCTGGTAGAAACTTGTTACATATGGGAGACGACATCTCTGGGAGAAGTACGCAGGAACTGAGACAAAGCAACCGCATATTCTACTAGTACATTGCCCACATACATTCATCTGCTTTTTTTCAATGAGAAAAATGTTCAAATCAAAGTTAACAAAAGCAAGACTACAAATCTGCTCCAAATCACAGTAAATTAATAAAGAGCAATATTTGTTTGATACTATATATAACAATAAGGTCAAATTTGACTCAGTGTGTATTGAATCCTTTTAAAATGAAAACTTTTTTTTATTTTTAACAAATGTTTCTTCTCTCCCTCCCACCCACCTCCTTAAAAAATGTAACAAATATGGATAGTCAAACAAAACAAAATTTCACATTGCCCATGTCTAAACACGCATGTCTCATTGTATAGCTTGAATCCATCATTTCTCTGTCACAGGCAGCATGCTTCATCCAGTCTTCTGGAATCATGGTTGGCCATTGCATTGATAAGAGTTTTTTTAAATCTTTCAAAATTGTATGATTGCAATGTTACTATAATTGTACAAATTGTTCTCTTCGTTCTGCTGACTTCACATTGTATAAGTTCATATAAGTCTTCCCAGGTTTCTCTGAAACCATCCCCTTCATCATTTTTTAACAGCATAACAATTCATTACATTAATATACCATGATTTGTTTAGCCATTTTCCTATGAATGAGTTCTTTGCCACCACAAAAAGAGATACTATAACATTTCTGTACATATGAATCCTCTCCCCCTTTTTTTGATCTCTTTGTAGCACAGGCCTGATAGTTGTATTACAGGGTCAAAGGATATACATAGTTTAGTCACTTTGGGGGCATAGTTCCAAGTTGCTTTCCAGAATGACTGGACAAAATCCATACCCCACCACCAGTCCATTTAATGTACTTGTTCCTCCATAGACTTAAGATTTGTCATTTTCCATTTTTGTCAAATTTGCTAACTCGATATGTGTGAGGCAGGGGCACAGAGTTACTTTATTTAGCACTTCTCTAATTATTAATGATTTGGAACACTTTTTTCATATAGCTATTTATTTATAGCTTAAATTTCTTCTTCTGAAAACTCATGTACTTTGACCATTTGTCAATTGGGGAACAGCTCTTATTCTTATAAATTTAAATCAGTTCCCTGCATGTCTTGGAAATGAGACCTTTATCAGAAAAACATGCTGCAAAGAGTTTTCCTAGTGAAATGCTTCCCTTCTAGTTTTAAGTGTATTTGCTTTATTTGTGCAAAACTTTTAAAATTTTATATAACCATAACTGTCCATTTTATCTTTTATGTTTTCTTCTATCCTTTGTTTAGTTATGAACCCTCCCTGTATCCATAGATTTGAAAGTAATTTCTTCCCTGCTTTTCTGATTTCTTTATGATGACACTTTTTTATATATGTCATACACCTATTTGGAGCTTATCTTGGCAACACTGTAAGATGTTGATTTATACCCAGTTTTTGATAGACTGCTTTCCAGCTTTCCTAACAGTTATTGTTGAATTGTGAGTTCATACCTCAGTAATTGGGAGCTTTGGGTTTATCTTTTTTTTTTTTTTTTGGCTAGGCAATGGGGTTAAGTGACTTACCCAGGATCACACAGCTAGTGTTATGTGTCTGAGGCTGGATTTGAACTCAGGTCCTCCTGAATCCAGGGCCGGTTCTCTATTCACTGCTCCACCTAGCTGCCTCGAGCTTTGGGTTTATCAAAAACTAAGCTATTGAGCTCATTTGCTTCTGTATTTTATTCATAAAGTTTTTCAAAATGTTGTGAGAGTAATCAACTTGATGTTTTTTAAGTTCATTAACAGGAAGGCCCTTTGAAAAATTCTGCAACATTAGCACATAGGACTCTATTGAACCCTATATTACAGAGAAGAATAAAAAAAAAACCTTGGCTTTCTCATACCAAAGGAATTTGAAAGGTATTTGAGTTAAAAAGGGGAAATTTTCAGTGAAAACCCAAATTGTCAGTGATAATCCAAATGACGAAATAAATTCATTTTATAACATAAAATTTCTCCTAGAATTTATAACAAAAAATTCCTCCTAAAACTTTTCATATAAAATTTTCTTATGATAACACATTGAATAAGTATTTGAATCAGAAAATCTTATGATATTATAGCCATATATGAATACAGAGTTTCATGGTTTATGAAACAAATAGATACAAATTTTACTACTGTTTGCAACATCCTATTTGTGTGAAATGAGGTTTTCTTCTATAGCTATTATAAAGAAAACATATTGATCTCAATTACAGGTTGAAAAAGAATCATGAGAAACAACATCTTCAGTGATACCACATTTTGAGAAGCATGCCCAAAATATGTCCATGCATTACATTAACAAAATTATTATTGTGGTTACTATTTTTCTGTTTTAAATGTGAAAACTATAGAGGGTTTCATCAATAAATTTCTGCATGTTATTTTATTGTCTAAGATCTGTGTGTTTTTCAAAAACTGAAATAAATTCTTAATTTTATTTGAAAAAAATGCTAGCTAAGGGGCAGCCAGGTGGCACAGTGGATAGAGCTCTGGCCTTGGAGTCAGGAGGACCTGAATTCAAATCTGGCCTCAGACACATGACGCTTATTAGCTGTGTGACTCTGGGCAAGTCACTTAACCCCAACTGATGCACCAAAAAGGCAAAAAAAAAATGCTAGCTAAGAAAATTGCTTGCAAAGATTGGGGGGTTTTTGCAAAGTATACAGGGACAGAAAAATTTTTGTAAAAAAAAGGTTATCATTACATAAAACCACTGCCCCCAAATTGCTATTGTGACTGTGATTATTGTTTCTTACATTTTTAAAGCAAGAGAGAAAAGCCCTCTTCTAATAAACAAAGGGGGGAAAAATCTAACTAAACAAAATGTATTGGTGACAGACTATTAATGATGATAAATCAGATATTTGTCTGCATCAGAGATAGTTTAATATCTAAATTTAAATAGCCTCCAGAATTAATCTGAATTGGGTAATATCTTAATTACACATTCCTTTCAGATTAATGGTTGACTTCCTGTTTTCTCCATCTATTTTTCACTCTTTAATAATGCTATGCTTGAGCAATTGTTTATTTGAATGCCAATAAATTTCGATAATACTACAACTCAATACAGAATCACACATAGAATCGTGGTTAAAACTTTCACACCCACTGTTAATTTATTAAATGTTTAGCAAGGCACTTTTACTGTGCCAACTCTTAATATTCTTTCATTTAATTGCATGCATATATCATAACGACATATAAGCAGGGGGCTGAGCTGCATGGGGAAAATCGGAGCGGGTACTTTTGATAGTGTTAAAAAATGCCTTGTTTCAGTCAAGAACAACTGTAATTCCTAGCCATTATTCCTAAAATGCTAAGAAGCTCAGAAATATTTGCTGTGTGCCATCTGTCCCTACTTTTTCAAGCTATATATTCACTCAGGGCATAGAATTTTACAACTTAGAGACCACTTAGTCCAAAGAGCTATTTTATAAATGAGGAAGCTGAGGCCCAGAAAGGTTCTCATTGGAGTTAATAGAATTCAGAGCAGAAAGGCACTCCATTTTACAGTTGGGGAAACTGAGGCCTAGGGATGTTAAGTTCAAAGAAATTAATAGGATTTGAAGTAGGAAAGACACTCTAGATCATTTAATCCAATGCTCCTCATTTTACAGATAAGGAAATACATGCCTTACATGTGACATACACAGCCACACAAGAGATTCAAACTAAGGTCTGATGACTGGGAACCTAGTCCTTTTTCTACTATACTACACTGATTGCCCCATAGTCACATACCTGGTGACTGGGAAAGCTACAACTAGAGCCAAGGTCTTCTTGACTCCAAGGCAAGGGTTTTTTAAAGGAATGGCAAAGTATTGTTCTACTAGGAATCATACAAAATTTGTATGATTTGTATATGCAAAATTTGTCAGATAAAATAAGAGTGAATGCTACTGTTTGTTTCCTTCATCTCTTTGTGCAATAAGGAAAGTGTATCAACTTTTTGATACATTTACCTACTTATTAAGGACCCAGTGGCCCAGTTGAAAAAATCTCAATTTTCCAGATTATTTGGTCAAAAACCAAGAGAAGATTCAATTCGACAATCATGTATTTAAGCAGCTACCAGGGCCAGGGCACTGTCAGACAGAAAAGGTTCATATGAGACATAGTCTCATCTTTACAATCCAATAAGGGGATATTATATAATACATAAATAATGACAGTTTAGAAGTATATAGGAAATGCCAGGTGAGCTTCAAAACAGCTGCATCATAAGAATTGAATATTAATTGGGCAATTAAGATGAAATTGAAGAGAACTCATGAGGCTGACCTTATCTACACAAGATAACCAGATAAGTGACTCATGCTTGATGGCCACTTAGGGATACTGTAGTCAGATTTCCTTCTGGGCATGGTGGAGTATGTCTGTAAACCCAGCTAATGAGAGGCCAAGGCTGGCATATCTGTTGAGTTCTGAATTGCATTGGGCTATGACATTCAGGTGTCCAAATTAAGTCTGGTACCAATATGGTGAGCCCCCCAGGAACAGGGAGCCACACATTGCTTAAGGAGAGGTCAGCTGGCCCAGGTCACAAATGAAGCAGGTCAGGACTCTAGTGTCAATGAAGAGGTAAGGCAGTCTTTAAAAAAAAAAAAAGCAGGCATTCCTACACTGACTAGGATTAAGGAGTTGGAATAGGCAATGGACTGATCCATTCCAAATCTAAAGCTCTATGATTCTCACTGTGTTAACCTTTCAGTTCAATCCTGTGACCCGGCAATTTAGGGGAAAAAATGGATTGACTGGTGCTCTCCTTGACTAGCCCCATCTGGGCTGAGTTGACAGGATCATTCAGTTGTGGGCCCACTGCATAGTCACCAAGTTCTGGTTCTTTCAGCTTGAAGTCTTCAAAACTGCCTCTTCACTTCCCACTCTATACATCATCTTATTCCCCTGGAAAGGAGCTCCCTTCTTCTGCCAGGAATCTAAATAGTGCAAAGACAAGAATTATATAATGGAAGCCAGATAAGGAATGAAGAATCATGAGGAGCTGAAAATACAGACTTAGACCAAATTCAAAAACATACCAGCAAGCAGAGAAGAATCCACTGCTCCTAGGCCTTCCCTGATGCTGTTCAACTCAAACAGTCCCAATTAGGCTAAAGATCCAACTACCACTGTACTCATTTTCAAATATCATTTTTCCAGAAACAAGATGCTCTCCATCATTTCTGTGGGAGAGTGGGTGTCTTTTGGGCTAGCAGAGTTCACCCTTTCCCAACCTCAACTAATGTTATAATAATACTTTCTTTGCTAAAAAAAAAATCACCATTGTGCTGTCATTAGAATTGTTGCCACTCAAAATTAATTTATTAAGTACTTGACTGCATATGAAATACTATGTAAGAGTTTAAAAAAAAAAAGAAGAAGATATAGAAGAAGACCCTATCCCCTAGGAGATTACAGAAACATACATGTGGGTTCCTGGTGGCTGAACTGTTAAAAATTTGATGGGTTGGGTTAACAAGTGAAAACACTCAGAAACAGAGGAGCCAGACAACAATTTCCAATACTCTAAGTCAATTTCAAGTTAATATTTTTGAGTACCAGTAGCTGATATTTTTCTAGTAGTTCATAGCTCATAAAGTGCTTTACATATGTTATCACATTTTGATCCTCTCAACAACTCTGTAAGGTAGATACTAAAGATATTAATATCTTCACTGTGGAAATGAGGGAACTAAGGTTCAGAGAGGTTACTGGTAACCTCTGAAGGTAATTCATCCCAAGTTACACAGCTAATAAGTATAGCACAGTGAGGGTGGCTATGATTTCCACCTGTCATCTTCAGTAGAAAGAGCAATCACAGCATGGGAACATGGGAACCTGGTAGGGATTTTAAAAAGGACTCCAAGCTGAATGTGAAGTGACAGAAAGAAAGAGAGAGAGAGAGAGAGAGAGAGAGAGAGAGAGAGAGAGAGAGAGAGAGAGAGACAGACAGACAGACAGACAGACAGACAGAGACAGACAGAGAGAGAGATGATAATGGCAAACCGTTGGAAGAGCTGACCCCTTTTTTCCTCTGATTTCATTGGTAGCATAGAGGATGCCCAGCAGTCTGCTCCCATGAGGAAATTCTCTGGGAACTCTGGCCAGTACACATGAAAAGTGACTGTTGTGGGCTTTTCAAGGAAATAGGGGGAAAGGTGAAATGGACCAGGAGCAGTTTACTTGCCCCCACCTTGGCCCGTCTGATTTGGAAGAGACTCTCTAATAGCAGGTAATCCTGCCTCTCCCTGTAAGGAAACCCAGAGACTTTGTTCTAGGACTAAAGGGGCAGAGATATACAGAAAAGACTGACATAAGCTGAGGCCATTGAACCTTATGCTTGGTGCTTGCTGAAGCCATACCAAAAGACGCCTTTGAGTAGGTGGTGGTGATTACCACACAAGTATCAGAAAGGAGATATGAACCCAGGTCGTCCTAATGCTATGAATCAGTCTCTATTCACTATGTCATGTAACCTCGGATCTTTTTAAAATCCCTGTCCTCTCTTAAGGTGAGGAAGAAACTCCCTGGCAAGAGAGGTCTAACACTCAGTGTTTTAGAAGTCTAAGACTCAGGAATTCAGATCTAGGACACAAGAGAGGATGTGGCAGAAGGGATAACAGTGATACTACATTACTGTAAGTCTTGGTCCATCAAGAACAGAAGCTTTTTCCTTCTGTTACCAACAAAAAGAAATGTGAATAATAATGTTAAAATTAGTTACAGTGAAGACCAACCACTACCATATGTTGATTATGTAAATTAAGTAAGCAGCAAAGTAAGTACTTAGCATTTTAAAATGGAAGACTTTACTATGGAGATACTACTGCTCAATATAAAGCCATATAATTACAAGCCTTGATTAAGAAACAGGATTTTCCCCTTCTAACATAA
The DNA here is from genome assembly GCF_003287225.1 of Phascolarctos cinereus. NCBI lineage: Eukaryota > Metazoa > Chordata > Mammalia > Diprotodontia > Phascolarctidae > Phascolarctos > Phascolarctos cinereus. The sequence continues at coordinate 116,939,749 of NW_027555514.1, read as the reverse complement.
GGGAGGTGGATAGAGAGCTGGCCTGGAAGACAGGAATACCTGCCTCTGACTTGTACTGGCTGTGTGAAAATGATGCACAAGTCACAACCTCCAGTTGCTCTAGACGTTCTCTAAAACAATACTTCCCGGAAAAGGTGCTGACCGCATTGGTAGGAAGATTTTCAACATCTGGGAGTTCCCTATAAAAATACAATCACAGATCTGGTTCCTATCCTTATCTATTCTATATCAATTTGTCATGAATCAAATCTCAGTCACCAATACCAGAAACCTTTGGTTTTTCATTTTTTTTTAAAAATAATGTGTCTTAGAGTATATTGCTTTGCCTACATTCTGAATATTTTAGATGTTGTACAGATAACACATCTGGAATGTAATATGTGGTATACACCAGATGTCTCAGTGGTTTTCATTTCACCATGGATGCCCATCTCACTTTCCCACCTTGTCTGTCCCTGATGACCTTTGGCTAAGGTTAAAACAAACTTCAAAGACACCTAAGTGGTTGCAGAGTCAGATATCTAACCAATGTGAGAAAAAGGTCTACCTTAAAAAAATTAGTGGGGAGGTAGAGTTGCATCTCTCCTGGTTTGGACTGGGAGAACAACTTTATATAAAAGTATTATAGCAACAACATATCTTTAGAGGCAGTTCGGTGGCACAATGGATAGAGTACCAACCCTGGAGTCAGGAGGACCTGAGTTCAAATCCAGCCTCAGACACACAATACGAGCAGTGTGACTTGGGGCAAGTCACTTAACCCCAATTGCCTCACAAAAACAAACAAACAAAAAACCCCATATCTTTATACTACAACTACCATCGGGCAAAATCCACATGCTTTTATAGAGATAGGTTACCTTCAAGATAAGGGAAGCTAGGTGGTACAGTAGAGTGCCTGGCCTGTAGGCAGGAAGACTCCTCTTCATGAGTTTAGAACTAGCCTCAGACAGACACTTGCTAGCTGTGTGACCCTGGGCAAGTCAATTAACCCTGTTGGCCTTAGCTTCCTTATCTATAAAGGAAGAAGGAAATGACAAACCACTCCAGTATCTCTGTCAAGAAAATCCCAAATGGAGTCGCAAAGAGACAGACAAGACTGAACAAAAACAACCTTCAAGATATATACTGTTTTCTCTCAGCAGAATCTAAGTGCTTTGAGATGGGGGCTTTCAGTTTCCATTTTTGTATCCCCAGTGCTTAAAAATATTTGTTGAAATGAATTGAATTGAACTGAACTGAAAACAGACAAACCTGAATGCCTCCCTAGTAGTTAAATGTAAGTCCTCACCTCTGAATTGAGGAGATACAGAAGGCTTATGGACCCAGAAATTTCATCCTGTTTTTATTGCACAAAACCTTGCATCAGAGTGCAGTAATACGGTGTGACAGAAAGAGTGTGTAATTAGGATGGCCAAGTTTGGCCTTGCAGAAGAGATGAAAGAAATACTTATCTCTTTTTCTTGAAGAGGTAGGGAATTTCAGTTTGCTGAAGGCAGGAACAGATGTTCTTTTAGTCGACTCTTGGGGATTATAATTGAAGGAAGTGGGAAGAACTGTGAGAAGGGGACAGGCCAGTACAAATTATGAGGGCCTAGTAAAATTTGTGAGATACCTCATGATATTTTTTTAAAACTATTCTGAAACATACCCTGAAAGTTCATCAAAAATCACAACTATCTTGGACCCTACCCAAGAGGCATTAGTCACTGACATGCTACAGAGATGTCAACACAAACCAATCTCATCTATTTTGTCTTTGCATCCCCTGTGCCTAGCATACAGTAGGTCTTAATCAATGCTTGCTGATCAATTATTGTTGATAGTTTTAAGACGTTCTCATGACATAAGCCCAAAGAATAACATCGAAGAGAATTCTCATCGTCTTTGCAAAGATAAATTCAGCATTCTAACTTCAACAGAAAAGCAAGTAAACCTTGACCTAGCTTCTCTCTTTCTCTCTCCCTCCCTCCCTCTCTCCCTCCAAAATGCCTTTCAAAGAAACTTGCCTTTCAGCTAGATATTTGTGGCCCATTTGTCTCTACAAATTAGCACCAAAAAAATTCACAGAAAGTTATAGGTGGCAGGTTGTAGATTTTTCAGTTCTGAGTTTTGCTACTTAAAAACCTTTTAATCTGTGTTTCTATGCACATATTGGGAAAGTTTTCATTGTGAGCCAAGAGGAGATTCTAGCTCTCTGAAATTACAGGTAATAATGAAACTTTAAAGTCCAATTTCCCTCCCAGGCTGGTTTCTGAAGGATGCATTTCAGCAGGGATTAAGCCTCACTGTGTGAAGCAGACATAAACTGGGAGGCAATGAATGAGGCCTAGCCAACAAAGTGGTACAGGGTCGAAGGGACAGTGACTGAGCTTTTTATAAAGCAAAAGGCTATCAGCTGAGCAGAGCTACCCATGCCAGAAAAGCAGGGGCTGAGAGAGAGAAATCTCTGAGAAGGAAAGAGAGATGAAGACAGAGCATAGGCCTTCGTTTCTGAAAATGACACTGTGGTTCCCCCTAAGTAAGAAGATGGCCAAGGGGTCACGGTTCACCTGCTGTCTGATCCACATTGTGCACGTAGCTACTGTGTCTTTTGCTTAGCCACTGTAGCTGAGAAATGCAGGGTATGGTCTGGCTGATGGCTGTCCTTGCATGCTTTGTTCCAAAAGAGCCTTCCCATTCTCAATAGCCCCAAATTAACATTCCCTGTCACACACAACTGCTTCCCAGAAGTCAGTGGTTCTGCTGAATTTTATAATGGGTTTGGAACAATGCTTAAAGTGAAAAACAACAACAACAATGACTAACATTTATATGACACTCACTATGGTGCCAGGCACTGTGCTAAGGACCTTACAATTATTACATCATTTGATCCTCACAACAGCCCTGGGAGGTAAGTGCTATCACGACCCCCATTTTACAGATGAGGAAACTGAGGCAGAGGTTAACTACCTTGCCCAGGGTCACACAGCTAGTCAGTGTCTGAGATTTGAACTCAGGCCTTCCTGACTCCAGGCCCAGCACTCTATCTATCCACTGGGACATCTAGGTAGCAAAATAAAATAATGAGGATTCAATGATTCAACAAGTATGCATTAGGCACCTAGTCTACACAAGGCACCGTACTTCAAGCTGAGTTGGCGGGGGAGGGGGAAGGAGGTTACAAAGACAACAGGAAAAATAGTCCTTGCCCTCAATTGGGGGGATTCATTTGATGCTTTTTGTGTTCAAGGTCTTCCTCCTATATCCCATGCTTCTGTCTCAGTTTCCCAGTAATACAGTACAAAGGAGATTCCCAATTACATACGTGTTTTTATTGGACAGAATACTTACTCTGAGTCCCTGTCTCCCTTCCTGCCATGCCAATCCATTCTGGACAACCTTGAAAACAATGTGATGGTCAAAGCTTGATCCCAGTAAAGAGGTAAGAAAATGTACCTCCCCTCCCTGTGGGGCCCACCACAGATGCCTAATGTTGCTTATGTTGTCAGATGTAGTCAATGCCTTGCTGGTTTTTGCTAAACTTTCATTTTTGTTTTTGTTTTAATCATGTTTTAATAAGAAAGACCCAATGGGGGGAGAGATTTAGATAAATTAAATAGTGAAGTAAAAGCAAAAGATTTTTAATCAATAATTTTTTAAATTAATATAGGAGTTGGTTCCCTCCCTGTACTTGGTGCATTGAACCTAGGGCCCAATACAAACCTTCGACAGCCAGCTTCTGCCTTGCTCCTTTATGAGCACATCATTCATGGCACACATATTGGGACACTGAAAAAAAATGCTTGTTGACATCATTTGACCAGAGTTTCATAGGAATTCTGCCACTCTGGTCCCTCTAGCTTTTCCATAGTCTACAGTATACAAACAGGGAGTCTTCCACACTCCCTTCACTCCTTCTACCAAAGGTTTCACCACTAGTCTTATAATATCTGTGATAATGATGGAGAAAGCTGCCCATCATCTTTCTCAACCCTAGGTTACAGGTTATTTCAACTCTGTTCTTTTCCAGTCTCTAATAGGCATAACTCTGTCTTTCACTATGTAATACTGACTTCCTCCCTTCTGTGTAATGTGGGTCTGGCAAATGCAGAGAGCTCTTGAGGAAGGGGAGGAGAGAATAGACACTTACATTAGGCACTTTACAAAAATTTTCTCACTTGAGCCTCAAAACAACCCTGGGAGATAAGTGCTATCATTATGCTCCCTTTGTAGCTGAAGAAACTGAGGCAGATAGAGGTTAAGTGATTTGCCCAGGGTCATACAGCTAGTAAGTATTTGAGGTCAGATTTGAACTTATCTCTTCCTAACTCTAGGCACTGTACCACTTTGCTCCTCTAATAGCATGTCCCATCAGAAAGAGAAGCTGGGAAGCCTGATGACTGTGAAGCATACAGAGACACTCTGTAACTGGCTCTGGTGAGCTAACCCTATGTTGAAGAGCAGGTTCTTTGATTAGCTTGAGACCATGCCAAACTTGGGAGTTTCAAAAGGACAGGAGAGTGATCTTCAGGTATCTGGGAGTCAGAGTCCAGGCCAGGTTTCGTGGCCAATGCAGCATCAATGCCCTGAAGAACAAAGAGAAACCTTTGGGAGTGACCTTTAAGACTTCATCCAGCAGTGGTGCCATATCTAGACATGAACTTATTGGGACCAATACTATGTAAGAACCTGGCTAAATTTTGAGCCTTCTCTCCCATAAACTGAAGAGTAAACCACCAAAATGTTGGGAGTGGTAGAAATGTTTATATGTTTATTCTTATTAAATCTTTGACATAAATGTTAAAAGATTAGCCGGAATTGGACAGGCCCCTAACAGTTGGGGGAACTCAACTGGTGGAGGCTCAAGCCCATGGCAACAGAAAACAGACTACCCCAACCCCTTGGGGTACCCTAAAACCCTGAGTAGAGATGTAGAGATGTGGCCAATGTAGTTCTGGGAAAGAGCCAGAACATTCATGCTACAACCATTTTTTAGTGTGATTGAGACTCCTATACCTTCTATGATCATCACGCCTTTGCTTTATCTTTGTACCTCTCTCTCCAATGTAGACCAAGACTTTCAACTTTGTAATCCACTTAATTCCTTGATTACTTTTCTGAATCAGTCTGAAGGTTTTGAGGGATGTTCTACTGTCATTTCAGGGAATCTTGAAGAATTTCTTGTAGTGCCTTCATCTCCTTTGGGAGATTTTGACTCAGTTTCCTTTTGTTGCAACATACTTGTCCCTTGAGCTTGCTCTCTTCAAATTTTGATTGATTTCTTTTTCTTAGTTTTTGCCTCTCTTTATCAATCACTGTGCTGATTTTCCATTGGTATATTTCTTGAAAGATCCTTTCCCTTCTGAAGGTACTGCTCTGCTGTGCCTGTCCCCTAGCCCTCTGCTATCTAAGACCACCAGGATTTTGAGATCTACTTCCTTCAGAGAATGAGGATGACCATTTGAGACACTGCTATCAGGAAACACTTACTGGTCACGGTAGTTGGGACTATTCTCTGCCTTTAGCATCCCACTGTTCTAGGATCTGTTATTATACTACTAGGCAGCTAAGATGACAAGTGGAGACCGCAGTGGGCCTTTAATCAGGAAGACCTGAATTAAAATATGTCCTCAGACACTTTCAAACTGTGTGACCTTGAGCAAATCATTTAGCCTAACTTCTGTCTGACTCAGTTTCTCCAACTGTAAAATGGAACTCACAATAGCAGGTTGTTGTGAGGATCAAATGAGATATTATTTGTAAAGCACTTAGCAGAGTGTCTGACATTTAATAAGCTTTATATAAATGTTTATTATTATCATATTTGTATATACAATTTATATATTTTTATGATTTGCTTGCTTACTTGGTTGTTTACTTATATGAAGTGCTTAGGGCAGTGTCTGGCACAGTATTCTCTCAGCCCTATCCCTAGCTCCCCACCCACTTCTCATTCTCCTCTTCTCAGAATTGCTTTCCATCAATTTATCTCCAGAGTAACTTTCTTCAGTTCCCTAGGTTAGTCCCTGGTGACTGATCATGAAAGGGTTGGGGGAAGGTGTTCCATTATCCTGCTAGGAGGTGGCACTCCTTGAAGCCTTAGAAATCAGTTCTGTTCTTTTTCTTCTCTACTTTTCTCTCTATTGGCTACTTATTATCTCCTGGCCTCAATTAAAGGCTACTTCCAATGCTCCGGCCTGGGAAGGCCAAAAGGGCTTCCACCTCCCTTGGTGGTGAGGCTAACCCTAGTGTACTATAAATGCTTGCTGCAGCGTCAGGGGTGTTTCAGGATTACCTGGGGCTATCTGAGCAGTGATCTGGGGTGCTGGGGGTAGAAAGGCCACAGGCAGCAATGTGGGCAGATGAATCTTCAGTTATTAAGTGATTAACTAAGAATTACTGTGTAGGGGGTTCTTTCCTTTTTCATCAGCCAGTCATTACTGAGTTTTCTGTGTTTGGGGGGCTCAACTTGTATTATTTGGAGTGGGGATGGGGTGCACCTAGGAGAGTTGAATCCAGGTCACCTCTCACTCCTCTCTCCTCCCAGATTTCCTTTCCACAAGTGTGTTGCAAGAAGCAGTTCGATAGCCTTGGAGTGGACTGAGAGTTGGTCCCACGGAGGCCCATTTTTCTAGTAACTACTAACAAAATGTCTGAAAGTTGGGAAAATGCAGGCATCAATTCATTGAAATCCCTATTTGAATCTTACTGAAAAATGGCCTCAGACTTTCAAATGAAGTGATTTCTCCCTCTAGTAGTTGTTAGAAAGAGGAAGAGTCATCATTATGCTCAGTCCTCAGATGCCTGGAGAAGGGAAGAGGAGGCAGGAACACCAATTAGGAGACAGAGTTAGAGAGATGTAATGATGGCCTGAATTAGAGTTGGGAGAGTGAGCATGGTAAAAACGGTCCAGATGCAAAATGAAGGTATTGATAAGACATGACAGCTTATTAGCTATAAGAAGAAGTTATGGATGGATGGCTTGTTCCCCAACTGATACTTGGTCAAAGGATATGAATAGTTTTCTAAGGAATAAATCCAAGCTATTGATAGCCATAAAAATCACTCCAAATCACTAATAATTAGAGAAATGCAAATTAAAACAACTTTGAGGCTCTATCTCTCATCCATCAGATTAGCAAAGTTAACAAAAAAAGAAAATGACAGGCTAGAAGAGCTGCAAGAAAATAAGTTCATCAATGCCTTGTTGGTAAAGCTATGAATTAGTCCAGCAGGAACTTAGAACTATGCTCCAATATTTACTAAACTGTGCATACTTTTGATTAGCAATACCATTATTAGGCCTAGAACAGAGAATGAGAGAAAGACAGAGACAGAGACAGAGAGACAGAGAGAGAGAGAGAGAGAGAGAGCGCGCACCGAGATATATATATATAGTATTTACAGTAGTTCCTTTTGTGGTAGCAAAGACCTGGAAACCAAAGTGATACCTATCAATTGGGAAATGGATAAACAAATTATGGGAGATGAATGTAATGGAATACAATAATTGCACTAATAAGAAATGGTGAAAGGAACAGTTTTGGAAAAATCCAGGACGACTTATATAAACTGATGCAGAGTGAAATGAGGAGAACCAGGAGAACAAATTATATAATAATAACATTATAATGACAAACAACTTTGAAAGACTTAGGAACTCTGATCAACACAATGACCAACTATGATGCCAGAGGACTGATGATACAGCATATGACAACCTCCTAATAGGTTATAGACTCAAGGTGCAGAATGTGACATATTTGTCTTTTGTACATGACTAATGCAGGAATTTGTTTTGCTTGACTATCCATATTTGTTACAAAGGTTTTGTTTCCTTTTTTTGCCTCAATAGAGGGAGAGAGGGAAGGGGAAAAAATAGATTTTTTTCCCTGAAAAAATAAAATTTAATTTTAAACTTTAAGTGACAATAAAAAGGTAGCTGGAAGAATGGTGGTTTCATTAGTAGAAACAGAGAAAGAGAAGTTAGAGAGAAATTGATTTGTGGGTGAAAATTACGAATTAGATTTTAGACATACGGAGTTTGAAGTAGAATAAAATCATGGGACAATCATTGGACAGTGCATGTGCTCCATCTGAATCCATGCGTTGTTAAGAGATTTAGAGGAAAGTCCCAAGTATGTTGGTGGATCCCCTGTGACAGCTTTATAGTAGTTACATAAATAAGAATCACACAAGATCAGAAAGCATGGTTGGCTTGAAATCTGCACTGATAGAAAGAGTACCTCCATTAATGAGATCACAAGTTTATCAAAGTGCTGAAGGGTTTGAGCAGGACAACTAGATGGAAGGGTCCAATAGAAAGTTACAATTGGGCTGGAACTTGGGACAGACATTGAGACCAGAGAGATATTCCTAAGTCACACACATAGAAACAACAATCATTGCTGTGTCAAGATAATTGGATTTATTTATTAGATTTCTGGTTTTGAGAGTGAAAATAGTAAAGTACCAAGATACTGAGATTTCATTATGGGGAATTAAGAAGGAGAGTGGCTATTTTCCTATATTCATGCTGATTGATTCTGATAAGAAAAGGGAAATACTTTGTCAAAAGCTCAAGGTTATATCCAGTTCTTAGTAAGAACACTAATGACATCTCTGATGACTTCTTGATCACCCCTATGTTGGACCACTCTGTACTTTTTAATAACAGTCCCTTTTCTCCTTTCTTGGAATGAATTGTCCTTCAGAGAAGAAAGAATATGAAAATTCTTGCCACCAGAAGATGAAAGATCTTGAAGAGAATATGGAATGTATTATAGATCTATTTTTAAATGCAGTATCTTTTCTGAAAAATCAATAGGGCTAAAAAAAAAAATTAAAGTTACTGGAAATATATCTAGCAATTCTAAATTAGTAGAGAAAATATTTAAGATACATTTATTAAAATGCAAAACAAACTGCTATCAGCAAAAGCCTCTTCTACTTAGAATGAAGCCTTTGGAGAACTTTTCTGCTAAAGGTAAATGTGATTAACTGCCAGGTTGCCCCAACTCTATTGATTTGAACTTACTCTTATTCAGTTGGTATATAACTATATGTAGAAACTTAAAATCATAGAGTGTTTAAATCAGAAGGCACTTTATCAATCATCTAGTCCAACTCTTCAGTTTACAGAGAGAGAAATTGAGGCCCAGAGAGATGAAATGATTTGCTCAGCATCATATAGCAAATTAGCAAATTGGGATTGGAATCCAGGTCTCCTGACTCCCTAATTCTTTCCATTTTCCCTCACTGGGATACCAGCTCTTTAAGAGATACACCTATTTTCCAACTCATTTAGGATAGAAATTCCGTGAGATACAGAACAAAAGGAGGAAGATATTACTACCAGAATCAAAGATTCTCAAAATCGGAAGAGATCTCAGGGTCCAGGTTGTATAAGAACAACAGGAATTCTCTCTACAACATCCCACTAAAAAAAAAAATTATCACTTGAAGACATACAATGAGTGGAGCTAATTGCTTCCCAAGATAGCTCCTTCCACTTCTGGACAGCTCTAATTGTTAATAAAATTTTGCCTCTAGTTCTTCTCTCTGGTGCCAAGCAAAACAAAGCTAATCCCTAATCCCTCTTCTGTATGACAAGCCTTCAGACATTTGAGGACAGCAATCATAATCCACCCCCTCTAACTCTTTTCCGGGCTAAAAATCCCCATGTTTTTTCAATAATTTCTCAGATTACACTGTTATAAATTTGCTAATTGTTCTTCTCTCATTTAGTCATTAACCAGTAAATTTAAGATAAGGAACATAAATGAGGAAAAATTATTAGTCAACTAATTAGGACCCTCCTTGTAGTTCTAGTGTTACAGATAATCACTTAGTAGTTTAAGTGATATCCTATATTTTCCCAACAACTATTTTGTTGAAGTATATAGGGAATTCTAAGTGAGGAAAAATGGACCCTTGTCATGACTAAAGAGATTTGCAATTAAAAAACATTTGTAAAATATAAGCACTCTGTCTCTGAGAGTCACGGACACACTGTAAAACATACTAAGTATATTTCATTTTAAACAGATAATTTTAGTTGATAACAAAAGAGCAAACATAACCTAAATTAAATAACTGGCTAGTTAATTGTACTGTTTGTAGATATTAGCCTAAGGTCTAGATTTATAAATCATATCTATTTCTGTTTCACATATACATACATATACATTTACAATGACACTACTTTTAATGATTACATTTTATGTGTACAGGTATGGCTAAACGAAAAAAAAGTAGCATTCTTTCCATCCTGTGCTCAAGTTAAAGGGGAAATGCCATGCCAATAGAAAAGTTAATTCAGATGATTCGATCAAAATTTCACTTATTCATGCATTCATTCAATATTCAAGAGAACATATTTTGAAAGTCTCCTTTGTACAATGTGTCAGGAGATTGGGATGCTGCAAGTTTGGGAGGGGAAGAGGAACTACTGCTGCTCATTGTTCTTGCCTAATTCTTCCCATTATCCCACACTGGGACACCAGCTCTGTAAGAAATATATCCTATTTTCCAATGCCAGTTTAAGACAGAAATTCCTTGAGGTATAGAACAAAAGGTTCACTCCATAGAGAGAATGTTCTCTCCATGTTTCTCAGCATTATATAAATAACTGAAGTAAGCAGTCAAGTGTCCCATCATTTCTACCAGAGAGTTTAGAAGTGCCAAAGAGGAAGAAGGCTGATGGCACATGAGTACTTGGTAGGGGTGTGCATCATCCAGGTCATGTCTCATGTTGCCCACATACCGAATGTACCAGTCAAGGGAGAGGACACAATGATGAAGCTGTGAAGACAGATCCAGTCTGGTGCTACCTATTTGAATTTAATCAACTGAATTTACTCCCTACACCTGTCACCTGAGAAGGATACTGATAATGGCCCTGAGTGTACACTACAAAGTACTATTAAAAAAAAAACACAGCCCCTGACCTCGAGGAGCTTATAAATTCCAAGGTACTTTAGGGGAAGATTCGACATCAATGAAGAACTGTGAAATACATGAATAACTAATAATATATGTAGATTAATAGCTACAAAATAAATTAAAATAGGATCAGTACACTAATATTTATTGACCATCTATTATGTGAACCCATTCTTGTGTTACGTATTATGGAGGATACTGATAGGAAGACGACAAAACTTCTACCTTCATATTGTGTCCACAGGCAGAATATAAGCCTCCTGAGGGTAGGAACTACTTTGTTTTTGTCTTTGTTTTCCCATCACCTAGCAAAGTACCTGGCACTTAATGTTGTTGTTTGTCCTTTGTTTTTGAAGACAAACAATGACATCATAAGGTGATGTTTTGACTTGTAAGTGATCTAGGTTTAAATGGCACAGAGTTGAACAAAAGTCATCAGCCTCACTCTCTCTTCCTGAGTCATCAAAATCCAGTGGCAAGAAAAAGTCAGGATAACTGGGCAATGGTCCAGGATACAGCGGATGACCTTGGCATCCTTCATGTCTGACCAAACTCTAAACATTTCACATTGCCTGCTTCAGCCACCTTCTTGGCTTTTAGAACAAATTGTTCTTAATCACCTATTACAATGGGAAAGTCTTAACAGGCTTGGAGTAGATATCTTCCTAACTAACAGGTTTGAGACCTGTCAGTTGCCCTCAGCCTGGTCTGCCATGTGTGGAGATAGTTTCCCAGGGTGTGGCAGCTGCACATGCTACAGCTTCTTAGAGACACAAGTGAGAGCCAGTGAAGGTAGGCAACAAAAGTGGATGAGCAGCCCTGAAAAAGTTTGGCAAACCCACATACCAGAGGTGTTAGTCCTCCCAAAACACCACATAACACTTGGCACTTAGTAGGTGCTTAACAAATACTTGTTATTTGAACAATTGATAGGGAAGATGAGGCACATGCACAAATAACCACAGGGCAAGGCAAAGTAGGAATGTTCGATAAGACAACTACAAAGTCTGTGATGGTTCATAACAGGTAGACATGAAACCAGAGTGGAAGGGAATTTCCCAGTTGAAACATCACATCTCTTTTCTGCTCCCTGAAATTTTCCCTCCAATGAAATACCTAATTTTTAACTCTTGCTTTAACTCTAAACACACATCAGTTGACAGACTAGATTATAAAAGCTAATAGGAAACTTTCACACTATTCAATCAATCAATAAGAATTTATTATGTGATTACTATATGCCAGGCACTGTATGTCAAGCACTACAAAGAAAGTCAAAAACAGTTCCTGCCCTCAAGGGGTTTACATACTAACTGAGGAGACAACATGCATATAAATAGGTACATAAAAGATATATATATATAGTATCTATAGAAGGTAATCTGAGAGGGAAAGGCTTTAGCAAATCAAGGAACTGGGAAAGGCTCCCTGCAAAAGTTGGTATTTGAAATAGATCTTTAAGAAATCCAGGAATTTTAAGGGGTGGAGAGAAGGAGGCAGAGCATAGTGGGCACAAGAACAGGAGATAGAGTGTCAGAAGAACAAGTAAGCTGGTGTCTCAAGTCCCAGCCATACACTGTACCTAGAATTTCCATAGTTCACAGTATTTCATTTTTATTAACTATGTCTCCCAAGAACCCTGTGAAGTGGATGAGGTCCATGACTTCTATTTTGTGGATAATGAAGAAATTGACACCGAGAGATAAAATACTGAGTCTATGGTCAAAAACCATTAAATGTCAGATTCTTGTCCCAATTTTTGGCTTATACTACTAAACCACACAGCTCTCAATTTTTATTTCAATCCTATTCTATTTATTCATTTCTATTAGATTATGCAACCTAAATGAAGTGAGTTTCTGGGGAGGGGCTATAGAACGGTTACAGCTCAAAAGCTAACCATTTATCCTCATCAACTTTCTGTATCATTCTTTCATCTTATATGGGAATCCTGAGTGTCTGAAAGATAAATTACAAAAGAAAGTTTAGAAGAAGAAATTTTATTTTTCCAAAGTATTAGCTCCATCCAGAAGATCAGTGTTTCAAGAATGGCTTTTCTTAATTTATGTATCTCTAATTCTGGGGTTGGTTTCTTTGACTATACATGTACAAAGTAATGCTGACATAGGTAATAATTGGAAATATTCACATTCAAGAGGATGATTATCCAACTACTTTGAGACATTTCCTGGGCAATTAATCAGCTGAAGTAATTTCTAATACCAAGTCAAATTTAATTCACATTATCATTTAAAATAAAAAAATTTAAATATATAATACCCAAAACTATGATTATAAGTTATGAATTTGAACATTCTTGATTGATAAGAACTTAAAGAATTCCCTTGATTATTAGCCCTTTCTGAATCACCGAATACTTGGTACAAGTACATACCATATAGAAGCCTCAATGACCTAAAAGGGAATAGACTTGAACAGGACCTATTATATTTAACTTACTAAGCACAATTGCAAACAACAATAAACCATAGGAAGTAGCCAGCAACCCACCTTACAAAAACAATGGAAAATGTGGTTTCCTTTTGACACTGTTTTACTCACCATCTTGGGTTTTCTGTACACCATTTTCATTTATTTTAATTTTGAAGACAATAAATAAGGCAAAAGTGATATAATGGTGTTATTTGCATCATGGCATAGTGGACAGATAGCTAGCTTGAAGTCAGTAAGTTTGAATATCATCTTTAATATATACTAGCTGTATGACCATGGGCAAGTGACTTGACCTCATAGGCAATTCTCCCTGAGAGGAGTTTATAACCATGGCCATGTAGAAAGGTTTCAGTGTATCTATGAACACAGACTGGTGAGAAAAAAAACTACATAGTTGTTTTCACTAACCTCTAGTTGAAATTTAACATTCCCTTCAATTACTTAAAAACATTATACTAAGAAGGGATCCATAGGCATCACCAGACCAACAAAGGGGCCAATGTCACCAAAGAGGTTAAAAACCTTTGCTCTGAGACTGTAACAGAGGAGGGGCTTCCCTCAGCAGGAGTTTCCTATGCCAATGAACTCATAGAAGGGTCCTCATTGCAAACATGCACAACATTAAAAGATAATTTTAAAATATTTATATAACCTTAGTTTCTTCTAAAGACTAAAAAAAATGGTAACTTTCACGTGGCATGAAGGTGGGGGATTTTGTTTTAATTCCATTTCCAAAATACAAAAGCTCTATGAGGGCAAGGCTTTTTAATGTGTCCTGCATGGCCCCTAAGACAGAGCTGTTTCCTCGTAAATGAATAAACCAATAACTGAATAAATTGCCTTGGTATTTATCCCACCCTTTACAATAGAAAGAAATTCACTTTCTTTACTTTTTCATTTGATCAAAGACAGTGCCATTTCTTCAAATTCGTTTTATCTACTTCCCCATTCCCATATGTGAAGTGAATGTTCTATAATAATTAACCCACAGGAAAAAAGAAAGATTTCTCTTTTTAGTAGGTCATGGTATTATGAAACAGAGCATCATTTGAATGTCACCTATTTAATTTTTTTAATGTACAAAAGTAAGGATGAGCCCATTACAGTTGTCTTTTATTGACTTAAACTTTTCCTTAGACTCTACTAATCATTTCCATTCAAGGGGGGAAATTTTTCAGGCTGCTGGGCTTCCAGAAATCTTGGTTAGGTTTATTAGCTTTGACAATAAGATATGGAGCACAGGGGAATTTTGGGGGGGAAAGGGGAAATTGTGGTGAATATTCTGGACAACAAAAGCTTTATATGGCCATGTCTGTAGCATTATCCCATTACAGTTTTCTCATTAATGGTGGAATGCTAGATAACTGTTTCCTCCTGAAGTTGGCCATTTGAAAAGTACTTATCTGATATATAATGTGGGGACTATTATTCTTTCCTTTCAGTAGAAATGTTTTACAATGATAATTAAATACATTTACTTTCTGGTACAATTTGAAAGAATGTAAGGGCACTAAAACTATAGAGTGCAACAATAGTCTAAAGAATTTGAATTCATTCTCTTGATCTGCTAATGCCAGGCATTAACACACTCAAAAATGTTAACTGCTATTAATATTTATGGAGCTTAGTTCAAGGAAAATGCATAAAGGTCACAAAAAATTAAGGTATTATAACACATGGGAAGAGTGCCAAGCCTGTTATAAAACTAGGGGGAAAACCATTCTAAGATGGATTCCATTAGTATTTTCAGCCAAAGTGGCCTCATAGCTGTTAAATTAATTTTGTTTCATAATGAATGAAAATACAAGAATGGGTAATTATAGCAACTTTCAGTGGTAGATGACAAACTAATCAATCAATGGCATCAATCTGAGAGTCTTATTATCTGTGATAGTATTAGATAAAACTATAGTTAAAAGGGGCAGCTAAGGTGGTGCAGTAGAGAGAGTGCCAAGCCTGAAGTCAGGAAGACTCATCTTAGTGAATTTTTTCAAATCTGTTTTCATACACTTACCAGCTGTGTGACCCTGGGCAAGTCACTTAACATTCTTTGCTACAGCTCCTCATCTGTAAAATGAGCTAGAGAAGGAAATGGCAAATTACTCCAATATCTTTGCCCAGAAAACCCCAAATGGAATTACAGTAGAGTCACACACAACTGAAACGACTCAATAACAACAAACAACAATATAGTTTGGAAATACCCTTCTAGCAAAAAGTCATCATAAATTAAAAGAAAAAAGTAACCACTTCAAATATATTAAATACTTCTTGTTAAAAGACTAAGAAAGATGAAATTGCAAGGTGCCTTAAAATTATTTTAGCTCTGAATTTCTTTTATGATTATTAAATATTAAAAATACCTAAGATTAAAGGAATAATATTTACACTGTGATTTACAGTTTGCAAAGCATTTTTACATTCATGATCTCATCCTTCCCCCATACCCGAAATGTACTCCCTCCTCATCTTTGCCTCTTAGAATTTCTCCACTTTTCTCAAACCTCATCTGAAGCGCCACCTCTTATATGAGGCCTTCCTGATTTCTCCCCATCCTCTAATCAAATTTACCTTACACATACTTTGCATATATTTTGTATCGACATATTCCACAATCTTACTTTTGTCTTTGAATCTCCAGCGTCTAGAACACTGCCTGGCACATAGTAAGCTCTTAATAAATGCTAGTTGATTGATTGACATCAACCTGGTGAAGCAGCCTAGCCAAGCTTACAGATGAGGAAAATAAAGGCAAAGAGGCGATTTGCTTTAATTCCCACAGCTAATATATAGGGGAGAGGGGAGGGAACAAGCACTTATTATGTACCTACTGTGTTCCAAGTACTATGCTAAGTGCTTTATGAATATTATCTCATTTGACCTTCACACAACCCTGAGAGATAGGTGCTATTATTATCCCCATTTTAAGACTGTGGAAACTGAGACACACAGTGTTAAGTAACTTGCACAGGCTTACATAATCAGTAAGTGTTTCAGAAACGATTTCAATTCAGGTATTCCTGACTCCAAGCCAGAGATTTATCTACTGTGCCACCTAACTGCCAGAGCTGTTGCAGAGCTTAGACTCACAACCAAGATATTCTGACCCCAAAATACAATGGGTTTTTTTTCTTACAACTCACTATTGCAGACTTTGAGAGCTCTGTTTCTGGTACAATGGTCAACTTCTCAGGAAACCAACAAAAAAAAATTATCTTCTGGGGCAGGAATTCCATCTGTAGATTACAGTCCTATTCCCCAACCACTGTGGAACCTTCTATGGTAACCTGACAATTATCAAGCCTCTGCCTGAATATTTCTAGTATTTGGAAGCTCACTACTTTGTCAAGAAGCCAGTTCTGTTGTTGGAAAGCTCTGAAATGGTAATGGTGAGTATAATTCCTATATTATAGTGTAATAGTTCTCTAACTTTGTGATCTTGGGATCATTTTACACTCTTAAAATTTATTGAAGACCCTAAAGAGATTTTGTTTATGTGGGTTATGCCTATCATATTTGAAATTAAAACCTCTTAGTATTATTATGAACACAGTTAGCAGAATGCCAAGCACATATTTAGGCATTTAATCAATGTTTGTTGGGGCATCACTGGGGCAACTAGGTGGCGCACTGTATAGAGTGTCAGACCTGGAGTCAAGAAGACTCATCTCCCTGAATTCAAATCCGGCCTCAGACACTTACTAGCTATGTGATCCTGAGCAAGTCACTTAACCTAGTTTGCCTCAGTTCTCTCATCTGTAAAATGAGCTGGAAAAGGTAATGGCAAACCACTCCAGTATCTTTGCCAAAAGAACAAACAATCAATAGAGTCACTAAGAGCTGGACACAACCAAAATGACTAAACAACAACAACCACAACAAATATTTATTGATTGATAGTTCTGATTTCTGGTCCCCCCTTTGAGAACTGCTGAAAAAGTAGATAAAGTGCTGGACTTGGAGTCTGTAAGACCTGGTTTCAAGTCCTGTGTCTGATCATATGAGCTACGTGACCCTGGGCAAATCACTTGACCTCCAGAGACAATAATGCCAACCACTTCACAGGATTGTATGAGAATCAAATCAGATAATGCATGCATCCCTTGCAGACCCTCAGGAGCTATATAAACATCAATTATTATTGCTGCTGTGAATTGTATTACCAAGAGACCATCCAGATTAGCCACATGCTCTTAGGACCACTTCCACATTTTGTCACCCAGGTAATCCTATCTCAGCCCACATCACGGGCACTCTTCAAGGCTGCCTTTCCCAATTCTTCATATCATTGCCACTCTCAAAAATTTTCAAGCCGCTCACTTGAAACAATCTTTCTTTTCCCCTCCTCTCCAAATCCCACACACGCATTTTAAATCCCACCTCTTCATAAATCATTCCCAACCACCCTAGGCTTTCAGTGATCTCTCACTGAGCACCAAGAGTAATTATTGTCTGAAATTTTCATTTGGCAGTTCATCGTGTCATCACTGACAATTCTTCTATTGTCTTGAACTGTTATTTAAATCTTTTCTTGTTAATTAAGTTATACTTCCTCTATAGGTAGGGGAATGTCTGAAGGGAGGAAGAAACAAGTTATTTAGTAAACACTTTACAAATATTATCTCCTTTGATTCTCACAATCACCCTGGGAGATGAGTGCAATTTCATCCCCATTTTACAGATGAGGAAACTGAAGCAGAGAAAAGTTAAGTGACTTGCCCAGGATCACACAGCTAGTCATGTCTGAGGTAGGATTTGAACTCAGGTCTTCCTGAGTCCAGACCCAGCCACTCTCTCCCCTACCCTACCTAGCTGCTTCCATACCACTGTCTAGCACTATCTTTTAGAAAACACTCTACATTCATTAGTTGATTTCTTCCTCACAGCAACGCTGGAAAGAAGGCAAAGCAGATAGAATTATCTCCATTTTGGAGACAGGGAAACTAAGGCTGAATCAGTTACATTGTCCAAATTTACATATCTCCGAAGTGATGGATCCTGAAAGTGAATCCAGGCCTCCTAACACCTCGTTGAGTGCTCTTCTTGCTACCCCATGGACTGCTTTGTGTGCCCCCATAGTACTTGCATAGTGCTTTACACATAGGAAATGTTTCATAAATATTGGCTCATTTTAGTTAGATTTGATAAATAGCTTCGTTCCCTCCCCTTGTCCAGCTATTCCCTTGCTTTCTCTGCTCTTTCATCTTCCCAGTCCTCTACAGCAGTGAATCCACACCAGAGGCGAAGGGCGAAAGACCAAGAGGCAGTGGAAGGGGACAGGGCAGTTTTCTTAGCATCCCTCCAGAACCTACTCCCATATTCTTTAAAAGGATGTTAATAGACTGGCAAAGATAGCAGGGCTGACGCTGGGATTTTCTGCCAAGTACCTGGCATCACCTCCAATCATCTCCCTTCTTTCATTTTATGCAAAATGGTTTTGGTTTGTCATTCAAAAATACTCTTTGCCTGTCTTCTAATCTCATTGTTTGCTGGTACATGATAAGGAATTGAAAGGGGTCCATGTAAAATGTAGACATTGAAAGAGAAGAAAGTATCAAGTTTACCACTGCTATCCAGAGCACCTGCTAGACATTTCTCAGATATTTTCTATCTTCATCACAACCTAATCAATCAACAACAGGTGTCATTTACACAGCAGTTCGCAGTTTTCAAAGCACTTTACATATATCTCAATTGATTCTCATAGCAAATCTTCAGAGTAGGTAGTGAAGGTATAATTATTCCCATTTTACAGATGAGAAATAAAGTGATTTGATGGAGGACATACATCTAGTAAGTGACAGAGCCAGGATCTGAACCCAAGTCTTGATAAATATACAAATGCAGCCTATTGTTATTATTACGATGATGTTAACAACAACAATATATAAGATAATGAGAAAAGTGGTGAGAAAATAGTCTTCAAAAAATCCAAAGGCTACTCTGGACTAGACCACAAGTCGAGAGCTGGAAGGGACCCCAGCTACTTCTACCTCCTCATTTTACAGAGAAGAAAACTAGGAAAGGGAAAAGGAAGAAGCATTTATATAGTGCCTACTATGTGCCAGGCACTGTGCTAAGCAATTTTTACAAAGATCATCTCATTCAATCCTTACAACATCCTTGTGAGGTAGGTGCTATTATTATCACCATTTTACAGTTGAGAAATCCAAAGCAAACAGACATTAAGCCACTTGCCCCAGGTCACACAGCTAGTAAGTGTCTGAGGCCAGATTGAACTCAAGTCTTCCTACCGCCAGGTCCAGAGCTCTATCCACTGCTCCACCAGCTTCCTTGAAAAGGAAACTAAGGACCAGAAATATTAAAGGATTTGCCCCAGGTCACACAGGCAGGAAGTAGAAGAGCCAGGATTTGAAACAAGGTTCTCAGACTAAATTTATCATTGTTTCCACTGAATCATGTTGGCTCTGTGTCCAAATCCAATGCTTTTTATATTTAACAGGCCGTTGTGTGGAAAAGAAACCTTAAATACTTAAAGGGAGACTACAGAATCATTGAAATTTCCAACCTTCAAGCTCATCTAGTCTAAGTCCACCATTTTCCTGGAGAGAAAATTAAGATTAGAAAGATGTCACAAAAATCAAATAGCTACACATACCTATAAAAAAAATCAAAATGTCAGAACCAAGTGACAAAATCCTATGGCATCAAAGAGGCACCATTATATGGTAACCCATATGTGAAATACAAAAATAATTACTCCATTAGAAATTAAATGACACCTTATGAAAAAGAAAAACACCATACAAAGAGAAATTAAATAAGCAAGGCACAAACTTTCAAGTTCCAAGTTTCTATAGGAAGGTAGAATGAATTTTTTAAATTCTAGCTCCAAATAAAAATATATCCCATATGTTTCTGCCCTAACCAATATCTTTTTTTTTTACACTCACACTACTAATACAGCATAACCAAACTATTATACAAAAAAAAATCCAGCAGGGTCTTAGTCTTACTAAACATCAGCTTTCTGGGCAAGTGGAACTATATCACCTCTAAAATTAAAAATAAAAACCTCTGTTTGGCATTCAAAGCCCTTTACAACCTGGTCCCCTCCTACCTTTCTAGTCTTCTTATGTTTTAGACCACCCTACACCCCACCATCACATATTCTGTGATCTGGTGACACTGGCCTCTTCGCTGTTCCTGAATCAAGACACTATCTCTAGACTCCACACCTTTTCACTGAATGTTTCCTGTGCCTGGAATACTCTCCCTCCTGGCTTTCCTACCTTCCTTCAAGGCTTAGCTAAAGTCCTACCTTCTACAAGAAACCTTTCTTAGTTCTCCCTAATTCTAGTGCCTTACCTCTATGCATTATCTTCAGCTAATCTTACATATGTCTGGTTTGTATATAGCTGTTTGCATATTATCTTTCCCAGTAGACTGTGAAATTCTTGACAGCAGAAACTGTCTTTTGCCTTTCTTTGTATCCCAGAGCTTACCTCAGTAGGTGTTTAATAAATGCTTATTGACTTATTGACTGATCTGGAGAACCGTGACCTTAGCTCCAGGGCTTTTCTACACCTCCCTGGAGCTACAGCTCCTAGCTAGAGACCCAAAGCATCTTAACTTTTTACATTTTTTTCCAATTACATGTAAAAACAATTTTTAATATTTGTTTTTCAAAATTTTGAGTTCCAAATTCTCTCCCCCTCTTCCTTCCCTACAGCCTCCTTGAGAAGGCAAGCAATCTGATACAGATTACACATGTACAGTCATGCAAATCATATTTCCATATTAGCCATGTTGCAAAAGAAAACATAGAACATCCCCTCCAAAAAACAACAACAACAATAACAAACAAGAAAAAAAAGAAAATAATATTCTTTGATCTGCATTCAGATTCCATCAATTCTTTCTGTGGAGATAGGTAGCATTTTTCATCATAAATCCTTCAGAATTGTCTTGGATCATTGTATTGCTGAGAAGAACTAAGTCATTCACAGTTGATCATTGTACAAAATTGCTGTTACTGTGTACGATGTTCTCCTGGTTCTGCTCACTTCCATTTGCCTTAGTCCATATAAGACTTCCAAGTGTTTTTTCTGAAACCATCCTGCTCATCATTTCTTACAGCAGAATAGTATTCCATCACAATCATATACCATACTTGTTCAGCCATTCCACAATTTGTGAGCATCCCCTCAATTTCCAATTCTTTGTCATCACAAAAAGAGCTGCTATATATATTTTTGTACACACTAAGTCCTTTTCTTTTTTTAAATCTCTTTGGGATATGCACCCAGTAGTGGTATTACTGAGTCAAAGGATATGCCCTTTGTACATAGTTCCAAATTGCTCTCCAGAAAGGTTAGACTAGTTCACAACTCCAACAGTGTGTTAGTGTCCCAGTTTTTCCACGTCCCCTCCAACATCTGTCATTTCCCTTTTCTGTCATATTAGCCAATCTGATAGAGGTGAGGTCATGCCTCAGAGTTGTTTGCATTTGCATTTCTCTAATCAATAGTGCTGTAGAGCATTTTTTTTTCATATGACTATAGATAGCTTTGATTTCTTCTTCTGAAAACTGCCTGTTCATATTCTTTGACCATTTATCAATGGGGAATGATTCATTATTATAAATTTTGACTCAGTTCTCTATATATCTGAGAAATTAGGCTTTTGTCAGAGAAACTAGGTATAAAAATATTTTCCCAACTTTCTTCTTTCCTTCTAATCTTGGCTGCATTGGTTTTGTTTGTGCAAAAACTTTTTTAATTCAATGTAATCAAAATTATCCATTTTACATCCTGTAGTGTAGTACATCTCTCTTGTTGTTCATAATTTTTTCCCCTTAACCATAGATATAACAAGTAAAATATTATGCTCCCCTGATTTGCTTATGATATCACTCTTTA
The DNA here is from genome assembly GCF_003287225.1 of Phascolarctos cinereus. NCBI lineage: Eukaryota > Metazoa > Chordata > Mammalia > Diprotodontia > Phascolarctidae > Phascolarctos > Phascolarctos cinereus. The sequence goes on along the minus strand of NW_027555514.1, from coordinate 116,917,484 downwards.
TGTTGAAATCATGTACCTATTTTGACATTGTCTCATTATACAGTATGTTAGAGACCTAAAGAATCTTGACCTTCTCTACTCTTGGTCACTTTCCTGGTCTAGACTTCAATTTCTTCAACTCTAGAATTAGGGAGTTGAACCACATGATCTTTAAGATTTTGTAAGCCAACGTGAACTCCCCAGGTTCAGAGATCTCCTGTACTAAGCTATTATTACTATAAGGAGGCAGCCTGATGTGGTGAATAAGGTGACAGACATGAGTTCAAATCCTACCCTACCACCACATTTATTAGCTATGTGACTCTGTGACTCAATTTGAGTTTATGTGTCTATTAGTCTATGTGATTCAATTGACCTCTCTGGACCTCAATTTCTTTATATGTAAAATGAAGAGGCTGGACTCAATGGCCTCTAAAGTCCCTTCTAGCCCTAAATGTATGTTCCTATTACTTTTCCTTTCATTCTTTGCAATTCCTACTAGATCCTCTTGCCCAATTCTAGCATCAATTCTTTCTTTACCTTACCATATACAAGTCATTTGGCACTTAAGCAAGGTACTTCCTTCACAAAGAAAAGGAGAATATAAATTCAGAAATAACATACTAGCATCCACTGAACCAGTGTCCAAAAGTGGCCCTTCCACTGGAGGATTTGAATCAGAGCAATCTATGCCTTCTCACTGTAAATTAAACCAGGAGACAAAGGGAAATTGTAGCTGAAAGGAAGGATGGCTCATGGATTTTCCTTGGAGAAGTAAATAAAATCAACTCTACTAATTATTTTGTTATGCATCTAAGGGCAACAAGAAACTATTTCATGGTATATCAGCCATCTCTTCCGCATGATAAGAATTTACAAAAAGACCACCATAAAGTAAACTGCAACCTATTTGCAGACCAACATTTGTTGTAAAGGATGAGGAGATAGAGAACTTATAGAAAAACTCAAAATTCCACATTAAATGGATATGCATTTTATTACTCGATAACTTCAATATAAAGGTCATCATAGAGAAGCATGGTCAAAAGTGGTCAAAAACTTTGTCCACCATTAAGAAACAAAAGAGGCCAAAATGTGTAGACTAAATACACCTATAAGTCATAAATACTTTGTTCAAGAAGAGAGAACAAACACTAAATAACATAATACTTTGAATTTGGGTCATTAGGTGGAGTATGTCTATATCAGACTTGCCAAAAAATATTGTAGATATGCAGGGGCTGAGTGCACAAGCATTGTCTTCCCCAGTCATCACTGCCACCACAGAGGAGACCTTTGTTTTGGCATTGAAGGTATCTTTATATACAAACTTGTAAACATCCCCATTAATACCAAATTGGATGGACTGATAGAGCACTATAAAAGCGCCTTTATAAAGGATAACAGGGACAGATCAAATACAAGAATTAAAGGAGAGACACACAGAGGACAGAGAGGAGAGGGGCTACCCCAATACCATTTTGTGTGGCATCTGCATTGCTTGAGAGCCATTCCAGGAGTTCCTGGGAGGGGCAATCACCCAGCAGAGGAGTTCATGAACCAGGCTCCCCAAAGAAAAGAGTTTCTATGCTTGGATAATGTCCATTTCCTGGATTAATCAGAGGAGTTCTAGGACTAGGCAGAAGCGGGAGTTAAGGAGCCATAAGAGACCGAGCCTTGGTGTGGAGGCATAAATCCATGTCTTCCACTAGTACTATAAGTTATGCAGACCACTCAGGTCCAGGAAAAGGGAAAGTTCTCTAGCATCCTCCTAGTTCTACACCCTAGAAAATTGTTGTTGTTCAGTCATTTCAGTAGTGTCCAACTCTTGGTGACCCATTTGGTGTTTTCTTGGCAAAGATACTAGATTTTACAGGCAAGGAAACTAAGGTAAACAGACTTGAGTGACACTTACCTTGTGTCTGAGGTTAGATTTGAACTCATGAAGATGTGTCTAGCTGATTTCCAGGGCCAGCACCCTCTCCACTGCACCACCTAGCTACCCCAAGCCAGAGAATGGTGCTAGATATTACTGTTTAGGTCCCTAGGGGAGGTTGGACTCACTGGAAGGAAGCGCTACTTCACTCCTTACGTATAGTTGTTCATCCTCCGTCTTCAGAGAAGACCAATGACATCACATGATGTCTTGAGTAACGCTGAATGCTCTTCCATACTAGGGGCAGAGAAGGTGGGAGAGAAAGTGCCTCCACTAGCACAGTACTATGAATCTGGAAGCAAATTATAGGTCCCTGGAAAGACAGGGCTTTCTGATAGGAGAGGGATTAGCATTCTATTGACTCAGACCAATTTCCCCTTGAGGAAAAGGGAGGTTTAACACCACCCCCAAGCAGTTCCAAGGGAGAGAAAAAAAGCTTCTTGGCTATGGAAGGGCTACACTATCAGTCCTTTGTTCTTGAATTTTCTGTAAGGTAAAATAAAGCCTGTCTTATATTTAATGTATTAGCCTGAGTACTTTCATGAAAGCTAAGGGCCCTTTACCTATTTTTGCAGAGACTTAGACATGGGCAAATTCTGATGTTCCCAGGGGAAACCCTAGGTAGAGATATGATCTAAAAAGATACAATTTAGTGAGAAGCTTCCACCATGAACCTGGTTCACATTAACCCAGTCTTCAGTGAAGGTTAGAGCTACATAAATGAAAAATAGTTCACAATTCACATGGGCCTTATGCAAGCCAACTTTCACTGAAGTTTAAGAAGCAAGATATGACAAATGTCTCTACACACAGGAAAACTACATAGTTATCTAGTATGTTGTGGTTTCCCCACTCTCCCCATAATCCCATTCAAGTAGGAGAAAAACCAGTAAATTATGGCCCTAAAAAGCTATCTCCCACATATTGGAATGACTTTAGCTCCTGGTCTTACAACCAAGAATCCCTACATCAGAAAACAGTAATCAATCAATGAATATTTAGACTCCATTATCAAATCCAGCATAACACTACTAGTCCCCACACAAGAATAATATTGATTCTAGGCTTTTTGGAAGGCAGGATGACGCAGTGAGAAGTGGATTGGTTCTGGAGTTCAAATATCACCTCTGATGCTTTATACCTCTATGATCTTGGCCAAATCATTTAACTTCCCTGAACTTCCATGCCCTCCACCATAAAACAAAAAGGTTGGACTGGATGGTCCTCCATCCATTTGAAAATCCTTTTCACATCTAGATCTATGATCCTATGATCTACTTAAGTGATAAATCTGCAAGGTCACTATAAATATGAGGACCATAATTTTATTCAGAATGTTACTGAACTATGATTTTGGTTATACCATGAATATGTTTTTTAATCCATTTAAATTTTCCAAGATATATTATAATAAGTTTTTGAGGTCTGAGGCTGTGTCTTGCACATAGTAGGTACTCAAGAAATAATTTAATTTTGCTCAAATAGAATTAGAAAGCCGCTGTGAAAATAAAGAAAACTTATGTGCCCACAACTGTTGTGGCAGATAAAAAGATAGAGAAATTTCCTAAAGAATTGTACTAGAAGACAAACTCTAGGATATCTTGTGTTCTGTTGGCCAACCCTCCAACAATCTCAGGTTGTCTCCATGTCATGATGATGCACTAGAATTGGTCTTTGTGGAGTTAGTAATAAAAAGTTTCAAGTCAGATAAAAAAAAAAGATAAAATAAAATAAAATAGAATTAAAAAATAGAGTGAAGAATACTGCCACCTTTTGGGAGAATATAATATTGTTGATCAGCATTTGGGGCAATGCAGAGTTATATAAGCAATATTCAACTTTTTCCTATGTATCTTGTGATGCAGCATTGGTCTGATGTATGTGTGCGTATGTATGTATGCATGCATGTGTGCATATATGCATATGCATTTACATGTATGCACATACATATATGTTTGTATATACAGTATATGGATGGATGGATATATACACACATTTCAAAATTAGACATGCCTACAATCCAATTTGAACTGTAAACTCTAAAAAAAAGTTTCACTTTATAGCACTCTCTTTTAAAAAAAATAACAATAGAAACAGTGATTATTCAACATCCTACCCTCAAAAAAAAAACCTTGCCAAAACCCAATTGATCAAAATTAACAATGCATTTTATACATATGACTAATGTATTTTACACATATGACTATTAATAGGAAAAAAGTATGATACTAAACCTAAGGGCAAACCCTTCAATGTTAACAAAACATTTCCAGAAAATATGAATGAGAGATCAATACTGTCTTTAAGATATGAGAAAGAGAACATAGGAGATTCCAGAAAAGAAAGCAAACATGGCTGTAGGAAACTTCTGATCTTTGTTGGCTTAATAGGCAGGTAGCTAAGTAGTTGATCTGATCAGCTAACAGTAGCCTATTACCCATATCCATATGTCAGAAGGTAAGTGATTAATTTCTCCTAGAAAGTCCACATCGTGTTATTTTCTTGCGAAAGAAAATCCCTCCGCGTTAGAGTAGCATTTGTTGCTGGTTTTAAAAATCTATTTAACTTGTTTTTTAATTCAATATATTTTAATGCTTTAATAAAACAGTTAACCAAAAAAATTGGCTGATTTCCATGTCTCATAACATGCTTCCAACAGAAAAAAAAATCATGGAAAGCCCTACATTATGAAGTGATATGCTTGATATACTAGAGACTCAAAATGAATACACATCAGTTCAGGTCTGCAAACATACACACACACACACACACACACACACACACAGAGTTGCCTGCCTTTTAAAGGCAGTGTGATTTACTGAAGATCAGCACTGCACTAAGTAAGAAGAGATCTGGGTTCTGCTCCCAGCTCTGTCACTGACTATGTGACCTCAAACAAATCACTTCATTTCTCTGGGCTTCAGTTTCCTCACCTGTAAAACGAAGGGACTTGAGCAATCATCTCTAAGGCCTCTCCCTGGCTCCTTGCTACATTTCCCAACTAGAGAAGCCATGCTTCAAGGTTTCAATACTTTCAAAGTCCGGGAACTGAAATATCCAGAGCACTCCAAGGACTGCAGCAAGCTTTCAGGCAAATGAGAGAATGCAGAGGAAATGCCAAGCGGCAAAATAAAATAGGAATGGACCTCAATTTCAAAATGTAACAAGATCATTATGTTATAGACAACTATCAAATGGATTTAGGTTCATAAGTATTCAAATAAACACTCTGAGCCCCCATTCCCTTTCAGTTTCTTTCTCTAAAACAGCCAGTAATTTATTGTACAACATAGCAATTTGGTGGCTATTCAAAAGTTTGGAGGAGGGTATCATTTATTTAATATAGAAACTTTAAAGTCAATTAGGAAAATACACTAATATCAAACACTACCAATACTCATTTCCCCTAACAAACTCCCTCAACCTCTTCCAGATATAGTTAGTCTCTATTTCCCCATTACCTCTTTGCAACATAGGAGAGGGATCCAGAAAGTTAAGCCAAGGTACAAATAAGCATCTTTTCTTCCCAGCACAGTACAGAGGGCGGCAATAATTCAGCCACTCTTATGGAAGGTGGTGAGAAATTTTGCATCTGTTCATGACGTATACTGTTTTGTTAGGACTGGCGTTTCCCTAACACAACTTCTTTCCTTCCACCCACAACACAGGGAGGCTTTGCCTGGAAACCCTAGGCCTGGCTGGTCTCATCTTTCCTGACAAGGCTTCCTGGTCTGCAGACACAAAAAGTCCCTGCCTCACAGAGTCTGTACCTCTCAGAGCTGTGGGTGCCTGAGTCCAAGTATGTTGTCAACCTGATGACCTGCTGATCAGACATGTTTCAAAATGAAGGGAAATAGAGAAACTAAGAGCCACTGTATCTTTGTTTCATATTCTTGTCTGGGCCTGACTCAGACCAGTGCCTTCATAATTTAGGTTCAATACTAATAAAATGGAGGGGAAAATGGAATACTCAGAGATGATTCAATAATTAACAAAACGAGATTTACTTAGCTTTTGCAGAAGGACATTCAACTGAGGATACCTCAAGCTGATTCAGCCAAGTGAAGCTCCCTTGCCTGAGTCATGATCTACCAGCTGAATATCAGAGAGCTGGCCTCGAACTCCTCATGGCTGTTTTATACTCGAGGGATGAGGAAATGATGCCAACAGCCTGAGCCTTTAGTCCTCCAAGCAAACTAAGCCTGGAAGATAGTCTTAATACTTTTTTAAGGAAAAAAGAGCCTAACTTGCATGGAGGTAGGGGTTAGGATATTAGTCCTACCACATGACCAGCCACCCTACTTGCCTGCACTAAGATAAATTCAACAACAGGAACCCTACTCCTGCTCACCCAAAGGACATTACACTACTTTCTGATTTGATAGGTTCCCCTTTTATGTTGAGGCAGAGAAATTCCTAATAGCAGATGTAACCCACTTCATTGTCTTCAACTCCAGTAAGCCTCCTGCTCCACCAACCCTAGTTTTGGGATTTTCACACTGAATTCCTTCACCTTACCTATCCGCTGAGAATGTGCCAGCTCCATGCACGTACCATTACCATGTCTTCTGTCCTGCCTACTTCCACAACCCAGACACTTCTTTGACCTGTGTTCTTCTATATTGTCTCCACCAACGCATCCTGTCTTCAAGATCAACATGGTTTGCTCCATGTTGTCTTTTAATGTTATTGCTTTTTTCTTCTCTTCTTCTAGATTGTCCCTCACTTCTGCATATTTGTATTGCCATTCAATTGTCCTCTCTGTTTCTTTGGTGAGACTTGCCATTCAAGTTATTTTTTTTTTATTCTGCCAATTATTTTTGTTGTGCAGGCATAAATTTTGATCTCACAATTCTCATATCTATTTTAAACCACTCAAGTACAATGTATTATGATTCCATGTTCTCAGATTCCACACAGTCCTTCTGTCTCATCAAGTATTGAGTCATTTTCTTTTGTTTTGTAGTATTTATTCATAGATGCCTGAACTCATTTATTAGATCTGGAGGCCATATTACCATCTGCTATTAATAGTTTCCCTGTTGGTTTATCTGCTTATGCTCAAGATCTTTGGGTTCTCTTCCTCTTGCGATCTTTGATGATTTCAGTCTTTCTTTTCTTTATTTTCTCTTACTGCTCACTTTCTGACTCCCTCCCCATCTGATGGTGGCTTAACTAGAAGCTGGATCTCAAAGCATCTCAGCCTCCTCCCATGTTGGGTAATTCTTATTTCGCCAACCTAGATCTCTGCTCCAAGTGACTTTTGGGGGAATGTAACTAACCCCAGCTAGATGATGAGCTCTTTCCTTCAGGCCTTTTCTATCCCACCCCCCAGAGGTGATGTCTTGTTCCATTCCCTCTGTTCTTTAGTTTTCTGGCCTGTCTGCTATGCTGGTGCTGTTGCATCTTCAGATGATTTCTGTCATTTAGAGTTTGGATCACTGAGGCTATGGGAAGAGAGGAGGGGAGGAGTGTCATGGTATGGGGTTGTGCTTTATAATAAGCCTATATGTGTGTCCTTTCCCCTTCTCTCTGTTTCTCTGTTCTCCTGCAGAGATCTTTTGAAGCATAGAATGTTGCTGTGGCACAGGCTATCAAGGTCTCAGCAAACTCCTACGGTTTGAAGCTTAGGTCTCCACAGCACTGAAAAGAAGGGAAAATGGGATGTGGGGTTGTATTTTGTTGCAAGTCCATGGGTCAGGTCAGCTGGTAAGGCCTTGCTGCCAGAAGTGTGGTAGGCAGTAGGGGAGGGAGTGCTGAGTTGAGCTTGAGTTAAGAATTATTTCACAGTGATTTTCACTGTCTTTTGGATTCGTGTTGTCCTAAACCAGTAATTTCAAACTTAAATAGAAATGGATGTCACTAATCCATGCATTAAGAATGTGGGCTGCATGTTGACTTAGTTTTAAATTTTAATATTATCTATATTTTATTTTATTTATTTTGTTAAATATTTCCCAATTACATTTTAATCTGCTTTGGACTGCACTCAGGAGCACTGTGTGTTGCACATAGCCTATAGACCATATGATTTGACATTCTGTCCTAGACCATGAAGTTGCTTTATCTTTGGTGCATAATTTCTGTTTTGGAGGGATTTGAGAGGTTGTAAGGATCAAAGAAATATCTAGTCCTCCATTCTGTTGGTCATATGACCCAGAAGTTGTAGGATTTACTATACTTCTTAGAACTCCTGTCTCCTGATATGAGACAGCATGTTTTCATAACATGCTATTAACTACTCTAACCCCTGCCTGACTAGCTCATCTCACCTGGACCTCCTTAGTAAAGAGCACAATCTCATTTGACCACATATTGCTAAACCCCCAACAGATTCAAGGAGCCTTTGTACCAGCCCTAGTCATTAATCTTGCCCACCTAGCAGCTACAAGGTGAAAGCCGTATTCTGCACAACTAGGGGACAATAGACCAATCTGGCAATAGCAGAGATTCAAGTAAGGGAGGAGTAGAAGATAAAATTGAAAAGGCAAGGGATAGGGGATATTCAGAGATTTTGGAGGACTTTAAAACCACCAAGCTAAGGAACATGGATTTATCCTACAGATAATGAGGGACCTTTGAAGGCTTTTGAGCAGAAGAGGAGCAGAATGAAGCCAGAACTTTACTATTAATTTGACAGTGGTATGCAGGGTGGATTAGAGGAAGCAAGGGAGAGATGCAGGGAAGACAGGAAGCTATGGGGTCAGTTAAAAGATGATTATAGTAATCTAGGAGTGAAGGGATAAGGTCACAGACAAGGGCAGTAGCAGCAAGAAGAAAAGTAAAGCATGTACGAGGGATATCACAAAGGAAGAACTGACCAGACTTAGTGAATGGATATGAGAAGGCCAAATGAGGCAAATATGGCTGAATTTTTGAACGTGAGTGATTGAGAAATCTTATGGTATCATTGACAGAAATGGGAGGAGGGCAGAGAAGAAGTGATTTGAAAGGGAAAAAGGGGTGAGTTTAGTCTTGAATGTGTTGAGTTTGAGGTGGTTGTAGGGCCCTGAAGTGTACAGTAAACTGTTAGAAATAATGTACATGGAAATAAAAAGAGAAGTCAGAATTAAAGACAGAGATTCATAGGTCATATTAACAGAAGTGATATGCTGGTGAAGAATCTGTGAAATTTAAGAGAAGGGAAACAAAAATAAATTGAAAGAGGGTATGCAAAGTTTAGTCTGTAAAACAGGGTCCATGAAAAAAATGTTTTGTCCAAGGAGCACTTGCCCAATTTTAGTCTGAAGATTTATTAGACTCCCACCAAATAAAGTACCAATTCCTTGGCCTGGCATTCAAGGCCTGGTACGACTTAGATCCCATCTACTTTCCACCTATCACACTCTACTCCTCATAACATACTCTGGGTTCCAGGAGAACTAGACTTGTCTCCATTCTCTGATTCTTTTCCTGACCTTTCTTATCTCTTCAACTTTGCTCACACCTTCCCCACTCACTGAAATGGATGATTTCCTTGTAGTCATTACCTACTAAAATTCTGTCCTTCAAGGCTTAGCTCAGGGGCTAGCTTTCTCCAAGAAGCTTTCTCTCCTCCCAGCTTCCTCATTCTCAGTCATAAGAACTCTTTCCATTTTTGAATTTCTCAGAATACCTTAAGGGCTAGCTCTTACACATAACATGTTCTGATTTGTATTGTAGTTTTTGCATATATTTTTTATCTTCCTCTCCTAGGTTATTAAGTTCCTGGAGCCCTATTCATCTTTATAACTCCAGTACCTAATTCGTTGCCTTGAAGTTTTAAAATGTTGAATGAAACTAAATGGAAGGTAGAGGGATTTGTGTACAAGCAGTAAATATCAGCAGCATCTAACAGGGCAGGAAAAGATGATACTTGTAAGCATTCAAACATTATAAAATGGGGCAGCAATTTAACATATGGAAAACTCCTAGATCAGCATGATGTTTCACAAGTCTATTCCAGTATTTTCTCACAGGTCCCTGGTGTCATTTCCTATCACAACTCAACCTTTTCAACTGAAAAAGCAAGTTCATGTAGAGAGAGCACAAAAATCAGGAAGTCAGGAGATGCAACTGTTCCAGTCTCACTGAGCCAAACTGATGAATTCTTAGGGCCCTAGGAATAGCTATCTGCAACATAACAATAAAAATCCTTATCCCTTTGCTGTCCATTTGGGATGTTATAAAACTAAAATAATTATTTGTACACATATGTATATATATGGATGTTTGTGTGTGTACCATTTAAGATCTTGGAGAGAAATATGCAATATAACTTCAAGGTGTTCATTATCACATGGTTAGGAAATGTTTCTTGGGGGTAGGCTATAATAGTACAATAATAAATCCTGTTACAGAATCTAAAATTTCAAAAAAGGAGAATTTAGCTACATTGGGCATTGAAAATGAAGAATATGACTAGTTGAAAAGAAAGGCTATTAAGCAGAAGGAGGAATTGTATTTAGAAAGCAAGTTTACTGAAAAACTATTTTGATCCTTCCCATCAATAAGTTGATGGAGATGTACTGGAGTCGAGGTTAGCGGGAGGCAGAGGAGGATGATTCAGTGGGGAAAGTGGTTTCCTTTTTTTTAAAATCAATGTTTAAAACAAATTCCTTCAAGAGGTAGATCTGAAATATATACTACTTATTAATCTCTCAGAATAATTCTATTCTGTACTAAAATAGCTATGACTTGTTAGTCGATATAGATATTGTGTTTTTATGGCTATATCTATTAACAGCTAATTTAAAGTAGAATACTTGATCAGGAAAATAAAACATTCTCAAGCGCTAAAACAGAAAACTTTAGCTCTTTTTTGATTGTGATGGAGACCATAAGGGAACAACAAAAATTGCTTTATTATAGCGGTAGTACTCTAGTTCAGGTCTGTCAGCACTTCTATTATAGACTTTGGTTTTCAGGGTTTCATAACTCATCCATAAAATTCACTCTGCTGAAACTTGGCATACTGAATCTCCCAGGGAATTACTCTCTTTAAAGACAAATTTTAAAAATTAATTGGTAGCTGGACAGCTCAAATGGCACACAGGACCTATGCTCCTTATAGCAAATCACTGGTTCCAATCTTGAGCCAGATTGCTCATTTTCTTAAAAGTCATTTCACTTTCAGGAGCATCTAGTGCCCCAAGTGACATAAATGCATCACCTCAGTTCAATTTCTGGTAGATAGCTGTCCACACTAGAAAAATAACTGACTAAAACTACAGTGGCTATACCAATAGCAAGGTCAAGAAAAGTTTCTATGCTAGCTACCCTTTCCAGAAAAAAGATGGGGTATGCCAGTGGTGACCATAACAGTATGAATGGCAGAAAAGGGAGAACAAGGTTCCACTTCCGGGAGCCAAGATGGCAGAGTAAAAAGGTAGTCACTCTTACCCTTCTCTATCAACCTCTGAAACCCAGAAAATATCACCCCAGAAGAAAAAAAAAGCCCTGGAACAGCTGAACTAGAAGAAAGACAGGGAACAGCAGTGCAGCAGGCCAGCAAACTGGTCTCCCAATGCCTCAGCAAAAATAAGGGAAGCAGCACTACAAAGGGCCCCAGGCAGATAAGCACCCTGCATCATTCATCTGAAAGGAGCTGCAGAAAGCAACCTAGAGTCTTCCTAAAGTTCCAGCCTTGCTGATTCCAACCCAACACCAGCTAAGCTGTCAGAACCCTACAGCCTCCAACTGTCAATGAGGAGATCCTGAAGCCCAGGTGGTAGAGCAGGCAAACACCAACACCTGGACCTCTGAGTGCCTCAGTGAGGGTGGGGAAACCGGTGGAAACCAGCTCAGAAAACCACCAGGTGCCTCAGCACTCTACCACAAAGGAATCTCCCAGTGCATTAGCAAAAACAAAGGAGGCAGCATTTCAAGGGGCCCCAGGCAGATAAATACCCTGCACCACCCATCTAAAAGGAGCTGAAGAAAGCTAAAGGAAAGGAAAAGCAGGCAACCTAGAATTGCCTGAAAGTTCCAGCCTTGCTGATTCCAGCCCAACATGAGGTAAGCTGCCAGAACCTTACAGCCTCCAATTGCCAACATAAGAGGCCCCAGCACACAAAGCCAGTGACCAAGACCTACACAAGAAGCTTGGGTCAGTGCCCTCTGTTCCCCAGCAGGAGAGCTCAATCTCTTTAAAGGCCAAGGAATAAAGAAACCATGAGTAAAAAGAAACGCACCATAGATTCATATTATGAGAAGAGTGAAATTCTGGAGGACAACATTGTCAACAAACCCACATCTGTAACATCAAAAGGGAATGTGAACTGGTCTGAAGCCCAAAAAGCCTTCTTAGAAGAGTTCAAGAAGGATTTTAAAAGTTTAATGAGAGAGGTGGAAAAGTCCTTAAAAAATACAATTGGCCAACTGGAAAAAAAATATACTGAAGAAAACAAATCCCTTAAAAATACAACTGGCCAATTGAAGAAGGAAGTACAAAAACGAACAGAAGAAAACAATCTGTTAAAAACTAGAATTGGACAAATGGAGACTAATGATTCTATGAGAGAGCAAGAATCAGTCAAACAGAAACAAAAAAATGAAAAAAGAGATGAAAACATAAAATACCTCATCGTAAAACAACGGACCTGGAAAATCGATCCAGGAGAGACAATATAAAAATCATTGGACTACCTGAAAATCATGATGAGAAAAAAGAGCCTGGACAGTATCTTTCAGGAAATCATAAAAGACAATTGCCTTGAAGTCATAGAACCAGAAGGTAAAATAACCATAGAAAGAATATACCAGTCACCACCCAAATTGATCCCAAATTGAAAATGCCAAGGAATATAACAGCAAAATTCCAAAATTACCAGATGAAAGAGAAGGTGCTGCAAGCAGCCAGAAAGAATCAATTTAAATATCATGGAACCACAGTCAGGATTACACAGGACCTTGCAGACTCTACATTAAAAGACTGCAGGGTGTGGAACATGATATTCCATAAGGCAAAGGAGCTTGGATTGCAGCCAAGGATCAACTACCCTGCAAAAATGAGCATGATTTTTCAAGGGAGGAGATGGATATTCAACAAAATAGGGGACTTCCAAACCTTCCTGATAAAAAGATCAGAGCTGAACAAAAAAATTTGATCTTCAAGTACAAGATTCAAGAAAGACATAAAAAGGTAAATGGTACAGAAAGATACAAAATGTTGTTAATAAGGACCGACTGTTTACATCAAGTACAAAATTCAAGAAAGACATAAAAAGGTAAATGGGACAGAAAGTTACAAAATGTTGTTAATAAGGGCAGTCTGTTTACATCCCTACAAGGGAAGATGACACTTGCAACTCTTGAGAACTGCATTGTTATTACACCATGTTAAAGGAGTATACATAAAGGGGGTGGATATTAGTTGACTTTGATGTAATGATAAAAAAAATCTAATCAAGTGGGTTAAATGGATCCAAGTAAGTGGATTAGTCTGATCTTAGAAAATGTACTGAGAAAGGAGGAGGCAGACAAGGGTAAACTACATTACAAGAGAAGACAGAAAATCCTATTACAGCAGAGGGAAAGAAGGGAGGGGGGTGAGCATTGTTTGAACCTTACTCTCATCAGATTTGGCTCAAGAAGGGAATAACATAATCAGTTAGGTATAGAAATCTAACTTGCCCTGCAGGCAGTAGGAGGGAAAAGGGGAAAGAAAAGGGAGGGGGGATAGAAGGGAGGGAAGAAGCAGTAAGGGCAAAGGGGAAGAAAAGGGCAAGGGTATAATAGAAGGGAGGAGAGAGACTGAAGGAGGTGGTGGTCAAAAAATATGTTTAATAGGAATGTAAATGCATAGCCTATGTCAGATTGTGTGCAGTCTTGGGGAGGGTGATGGGGAAGAAGGGGGAGAAAAAGTTTAAACTCAAAAGCATATGGAAGTGATTGTTGATAAATCAAAATAAATTTTAAAAAATAAATTAAAAAATATAAATGAACCTTGCTATTTAATTATTTTGCTTACTGTTAAAGGAAACCAAGAGAATGCACTTCTGTCTAGACAGCTGTTTTTGCATCATTTTAAGAGAATCAAGTATTCCTGGCATGCAGTGGGTTTCAGGGAATGGTTCCACTGCAGGGTTGAGAAGGGCAGCTAGGTGGTGTAGTACATGTAGTGCTGGCCTTGGAATCAGGAGGACTCAAACTCTAGGAGTTCAAATCCAGTCTTAGACACTTGTGACCCTGAGCAAGTCACTTAACCCTGCTGGCCTCAGTTTCCTTATCTGTGAAATGAGCTGGAGAAGGAAATGGCAAACCCCTCCAGTGTCTTTGCCAGGAGAATCTCAAAATGGGACCATGGAGAGTCTGAAACGACTGAGCAACGATAAGGGTTGAGAAAAGTGAAGCAAGCTGGACGACTTCACTGCTTTCCTCAAGGCATTAACAGTGTGCTGGGATTATCTTCCTTTAAAATGAATTCTCAGAACCTCAGATACCAAATGGATCACATCTGTCCCTTTCTTTCCATTCCTCTTGCCACCACTTCAGTGTACAGGGAGTTTTGTTTGTTTGTTGTGTTGTTTTTAACCACATTTGTGGCCTATTTCAATAGAATCTTACCTAGTCTTTTAAAATCCAGTATTTCCTTCCTACCCAATACCCTCAGATTAACTATTCTACAACACCCCTGGACCAGGGGTGGATCACACGGAATCTAGGATAACGTTCAAACTCCACCTGGCATTCAAAACCTTAAACAATTTGATTGCATTTTCTCTTTTTTAATTCTCCTTCAAATTCATTTCTTTTGGGGGGGAGGGTGCTAAGCAGTGGGGTTGAGTGACTTCCCCAGGGTCACACAGTTAGTAAGTGTCAAGTGTCTGAGGCTGGATTTGAACTCAGGTCCTCTTGACTCCAGGGCCAGTGCTCTGTCCACTGTGCTACCTGGCTGCCCCCCTGAACTTCAGCTGTATTTTTCTCTTCATTGCCACCTGAGAATGCCTTGTTTTTTCCATATTTTATTGCTTTTGCCACAGTGACTATGGACCTAACTTCTTGTAAATTCTCTTGAAAGAAGAAACTTTCTAAGCAGGAAAAACTGCATATGTGAGGTGTATTTTTGTTAAAGCTAATATTTTTTTTCTCCCTATGATTGGTCAGATTTGGTGATATGCATTGTTAAATAAAGTTGACTAAGTTGAGAAAGAATAACAATTATCTGTATAATAAAGATAATTTATCCTATTAAAAAAAAAAGGGAGGACAAGATTGTGTTCACTGCTAATCTAAAGACACAACACCTCTTCAGGATCCAACATTTAAATTTTCAAAGATTGGATGATCACTTATCAGAAATATTACAGTGAAGATTAATTTTCCCATATAGGCTGGACTAGCCTGCTGAGGTCCTATTCCAACTCTAAAATTCTGCATTTCCAAGATTCTGTGAAAACAAGTATATTTTATATGCCTGTTTAGCCATTAATATCACCTTTTTAAATACATTCAAATAATTTAATGAATAGCAAGGCTATCCTGCAGGTTATATTAGGATCTACCTAGATGCCTTTCTTTGCCTAGATCAAATACAAATATATATATATACACATGTGTGTATGCACATATATATATGTATATATATATATATATATACATATGTGTATATATATATATATATATATATATTATATATATGTATGTATAATAGCTAACATTTATATAGCATTTACTACGTGCCAAGCACTGTATAGGCACATTATAGTTTTATCTCATTTGATCCACATAACTACCCTGGGAAGTAGGTACTATTATTATCTCCATTTTGCAGATGAAGAAACTGAGTCAAACAGAGATTAAATGATTCACCCAGGGTCGCACAGCTAGCAAATGTCTAAGGCCAGATTTAAACTCAGGTCTTCCTGATTCCAGGCCTGACAGTCTATTCAATGCTCAGTCTATTTACATATACATATATATGAGTGTGTGTGCACATATATAATGCACATGTGTATGTATGTATGTGTGTATGTATGTGTTTGTGGGTGTGTATATAATTATTATATATAATATATATTTATCTTATATTATATATCTATTATTTTATATTGTATTATAATAATATATTATTATGTATTTTAGATGTATATTTACACTATGTATATGTACTCATTCCAGCCAACAGCAATCTTAGGCCTTAACTCTGTCTATTGGATTTGATGAGCATTTAAGGAAAATAAAAATCCTTTCCTGTAATCCTGGCTATGCAGGGTCCTGTGGTTTCCGTGGCAGATCTCAAAGACCGTCAAGTCCACAAATATCTGATGGCACACTGGGGCCAGGCTGACAGTTTCTTCTCTCTAGGTTCACTGCCTTTTTATAGTTCTCACTTAACAATCATAAGGTTTTTATGGAGAAAGTCAAAGTAAGAAATCACTCTAGGATGGAAAAATGCCAGCAGCTAGTCCAGGGCACAAAGTTCAAAAACCAGGGCAGAAACTGGGATAGCCAAGAAATTGAAAGGAAGGATCCAAGGGTTAAGTCCAGACAGGCCCATAGAGTTATTTTCCCAATTCTTTTTAAAGACAACTGGAGACTTCCAGGTCACATGACCAACAAGATGAAAGACAAGATATTTTCTCTACTCCCTAATAATCTCAAACCTCTTCAAAATAGGAATTATGTTCAAGAGATAAAGTAATTTCGGCTTTCTCCACAATTGAAGGCACTAAGAACCCTAACAAGGTAAAAATCTAATGAATTACTAGCAGAGAAAGCTAATCCCTGCCCTCTAATGCCTGCACACAGTACACACCCTCCCCTATTGCTTACCACACTCTGGCAGGGCTGCATAGAGCTCAATTTTACTACCCCCTCCAAGTGCTAGGAAAACTAAAAGGCAGAAGGTTATTCTATTCTATCTGACACTACAAGACTGTGCTACAATAGCAGAGAGAGAGAGAGAGAGAGAGAGAGAGAGAGAGAGAGAGATCTATGGCAGGATTCCAGAGTGTGCATGGATCTAGCAGACCTGCTTGAAGCAAAAGACTCAGCAGCTAGCTAGGACCAATTCTATTCCCTCTAGAAGTCACTTGGAGCAGAGACTGAGACCAGTATTAGAAAGAGGCTCAAATGGCTTGGAGGTCTAATCCTGAGAGGAGTCAGAATATAAGCAATGAGGGAACATAAGAGGGAAAAAAGAATGAAATTACTGAAGACCTCTGGAGAAAGAAAATCTATTTAAAGACCTTGAGCATAAACAGATATGTTAACAGGGAAGATATCAATAATAAAGTGAAATATAACCTCTAGATCCACTAAGTGAGCCCAAACATCTATGAGTAAATATTCTAAGACAAAAGAAAATGAATCAACAGTTGATGAGACAGGGGATCCTGTGGATTTCCAAGAGAGCATGTAACCAAGGCAGGATTTTCTTTAAAGGTTAAAAAAAAGAAATAAGAATTGTCAAAGCAGAATTTGTGGCCTACACAGAAGAAATAACAAAATAGAAAAACTTGAATTCATGTAGCAAGTCTCACCAAAAAAAGGGGGGGGGAGAATAACTAGGAATGCAAATAGACATAAAGGACAATCTGGAAGAAGAGAAGCAAAACGTGATAACATTCAAAGAAAACATAATCTTCATACAAACAAAACATAATGAAGTGAAGATACACAGAAACGACTTAAGGATTATAGGACTCCCAGAAGAATATGACAAGTAAAAAAAACTGAACACCATAATGCAAGAAATAATATAAGAAAACTTCCAAGAACTTATGAATACTGAAAACAAAGTGCCAATTGAAAGAATCCACAGATTGCTTCCAGAAAAAAAAGACAACTCAGAGTAAGCAGGGAAGAAGCAGCTTAATGTGAAGTCTCATTTAGCTGAGGTGACAAATAACCATTCAGTAATTCAAAAAACAGGGAGAGAGATTAATAGTCTTTCAAAGCTATTAGGAACCCAAGAATCTACCAGCTTCATTTTCAGGAAAGACAAATAGCACAGCAGAATTCTAGAGTGGTTATGATTAAGTTCAAACATCAGGAATTATAGAGTTCATCACAACAGACTAAATTATGCGATAGAATTCAGGAACTGGGCATTATTGGACAGGATCAAACAGACTGATAGTCTCACTTGTGGTCTGTACTTCCTAATAGCTTACACTACCCAATCTCTAGAACTCATGGATGGAATCAAGAGAATTTACTACAAGAATATCTCATTTTATTGCACTCCACTTTATTGCGCTTCCAGATACTGCATTTTTTATAAATTAAAGATTTGTAGCAACCCTGCATCAAGCAAGTCTATCAACACCATTTTCCAACAGCACATATCATGTCTCTGTGTTACATTTTGATAATTCTCTACATATTTCAAACTATTTCATTATTATTAAATTTGTTATGGTGATCTGTGATGAGTGATCTGTGATGTTACTATTGTAATCATTTCAAGGTGCCATGAACCACACTTATTTAGGATAGCTAACCTAATCAATAAATGTGTGTGTTCTGACTATTCCACCAACTGACAGTTCCCCATCTCTCTCCTTCTCCTTAGGCCTCTCTATTCTTTGAGACACAAAAATATTAAAATTAGACCAATAAATAACCTTAAATCGGCCCAAGTGTTCAAGTGAAAGGAAAAGTCAATCCATGAGACAAACTTCATTGCTGTCTTATTTTAAGAATCGCCACACCCGCCCCAGCCTTTAGCAACCACCATCTTGATCAGCCAGCAATCAACAACATCAAGGCAAGA
This sequence comes from Phascolarctos cinereus, assembly GCF_003287225.1. NCBI lineage: Eukaryota > Metazoa > Chordata > Mammalia > Diprotodontia > Phascolarctidae > Phascolarctos > Phascolarctos cinereus. The sequence goes on along the minus strand of NW_027555514.1, from coordinate 116,898,870 downwards.
CTCTCTACCAGCAAAAGGATTATGATTTATTGAAGGCTCATGTGTTTAGCACTTTTTAGCAATAAAGTATTTTAATTAAGATATGTCCTTTTTTTAGATGTAATACTATTGCACACTTAATAGACTACAGTATAATATAAACTTAACTTTTATATGCACTGGAAAATAAAATTTGTGTGACTCTCTTTATGTGATATTCGCTTTATTGCGGTGATCCGGAACAGAACTCACAATATCTCCGCAGTGTGCCTATTCTTCCAAATGGAGCAAATACTTAACAACTGATCCAGGGTAGAGTGTGAAGGTAAGAGTCTGAGCTCCACAAAACACTACACATGAATATAAGAGGGGCACATCCAAAAGAGAGAATTACATGTCCTGTGAGCTCTGATAGAAGTTCCTGAGACTTCAGTTACTATGGGACTAAATGCTTGAAACACAGTGATTATACCAGGGCTGACAGATAAGAGCAGAAGGAAACAGAACGTGCCACAAAGTGGAGACAGCTGCTGTCCTGGGTCTTGCAGCCAACACAGAACAGAACCCTGGATGGGATAGAGCAAGCTGCAGATGAACTACAACGAGCAGGTGAGCCAACACAGCTTCAGAAACTACTGGGGCTTCTCACATTATGTGGAAAGCTGTGACCAGCATCATAATGACAACCCCCAGTAATGGTAGGTGAGCAAACAGCATGTAAAAATAGACAATTGTTTATATTACCTATCATTAGAAATCAGCCTAGCCACACTAATGCATTGTTTGCTGAACTGTGAATTAGTACAACCATTCTGGAAAGAAATGGGGAATTTGGCCAATAAAGCAGCTAAAATGTCCGTACTCTGACTCAAAGATTCCACTACTAGGCACAGACCCCTGGGAAGTACTGGCAGCGACCCTGCAACTTATAGTCTATAGAGAGCTGCTTGGGACCCTGAGAGGTTAAGTGATTCACCTTGAGTCAGACTGACAGCATGTGTCAAAGGTGAGTCTAGAACCTTAGTCTTCCTGATCCCAAGGCCAACTCTCTATCCATTACTGCATGCTGCATTTCAGAAGCATGTTTTGATATATGTAAATTTCTTATAGATTATGGATATCAGACTTTTATCAGAAATATTTTACTATCAAAAAAATCTAGAAAAAGTCAGAGTGAGTGCTTTGGCCCAGTTCAGCATAGGAAAACAGACAGAAAAGTCTGTAGACACCCGGGACAGTGTCAGGGCAGGAGTACAGGGTGTTGGGGGCACTCCAACACCCACAGAGAGGCTGTGTGCCAGCACATAAGGAAGTCCCAAACCCATAATGAAGCACTCCTAGACCCAAACCAGGGCACAGCAATGTGGACAGGCGCCATTTGGCAGTTTGTTGCCTACTACCCAATCCTGGGTCACAGATCCAGAGCGGAATGAGGAGCCCTATCCTCAGTGCCCCAAGGGCTGCCTTTCCCAAGTCAGAAAGCCCTGGGCGGTGCACCAAGAAAGGAGGAAGTTCAGAAGCCAGCAGCAGCAGTGGTGTGGCTCAGACCTCAAGCTCTCACTTTCAATATCTAACACAGCTTGCAGAGAAATAAACAAGACAAGAAACCTAAACCAAAAGGGAGCCTACAATTTTACCACTCTGAGCCAACAGAACTTTCCAGCTGGCTAATAGGAGCAGAGTCTAAAAGCAGTCTACTACTGCACAGACCCAAACCTAGGTCAGGAACTCACAGAGCTCAAACTAACTGGGCAGCAATCAAAATTTGTACTGGATCAGACCACTGCAGAAGCCATGAAAACTTGTAAGTCCCCAACATGTCCCTGAGATCCTAGAATAGCACATCTAATGCACGATGAAAGCAGCGACAAGACCATCTCAGATCTTCCCTCCAAAAATGTGGCCTAACACAAAAAAAAAGGACTCCAGGGGCAGCTAGGTGGCACAGTGGATAGAGCACCAGGCCTGCATTCAGGAGGACCTGAGTTCAAATCCGGCCTTGGACACATTAACACTAACTAGCTGTGTGACCCTGGGCAAGTCATTTAACCCCATTGCCTAACCCAAAAAAAAAAAGAAAAAGAAAAAAGAACTCCACCATAATGAGTTATTATGGTAGCAAGGACACAAAGAAGAAAATTACTCCAAAATAGCTATTAGCAATGCCTCAGAGAAAAACACAACTTGGGCGCAAACTCAACTAGAATTCCTGGAAGAGATAAAGCAAGGATTTAAAAAAAAAAGAATTAAAATATATCTTTATAATTGGAACAAGAGTACTTGAGAAAAAACTGGAAAAGAAATGGAAGAACAGAAGAAAGAACTGGAAAAGGAGTTAACAGCTTGGCACAAGAGGTAAAAAACCTTGAAAAAACAACAAACTCTGAAAATTTGAATGGATGAAATAGAAACCAATGACACTCAACCATTCCTAATGATAAGACCAGAGCTGAGGAGAAACTTTTAAGTTCAAACACAGGAATTAAATCTACATGTGATTTTCTGTCTTAAGTGTTTCCTATCAGCAATATATTGCTATGTTGAGTTTTAACATCTGTTCTATAACCTGTTTTGAGAAAAAAAAACACAGGAAAATTCAATCTATTTAAATCAAGATTATAGTTCCTTAATTTGCCAAAGTCAGCCCCTCTCTTTACCTGCACCCTTGGTTCCATCTCAACTTCTCCAGCAGATTGTCCCCATTGTCATGCTCACTCTCTAGTCTTCAATCTCTCCCTATCTGCTGGCTTTTTTCCTGCTACCTACAAACACAATCATGCCTTTCCCCAACCTAAAAAATATTCATTTGATCCAACAATCCCTATTAACTATCATCCTATATCTCCTCTCCCCTTTGTGATTAAATTCTTTGAGAATACTATCTGCCCTAGATGCCTTCATTTCCCCTCTTCTCACTCTTTTCTATACCTTCTGTAGCCTGGTTTCTGACCCTATCATTCAACTGAAACTCCCCTCTCCAAAGTGACCAACGATCTCTTAACTGTCAAATCTAACGGACTTTTCTCAATCCGAATCCTTTTTGATCTTTCTGCAGCATGTGACACTGCTGATCACTTCTATTTATATAATTTCTCTTTTCTAGGTTTTTATGACACTATTTCCCCAGGTTTTCCTCTTATCTCTCTGACCACTCCGTCTCTTTTTTTGGTTCTTTGTTCATGACACACCCTTAACTAGGAGTAGTTCCTTGGAACTTTGTTCAGGGCCTTCTCTTCTTCTATACTATCTCACTTGATGACCTCAGTAGCTCACATGTATTCAATTATTACCTCCGGCAGATAATTCATAGATGCATATATCTGGTCCTAATTTCTCTTGTAAACTCCAGTCCCCCATCACCAACAGCCTTTTGGATATCCCAAATAGGACTTCCAACAGACATCTCAAACTCAGCATTGCTAAAACAGAGTTCATCTTTTCCTCTTAAACCTTCCCTAACTTCCCCATTACTGTTGAAGATATCTTCCCAGTCAACAAGGCTCACAATCTTGATGTCTTCCTCACCCTAACTCACCCCAAATATCTCATCCATTGCTAAATATTGTTGTTTTTACCTTCACAATATCTCTTGTAGGTACGACCTTCTCTTCACTCACATAGCTACAACCCAACTTCAGGAACTCATCATTTCTTGATAAGACTATTGCAATAGCCTTCTAATTAGTATCTCTGCCTCCCTGCTTAACCCTGTTTGCCTCAGTTTCCTCATCTGTAAAATGAGCTGGAGAAGCAAATGGCAAACCACTCAAGTATCTTTGCCAAGAAACCCCAAATGGGACACAACTGAAACAACTCAGCAACAAATACCAAATACAATACACTTTGGCATTTAAAGGTCTTCATAACATAGCCCCTTCCCACCTTTCCCATCTTTTACACTTTGTTCTCCACCATGTACTCTATATTCTAGCTACACGGGCCTACAAGTACTTCCTAGAACATGACTCTCTCTCTCTCCCTCTCTCCTCCCCCCCACACACATCTCTGCGCAATGGCTGTTCCCCCATCCCTGGAATGTTGTACCCCTCACCTGCCCCTCTTAGCTTCCCTGAATTCCTTAGCTCAAATTCAATCTATTCCAGGCTTTTTCAGGTCCGTCAAGCTGCTAAAGCCTTCCTCTCTGATAGTTTCTTTGATCTACTCTCTCTCTCTGTGTATATGTATGTATGTATAGATATAAATTAATTAGTATATTAATATATTATATATAATTATAAAGATATATCTTATATCACATATATCATATTATGTGCCTGATTATTTACATCTCTCCCACTATAAAATAAGCTCTTTAAAAACAAAGACTATACTTTTGCCTTTTGTATTCATAGTGCTTATCACAGTGCTTTTCAAATAATGATTAATACTTCTAATGATCCGACTTTGTTTTTCCTCTTCCAATTCTTTATAATAAACCTATTGTTAGTTTTATCATCAAGGAGTACACTCTACCTAATTGCATTAATGTTAATTCAATCTCATTTTTTTCAGACAAACATGCATATATGAGATATATACATATCTTAAGTACCTAGTATTACATCTATTGGTTTTTCAAAAATTTTGACTACACCACCCATCTAGCCCATCTTATACAAGAATGTAACTTTTTTCTTCTCTGTCCTATCTCTCCTTTTCCTTCATTCTTCATCTGTGAGCCCCCTAATCAAAGTTCTCATTGTCCCTCTTTTCCCTTTTTATACTTTTAAGCAAGTTAATATTTACATATTTTTTTATTTGTTCCAACTCTCTCCCACTCACCTGAGGAACCAAGCCTCTTTGTATTATTACTTCCCTATGAGGTCTGCCTTCAAGTATTTCTTAATCACATCAAAGCTAATACTTCTTTGAAACAATTCTATGGTGATTACGTTGATATGATTGCAATAATAATTTCAACACTTCTATTATCTTATTTTTCTCCCTTTTGACTAACCCAGAAGATTATTTTGATAATAGTAATAATGCCATATTTAAATTGCACTTTAAGGTAATCAGAACAATACTATTGATGTTTTTGCTATTCCTGTCTAGAACTTAAATAGACAATGCTCAATTTTAAAGTTCATTTAGGGTTTACCTTGGTGAAGTTCTTCTCCAAGGTTTGTTCACATATCAAAAACCCTATCCAACCTTGGCTAGAAATCCCTTGGATTCTTGTAGTATTTAAACAACTATCTTTTTATTTTAGAAAGGCAAATTCATTCTAGCTAAATAGCAAGTTTTAAGCCAAATTTCCCCAAATTTTTAGTATATCACTAATTCCACTATTTCTTTTGTTTCTTATCTCAGTCAAAAAAGCTTGTGTGTTTGGATTAGCTTTTTTTTTTTTAAGTGATGTGTTTCTTCTTGGTTGCTTACAAAATCATTTCTCTGATCAGAGTTTAGGAGTTTGACAACGATATGTTTGGGTAGGTTGATCTGAGTTCATCTCCATTGGTATCTGATATTTGTAATTTGTCCTTTGATTTCAATAATTCTAGGGAAAATATTCTTGGTTTCCTGAAATATGCTGGTAAGAATCCTCCTTCACATTTGGGGAGGGGGGAGGGATATGATAATTCTTGTTCTTTCTCCAAGATGTTCTTCAATGTTCTTTTTCCAAGAATTATGATCTAGTTCTGACTCTTACATAACGTTATCAACTTCTCCTTTTCCATATGCATTGGTTTTTTAGCTTGTTCTAGTGGTTGTGCTACTGCTTCTATAATTTTATCTCCCAATAGAACAATTCTATTTCTCAGTAACTCTGTATTTTGTAAAAACCATCTATGGACAATTTCAAATTATTGAGTTCTATTATTGTCTTGTTTTGTTCCTTTTTTTACTCTCCTTATTGACATTAGGTTCCATTACTACGCATATTTTCCATGACAAGTTTTGTGACATTTGTTGTCAGTCTTTCCTCAAATGTCCTCTCTATTTTCTTTTAATCCACAGAATTTACTCATCTTGTTGGAAGTTTTTGGTTTTTTCCCCCTGCTTGCACATTTCTGTGACCAAAGCTAGTCCCATATTCACTAGGCAATACTCTAGCCATCTTCCTGCCATGGTTCTGCTACTACTCTATCCTCTCCCTAAGCCAGCTCCTCACCAGGAGTTGCTCCTGGTGAGAGTTCACCACGTCTAGCCAGCCTCAGATGAACACGAGCCATCTTCTATAACACCCCACTCCTTATGCTCCTTCCTCCAGCTAAGAATAGTAATCAAATAAAATTCCTGAAAGCATTTCAATCAATTGCTGTATGACTCCAATAAGCATCTCAGTGACTTCCCAAACCAAAACACCCCTCACCGTTCATCACTCCCTTATATTTGTTGCCATAAACTGTTAAAATGTAAGCTCCTTGAGAACAGGAACAGTCTTGCTTTTTGTATGTGAATCCTCAGCACTTAGTACACAGTAAGTGATTAATAATTTTTTTCATTCATTTACCTATTATTTCTTTTCAGGGAGGCAACATTTGCTAAAGATTTTTATTCTTATTTTTTCTTTGGCCGGTGTATTGCTGGTTTTTAAGGGAAAGGTTGGGAAGATGACCTCTTTTTCAACCTCTCACTCCATCATCTCACCAGAATTATCTCCTGCTCATATTATTCACAAAACATCCTTGCCATCAAAAATAAATGTACTGATCCTTGCCGTTTACCAGATGGGAAAACTGAAGTAAAGGGGAACTGACCTAAGGAATATAATTGACCAGTAGAGAAGTGTGGAAAAGAGTTTAAGATACTACTACCTGTATTTACCCTGGGGACAAGGCACTAAACTAGATGAAATTTGAAACTAACTCATAAAATACTTTTTTCGAGTACCTAAAAATAATTATTAGGGAAATATAAAAGAAAAAAACTATCTGAACTCCTTATTTTTGCTTCATATAAAAGGCAATCTATTTTGTCATTTTCGGTAGAGTTTTCTTTACTGTTTCTTCAATCAGCAGATGCAAGCTGATTTTAATTAAATACCTTCAGTCTCTACATGGTCAATGACCAGCTATATCATAGTTTACAACACAATTAGTCCTACCAATAGGATGCTTAAGTGCTTAAAACTTAATTAATACATGGCATAAAAGTCTGTATCATTCAGGAGGTTATAAGTATACGTATATACATTAATTCCACCTATTAGCCACCGTGCCACTGGCATCCAAGCACTTGCAGCAGTTAAATAACAAGAGGGCAGCTGCCTTCTTGCCCTCCAAAGTTCAGCCATGGTCACAATGGCAATCCCTGGTCCTTCATCTTATACCCCTACCTCCTTTAGATACAACCCCTGAGAGAACTATGACCAATTATCTCCACCCTCTATTTTCCATATAACATTGGAGCATGAAAAATTGGCTGACCAGCTGAGTAGTTAAACTTTTTATTCCTAATGCTAAGGATAATTTATCTATTCAGCTCAATTCAATAAACATATAACAAATGCCTGTCATGAGCAGGGTACTATACTAGGCACTGAGGGAGATAAAAAGATTTAATAAGACACGGTTCCTATCTCCATGGAACACATTTTGGGGTTTTCTTTACAGAAGAGAAATGGAGACAAACAGGGTTAAGTCACTTGCCCAGGATCACACAGCTATTAAGTGTCTGAGGCCAGATTTGAACTCAGGAAAATGAATCTTCTTGGTTCCAAGCCCAGTGCTTTACTCACTGTACCACCTAGCTGCCCTTAATGTTGTTGCTCAGTTATGTCCAACTCCTCATGACCAGATTTGGGATTTTCTTGGCAAAGACACAGGAGTGATTAGTAATTTTCTTCTCTTGCTCATTCTACATATGAGGAAACTGAGGCCAACAGGGTCAAGTGACTTGCCCAGAATCACACAGCTAATAAGCATGTGAGGCCATATGTGAACTCAGGAAGGTGAGTCTTCCTGACTCCAGTACTGCCTTGCTGCCCCAAGAATACTATTGCACATACATAAATGTAATACTTAAAATAGGACAGGACCTGAGCATAAAAGTTGATTTTATTTTTAATATGTAAGGTACAAGGAAAAATAATTTCTGACAAATGGGTGTCATTTGAGCTAGATCTTAAAGGGTATGTTGAGTTCCAAAAAGCAGAAAAGGGTGAATAGGGTTGGAGGTAGAAGAATTTTAAACATGGAAACCAATAATAATAATTACTCCCATTTGTTTTGTGCCTCACTCCACCTCAAACCCCAACTTATGATATGAACTGAAGACTAACAAGACCTGAATTCAACTCTTCGTTGATCACAACCTCTCTGGGCCTGTTTTCCTTATCCTTAAATTGGGGGAAGGGAAGGTGTGAAGAGGAACGAAAGGGCAAGGGGCACTAAATTACCTTTAAAGAGTCTTCCAACTCTAGAGATATGACCCTGTTTGTGTGAAAAACTCCCAACTATGGAAACTCCCTCCACTGATACAGAAAAGAAACACATTACCTACATTTTCAAAGAGTTGCTTGGGTCAACTTGAGAAATTAAGCAACTTGCCCATGATCACTCAGCTAATATATGTTGAAGGCAAGAGTTGAGCCAAAATCTTCCTGATTTTAAGGCCAGCCCTCTATTTCCTACAACATATGACTTAATCGAGCATTAAAGTTTGCAGAGTGCTTTCCTCAAAACCCTATGAGGTACATAGTGTAAGTATGAATTATTCTCATTTAATAGGTGAGAAAAGTGGGACACTGAGAGGCTGAGTGTCTTGCCCCCACAGTCATTCATACTGGTAGCAGGTAAGATGGGATTTGGACTAAGGTCTCCTGAGTCCAAGTCCAGGTCCCCATTTACTAGGCCACCCTAACTTTCTACACCATGAGCGAGGCAGAAACAGCAGAGCATGAGATGTCTACTCACAGAATATGTCTACTTTACATTGCTGAACACATCAAAATTTAAACTAGTCAGGCTTACACTTAAGAATTAAATGTTTTAAAATATCTCTTGTCAGTTAAAGATTGTAATTATATACATTCCGCATTAGGATGACATTGGCCAAAAAAAATAATGCTAATATGAAAATTCTCAGAGAGGGATTTTTGTTATTCTAAGGCAACCCGTTTTCCACACACAACTTCTTCTTTCTCTCTATTGCTGCAGCCTGCCAGGTGTCTTTTCCTTGAATTCCAAAGAATTCTAGCTGATGCTAGAATCAGACAGGAGAAATTGAATGCAGTATATCATTACAGAAGGCAAGTATGCTAGGGCATAAGGATGACAGCTTGTCCCCTGAAAGCTCACACTTCAACAAAAATTGTCAGATGAAAAAGAATTTTTTTATTGTTTCTAGAGTCCAAATGCATCTTTTAAAAATAAGTAATAGTAAATGTGAATTTCCTCGCCTCTTTAAGAAAACCCAACCTATGAAAATGTGACTTTACAAATGGGATAAATTAGAGGACAATTATTTAAATGACCAAAGGATTCCTCACTTTAGCAAAAGGCTCACTGAAGTGCTCTTTTCAATAACAAACACCCCTAGAGCATTTAAATATGATGTAATTTATCCACAATTTTTTAGGTACTTCATAGAATATAAAGTAAGCTAACTCTGCTAAATCTGTGTACTAACACATAACCTTTTCGATCAATCATTAACATTTATTAAGCATCTATTCTGTGTCAGGCACCATATGAAAATTTGTTTTTGTCTTTGTATTTACAGTGCCTACCTCATACAGTGCCTTGCACAAAGTAGGCACTTAATAAATATCTGCTGAATTAAATAGAACTGAGTAAAGGACAACTTAGAAGTCTGTCCTTTCCTGATTCTTCATCTGAACAGAATACATGTAATTCCCAGGCCACCACAAGGAAAGCTTGTGATAATTAATAATGCATTAATAAATTTTTAATTTTATGAAATAACACTAACATTTCCATAACAGAATAAAAAAAAAGATGAGTGCACATGAAACTGCAAATCTATTATGTACAACTTGCTATATATATAATATATTATATATTATATATTAATATATATTTTATATATAATATATAATATTAATATATAATAAAGTTAGCATGTAACTTTTGTCTTTTTTTTCTTCCTCCTGATCTAGAGATGGCTACCATTAGACACAAATACATATATGCATATGTATGTGTGTGTGTGTGTATATATATATATATATATATATGTGTATATATATATATATATATATACATATAAAATAGCATTCTGTACTTATGTCTATTTATCAGTTCTTTCTCTGGATGCAGATAGCATCTTCCTTCATAGGTCCTTTGTAATTAATTGGTTATTTATATTAGTCAAAATGATTTAATTGTTATTAAAATAATATTGCTGTTACTGTAACATTCTCTTGGTCCTGCTAATTTCATTCTTTATTATTTCATGCAAGTCTAGACATGTTTTTCTAAAATCAATAAATTCATTATTTCTTATAGCACAGTAGTTTTCCATCACAATCACATACCACAAATTGTTCAGCCATTCCTCAACTGACAGGCATACCCACAATTTCCAGTTCTTTGCCACCAAAAAGAGAGTTGCTATAAATATTTTAGAACATATAGGCTCTTTTCCTTTTACCTTATTTATCTTTGGAAATAGACCTGGTAATGACATTCCTGGGTCAAAAGTTATATAGACAGTTTAATAACTCTTTGGGCATAATGCCAGATTGCTCTCCAAAATGGCTGGATCAGTTCACAGTTCCACCAACAGTAAATTAGTGTCCCAATTTTTCTACATCCCATCTAACATTTGTTGCTTTCTCCCTCACTCTAGCAATCTGACAGGTATAAAATGATATCTCAAGGTTGTTTTAATTTGCATTTCTCTAATTAATAGATTTAGTGCAATTTTTTCATATGACTATAAATTGTTTGGATTTCATCAGAAAACTACCGCTTCATATCTTTTGACCATTTATCAACTGGAGAATGACTCACATTCTTATATATTTGACAAAGTTCTTTATATATTTGAGATATGAGACCTTTATCTGAGATACTGTTTTCCCAATGTTCTGCTTTCCTTCTCATCTTAGCTACATTTGTTTTATTTGTACAAAAGCTTTTTAATTTAATGTAATCAAAATTATCCATTTTATAATTCACATTGTTCTCTCTCTTGTTTATTCATAAATTGTTCACATCATTCATAAATTATCCACAAATCTGATAGTTAATATGTTCCATGTTCTTCAAATTTTCTTGTAATATCTCTCTTTATATCTAGATCATATCTCCATTTTGACCTTATCTTGGTAAATGGTACAAAATATTGATCTATGCCCAGTTTCTGCCAGACTGCTTTCCGGTTTCCCAACAATTTTTTACCAAACAATGAATTCTTACCCCCAAAACTTAAGTCTTTACATTTATCAAATACAAGGTTGTTATATTCATTTACTACTGTAAATTGTATGTCTACCCTAATCCACTGATCTACCTTTCTATTTCTTAGCCAATACCAGATAGTTTTGATAATTATTGCCTTATAATATACTTTAAGATCTGTTACTGCTAAACCTTCTTCCTATACTGTTTTTGGTCCTTTTGATATTCTTGACTACTTGTTCTTCCAGATGAATTTTATTATTTTTCTAATTCAGTGAAATAATCAATAATAAACAGGATAAAGTCACCCAAGAGGGCAACAACAATACAGCTAGAATCACCAGACAAAAATTTACAAACTAAAATGTGGTGAAAGGCAAAGATTTTCCATCAGCACAAATGTGAACTCCAAATATGTAAACATATACACAGACAATGAGTGAGGTGAGAAGAAATACATAAACTGTTAGTAGCTTTCCTAAATGATGTAAAGGGTGAGGGAGGGGCAGAAAGCTTTGTCAATGCATGCTCCCTCCTACATGGGAAGTAGTCATGAAAGAAATAAGGACTTGGGAATTCCTGGTCCTTTCTATAGCAGACACTCTCTTCCCAATTGAGAAAAGAGATGGATGCATATAAACTCTCTCTCCACGGAGTGGTATCTGTGCTGTGGAACTTAGATAATCATAGCCAATGTTGGTTTTCTTATGAATAGAGGGAATGTGCTCTATATTTGTGATTATTGTTTGTCCTTCATTCTCGAAGAGGACCATGACATCAGGAAGGTGATGCCATGACTTGAAAGTGGATTAGATTTAAGTGAGGGAGGACGGTGCAAAGTCATCAGCCTCACCTTCTCCTCCAGAACCACCTGGATTCAGTGGCAAGACATAGATCAGGACAACTGGAAATGGCCCTCATTTATGATTAAGACAGGTGTTAAACCACACATCTCCCTCTCAAGTGCCTATCCCAATGACAGAATGAGGTTCTGGAAGAGATTTTGGCTGCCTTGAATTTACCTAAATCTAAGATGTTATAGTTGGTCATATTAGAATGATGGTGCCAGTCCATTTCTCATCATCTATAGTGTGAAGTGGACTGGCCCCAGGGATAGAGACTCGGAATCACACTGCCTCTAAGTCAGGAAAGCCTCTAGTCTCTGACACATACTAGCCATATGCCCCTAAGCAAGTCATTTAATCTCTTAATGCCCTCAGGCAACTCTGTACAATTACCAATAATGATGATGTTATAAGGAGGATGAAAATGATGGCCAAAGTACAGCATGGCTTGTTGGCCAGAATGTTGTAGAAAGAACAACTGCTAAGGGAATTGCTTCACATAAGGGAAATTTCCTCATTACAGATGAAAGCAAGGTGCAGACCCACCCCCCATGCCCCTCCCCCACAAAGTGAATCAGGCTTGTATGATAAATACAGCCTTACTTGATCTTTTCTTAGTTATATTTTAGCATATGGCAAAGGACCCAAAAAGTGACATCAAAATATACTTTTAGAAATCTGGAGAATTTTTCTAAGTAATACAGTCCACAAGGGGAAATCATGAAAAAAAATCATGAAAAGCTGTAAATCAACAGAGATCATTTTGTGGTTGTTGTTGCTGCTGCTTTTTAATTAGCACTACACTAGGAAAGATAATCAAGAAGTAGTGATATTTTACAAAGGTGATATTCAGCGATTTAAACTATTCAGAAAAAGCTGAGAATCCATAAATTTTTAAATTAATGGCTAAGGAGCAGTCAGAATGGAAATCGTGATCTCTAAGTGCCAAAGCTCACACATTTTACTTAGAGAAAAGACCATCAAGTCTTTATTCAGAGTCTTTTAATTCATATTTACACTTAATTCTAACTTACATAGAATATCTAGGCTTCCTAGACCATGGCAGAATAAAAGCAACACGTTCAAAAGGGGTCTGGGGAGAGACTGTTACAGATAGGCACTAGTGGCAAGAAATGACTGCTCATAGAGAAGAATGAGTTAGAAAAATTATAAAATTCAAACAAAAGAACTTAGTTGCCTGTTGGAGCAGACGTCCCTATATATCTCAGTAACATCTGAAGTCTCTTATAATATTACACAAGATACTATTTGATCCTCTGTTTCCCCCGACTCACCAAGAGAAAACAAATTATGTTTTGAAAATGTTGGTTAAGAAGGCAAGGAATTATGTAACTCATTTCAGAAGACTTCTATACAAAATGGTAACAAGTGTTTTTAAACTTTAGCACAGCAAGCTTCAGTTTTCTGTAAACATTCATAGTTGTGTATATTATTTTTATGATTCCTGATAAATGAAAACCTTGCTGTTGTTGTTATTGTTCAGTCATTTCAGTTGTGTTGACTCTTCACAGCCCCATCCAGGGTCTTCTTGGCCAAGATACTGGAGTGGTTTCGCTATTTCCTTCTCCAGTTCATTTTACAGATAAGGAAACTGAGGCAAAGAGGGTGAGGTGACTTGCCCAAGCTCACACAGCTAGTATCTGAGGCTGGATTTAAACTCAGGAAGATGAGTCTTCCTGACTCCAGGCTGTGAACTCTATCCACTGTGCCACTAGATGCAGAAAAATGAGGACCTACTGGATAATATAAGACTATCTCAAGAAACTTACATTCTAGAAGGAGAGATACATTTTCTCCTGCACCCAGATCAAGCATTTTTCCATGAAGCCTTTCCAAAACACCATAAGCTACAGTGATGCCTCTCTTGTCTAAATTTCTGTGGCAGTCTATCAGTATCACTCATTTGACGCTAAGGGCTGCTAAACCCTATTATTTTTATCTTTTTTCCTCTAGAAAGGGTCTTTCCAACTAGACAGTCAGTATCCTGAGGGTAAAGACCATACCTTTTACTTTTCTCCCCAATTCAGTGCCTTTCTTTGTACTACAGGCATACCACCTTTTATTATACTTCACTTCATTGCATTTTTTACAAATTGAAGGTTTGTGGTAACCCTGCACTAAGCAAGTCTATCAGTGCCATTTTTCCAACAACATGATCACATCATGTCACATTTTTGTAATTCTCTCAATATTTCAAACTGTTTCATTATTGTTAAATCTCTTATGATGATCCAATTAATGATCTTTGATGTTATTATTGTAATTTTTTTGGGGTGCCATAAACATCCCCCACATAAGTCAGTAAATTTAACTGATAAATGTGTGTGTTCTGACTGCTCAATCAATAGGCCATTACTCATCTCTCTCTCTCCCTCTCTCTCCTAGGGGCCTCTCTATTCCCTAAGACACAACAATATGGAAATTAGACTAATTAATAACCCTACAAAGGCCTCTAAGTGTTCAGGTGAAAGTAAGAGCCCACCTATGAGGCAAACTTCATTGTTGTCTTATTTTAAGAATACACCCACAACCAATCTTAAGCAACCACTGCCCTGATCAGTCAGCAGCCATCAGCTTAGAGGCAAGACCTCCATCTGCAAAAAGATCACCACTTGCTGAAGTCTCAATGATGTTTAGCATTTTTTAGCAACAAACTATTTTTAATTAAGATATGTACATTGCTTTTTTTAGACATAATATGATTTCACACTTAATAGATTACAGTGTAATGTAAACATAACTTTTATATGCAGTGGGAAACAAAACAAAAATTTGTGATTCACTTTATTGCAGTGGTCTGGAACCAAATCTGTAATATCTCCAAGATATGCCTGTACCTGTTTTGTTGGGAGACAAGTGCTTTGCAAACTTTAAAATGCTATATAAATGTGAGCTTTTATTTCACGGTGAGTATGTCCCAAACATATATATGTGTGTATGTATAAGTATGCATATATTTCTGTCATTGGCTTACTACTTACCCTGTCTCCTATGTTCAAAAACTGGATATTATCTTTGACCCTTTCTCTTGCCTCACCTGTCATATCCAAGTTATCATCATTCCCTGTGGAGTCTTCCTCCATGATATCTCCCATCTATCCCTTCCTTTCTACTCACAACACCACTACTCTATTACAGTATTCATTATTAGCTATCTGGACTAAAGCCTTTCAATGGTTCTTTCTGTCTCTACTCTCTATCCACTCCAGTCCATCCACCGTTGCCACACTAATCTTCATCATGCACAAAATTAGTAACATCACTTTTACTCAAAAATTGTCAGTGGTTCTTTATTGCCTACTAAAATTTCTTTGCCTTAAATTTTATACTCTCCAAAATTTGTTACCATCTTAGCTTTCTAACTTTATCTTAATTACTTTTCTCCACATGTCCTATATTTAACTATACTACTCTACTCCTTAAACTCAGTAACTCCCTGCTCTCATTGCCTTTGTTCATACCATTCCCTATATCTGCTGTTAGTAACAATCTCCCACCCCATATGCCAGGTTTCACATAGTACTCTGCTCAATGACTCTCTAATGCATTTATGTGATATATTATACAGTTATCTGTATCTGTGTTTTATCCCTCTACTTGTCTGTAAGCTCCACAAGGGCAGGGATCATGTTTGTCTTTTTTATTTTAATCTCTTCTACTGCCTACTAGGGTTCTGAACACAACAGAATTTGATAAATATTTATTGAATAGATAATGCTTGTGTAATAAGAGGATTATAACACTAAAATGTAAACAACATAAAGTAATACACAAACAAGTGCCACATGAGACAAAATTACTAACATAAATACATAAGACCAAAAGGTCATTTCCAATATGTAACTGATTAAAGGATCTGAACAAACAGCTCTCAAAAGAATTGCAAATTATTAATAACCATATGAATGTTCCAAATCACTAATAATAATTCACTAATAATGAATACACATTGTTTAAAAACAGGTTTCACTTCAAACCAGCAAATCAGCAAAGGAGACAAAAGATGAAATAGTCAGTGTTAGAGAGATAATGGAAAGACAGGCATACTAATGCACTTTTAAGAGAGCTGTGAAATGGTCTAACAATTCTGGAAAGCAATTTGGAATTATGCTATGAATGTGACTAAAATGTCCATAACCTTTGACTCAGAAATCCCACTGCTAGGAATATAACCCAAAGGGCATAATGATGAAAAGGAAGGTCCCACATATATAAACATATTTATAGCAACACCTTTTTATAGTAGACAAAGAAAGCATGGGAAGATTCACATGAACTGAGGCAAAGTGAAGTAAGCAGAACCAAAAAAACCCAACATAAACAATGACAACGATGCAATTAAAACAACAACAAAACAAAAGAAAGCGAATACTTTATCATTATAATGTGCATGTGTGGATCCAAAAAAGAAATATAAGAGTGTACCTCCCTTCCTCTCTTCTAGGAAAAGGGAGGGGACTATGAATGTGGAATAGTACATATAATGTCAGACTAGGTTCAATTGCTGGTTAGTTTTGTTGAACTATTTTGTCCCCATTTAAATTTTTTGTTATGACGGAAGGATTGGGGAGGAAAGGAGAAGAATACTGAAAAATATAAGTGATACAGAAACAAATGGCATTAACAAAAATAGGACTTCCTTTTAAAAGGGATGTCTATATTGGGCAGAAGATTGGATTAGATCTAGTATGACATTTTGTGGAAGGAACACAGCACAAAACAAAGACTGTTGCACTTGGAGTTACAGGGCATGAGCTCAACTACCAGTTTTGCCACTTGCTATCTGTTGGAACTTGAGGGGTCACCCTTTCAGGACCTCAGTCTCCTCATTTGTAAAATGAGAGGAATGGACTAAATGTCCTCTTATCATTGTGGTGTTTGTTGTATATAATATTAATGATTTTTAAGGGTGAGAAAAATACTTTTCGCTACAAGGTGAAATGTAAACCCAGTATGAACAGACCCTTCCACAAAGACCATGGTTACTGTTATTGTATCTTTAAGAGGGAATGGAATCTAAGGGATTTAGAGTTTATCATCTGTAAGAAATTTAAGGAGACTGACAGATTAAATGTTCACTTTGGAAAGACTGCTAACTGATGGTTGAAGACAGATTGCCTGAGTATAGAGAAAGGACTAAGAGAAATTCTTTCCTGAAAGACTTAGTGATTTAACTGTCAAAGAGAAAGACTTTAAAGAGACATTCCCTGAGAGAAATGAGTTTGGTACTTTGCGATGAATCATTACAAAGAGATTTCTTGAGAAGAGAATTTAAGGAGCATCCTGAAAGAGATGAATTTTTGGATCATGGTCAGTGATCTCTCACTTCAATTTGTTGTTGAGATATTTAAATGTTTTTGTATTGTTTGTTACACTAGGAATAAACCTTTATCTAGTAACACTTTAAGTTTATAATACAAGGTGGATTCATATTGAAAGAAACTAGCAAAAGCATATAAGGGAAGAGGTTTCACTGGTTTAATACTACATAAATATTTAGTAAACTGAAGTGTGGCTGACATACTGATTAATATGTTATACTTTTAATAATTATAGAGGAAATACCACAACATGCCCTGTGATAGCCTTAGACCCCAAGATAAGTATAAGGAAAATCAGCAAGTAGCATTAATAAGAGGAATGTAGATTCTAAAACGTACTACATGTTTAAAAGTAATTCTGGATGTTTGATTTCATGATGTTATAATTCTTCAAGTGATCCAAAAAATAGGAATTGATGGTCTTATAAAAGCCATGATCTAGACCGTGAATAAAGTTCTCAACCCTCTGGGTTCTTATCTCTGCTCTGCCTCTTACTGGCCACGTGATACTGTACAAGGAGTTTACCACCTCTCAGCCTTTAACTGTAAAATGAAGAAAATATTTGACCTGCTTATTTCACAGGGTTGGGTCCAGGGTCTAATGAGTGAATACACTGAAAGGCACTTTTGAAATCTATATAGAAATATACAAGTATAAGTTAGTATTATCATTAGAGGCCTGGTGGATGAAATATATCTCAATCTGGGTCACAGAAGGTAGGAGACAAGTGATTTAGGCAAGTAGGATTTGGATAGACAGAGAGAAGGCATCTTGAATTATACGTAGAAGACTATTTCAAATTAACATATTTATTAAGTAGCTGTATGAAAGATACTATGTACACAAAAATTAAAATTTATACTCCCTGCCCTCAAAGAGCTTACAGAGTAATTGGAGGTAGATTGGGTAGCAAATATGACATATACACAAATAAGTATCATACAAAGTAAAATATAAGGACAAAGAATATCAGGCAAAATGTAATGAGAGAGTCCAATTTCACTATAAAGCATTAGAGAAGGCTTCGTGGACTAAGTAGCATCTAAGATGATCACTGAGGAGAGGAGTAACTTCACCGGAGACAAGAATGGAGGAATCTAGTAGTCCAGTAGACTAGAAAAGGAAATATATGAAAGAAAATAATATTAAGAATGGAAAGATAAGCTGTTCGTCAGTTGTGGATGCCAGGAACATTCATTCAATAGATCACTGGGAGCCACTGAAGTTGTTGTTGTTGTGGTTGGAAAAGTGGAATGATCCCAATGGTATATTAGGATTACTTGGGCACCAGTGTGAAGGATGAATTGGACAGAAGATAGACTGGAGAATGGAAGACCAGTTGATTATAATAGTATACGTGAGAAGAAATGAAAGCCTTAATCAAAGGAGTTTGCAGTGGGAGTACAGAGTAGAAAACTGATGGGAGATATATTGTGAAGGTAGAAACAAGATGGCATGGTTTTTTGATTACATGTGTAAGGTGAAGGAAAGTGCAGCATCAAAGATGATTTCAAAGTTACAAGGTGATTCCAAAATTAACAGAGACTGATAAGTTAGGGAGAGGGGTAGGTTCAAAGGAGATAGAGAGTTCAGTTTGTAAAAACAGATACTAGATAATTTTAGGAGGAAGGCACTGCTGTAGCTGGGGGAAATCAGAAAAGCCTTAAAGTAGAAAATGGCACTTAAGCCTAATCTTGAAGGAAGCTAGAGATTCTAAGAGGTGGAGCTGAGGAGGAAGTGAATTCCAGGCATGGAGGACAGCCACTGCAAACATAAAGAAGATAGAATGCCACACATGAGGAACAATTTCAAAAGCCCGTTTGGTTAGGCCAGAGTGTTCATGTAAAAGGTGAGCGTGCTGTTAAAGATAGTAAGGTAGAATGGAGCCTGATTTTGAAGGGATTTAAATATTAGAGCTTATATTTGATCCTACAGGGAACAGAGGGCCACTGGAGTTTGAATTAGAAGATTAACTTGATCAGCCCTGTACTTCAGAAAATTCACTTTGGCATCCTCCACTGTGCAGAAAATTGCAGCAGAGACTCAAGTCAGGGAAACCAGTTAGGTGGCAATTACAATAGTCCAGATGAGAGGTACAGAGGTCTTGAACTAATGTGGTGACCACATAAGTGGAAAGGGGGCAGGGATGCTGTGGAGGCAGAAATGACAAGACTTGGCAGCTAATTGGATTTGTAGCACGAAAATGAGGAGTCAAGGACGACAATGAGATTGGGAACCTGAGCAACTGGGAAGGACAGTGGTGTTCTCAACAGAAATAGGGACATTCAAAAGGATGTTAGGGTTAAAGGAAAAGGTAATAAGTTCTCTTCTGGATATGCTGAGTTTGAGACTCCCACAGGACATCCATTTTGAATCCAATAGGCACTTAAAATACACTATTAAGGAGAGGCTTCTGGGAAGATAGTGGAGGTCAGGAAATTCCAAGCTTGCAAGATTTTCCCCCATAAAAGAGATAAAATAGCCCCTCAAGGCAAACATATAGTGGCAAAAATAAATAAGAGCAGGGGCAGAACAGGGGTCCTCCTAGGACAATTGAACAAGATCTGAAGAAGAATCCCAGGATGAGGTCTTGTCCTTACGAAGAGTAAACACCTCCAGGCTAGATTTGCTTAAACCCCAAGTGGCAAGCCCTGGAGTTAGCTGGGTTGGGAGGCTGCCTCAGCCACAGGAACTTTTACCCCCAGGACAATGGGGGGAGTGGGGCTTCTGAGCCAGGGAAAATCAAAGACCCTCTGCTGAAAAAGAATGCCAGATCCAGCTGTGCAGCAGAAATGCAGCCAGGGGCGAGAAGGAACCAGCACACATTGGTGAGTGTAGAAGCAGTAGGGTGGAGATGCCACCAGCTGTGGGCACTCACGCGAGGCTGGAGGTCTTGGTTTCAGTTCCAGGACTGAGGGGAGATCTGAAGGAAGATCTGAGGCCAGAGGTCCCATCCCCCATGTCCCAGAACTAGAGGCGATTACAAAAACTAAGCTACTACAAATTTTAAAAAAAATTGCACAGGCAAAGGAGAAAGAATCCAACCATAGAGAGTTACTATGGGAATAGAGAAGACCAGGGTTCGTCTTCAGAGGAGGAGACTGAAGCAAAGAAACCCTGTTCTTCCCCAAAGAGTAATGTCGAATGGTCACCTGCCCAAAAAGAATTCACAGAACTTAAAAAAGACTAAAAATCAAATGAGACAGATTGAGGAAAAACTAAAAAAAAACAAAAATAAGAACAATCTAAGAAAAACAAGAAGATTACAAAAAGAAAGTCAACCAATTAGAAAAGGAGATTCAGAATCTTAAGGAAGAAAACAACTCTTTGAAAATTAGAATTGGGCAAAGGGAAGCCACAGAAGTTATGAGAGATCAAGAAATAATAAAATAAACAATAAAGAATGAAAAAATAGAAGAGAAGGTGAAACATCTCATAAGAGCACCTTGATCTAGAGAACAGATCAAGAAAAGAAAACTTAAGAATAATTGGACTACCTGAAAGCTATCATCAAAAAAAGAATCTTGATACAATAATACAAGAAATAATTAAAGAACATTGTCCTAAAGCATTAGAACAAGACGGGAAAGTAGAAATACAAAAAAATCCACCGACTGCCACCTGAAAGAGATCCTACAAGGAAAACCCCCAAGAATATTATAGTCAAATTCTGAAACCCCCAGCTTAAGGATAAAATATTATGAGCAACAAGGGGAAAAGAAATTAAATGAGGAGGTGCCACAATTAGAATCACACAAGACCTAGCAGCAGCAACACTAAAAGGGTCTTGGAACATTACATATCAAAGAACAAAAGAACTGGAGTTCTCCAAAAATATTATACCCAGCAAAACTAAGCATAATCCTGAATGGAAAAAAAGGATATTTAATGAATTGTCAGACTTTTATGACTTCGTTAAAAAAAAAAAACTTAATAGAAGATTTGACATACAAGACCCAAGAGAAACATAAGGTAAATACCAAAGACTAATTACAAGGGACTCAAAAAGGATAGACTATTTACCTTTAATGTATGTAAAATGAAAAACATATGTCTAAGATTGCTATTAGTAACTGGACAATTCATAAGAAAGATTGGGATAGACTTGAGTATGATAGGACTTTAAAAAGTAAAACCGAGTTTACCTTATACAAATGAGGGGCAAGAGGAAGAACCAAAATTAGATTGGGAAAGAGGGCTGTTAGTTTTGGGTTCAAGAGGGAACAGTATACATATATTTAGAAGAGTATAAAAGTCTTCTAAATTCAGAAAGAAATAAAATGCCGAGGGGGTAGAGGATAAGGTAAGGATCTCTAGAGGGAAGGGTGAGGGAATAGGTTAAAGGGGGGGTATAGAAGGGTGTTTAAATTAATAGGAATAGAAGGCTAAGAGAGGGATCCTTGGAGGGGGTGTAGGTTAAGTAATAGGAGGGCAAAATACCAGGCAGAAGTAAAGTACAGGAGTCAGGAGGGATAGGAAATAAGAGACACACAAACATAAAAACAAAGATCAAGAATATAATTTGTTAGGGAAGGTGTGTTTATGTATGTATCTATGTGTATATGTGTATGTATATATCCATATCTCTATATAAATATAACCATGCTTAATTGTAGCCTTGGGGGGGGGGGAGAGAACAAAGTAAAAACACACAGCAGAGAACAAAAGAAAACTTACAAGGAAGCAAAGATGGACAGCTCTCAACACAACGCATAGTATTTATTACACAGGCTTTCCTGAAATGGAAATTGCTATATTTTTTGAATCCTCTCTTACATTCTGCTGCACATATGACATTTTTCTTATTTTGTATTTAAGTTTTAATATTTAAGTCTAAAATAAAAAAGATTTTAAAAATTTTAAAAAGAATAGGTTACTAAAGTTCAGGAGAGAGACAGAGGCAAGCAAGTCACCCATTCAAGTACAGTTTTCAGCAAGCAACTGGAGATAATGCATGTAAAGTGCTTTTTAAACCTTAAGGTATTATATAAATATTAGTTATTGTCCTTATTAAAAGGGAATTGAACAGGGAAATTTAGATGGTATAAAAAAGATATCAGTAAAAATCTGTTTTTACAAAGTAAAATTTCCCCAAAAAGTTTTTTTTTTAAGGGAGAGAGAAAACTGGAAGAAGTTGTAGATAGATACTGATTTTGGAGTCATCTGCATAGAGGTGATAACTGTCATCAGAAATTGGTCAAGATCACCAAAAGAGAGTGTACAGGGAAAAAAAGGGGGTCGGGGGAGAGAACCTAGGAAAGGACATCCATATTTAAGGAGGAGAAGGATGAGTTACAGCTAGGTGGTAGAATGGATAGAGTACTGGGTCTGGAGTCAGGAAGACCTGAATTCATATCCAGCTTCAGACACTTTCTAGCTGTGTGACCCCAAGCACATCAATTAACCTCTATTTGCCTCAGTTTTCTCATCGGTAAAATGAAGATAATAATAGCACCTACCTCCCAGGGTGGTTGTGAGAATCAATGTAAAGAGCTTAGCAAACAGCCTAGTATATAGTAAGTGCTATATAAATGTTAAGCTATTATTGTTTTTAACTAGCAAAGGAGATGAGAGGAGTCGTCATGGAAATTGAACCAGGAAAGTATATCGTCATAAAGGCAGGGAGAAAAAGAAGCTAAATGCTGCACAGAGGTCAAGGAAGACGGAAATTGAAATAAAAGTCATTTGACTGATAGACAAGGTTATAAGTAATTTTGGAAAACAAAGTTGCAGGACAGCATTGGGTACAATACTCTTTAGGTGGCATGCAATAACGAAGAATCCTGAACTTGTCATCAGAACTGAGTTTGAATGCTCATTTAGACACTTAGTAGCCACTTAACCTCTCAAAAGTGTGTTTTCTCATCTGTAAAATAAGGATAATTCTTGTACTATCTCAGATGGTTGTTCTAAGTAAACTGCTTTGACAATGTTAGAGCACTAGAACAATATGAGTTATTACTGAAGTACATACAAAACATGAAATTGACTGGATTGCTTTGCAAGACAAGCCGACTAATGGTAAGCCTGAATTTGAAGGTACTTTTGTACCCACAACCTAATATTATCTATTAAAATACAAACCTAGAAACTACATGAATTCTGTTCCTTAACATCTGTCCAACAATAGTCTGACTCACAAAGTAGTAGAGATCATATCCTGAATGCCAGCAAATCTTTATGAAGCTATCAAATTATGGAACCAATCCCAGGCTCAATTATTTCAATACTTCAATGGATCTGTGGTCTTATCTATATGGGTACTTTCTCCAACTGTGCATAATACAACCCATTCATGCATATCCATAACTCTTGTCCAAGTCCTCCAAATCCTCCACAGGAGGGGTAAACCCAAAGGGCTGAGGCCTTCCTAAAGAATTACTGAAAATGGATGGATTCTAATGGAGCATAAGAGCTATATCCAGTGTCTCTTACTCTCACATGACTGACCCATCTTTTCCATTCACACAGTACTCTGAAGACATATCCTTTGTATTCTTCCTGTACGATTCTTTGGTAACAAGACGCGTTACACTCCTGCCCCACAGTGGCCTTCAATTGCCCTTGGGGTTATACTATTTCATGTTTGCAGCTATACAGCACTAAAAGTTAGGAAAGATGGAACCTTTGTGTTAGGGATAGGCTTGGAATAAAGCACTAAATTATTTCCGAAGATAATCCAGGCCATTCTTCCCCTCTTACTGAATTCTGGGCCCAAATCATTGTCCAATTGCAGTGTCTGTACAACATGTATGAATTCACGGACCAGCTCCAAAGTTTATCCATCTAAATACAATAGGCATTCTTCATTCATTTGATATTTTGATACAATATGATGATACAAGAAACATTTATTAAAAATCTACTATGTGCCAAGCGCTCTGCTAAGCACTAGGGATAACTTTTTTTTAAAGTTTCTGACCTCAAGTAGCTGAACAAAAACAGAAGGTGGTGAGGGTGGGGGCCCCGGGGAAAGAGTACCTAGTGCAAGGGCATTATAATGATGGATTCAAAACCAAGCAGAGAAGCTGATGGTGGCCAATGAAGAGACGGCTAGGATTTTGAGCCCTCTATAAAGGGAGACTATGGGAGGAGAGTTTTGCGCCACTTTCCAGCCCTGCAAGCAGAGGGGCAATAGCAAGTGAGAGTACTGATGAAGTGTGAGTAACAAAGCTGAAGCAAGTGTTAATAAACCTAACTTTGAAAGCTCTGCACTGCTCCCGAGCTTGATGCAAGCAGCACAACGCCAACCACGAATAGGAGAATGTGGAGAAACTCACAATTTGGACTCTATCCTCCATGACAGTGTCAAATCTTTTGTGAGCATAACCCTCCTGTTTCATACCTTTTTATCCTGTTATAAACCTGTGGCTTCATCTGTGTACAGAACTCTCAAAATAGAAATTACACTTATGCAAATCAGTATAAAATTTCTAGTTTTAAACAGCTGCATGAAGAAATGAGAGATAAAGTGACTTGCCCAAAGTCACACAGCTACTATCACATTCATCAGCAGGACTGGAGCCCACATCTTCTTGACCTTCCAAAGCTGGCCTTCTAAGTCTCTGTGACACTTTATGCCTTAAATACCAGTAATCAACAAATTCTTCTGTTGTTAAAACTTCAAAGAAATCTTATGTAATTTTTACAAAGGCCCAAGGAAATACTTGGTGAGAGAGCCTTTGAGGCAATATTTTGTTCTACCAAATCAAAGCCTTTTTCAGTCAACTATAAGCAGTGGGATCTTGTATTCTAAGTATCTTTCAATTAACTGAATTACTGCAAAGATGTGGGCCACTGTAGAATCTCATTTAAAAAAAAAACTGGCCTGTTCCTTTCTCACATTTTCCTCAAAACTGGGCTTGTGTAGATTATTCTTATAAAGATTTTAAAGAGATTTTATATGGGAATGTAAGCATGTCGATCTGTAGTTACTGATACTCTACGACTTATTTTTGTTAAATTCTGTTAACTGTTTGCTTTCCCCTTTCAGCTACACTGAAAGGCCCTATGAAAAAAGAAAGAAAATCCTTATAAACCAGTTGCTTTCCACCTGTTTTCCTTAGGGCCACACTACTTTCCCTCATCACACATCAGAGTTTGTGATGTACTAGTCTCCCTGTCATTAAGAAAGGAGTTTGTTGGAGAACTCTTGACAAACATTTTCCATTTTTCCTCTTTAGTGCTTTTCTTCCAAGTTCGTTACCATTTATGATATAGCTTAATTGGTTTGAGCTTTCTTTAAGCTTGCTTTTCCCAGTACTTTTTAAAGAGGTAATACTGCTGATAATCGTCCCTGTCTGATTTTGCAAATGAATATATATTCTAAACCAGTTACCCTTAGCTGCAATGTCTCTCCATTTGGTAAGATCAAGTACTTGTTGGTTGAGCCAGTTTCTAGGCTCTTCGGGTCTTCTCCTTGTGGAGAATAATTTAAGCAAGTTAAATTTCCTCAGAAAATGATTGTATCTGATGTTTGCTTATTTATTCATTTCCCATATTTCAGCATCACGAGCTTGTTGACATAGATCAGTTGAGTATGCTTCAACTGCATGCTGTTGTCTTTTCATTTTTATTCTTTTGCCTAATTTGGTATTGACTTTTAATATGACTCTGGTCTGGTTGCTCACAGATAATTCACAAATGACTCTGACATCACTAACCAGTCATTTCTTTCAGAATATAATCAATCTCATTTTTAGAGCTTATTTGGTCCTTACTATATCTAGCACCTCCCGACTCTCTTCTTAAAGAGAATACTGATACATAGGTATGAGGTTTCTGTATATTCTTTGGCCTTTGACAACTTTTGCTTTACTCCTGAATTATGTTTTCCAATGTATCTGTCACTGTTCTCCCCACAAGCACCTTTGCATTAAAGTTACCAGTATCAAAGCATATGTTAATTTAAACTGGTGACTTACCAAGTTCTTTTTAAAAGAAAAAAAAACTCTACATTCCCATTCTTTGCAACAAACAATGTATAGGCTGCATTTATCTTCAAGGTAGTCTTTTTCCAAGTACTTGTCATGCACACTATGACATCACCAAGCATCTCATGAAATGATTGTTACTTCTAAATGTATAATAAAACCAACTCCATTAACTCATTGGCCACAAATCTCGGAGCCATTCTTCAATTTAGCTAAAGCTTCCTTTTGTCTTTTAGTTTTATTTATAGATATTATTCACTTCCTATATGGTATGTCTGCTCACTGGCCACAAGAATATATACCAACAGTTAATGTTTAGACAGTCTAAATATTGTGATTCTTAGCAACCCAATCCCTTTTTCTACCACTGGTGTCCCCATCACTGCGTTAAGTGGAAGGGTACTACATAGGATTAAATGCCATTTTGTGTATTTTTATTACAGGGTTAATATGGCCTAAAAATTCACCAGATGGACAGTCAAATGGTGATAAGCTTCTCTGTACTTTGGGCCTGCCTTTTAAAAGAAGGAATACTCTGTTCCCCAAGCTGTATTAATAGAAGCAATGATGCTCCCTAACCTAACACACTGCTGTAAATACTACCACAAACTTCTTAAACAGGGCCTCCATACCACTATTAAACCTACTCAAACAACAGGACAACTGCAAAGAGGCATAAGAACACAAAACTTTCAAATCCAACACCCTATTTCAAACATGAAAAGACTGGGGCTCATGACAATGAAGTAGTTTGCACAAATCTAGTAAGTGGTAGGGTTGAGTATTGAACTCAGGTCCTCCTGACTCCAAATCCAGAATTTCTTTTTTAAGATCACCAAGTCCTGGAAAATAGTTCACCAACACTAAAATAATTTTAATGACATGGGACACTCTCATATGTATAAAAATGGATAACAGTAAGAAACTCAACAGCTGTTCTATAGTAAGATGAAGTGCAGAAATTATATGTAAGAAAGTTAGAACAAATGTCTGAAGAATTCATTGGAGCAATTTAATGTGATTTTATATTGTGAGCAGTCTAGCACAGCCACAAGGAGTAAGAAAAAAGAAATTAACGGAATTGCCATAAGGAATACAGTGGTCTTTCTTGAGCAAAGACTTAAGGTCAAACCAGATTCCAATAAGCAACACTGGAAATGGCAATGGGCAGCTATGAATGTTGAACAAATGACAAACTCTGATCAAAGGGAAGATTTCACAAGTGCTCCTGCTGAGCAATGAGTTCTTGCTCCGATCTTTATAGGCATATTTATGGATGATGATTTTACAAAATTAAGTACAAATCTCATAGGATGAGATTTGCATTTATTTCCTATACGTATTATGTATCTTCACATGTATTACTTTCACTTGCCTTTAATGAGCTAACACAACAGGGCTTGGTGGTGACTAGCAATCTGAGTCTTTACTGATGCCCTGAGAATGACTTTGTCTTGTTTGAGAGTTGCATATCATTTGGCAGTAGTAAAGAGCATCCTAAAGAATGGCTTTCAGTTTCAGTCAATCTTTGGATCCTCAACATGAGAACATGAATGGTTAAACTCAAAACTTCCACTTAAACATCAATTAAGAGATTTTTTTAGTAATTCAGGAGTTAAGGGTAACAAAACTCTCCTGACTTTACTAACATTTTCTATCAACTTTATTTCTTAGTTTTTGTTTTTGTTTTTGTTTTTTAAGATAGCACATGTTGGGGTGGGGATGGGGAAGAGCCTTAATGTGAGGCAGTAAGGATGACCAAAAAAGGGAAGCAATGACATTAGTAAACATGAAGAATGGGAATTGACATCTATGACAAGTAATATTTTTGCAAGTTTTAATTTTTAAAAAGCATTGCGAAGTCCATATTAGTGAATCTTTATGCTGCATTAGAACTTCCTACTTAACCTGCTTTTTCCTCAAGAGGAAACTGAACCAGCCTACAGAGTATACTTGGACTCTTGCATAAGGAATTTCAATAAATAGTTGATAATGTCAGGGTAAATGCATACAAAGATATGAATACTGCCCTAGAAAACCTAATATGAAAATCTGTGTTTTTATGTTCTCCTTAAGAAAAATATTTAACATCTTTCTTGTCAAAAATAAAAGGTAACAATAACATTAAAAATCTAATGTAATATTGAATAAATGCCTGATAAGGTATAATTCAGTGCTCTTCCAGCAACGGTTTCTGATAGAAAATCTTTTCATTTCAGTGTAATTCAACCTCCCCCACTTTCAACCTATGTAGATTTTCTGCCTATTGATTCATTGCAGGAAAAATGTAGGGGGAAAAAAAGACTCCTGGTTCATAACCTCCAGCTCCCCACCTAACATAAAAACCCCCTGACAAAAGTATATAGTAGTAATCTTTTAGCAAATCAACCTTTTTTCACCTATAATACAAAAGCTTCCTGGCTAAATTTTCTATTTCCTACAGCTAAGGAGAAATAAAACCCTTATTAAAATACAACTATAATAAAGTCAAAGAAACAACCATCCATCTTTCTAAAAGGCAGTTTGGTTTCAGGAAAATCCCAGAGGTAGAGTGACTTTTCATTTCATTACAATTTTGGGCTTGAATATTACAACATAGGCTTTAAATACCATGAACATAGCTTATATCTTTGATGCTAGTATCTGAGTGATAACATTTATTTAGAAGCCAACTTGCCCCTGTGCTGGTGAACAGAGCACCAGCTTCAAAACTTATAAATCAGGAAACCAGTCCACTCAAACCGAGCCAAATGGTTTACAACACAATACCAGAAACTATGGTAAGCTCCCAAAACCAAAATTGCAAAATATCTGGCATCAGTGTGGTACTGGGGTACTGGCCCAGGACTAAGATAAATTTTAGAAGTGTTCCATGAATTTGCCTAAGATCTCTCAGTAGATCTTTGGCCATTACTGAGTATGGTTAGCAAGATATTCCTGATGAGTATTATTTCTTTGGATTTATTTATGGTACATTCACCAGTGAAAGGCCTAATTCAATTAGAAACTGCATTCAAAAAAAAAAATCCAGGCATTCCATAATCTAGCAATTTCAACAAGTACTACACTGCAGTAAGCCCTTTACTCTTAAGAACTGTTTATTAAATAGCCCAGGAACTCAGTTATCATTTGTCCCATATCATCATTTTGCATGTGACTCAAAATAGCAAAAGACTTACACCACTCTTAAGGCAGACATTGAAATGACTGTGCTTGAAGTGGCCTTTTAAGAATAAACTTTCAAAAACAAAGAATTAACTTTCTAATGCTTTTCACAAGATGAAGGAACACAGTATTCATGAGTGACAATTAAGCTAGTTAACATTGTACCATACTGTGAAGTGGTCCCAAAATAAAATGTATCCAGTTGTCTTCATGCCGCAATGAAATGCAGAGGTAGCCATTAAAACACAAAATGACAGATTTTTTTTCCAAATTCACAAATTTCCATACATAGTAATATATTCTAGGTGATATTTACAAAAGAACTTCACATTTAGATATTTTATATATATATATATATATGTATATATATATATATACACACACATATATACACACACACACATATATATAAAATCTCCACAAGACAGAATGCAAAAATAAGATACCTACTACAAAATACCTGATATTAGCATTTTTTAAATTATAAATCACTACATAAATGTACTATATCATTTTGAACTCAGAATTCTCCTTTTCATAATCTTTCACCTCTCTTAGTTGTTGTGGTACTTTTCACAATAAATGTAATCTATCAATATTTTCCATTTAAAAATTAATGAAATAAAACCTCAAAATCACAAAGGCATATAACCAACTATTTTTGATATGAAAAAAGTTACTCCTTGCTCTTCATCATCAAATATTTATTCAAGTGCCTGGAAGTACATGAAAATGTGCTAGGCACTGTACAAAATTAATCTGAAGTCCCTAACCCTCAAAATCATATATAAAAGCAAGGCAATCCTGCTATTCTATGGGCACTAATAATATCATCCACTCCACTTTGGCATTCTCGTTCAGATATGCCTTCTTCAGTTAGCTCCCCAAGTTACAGATATGCATAACAATAGCAAATATGTGTGAATCAGGTCATTAAGATGCTCAAAACTGCTACCCTCCCAATGGAATGAGCTGAAGGACTGGGGCATAAAAATGATGGCAATGCTTCCCTTTCTTGGATATCTTTTACTCCTTTTCCATTCCTTCCATCCTGTTTTTATGTAAATTAGTTAAGATGTTGGAGGAAATAAAAAAGCTGGAAGGAAAAATAAGGGAGAAGTTACAGATAGGTGTTATGGCAAGGAAAGGAAAGAAAGCATTTTGAGGTCCAGGCAGACATAGGGAATGTTTGGATGAGGAAATGGACAAGTATTTTATGTAACATCCTAATATATACCTTATACACAATGAATGGGCTTAGAGCACAGCCTTCATGAAACAGCTCTTCCTGACTCTGTATTTTTTTTTCCATCCTAGAGGTTTTTTCAGTTTTTAAAGATTCAAAGGAAAATAAAGAGACTAGGAAAAGTTCTCAGAAGAAGCTGACCCCACTCACTGTATGTGCATGTTAGTTGCCATCATCTGATTCACACTTTACAATCTTTACAGCTAATGCCAAAGGTTCAATGACTTACAATTAAGGGTCTTGAATATATTAGGTAACACTAATTGTCATGTCCAGATACTTTCACAGTCTCTGAATTCTCAGGGAGCAAAGTCTATTCAGCATATTTAACGGAATTACTGCCATCAAATCTGATAGCAGAAGACCTCATCCACCATGGTCAAGCTTCCTAAAAAGACATTCTCTACATTCCGATATGTGGTCAGGAAGCCACAATAGCCATCCAATGGCTGTACCAGCTGCAAGGAAATTTCTTCTCCCATCCCAACAATCCTAAATTATGGTGAAGCTACAGGATTCTTCACTTAATATATCTCTAACCTCTGTAAAACTCAGCAGTCTGAGGAAAACATATACTCATTTTAGGATTAATATAAACAGTAATATAATTCTAAAGAATCCGAATTTAACAACAAAATCAAACTCGTTCAATCAAAAAGCAACTCCCTATGAAGAGGTAAGCTAAAAATTAAATGTTAGTAATTTGTTTTTTCCTCGAAGATTTTGTTCTGTATATAAAAGATAATCAATGTGCCAAAAAAACTGCTTGCTGTGTATTAACAGAGTATGTAAAAGATCCTATAACAAGTATTCTTACATGAGGTAATATTAGCAATGCTTTCCTAGGTTTCTCTTCATGTTGCTTTCCCAACTTCCCCTCTTTCATCTTAGTTGGAGCAGAAGATACATCAGATAACTTGAATCTTTAAGTGAAACCTTTATGCTTCTAAAGTAACCAAGAAGCTGGGCATATATGATGGTACCAAGTCTAAATTCAGGGAAAAAAAAAGTTTTTAGTAACTTCATATTTGTAATAACCCTTTTCCCCTGCAATTAAAAGGCACATTAAAAAGTTACATTTCATATATAAATGCTTCTAGCACAAATTTGTAGGTCTCTCCTCAGACATCTAAAACTTTATCTGAAGCCCCTGGGTTCAAAAACAGTTGAAGAGAATCTTAAACTCCAAGAAGCGGTGGCATAAGCCAGAAAGAAATGGGAAGAACTAATCTCTAATTATTTTTCTTGAGTTTCTTAACCTTTGTTAAGGTTATTGCTGCTGCTTTCCTACAACATATCTTTGTTATGACCCATTATGCTAAACTTTGTAAAATATATATTTTGTCTTTTCTGGTCCTAAAAGGAAATTCTGTTTCAAATTATTTGCTTATTTTCTACATGACCCACTAATAAAGTTTTGCACCTCTTTCCTGTCCCCCTTCTGCCTGTTCTGCATCTTTAGAATAATTCTGTAGCACATCAGCTGTGAGAAGCTTATAGGAAAGGATTAGAGAAAGGAAATTCTAAAAATAAAGCTATCCCTGAAGACTAGGCTCTTTCCCAAAGACTGTATAGCAAGTACTAAAAGAATAAAGGTAAAGGCAGATTACAGCTGAGGGAAGAGCAGTATCATGGAAGTTCCTCAAAGTTTCAGGGAATCCTTATATATTACTGCCCCTATTTCACTGACTAAAAATTAGGGACTTGGAAAGTGTTTTGGAGTACATTTAGTGAGTAGGAATACAGGAAGTACCTTCAAAAACTACACATACATCAGTAATATCCAATCAGCTAAATTAACTTAGAAATGTAATACCACCTTTAAATTTGAGTCCCTAAAAAGATGTGCATTTCTTAATCATACCTACAAGGAGATGTTTTCCACATGTGGATTTGCTTTTAAATTAAAGAAAAAAATATTACTTCAAGAGTTTAAAAACAAAGCTAACAGAAGGATACAGTTTAAGTACAGCTGCCCATAGTAACTGAATAAAATAGATAATAAGCATTTATGGTTCAACCAATGCACCTTTGTTGAAGCACATTTAGCTGAAGTGACTTTGAGTCTGGTTTATTTCCATCACATACAGTACATTTGTCCAAACAAA
Source organism: Phascolarctos cinereus (assembly GCF_003287225.1). Classification (NCBI taxonomy): domain Eukaryota; kingdom Metazoa; phylum Chordata; class Mammalia; order Diprotodontia; family Phascolarctidae; genus Phascolarctos; species Phascolarctos cinereus. The sequence continues at coordinate 116,865,939 of NW_027555514.1, read as the reverse complement.
GAATGTACATTCAGTATAGAACATTTCCAGCAACAGTTACAGTCTTTCTAGTTTCCTTTCACAGTATGTTTTAGTGCAAAGCACTAGGAAGGCTAAATGTTTTCCTATCTACAGAAGCATTTTATTCTTATGACCTGGTGATCTTCAACATTTTTAGATTTTATACAAAAAGTAAATGAAAACAGGGTCCCTCCTAATTACAGGTATGAACCTATTATAAAAACATGGTATATTTTCTCTTGAACCTTTTGAAATTAGGATAATTTGACACAAATTGCTAAAAAAACAAAATGTTTTTTCCTAAAAAGTACAAAATGTTGGTACACAGAAACCTACCAAGTTTTGTAATGATAGGTTTGCCTTTTTTTTCCCTAAAATCTTGATTTATTATAAATTGGAAAAGAATTCATTGGAAAAGAATTCATTATTTTGCAAATCCTACAGCAAAAATCAAATGATAACTAAAGTGGTCGCTTGAAATATTCTTGAGAGAAAAAAGTTTTCTTGGTTTCTCTTTTCTTCCTCCCTATTGTAGCAATATTTAAAGAAATAAAACTAACATCATATGAAGTGGTTGTGCATGGATTGTCTGTAAATATAAAATATCAGTAGGATATTTACTACCTTCATATTAACATTAGTAAATGTGTTGCCCATTTAAAAAATATAAACTGAAAAATTAAGTTGCATCTATCATTAAAGTGCTTGTGTATAAAATTTAAAGAAAAAATAGGGGAATGTTTGATTTTCACAAAAACCTCAGATGTTTAGAAAGTAAAGGTGTTATTATGAACCATGAATGAAAATAAACTGGAACTTTCTCCACATTATTTTTAGTACAATGAAACTTTCATTACACTAGAAAATCAGTTGGAGATGAACTGATGTGAAGACAAGTACTAATATTCAGCAGACTTAAGCTCCTCTGTTTTAATAGACTGTTCTTAGCATACATTCATTGGAGAAAATTTTGAAATCATGCACACAACCTGGATGAAAATCTTGCCAAATAAAATGAAACTATGACAGAACTTCTTTGACAAATAACACCACCAGCAGAGATATCCCTCAGGTTGCTGACTGCCTAAAGCTTCTGGTCTTTAAGGGAAAACAAATTTTGCATTTTTTGTTTTTAAATACAGTAGGATGAGCCTGTACAACAAGTGCACAAGGTAAGACAAACTATGATGTAGGTAGAATAAGGTTAACTTCATAGCTACTTGAAAGTACTGGAAGAGGCAATGGACTTCTTTTAGAAACATGTAGTCAGATGGTTATTAATTTAGTTAGAAAACAGCAGTAACAGTTGAATATGTATGAAAATATTTTTCTTTTTTTTCTTTATAGTACCATTTGAAGACGTTAGTGGTTCTAACACCAATTTAAAGTCTTTCCACACAAATGAACTCCAAACCTTTCCGTACATCACTTGAAGTTATCTGAGGAGAAATGGGAATAAATTAACACCTTTGAGTTTGCCAATAAAACTTTAAAGTTATATAATAGTTAAAATGAGTAACAAATGATAATTTCATTTAAAGTTTTCCACATAAACAGAAGGAAAGGTTTGTGACTTTAAGCTTGTACATATGGTTTAAGCTACTCAATAATCAAACTAAGTTGTCTGTTTTAGAAGCTAAATCCAAAAATTAATTTAATATTCATCAGAGGCCTCAATTCAGGGGGTACTCAAGAATTAATGATAAATTCTTAAAAATTCATGTACTTGCAAAAACAAGTACAGGATAGATAATTTATTTTGTATTTTATACTACATTTTAAAATTTGTGTTTATTCCAAAACTTTCTTAAAATGTAATATTTAAAACTTCTTTTTTCTTCCCTGTTAGGGATGTTAACCTACTTCCTGCTATACATATAAAAACAAAGTAAAACAAAAAAAAAACCCTTGAGGTAAAATTATTAATTAGGTTGAAATAATCATCAAAAAGTTTATTTGAACAAAAGGGGGAAAACGAAAACATTTTGGGACTAACTAAATTATCATTTTTTCCACAGAACAAAACTAAAAAACAGTAACCAAAAAAACCTTACAAAAAACAAAATTCAAATTTTTGTTTACTAAGTTTTCCCCTTGCCTTGAAACTCTATGTTAAAAGTAATTAATAAATGTTTTATTACTGCTAATTATTCTAAATTAATTTAGAGATTTTTCTGTGTAGCATTTTATTTAGCCATCACAAATCAATTTTACAATAATTACAGCGCCTTAAAAGATTTTTCCTACAATTATAGCCTTCACAAATCTTCAATCTATTATCTCTGTAACTTTCCTGCATAAAGTTCATTAGTAGACTAAGTTGCTGAATGAAATCTGTGCAAAGTTAGTAAAACAGAGGTCTTCTACTATAAACATAAGCCAATATAAATGCACATATTTTACAATATTAAAAGAATAGCATTGGCTCCATGCTACCTATAGCTATGTTGCATTGTCCTGTAGAAGATAAGCTCTGAAGTTAACTTTTGTTCCCAAGTCAGTGGAATAAAGGTCACTGAAGTAAATGCAATATGTACATTTCTCCTCAGTTCCCACTGCCATCAGATACGTGGCATGTTAGCTGTTAAAATGGAACCTGCTATAAATTATGGCCAAATGATATTTTTTTAGTTTGAAGGGGGGGTACAGGGGAAGCAAAACTCTGTAACTGTTCCTCACCAGACAAGAGCCTTAGATCTTGTACTTCGGCCTTTGGTTTTATTTCCTTCAGGTGAATTAGAAGCATTTGCCTTATGAGTTTTCTTATGATGTTCAAGGTAAGTCTTTTTTGCAAATGCCTTTCCACACTTATTGCATCTGTGAAGAGAAAAGTTTTTTGTGACTTTTACTTCAATGCCAACATCAGCTACTTCATACTTTTTGTTGGGAGAATTAGAAGTTCCATCATGTTTTGAATCGTTTTGCTTCGCTTCATCCCTTGGAGGGCCTCTTTTTGCCACTTTATTTAGAACAAAATCAATGGGCTTTTTTATAGCTCTGATCTCTAAACTGGCTGTGATTTTCCCAAGATAACGTGATGACTTTTTGTGAACTACAGTTATGTGCCTTATCACATCACGTTTCCGACGCGTTTCATAAGTGCAAAGTGGACACTTATAAAATTTAACATAAATGTTATTTCCATCTGTGTGCAACTCAATGTGTTTAGTCAAGTTCTGTTTGGAAGTAAACTGGCGTTTACAAAGTTTACAGTAAAGCTGCTTGAAGTCAAAGCCAGCTGAAAGTTTTGGTTTCCTGGTTTTTTGCTGGCCACCTGCAGCAGAAGGACTCGTTGATTTAGGGCTGTCCGAGTCTTGCTTAACTTTATTTTTCTGTGCTGCCGGTGTGTTCTTTTTCTCATTTGAATGATTTGTTCCCTTTAATTCATTCTGTGGAGAATGGGTAATAGAAGGGGGTGAAGATTCTACAGAGTCTGATGGTTCAACTTTTACTTTTATTTCTGTGCTGTTGGCAGTATTATTAGGGCCTTTCTCTCTTTTAGAGTTTGTTCCAGAAAGAGTTATCTTGTGGACAATTTGCATATGTCTTTTAAGCATTATTTGTGAACTATATTTCCTCTTGCAAAGAAGGCATTTGCATGCAGTTAAATTGTATTCAGCCTTTGAAGAAGACTTTTGTTTCCGAGTCTTAAAAGATTTTTTAGGAGAAACAGTATCCAGGAACAAAGGCTGCCCAGGCTTTGTAGCTATATCAGGAGTAATTGAATCCCTCCTCAGTCCTCTATGAACTTCATCAAAATGCCTCCTTACATTGGCTTTTGTAGCAAATGATTTGTAACATACTGGACAACTCCTACTCAATGTTACTAGAACATTCTTATTGCGTCCTTTAGTAGAGGACTGGTTCGGATTCTTTCTTGTTTCAATATACTTCTTTAGTTCTTCCATCTTTTTTTTGTGTACTTTTCTAATATGTCGACGAACACCGCGTCTGGAGTTGAATTCTTTTCTACAAAGACAACAAATCAACTGGTGGCCAAAATCAGAATTATCAGAAGTTTCCAAATCAGTGTGTGATTCCTGAGGCTGTTCATCAGAAGTTGGTGTTGCTTCATTCGAAACTGTTTCTGCAGGAGGGGGCTCTACAATTTCTATTTCTGTATCTGGAACTGGAGTTGTTTTGGACTGTTCAATGTTAGGTTCTTGCATCTGAACTTGAGCTTGATCAGGAGAATTACCTGACTCAGTGACCTCAGCTGGATTATTAGTCCTTGAAATATACTGAAACACTGCATTCTGATTAGTTTCTATGGGTTCTAGCCTAATAATATATTCTCGCTTGTCCACGCTTGGATAAATGGCTTCTAGGAGATCATTTATGGCTTGGCTTTGTTTATCATTTACATCAGGAAGGTCTGTTAAAACAAAAACACCATTTTAGGTTTGTTCTAGTTCATATTTTAAAAGACAATATGAGCATCTGCAAAAAATGTTTATTAAGTCACCTGGTCCTTTTTATTTTTTATAAGACTCTCCAGTATTTTACAAAAGTACAACCAGTAAATTTAACTCATTTTTGCTTTAAATTGCCAATTTAACACACACACACATACACACAACTTTCTAGTGATAGATGCAGCTTTATATAATACTTGTTTCCACTTCTGAGGGTATAATTATACTACTATAAGTTTATGTTAATCTGTGGAAGGAAAGGAACATGAAATTAAGCGACTTGGCCAGGAAGACAGAGCTAGTAAGTGGTAGAGGCAACATTTGAACCCATCTCTTCCAGGCCCAGCACTATGACATGCTCCTTCCATCAATTTAAATTATATAGGCCAAAAAAAATCTCTCTGAACAACATAATATAAGTCAAACTTTATGCTTTGTTAACAATCAATCAAGCACTTCAGTACTTACTAAGTGCCAGGCACTATATTAATTTGGAATATTTAAACAGTATTTCTAGAATATCAAAGATAAATTAATATAACATGACATGGGTGAACTACTATAGAGAACTTAAAAAGAAATGTTTTAAATGTATAAACTGAAATGGAAAGAGCATCCATTAAGCTAATTTATGATAAAGAAATCCATTTTAATTATGTGAGACCAAACAATTATGCAGCATATTATGTAAAATGAAAGAAATTTTAAAATTGAGAAAAATGAGTCCATGAACATGTATGTTATGAATCATAGCCATTTATTAGAATCAGTCCTAACCAATCTAGTGAACATAATAAATTTCTATTGAACATAAGATTAACACATAGCTACTGATGATTATTCCAGAAAGGTAGCTAGTGTTGTTTACTTGATACATGAATTCTACCCTAAGCTGTGATAAAATATACTTGTATAAGAAATGTCTGTGGGCTATTAATAAAAGGACATTGGCATGGCTTTTTTAGAAACACCAGTCACTCTCAAGCCTAACTATGATTATTAAATCAACAATAAAAGCTAATCCATAGCACTTATTATGGACCAGGCACTGTGCTAAATGCTTTACAATCATTATTTCACTTGATCCCCACAATAATCCCAGGAGGTTGGTACTATTATTACCCCCATGTTACAGATGAGGAAACTAAGGCAAACAGAGTTAAGTGACTTGCCCCAGGTCACACAGCCAGTATGTATATGAGGCTGGATTTGAATTCAAGTATTTAGGACTCCAGGCCCAGTGTTCTATCCACTGTGCTACCTAACTGCCCCAAAATAAAGCTTGGAAACTCAAATTTTTATTCTTGTAGCTATTATTTCCTTCTCTAATATATGCACCTGTACAACGGGTAAGATAGTTAATTGAAAATAAGGCAATATTCCTCTTCTGGAATGAGCACTGCAAAATAAAAGTACACCTTAATTGGGTAGGTTCCTAATTAATATTTACTCTCTAGTCTGGCCTAAGATATATCTCACCATTAACAAAAGTTAACAACTGAAAAAAAAAAAATCCAAGCACTAACTCAGCACTGTGCCTTTTAATTTAAAAGGAAATTAATTTACTTTGGTCATATTTAAAATCATATCTTAGGAATTAAAAAAAATAAGTAGACACAGCCCAAAGAACAGCAGGAGAGGTGTCCAGTCTAAGACATTCCCCTTCACATATTGTACTCTCCAGCTGACCTAGGCTACTCAATATACCCCTAATTTGTCTCACTCTGTATTGCCTCCTTCCTTTGTTCCCACCATCCCCCTTGTCTGGAAGGATTCCACCTTCCCCAACATTCAACTGTTGAAATCCTGCTCAATCTGAGAAGGTCCAACTTGGCTGCAACTTCTTCCATGAAACTTTTCCTAACCTTCCAAGATAAAAGTAACATTTTCCTCTTCAGTTGTATCATTAAACTTTATATTCTGTTTATTATATTTTAACTTGTATTATGATTACTTGTTTGTCTTATATCCCTAAACAACTGTAAATTCATTGATATCAAGGATGAAAAGTTGTCTTCATCTTTGTATATATGGCCTTGAACTTAATGGTCATTGAATTTGTTTTTCTCTACCCCCTATAGTATACTTTAAACCGGGGTGAAATGAATCAATCAACTAACATTTATTAAGCACTAATTACATACAAACCATTTTGCTAAGCACTGAGAAAGACAAAAATGGTCCTTTCCATCAAGTAGTTGACATTCTAATGATGAGATAACATGTAAATAATTATGTAAATACATGATACAACTGAACGCCCATGACAGTGGAACCAATCTACTGGAGAAGACAAGAGGGGATGGGATCAAGGATGCAAAGAGAAAGATTAGTTTTGGCAAGAAGAATGACCTCTTCATCAGAGGCTAAAGGAGACAGTAGGGAATTATGGTGATGAATGATGAAATGAGAAAAGGGGAGAAGACAGAGTTCTTGGCAAATTACCTCACTTTTTTCAGTGAAATATGAGATAAGATCCTCAGCTAACACAGTGGAGGGAGGAATATCACAGAATGCTTGAGGAGAGACAAGAAGATTGGGAACACCACTGTGGTAAGTGGGATAGAGAACCAATTAAATAGGAGTACTGTCTTGCTGCAGTGAATGCCCGCTTGAAATTAGATAACATCACTTGCAATTAATATTTCCTCCAGCTCTGTTAAGAAGTACATGAATAGGAATGAAGGAGGCAGACAGTGGAAATAATCCAGGGCTGGATTTTGGCAAGGTATGATTAGTGACAGGACAAAGAGACAAGTGATTCGAGAGAAGAAGTCAGTATGAGTTGACTTAGTTTATCAAAGTGTCACTACTGGGAAAGGAGGAGGGTATATAGTGAGTTCAGGAGTGATGGACTGAGACACTATTTAGGGCTAAAGGGACGGCAGGTTACAATGAGGATAAAGAAAGACATATGGAAAGACTAATAAAATATTATGATCAGATAAAGTAATTTTGGAGTTCATGACCATAGAAGTGGAATATTTTAAGTGACGGCAAGATCCAGAGTATGACTGAGATAGAACAGAGTAGTAAGTCATGGGAAATGAGTAGAATAAGAAACAGGGAATTTAAGAGTATTTGAGGGAACATCAATATGTATTTTTTGTATTTGTTTTACTCACAAAATACAAGATTAAAAAAATAATTTAGTAAACTGTTAATGTGGTAACCTTTATATCAAAAAACTTTCTCTAAGTTCCATACATTGAAGATCCACGAAGTAATAAATTCCAGAATATTAAATAATCAAAATTACCTTCCAAGTTAACTATTACCTAATAAAACATTACAATGAATTTATATTAATTCTTTAAAGCACAAACTAATACCACTACAGATATTAACTCAATCCTGAGAAATTCATAGATTTAGTCAATTAAAAAGCCAATCATTTAAAAACTGTTTTCTAAATTTCTATACTTGTAAATTAATCCAGAGTAATTTAATTTTTGCAATTATATTACCCATCATTTGACAAGTGCAACTACAAGCAAAAATAGTGAATTTTATGCACAGACCAAAATCTTTAAACAAAGATTCATAAAAAATTAGTTGCTTCAAAGTCAAGGTACATATTTCTTACCATCCCCATCAACTAAAATAAAAATAAAACAAACACAAGAAGAAGCAGAATCAAAAAATCTAAGGAAAGAACACATTTTAAGTGGCAAGTTCTCTCCTAGATCCACTAACTCCTTTTTCCTTTCTTTGACTCAATTCACATTCATTCATCACTTAGCACCTATTATTTTTACCTCCCTCTTTCTAAAAGGAATCTAGGTGAATCACCCTATATTGAAGAAGATGAGTGAGAAGAGAAGAGTAATTTTTTTTAAAAAGTCATCTTTAAAGTAGCATTAAAAAAAGAAAAAAAAATCCTGAAACCAAACTCCAGAGTTCATTTAGACATCATTCATACACATACACACACACACACACAGAGTCTGTCACATATATCTTAATGCAAATATATTTGAGGGGCAGCATATACAAGAAGCAATGTGCTATAAGGAGAGAGAGCCAGAATTAGAATCTAGAAGACCTATGCTGGAGTCCTGCCTCTGACATATACTAGCTGTGCCAAGATAAACAAATCATTTAACTCTCTGAGTGCCTCAAAAAACTCTGAAAAGTCTAAATTACAGATGAGCTGCTGATCTGCACCAGTGGAAAAAATTTCCACACAGTGTTAATTAGAAAAAATCAAACAGAGACTAATCAAAAAGGACTGACCTGATAATTGTGAAAAAATAAACTCAGAGAGCAATTTTATTTTATTCTGAAATTATTTTTAACTTCAAGCTAATAACGTTTTAATGCACAAAACTACAGGGTATGAATAACTCTAAAATGCATAAATGAAGATTTTAGTGAAAGAAACTTACTGTCATCCATCTGGAGACTTGGAGGGCAGTAGAATTTTTTATGAGTAATTAAATTTGGTAATCCTCTGAAGAGACTGCGACATAATTTACACTCAAAAATTGTGTCCACATCTCTTAATAAAATGTGTTTTAGTTGTTTAGTTCCTGAGGGAAGAAAGAAAAATGAAATTTAAATGCACACCTCAAAATTAGGTAAGAAATGATGATAAATAAAAAAACAAAGTACTACATGAAACCAAAAACAGGCACAATATCATGAGGGTTCCATTCTAAGTCCTAAGCAAAACTATGCTCTTCATTCAGTTATATGAATGGCTTCTAAAAATTAAGGTTCCTTTCCTGGTTATGATTTACTTGCCAGGAGGTGCCAAGAAGCTCTAGAAATATTAGAGAATCCATCATTCAAATGCTATATCAAAAGGGGAGAACCAAATAAACCATATATCTCAGGTGCTTCTTCTTATTTTTTTTTAATAAGAATAAATCAGAGTAACAAAGGTGAGCCCTCCCCCACCCCCAACAGTATGGTTCTACAGTTCTTGAACAGACAAGTTGAGAGATAACTTTAATTTGAAACCCTGAACTTAATTTGTGAACTCAGCTCCCTCAATATAAAAACTCAAATAATACTGACCTACTTTATACAGATGCTATAGGAGAAAACTACAATTGTCCTGCTGTACTACATCTAGGGTCTAAGTGTTAAGATATTTAAAATTCTAGGCAAGTAAGCATTTCTATGGTGTACTAAATTTCAAAGATATCAACAGAATATACTTTTGCTATATTTCTCATTGAACTTATATTTCTCATAAAATAAATCACAGGGGCTATGAATGCTTGTGATTGCATTAAAAATACCCTAGCACTGACATTATTATCAAAATGCTTTAAAATCACTAGCCATTCCTTAAAATGTCACTACAAATGATCAGTAACACCTCTAGTATTAGTAGCACTGTCTCACGTTAAAAGACACAGTGTAGTAAAGTAAGTGTGTCTGAACTGAAAAGATGTCATTAATAGTCATCTAATCTAAGAGTTCTTAACTATTTTTGTGTCATGGATCATTTTTGACAGTCTGGTGAAGACTATGGACCCCTTCTCAGAATAATGTTCTTAAATGAATCCTACTGAAATTATTTATCAAAACATTTTCTTCTCAAATTAAGATCTACTTTAATCCTAATTCCTCTTTATACAGATGAAGAAAGTGAGGCGCAGGAAAGTTAAGATCAAACAACTAGATAAGTGACAGGGTAGACAGTATAATTCAGATTTCTCATTCCCAGTTTAATTTATTTACTAGAAATCAAGAGATCTAGGTTTACATCCTAATTCCAGCATAAGCTAGTAGAATGACCCAAGAAGTTATGTGATAACTGTGCCTTAGTTTGTTTATCTATAAATAAGGAAAACAAAACACATCTCTTACATAACTTAAAGGGACTCTAGGGGTATAAATAAAAACACGTGAGAAGTGCTCTGAGCTCTTCAGACAAAGACATTACATAATAATATAAAACTAAGGCCCAAGAAAGATAAGAGGATGAAGTAAACCGGAAAAGATCTCCCTAACTACAAATTCCTTGCTTGCTCCTTTGTTAGACTACCTCTCTATGAATTCTGAAGCATAAATTTAAAAAGAAAATTCCAAGCTCCTAATTTGTGGCTAAATCAGACCACATGTATTCTTTACCCTGATATATAACTGCCCAGCAACTCATGTGGTAAAGAGGCAGTATTGGAGACCATAAACGCTACTCTGGTGGTGTTCCCTTGGCTGAATGACCTTTGGTTTTCCCTCTCTGATTGACTCATCCTAACAACAATCAAAAATGCTCTCTCAGGTTATGCTGAGTATCAGGAGGATTCCTCCAGTAAGAAGGGAATCATATTACATTCCCAACTCAAAACTGAAACAAGACTAGACTTCTGGAACAAATCAAAAAGTTCAATCTGATTTTTTTAAGGAGATTTAAAAGTATATAGATTTTTTAAATTATATAATTACATAAATATAAGTCAGAATCAGGTTTGACAGAGTAAAAAAAGGCAAATAACATAAATTGGAAAACATAAGAATGATTTAGTATATCTACAAATAACATAAAGATATACATGGGGAATATTAATTTATGCAAAGAAATTACTATACCCCCTACATGGAAAGTTTCCCCCTTCTCTCACTTTACCATAGGATAACCTTAAGCCCAGTAAAGAATTAAAATTCAAGCTTTCATTTGACTCAACAATAGAGCTGATATTTAGAAAACAATACATTTCATACCAAGGAACAAATATCTGTATTTTCTAATGCTTTTATTATACTCATAATTAAACAGAAAGTTAGTCAAACAAGATGTTCCTTGATTTTATTACTTGTTACTTTAATTGGCAAATTGGAGTTTTAAAGACAACCTTTAGAAATTATCTATGCTGAACTGTACATTTTGGTATGGTCTGGTTTGAAGTATTTTGTAAACTTTAAAGCACTATAGAAATGTTATTACTTTTCAAGTATAGAAACGGTTGCTATTATCCACTTCATCATAAAAACTGAAAAAATATATATACACACACTTTAAGGGAGTGAATATAAATATAAATATATACATACATATAAGTTCATATGTATGTATTCATATACACATACATACAAATTTATATAGACATTTATACATTATATGATATATATTATATATTCATCATATATATGCATGCGCATATATATACACACACACATATTTGTGAATTTCTATTTATTCCCTTAGTTGGTGGCATTAATCTGAGTTAACTGTCTTTCAGGATATAACATTTTGTATGACCTGAGCTAACGCTTTCTGATTGCTATAAAGAATTAATATTTTCACATACACCAGTTCACCCACAGATAGGGCTCTGATACATAAGATCCCAGAACCTCATCCTCGGTTATTCTGTATCATTACATGATGGTAACACTGTGTGTGTGTGTGTGTGTGTGTGTGTGTGTGTGTGTGTGTGTGTGTGTGTGTAAAAGGTGACAACAATCAAAAGATCTTTCCGAGAAAAAATCCAGGGCTCAGTCTTACATTATCAGGCTCATAATCTGACACATTAATACCCAGCTGTTTTCTGCCAGACAAGCTAGCTTTGTTTCTTCATACTTTATCTGACATTATGTTGGCGACACAGACAATAGAAATCATTTGACAGCTATCAGTTATTGTGGCTTCACCAATAACAATTTTTTAATTGGTATGCTAGTTTCCCTGTTGTATATTTATGTATGACCTCCATCTTCTTTAGGAGACCTGTTAAGCCAGGAATGATATACTGACATTGCTAAGGAATGAATAATCCTTTTCCCATGCCCTTGTGAGCTTCTGCTTTTAAGGCACAGTATAAAAGTTATTCTTAAAGTGTTCATCCTTAGAACTTAAGTAGACACTCCAGGTATAGAGTAGAATAAAAGCATAACAAATTATTAAAAATGTTTTCTACAACCAGCATATAGATATATTTTTCAAAACCATTAACTGGACAAACTACCTTTTACTCAGTAAGTTTTTATAGAAAATGTCTGCCCTCTCAGAAAAATCATCCTCATGTAAAGTACATTCTGAGAATCATTTCTTAAACACGAAAAGGTTTCTCCTGCAAAAATGTATTGCCAAATGATAATTAATACATCTAATATTTTCAACCTACAGTGTATCAAAAATAATACACAACATTTCAGGACAAAAGGCAGGGTCCCAGTCATGCTATGCAAAGTGGAAGACCAACAGAAGCATGATATACACATTTCGTTCAGCAGGCAATAAAAGCTTACTATACATTACGACAAGCATCAGAATCCATTAGGAAATATTTAAAAGTTAAAAAAAAAACAAAGTGTAGTTGAAAGACCAACAGACTAGGAAGCCAGCAAGTCCCAGCTCTGTGCTTACCTTGAGCAACTTACTCTATCTCACAGAGCTTCAATTCCCTCCTCTATAAAATAGGAATAATACCTGCCCTGCCTACTCCAGTGTTGTTGGGAGAATCAAAAAGACAATACATAGTAGGTACTTAATAAATGTTTGAATGAAATTAAATAAATGTATATCAAAGTGGTGTTAAGGCACCATGCAAAGTACTGTGATAAAAATCAGGTCTTAAAAATATCTTATAGACTAGCATTTTGAACAATTTTTGTAGATACCTCATTGCATATAGAAAGAAGGATTCACTGGACTCATTCATTACAGTAGTGACATCCTCCTCTCCTCCACAGATAACATAGAATGACTCAGATAAGATGCCATGAAACAACTCGTCAACTGGATTGTAATCTTGAGGCCAAGAACTTTTTGCTTCTCTTCCTAGCACACAGTGCCTGGCACACAGAAGGTGCTTAATAAATGCTTGTTGACTACTAGCAGAATAAAACAGTTTGAAGTTTTAATTTAAATTTTTGTTCAAAACACTGGTAAAGTTTATCTTAAATGGCTTGTTCCCATGAGGATACTAGCTCTTTTATAAATCAGTCTTAAGGGACTCCAGTTAAAGCAGTCTGTAGCCAAATTTAATTTTTTTTTTTTTACTTGCTATGTGCAAAGCATTGTGCTAGGCACTGGGAGAGACATAAAATTTAAAAGAACTTGATTGGTCTCTGCCTCATGCCTGTTACAACTGAATACAGACATACAGAGAGAGATAGAAATAACTATAAAATAATATACAAGGAACACATAAATAAACCTGAAATAATATACAAGAGAAATACAGTGAAAGGGTGAAAATATTATTATAGAAGGGGGGCATCTGTGCAAAGAGGAGCTTATGAAAGATCTCATGAATATAGTGGAAGTGAATATTAAATGACATGTCACTGTATCTAAATTTCAAGTAATACCTATCTACCTCTACATTCAGCAATTAAATTTCCTCAGATTTCAAACCACGAATGAAAAAGGTTTCCATCTCTACAGAGAAGAAAACCACTTCCTTCTTATTGAAGAAAAGATAGGGCTATTTTTGTTTAGAGTTTTTTGTGTGCTTCTTTAGAGGAAGGGGTGATATAACAAAAGGTAAGTAATGAAAATAGAAAGACAAATTAAAGCCCTTTTCTGATTAAATGAACAGCAGGAAAAGTCAGAGAAGACTATTCATTAGTAGAGATTCCTAATCTTTTTTGTGTCATGGAACTTTTTGGCAGTCAGGTAAAGCCCTTGGACCCCTTTTGATTTTAAATGCATAAAATAAAACACACAGGAATACAAAGGAAACCAACTATACTGAAATAAAGATACAATTTCTTTTTATCCATCCAAGTTCACAGACCCCCTGTAAATCTATCTGGGGTCCCCGAACCCCAGGTTAAGAATATCTGTATCAGAAGACGATAGATGAAGATTGGCAAATGAAAAACAGCAAACTGACTTGACTCTGATCAAATGAATTACTAACATTATTCTAACCAAGCCCTTTGAATAAGATTTCAGAACTCAAATACTTGAAATAATTAAGGATCAGTCAGAAAGATATAAAGTTATAGCTAGGTCTTTGTTTTCTTTAAAAGTCGACTTTAGGGGGCAGCTAGGTGGTGCAGTGGATAGAGCACTGGCCCTGAATTCAGGAGTACCTGAGTTCAAATCTGGCCTCAGACACATAACACTTACTAGCTGTGTGACCCTGAGCAAGTCACTTAACCCCATTGCCTAGCAAAAAAAAAAAGGATATAAAAGCCGACTTTAAAGGTACGATCCTTTAATTTGGGGTTCTTAACCTGTGATCTGTGAACTTTTCATATACACATACAGATATACACACATATATGAGGCATGCATATATGTATATACATATATATGCTTTGTGTATATGCACATACATGCATATGTGTACATATATATACACATGTAGTGATAACTGTATTTCAATATAATTGGTTTCTTTGTAGTTCTATGTATTTTATTGTATACATTTAACAACACTATTCTATGAAAGGATCACCATTCTGCCAAACAAGTCCTTGACACAAAAAACATTAATGTCTAAGTTTTTGTTCTGAATTTTAAAAATTCCATTTTTGCCTTTAAGTAATGAAAACGCAGTTTTATTGACATCTCAAGCAAAACACACCTACAGCATAAGTCCACTGGTTCAGACTACATGGTCATGACTACCTTATGACAGCTTACCCTAATAGCAGGTTCTGTTCTTTAAAGTGGTGAAAATCTCTTGAAAGTTGAAATCTGCAAACCTAAACTTAAAGTAATGACAATGGCAAACATCACAGTTATTCTCTTCATTCTTCCCTACCATACTGCTTTAAGGAAAAAGAAAAAAAAAGCTACCTGTTACTTACTGAGCTTAATCTTTCCATGGACTCATAAAACAAGGATTCTTTTATCCATGCCACCTTAAAAACAAGTTATAATGTCTCAAATTATCAATTTTTGCTTATTCCTAGGATAGCAATAAGATGACCTGTTTAAAGGTCATCTTTATTAGAGGGCTTTGCACCAGACCTAGGAATCAACCCTAAAATACAAAAATATGTTTCTGGATTGATTCTTGGTTGTGTTTGGAGGTAGATTTTTTTTCCCTTTGAAAGGTGAAAAATTCAACAAAAAGGAAGGAAAAAAATCAGCACATATTACTATAAAGAAATGGTTCTCAACCTCAAGTCAAAAATTAAATTAGAGTTGTAAGATCCTCTGAAAATACTCAAAATAAGAAGCTAGGCATATCTGATTACAACTGCCTCTAAGACTCTTCAATTCCCTTCTACCTCCCTTCAAGTACATGCTGGGTAGAGAGCCCAAAGCCAAGCTGCAGCAACTGTGGTAGTAGCTTTTAAAAAAAAAAAAAGTCCCAACAGATGTTCTAACTCAGTGGTGTTATCTAGCATTTCAGACTTCTTTTCAAGTTATAACAGAAAATCACAAACATAACTGAGTGAAATGACCTGCAAATTCCAGTAAGAATGTAGAAAAGCATGACCATAGGATTTTATATCTGGAAGCTGTCTTCCAGATCTACACCTTACAGTTTAGAGATCATCTAATAACCACGACCCTCATTTTACAGATTTTAAAACCAAGACACAGAGAGGTTATGACTTGCCCAAGGATACATGTCGGCAGCAATCAAGAATAAGCCTAGATCCTTTGAATCCACATATAATGCTCTTTCCTCTATATCACATTGCCTCACTAGAGTCTAAAATGAAACACTAGTCACCACAGGCTGTTCACATCCAGAATCCATTTAACCTTTTCAACTTGCTAAGACCTGTCAGAGCCCTTGAGAACCCATAGTCACCTCCAAATCATGATGAGGCAATGGAATAGGACTTTAGTGAGGGAAAGACTTTACATAATTTTCAGAAGTTAAAAGGGATGATATCAATTTCATATATTATTCAATTCCTATCATTTCAGGGACTGGGGAGAAAACAATATGGTTTGGTAGAAAGAACAATGAGAAGACCTGAAATGCTGGTACCCTAAATTTCCAACAAAAAAAAAAACCTAACTGGCTCATAGACTACAAAGCAGTTAATAAGCATGTAACATCCAACTCCAGAAATTACTTGTGTCCAGAGTTGGAGGGCTTAAATACCAGAAAATTTCTTTCCTAGATCTGGGGATACCCTCCTAGTAAAATCAAAAGGTTTCACAGAAAACTAAACAAAGCTCTTGATAACATCATGATTTCTGGATTTGGATATTATATGCCTTTTTTCAAGGAAAGTCTCTTAGACATTTTAACTTTTAGATATGTAGAGCTCTTTGATGGAATCAAGGTTATTTTAAGTACTATTATCACACACATGTCCTGCCTGTAAAAAAATTGAACATATAACCACAGAGAAGTCAAAGGGTCCCTTAACTAAATATCTAAATAATGAGTTAATGGTAACACTTCAACCCTAAAGATTTTAAATGATGAACATATGGCAAACAACTTTTTATTCAAAAACTCAACTGAATTCAACCAAAATATAACAAGCACCTACTACGTATAGGGGGCACTGTAATAACTACAGTACAGGCTTTTACTGCAAGGACCTCACAACCTAATAAGGGAAAGACATGCACAAATAAATAGCATAGAAGGACAAATATCTTAAGTACAAAGTACAAGTAGAAGTACATATCTCACATAGTTCCATAGATGTCTCAAACTCAACATGTCCAAAACAGAACTCATTATCTTTTCCCCAAACCAACCATTCTTCTGAATTTCCCAACTTCTATAAAGAGCACTACCATCCTTTCAATCTATCAGGTTCACAACTTCAGTGTTATCCTTGCCTTCTCACTCTCCCCCGTTCCACATTATGTATGCAGTTGCCAAATCCTGTGATTTCTAACTCCTCAATGTCTCACATCCAACTTCCTTCTTGCCATTCACAAGGCCACAATCCAGACATAATCTGACACATAATCTATGTCTCATCACCTCTCATTTGGACTATTATAACAGTGTCTTAACTACCTTCCCTACAAGTCTCTCCCCCTATGAAACGCATCTTTCAAACAGCTACAAAAGTGGTTTTCCTAAAGAGCAAATCTAACCACCTCACTCCCTACTAAATAAACTCCAATTGTTTCCTATTGCCTTTAGAATCAAATATAAATTCCTCTATCACTAAAAGTCCTTCACAACCTTCACATTATTCTCCTCCCTGAACTCTATGGTCCAGCCAAACTGGCCTTGCTGCTGCTCTTCATACACAGTACTCCATCTTCCAGGCTTTACACTAGCTGTCCCCCTGCCTGGAATGCACTCCCTTTTCACCTCAGTGCCTTTTAGTATCCCTGTTCCTTCAAGCCTCAGATCAAACACCACCTTTTACATGAAGGTTCTGCTGATTCCCTTTCCCTCCAGAAACTAGTATTCTTCCTCCCTAAATTATCTTTTTAAAAATGTATTTTATATCTTTTGCAAATACATTCATGTACACATTTTCTCTCCCAATAAAATGTAAGCTCTTTATGAGGGTTAGGGACAATTTCATTTTTTCATGATATCCTCAGCATCCAACACAGTGCCTGATATGAGGTATTTAATGAATGTTGATTTTTTTTTGACTGACTGATAGACAAAGTGCAAGTACAAACTGGAGGAGAGAAAGATCATTTTCACTTAAGAGGACAGAGGAGCCAGTGAAGGTATCATGGAGGAGGTAGTACCTAAACTGCGGCTGTGAATGAAGAGATTTCAAAAGATGAGGGAGTTGGTACATTATAAGCACAGTGGACAGCATAAGCAAAAGAAGGGAACTGTAGAAGGTAGGACAAGGATGAGGGAAGGGAGAATGGCTGAAGTTCAGTTTTGCTAGAACCATGTCTGTATGAAGAGGAGTAGTATGAGATGAGGTTGAAAAAGTTACTTCAAATCAGACTACAGAAGGCTTTGAACTGACAAAAGCAGGCATTTAGTCTACTTTTCAAATAAAGTACAATGTGGGGCATAAAGAAGATTTGATAGCATAATGCCTGGATTTCAATCAATCAATATTTATTAAGGGCCTACTACATGCAAGGCAATGTATTAAGCACTGGGGAGATATTAAAAAAAAAAGCAAAGGACAGCCTCTGCCCTCAAGGAGCTTACAATCTAATATGGGAGACAACATGCAAACCAAAACAAGGAATATACAGGATAAATAAGAAGGAGGGAAGGTGCCGGATTTAAGAGGGGTTGCAGAAGGCTGCCTATGGAAAGTGAGATTTTAGTTGGAATTGAAAGGAAGCCAGGGAGGTCAATAGTTGAGGCAGAGGAGCTAGAGTATTTCACATATGTGGGACAGGCAGAGAAAATGCCTGGAGCCAAGAGACAAAGTGTCTTGTTTATAAAACAGCCAAGAGGCCAGGGTCACTATATCGAAGAGGCTGTGGCAAAAAGTAAGATATAAGAAGACTGAAAAGGTAGGAGGGGACTGGGTTATGGATGGCTTTGAAGATGAAACACAACATTTTGTATTTGCTTCTGGATAAAATAGGAAGCCACTGGAGTGTACTGAGCAGGGGGTAACATGATGAAACCCGTGCTTTAGCAAAACCACTTTAGTGGCTCAAGGGAGAACAGACTGGAGTTGGGAGAGACTTGAGGCAGGCAAGCCCAACAGCAGGCTATTACAATAATCCAGGCTTGAGATGGGGCCTGCACCAGAGTGCTGAAAGTGTCAGAGGAGAGAAAGAGCCATATTTGAGAGAGACTGCAAAGGTGAAATCGACAGGCCTAGGCAACAGACTGGCTATGGTGAGAGACAGTGAAAAATCAAGGATGACTCCTACTTAGGTGGCAAGCCTGAGGGACTGAGAGGATGGTGTTACCTTCTACAGTAACAGGGAAGGTAGGAGGGGGAGATAATTTAGGGGGTAAGATAATGAGTTCTGTTTTGGACATGATGAGTTTAAAATGTCTACTGGACATCTAGTATGAGATGTCTGAAAGACATCTGGAGACGCAAGATTCGAGGTCAACAGATAAATGGGGAAAGATGGGTGGAGTTTTAAATCATCAGCATAGCATGGAAGGTGATGACATCACTAAGTGAAATAGTATAGAGGGAGAAGAGAAGAGGGCCTGGGACAGAACCCTGAGGGACATCTACAGTTAGAAGATGTGATCTGGAGGGGGATCCAGTAAAGGAAACAGAATGGTCAGATAGGTAGGAGGAGAATCAGGAAAGAATGGTGTCCTGAAATCTAGAAAGAAGAAAATATCAAGGAGGAATAATCAACAGTGTTTAATAGAAATTCAAAAGAATGAGAATGAAGGAAAGGTCATTGGATATGGCAACTAAGACATCATTAGTAACTTTAGAGACAGCAGTTTCAGTGGAATGAAAAGGTCAGAAAGATTGTAAGGGGTTTGTTCAGAAAGTGAAAACAAAGAAAGTGAGGGCAACTGTTGTTGACAACCTTTTCAAGTTTAGCTATAAAGGGCAAAAGGGATATAGAACAATAGTTGGGGGGGTAGAAGCGTCAAGTGAGAGTTTTTGCAGAATAGGGAAGACATTGGCATGCTCGTAGGCAGAAGGAAGTGAGGAAGCAGATAGAAAAAGACTGAAAATAAGTGAAAGAGTGGGGATGGGATGACAGAGGGGGCAATCTGTTAAAGGAGGAGGGATGGAATAGGATCACTTGAACAAGTAGAGGGGTTAGCCTTGGTAAGAAATAAGACCACATCATCATGTGAGACAGGGGTGAAAGAGGAAATGTGTCAGAAGGCATGTGAGTGGGATAGGAGAAAAGGAGTTCACAGCAAATGGCCTCAACTTTTTTCTGTACAATAAGAGGCAACATTCTCAGCTGAGAGATTGGGAGGAGGGGGAATAATGGGAGGCTTGAGTAGGGATGAAAAGTTTTGGAAGAACCTCTGTGGAAAGTGAGAAAGTGAGTTAAGGGAGGTATACGTAGGTTGGCCGAGTAGCATAGAGGGCCCAGCTGACATTTATGTAACACAAATTTGTAATGAACCCAGTCAGAATGGTGATTTTTCTCCACCTCTATTCAGCATTATTTGTGTAAGAGCACAAAGGGTGGGAGTGGTTCAAGGCATGATAAGACATGATAAGACAGCAAGGGATTCAAGACAGGAGGACAGAGTAGAGATGAACTGGTTTACCAAGGAGTCAAGATGGGGAAAGAAGAGAGAATAATTAGTGCTGAGGAGATGACCTGGGAGAGAACTGATCAAGGGATTTCTCACATGATCTTGGACAAATCACTTAACCATTATGCCTTAGCTTCTTCATCTGTATAATAAAGATAATAGTACTTCTACTACCTACTTCACAAGGTTGTGAGGAAAAGTACTTTGTAAACTACAAAGTTTCCCCCTTTTACCAATTATTTCTAATTTATAGGCCATTTACTTCTTCTTAGCAAATTCACGAGATGTTAGGCAAGGACTGAAAGGGCTGGTCAAATTCAGTCCAAACAATTCCAATTAAAACTCCAATAACTTTAGTACAGGATTTAGAAAGAATTATGTTTAAAATAGTTAGAAAATATGTTTTAAATAAAATTTAATGAAGAAGAAAATATTGCTCAAAAGGAGATTCTACCTAAATATCCAGTAACAGGGGAATGACTAAATAATTTGTGGTAAATTATCCATGACAATTAGTATCAAAAAATATGAACAACACATAGAAATTAAAAGGCATTAATGAAATAATAATGCAAAGCAAAAAAAAAAGTAGAACCAGATGACTGTTGGTTATAGTTAATATAACCAAATTTTTTTTTAATGAAAGAGAATAGACATACAAACATGATGAGACATTAAAGGGAGCCACTGAAAAATAACTATGATACTATATTTGTTGAAATTATCTAAAATGTAAATACTTACTAAGAAATATAAACTGGTTTTGTTGATGTCCAATGTTAAGTTTATAATTAAAAAAATATTTTAAAGGCAGTTACGGGAATAGGCATGGAGCTGTGCTAGGGCT
Organism: Phascolarctos cinereus; assembly: GCF_003287225.1. Taxonomy (NCBI): domain Eukaryota; kingdom Metazoa; phylum Chordata; class Mammalia; order Diprotodontia; family Phascolarctidae; genus Phascolarctos; species Phascolarctos cinereus. The sequence continues at coordinate 116,844,688 of NW_027555514.1, read as the reverse complement.
ATGGAATTTCACAGATGTAGACCTGGAAAACCAGACCAGGAAAGTCAAAATATGGCTAGAAACAAAGTATAGGAACAAGAGAAAGGAATGTCCCTAACTCAAAAAATACATGAGACAGAGAGCCAGACAAAATAGTGAACCAGCTGCCGGTACCAATAGTCAGGTATCATGGAGCAGGCAGGAGCCAATATTCAAGACAACAGTGAGTCAAAAGCCAGTCATGCAATAAGAAGTCTGAAAGTACTTAAATCATGGAGGTCAAGAAAGAGTGAAATATTAAAAGCCAGGGAAAGCAGTCAAAGCAGAAACTAAAAGTTGAGGTAAAATTGTAGGTCAGTCTGTGGTGGCAAAGAATTGGAAATTGAGAGGATGCCCATCAATTGGGGAATGGCTGAACAAGTTGCGGTATATGAATGTAATGGAATACTATGGTGCTATAAGAAATGATGAGCAAGCAGACTTCAGAAAAACCTGGAAAGACTTGTATGGACCGATGCTGAGAGAAGGGAACAGAACCAAGAGAACTTTGTACACAGTAACAGCCACGTGGTGTGATGACTAACTTTGACAGACTTAGTTCTTCTCAGCATTGCAAGAATCTAAGACATCTCCAAAAGTCATGATGGAAAATGCTTTCCACATCCAGAGAAAGAAGTATGGAGTTGGAATGCAGATCGAAGCATACTATTTGCTCCTTTTTTTCCCCTTCTGTTTTGTTTTGTTTCTTCTTTCTTGTGGTTCCTCCTATGGGTTCTAATTCTTTATAACATGACTAATGTGAAAATAGGTTTAATAGGAATGTATATATAGAGCCTATATCAGATTGCACGCCATCTTGGGGAGGGAGGCAGGAATGGAAGGGGAAGAAAATTTAAAACTCAAAAGCTTATGAAAGTAAATGGTGAAAACAAAAAATAAATTAATTTTTAAAAATTGTAGGTCACATAAACCAAGCAAGAAGTTAAAATAGAAAAAATAAAACTCAAGAAAACTGGGAAATACTGAAATTAAGTCAACTCCAACTGAAATAAGAAGTAGTACCAACACCCAAATATTCCTAGACTAGCCAGCATGTACAGGTGGCAAAGAAATGATACTCAAGACAAAAGATATTAACCTGGCTGGAATAGAAAGTGTGGAGTCCAAGGTAAGGTCCTGGTAGTCAGCTACTGCCCAAGTAAACTAAAAATAAGGGCTGTAAAAGGGTTGGGAAGACAGGGGTTCCAGGGCCCTGGCTAGCATAAGAATTCTTAATCTGGGAAATTCCTTTTAAATATTTTGATAAATGTGTTTTGATAAAACTGCTTTTTTTTGTAATCTTATGCATTTTATTTTATTCATTTAAAAACATTATTCTGGAGTGGGTCAATAAGCTTCACCAGACCTATCAAAGGGATTCATGACACAAAAAAGGTTAAGAACCCCTGGTATAGAACAAATCACCATCTTCCACTCTGTTCAAGGAACATGACACCACTAGGTCATTCCTTCAGAGTAGGTTGGGGTGGTCCACATGTAGAGAGCAGAGCCCAGTAAGAGAAAGGCACATGAGCCAGGGACCTGTATTTGGGAAAGGATGTAGGAAAAAAGGTGAAAAGAGGACTTCAATAATAAACATTAGGCCACTAAGACAAGGGGTATGGTGAAGGAGAATCAAGGCAAATTAACAAACAGGAAAACAAAGTCCTCCAAGGCAAAAAAAAAAAAAAAGACTGGTGGCATCTGGGAAAAGGTATTAGAGATAGAAGAAAGAGAGCTGCCGGTTACAGAGATCAAAAGGAATGTTCAGTAATTTTTGCTTTGGACCCCAAAATTTCTAGCTGTGCCCTTCGGAATACTCATAAACTTAAAGTATATTTGTTCTCCCATGCTCCCATACAAATACAGATACATAACTATAGAAAATCATGTGAAAAACATCAGGAAGCATGAAGTGTCTCAAAATCAAGATACATAAAGAACTTATTTTTAAATTTCTCTACTTCACAGATATTGACAAAAAATGTTTATATTAAAATATATGCAAACTAAACTGTAGTTAAAGGAAAAACCTCCAAAGATTATGCAACTACTTAAGAAAACCAAAGGAAAAAAAAGTGTAACAACACATTGTTCCTTACAGCTCTAGAAAATTTCAGTCCTCAGTTCACAATTACCCTTGTGAGAAATATGACAAACTATTAAAAAAAAGTGTTAACTTGGAGTTGAGAGTCTTGGATTTGAAATCACCTCAGACATTTACAATCAGTGTGACCACAGGCAAGTCACTTAACTTCTCAAAGTGTCAATATATTCATCTGTAAAATGGGGATAACAATTCTTGAACTACCTGTCTCACAGAATTATGATGAAAAAAAGCACTTTGCAAAAATAAAAACACTACATAAATGTGAGCAATTATTATTGGTGAATAAATCTATAAATTAACTGATAGATTCCTCCAAAACCCAAATTCGTTTTTCCATAACACACAGCCTAATTCTGAATCACCCAATGTCAACTGATATGTGCTATGGGAATGCAAATAATAGTATTCAGCATTTTCAATACTGGCCTAACAAAACAAAACAAAAATTAACAATAATGATAATAATAAGTCAGAAGCCTAAACCTAGAGGGTGGGAGTGACAGGGAAGTCAACTCGTGAATTCCAAAGTTAAGTAAGGGACCTAACAGATTATCTGCTCTGTAGTTTGTCATCTTTAGATAGTCCCTGGCTGGCCCTACAGATAAAAGAGGGGTGTGTGTATATAAATATAAAGATACACACACATACAGAGTATACCAAGAAGACAGCCATTTTCTCATGTTGAAATTGTTTCAAAAAGAAAAAAAATTGTACTTTTACTAAAGGTGCTTAGTAAAAGTACTATAACAGGATTTCAAGTATGAATTAACTTTAAAATCTATTCTATACCATTTGCACAAATAATACAAAGAACAAAATCAGTATAAAATGACCTTGCTTGCTCATTTAGAATTGGAAAGAAAAAGTTAAGAAAATCACAGATGAAGAAGTCTCATTATCCCTTGCCTTATTTCCATGGATCAACTAGCAAGTCAAAGAATAGATTACATGTTTCATATTTCAGGTAGCTGAAAGAAAATCCTATCATAAAATCTGGACACCTTCTGTTACACTAGAAATTTCTTGTGTATTACTCTAAATAAATGGACCAGTGTTCAAAGACTTAATATTTAGAGACTTTTATTTTAACATCATGTGTTTAACCAGATTTGACACAGACATCATTAACAGAGCATAATCCTTGTAAGGTAGATAATGTAATATAGGTTATAGGTTATATCTGTAAGGTGACAGGAACCTAGTAGATACTAAATACTTGACTATATTTAAGTCATAAATGCTAGGGTTTAAGAACTGCTCATGTTCCCGTGAAAGCTTAAGTTTTTTCCTGATCCTCCAGCTGCTCATGCCTGCCCCCCCCACCTGTTATTTCTTTTGTATAGACTTAGATGTGTACAAGTTATCTCCTCCCAAAAGAAATGTAAACTACTTGACATAAGCTGTTTCATTTTGATCTTTATATCCTCAATGCCTGGCACACAGTAGGCACTTAATACTTGCTGAATGATCTAGAGACTCAAGATAAATATTATAAGGAATAAAATTTATAAAGAGCATGCATCAATGCAAAATAAATAGCTTCCAGTAAACTGAGTTTTTCTAGAGGTTCCTTAAGATTGAAAATTCTTTCCAGTGATGACAAGATTTTTCAATTATGTAGTCTCAATGGATACTAAGTGGCTATTCAGTTTTTCAGGGATATACATTCATATCTGTCAGTAACATATTACCTATACCGAAAAGTTAAAATGTATCATCTAAAACACCAAATAATCATCTTCAACTAGAAGATTTTCTATTACACTGTTCTAAATATACGCAGAACTGAGGAAAAGCTAATTTATAGAAAAATCACCTTAAATTTTATCAACTTTCAAAAAGCATTTATGGAAATTAAAAGGTACCTTTTAAAGAAAAACAACACAAATTTTGACTTTTAAGAAAGTCATCTGTTTCTAAGGTTTTCTAGATTTGTTTCTGCCTCCTCCTATACAAATGTCAAGAAACATATCTTGAAGCAAAGCAAATATTCATACCTGATCGAAAGCATTCAATAATTTGTTGAATGCCAGATTTGGAAGTCTGCAGTGGTTGCTGTAACAAAGGAGGATCTCCAGGTTCCAGAATATACACTGTATAAAAGATATCAATACCCACCCCATCCCCATAAAGAAATTAATATCATTTATATATTACAACTGAAATATAACAATGCTTTAGGTTTTAAACATATGTACATACATAATTATAATACAAATTATTATAGTGCATATTACTCACAGAATGCTCTTTATAAGACAAAAACCAACATAATATGACTAAGTACTCTTCTCAATGGAAATGATACTTAGAGTAGGAATTAAGTTCAAAAACAAAAATGTATTTTTGACTTTTGGGTCTGACGATTCTTCTTTTCTTTTTTTTGCTAGGCAATGGGGTTAAAGTGTCTGAGGTCACATTTCAACTCAGGTCCTCCTGACTCCAGGCACTGTTCTATCTACTGCGCTACCGAGCTGCCCCTAGGTCTGAAGATTCTTAACAAAAATTCCCTACATTTCTCTTGAAAAAGAATGAATGTTATAACTGTGTTTAATTTAAATCACACGATACCTAATGAGCCTAGAATCACTGACTCTCAAGGTTATCTATAGCTTTCTGTTGACACCCATGCAAACTACAATTCTAAAACTCCAGACAGACACAGAGGTGTTGCTTGTACCTCTAAAATCATTTAACAAAGCACACAGTGGAAAACGAAGTGTAGTTGACAAAAAAAACTCTTGAGCATCAGCCCCCTTTCTTATTTCCCTTCATGCCCCAACCTGCCACCACAAGGTAATACCAATCAGTCTGCAAAACTAACCAGGGGAGGGCTGCTTCAGTGAGGTGTACCCACTGTCAGAGAACCTGAACGTACAAAGTTTTAAGCTTTCCAATTAAGGGAACTGATTCCATTTCTGACTGCTTGGTGAACTACAAGTTCTGAAATTAATATGAATAAACAGGATCCTCAGTAATCAAATCAAGATAAACCAGACAAGAGAATCTAGAAACAATTAAATTGTCCTAAGGAAGTAAAAACGTCCCAGCTTTAACAAACATTTCTAAAACAAAATAAAAACAGAGAAATAATACAAGTTTTCCAAACTCTTGACACTAACTCATCTTTGCTACTATATGTGACAAGTACCAAAGGTCAGAAATCTTTCTCTTATATTATATTAGGAATGATAACTAAAGGTCAAATATACAAAACAAAGCTAAGAATAAAAATAATCAATTTTTTCAAAGACTTTTTTCCAGTTTTTCAAAATTCAAAAACTTCTTAGTAGTTGATAGTCATACCCATTGAAAAACATATTAAAAAAAAAAAGAAAAATTCCACATAATTCTAAAGAACTAGGCATGTTCCAAGGGAGTGTCTATAGGTAAAAACAGTTCTACAAAAGAATCTGAGGACATAAGAACAATTCTAGTAAAGAACAGAAGATAAGGGAAGGAAAGGGAGATTTCCACACCTTGGTATGCCTTTCTTAGGACACGCAACTCCATGTAGGAGGCATATTCCAGAAATCTTTAGTAATTCCTTAGGAATAATAAACTCTACCCCCACAGCACAGCAAGACATCCAAACCCAGAAACATGTTCTTCCTGAAGTGCTTCTCACCTCAGTAATTTCCCATATTTCTAAGGCAATTTCAAAGCTTGGCATATACACACACTCATACTAACATTTAGCCAAAGATTCTTGAGTTAGTTCTGCCATACATGGACACTGTCCATGTAGAACAGTATATGGAATCATCACTAGAAAAAAAAAATTTCTCCCTCACCTGCAAACATACTCAGGCTTCTGAAAATATTTACTGCCACTCCCAAACCTAGAAAAGTTTACTTACCTGGTACTACTTATCTAGCTCCTCTCTCATACACCTTTGTACCCCTTCCATGATGAGCAACAGACAGATACACTCAAATTATTCGTTCATTCTAGCTCAAAGCCAGCCACTTTCTCCCACCATGAAACCCATGTTCATAATTAATATCTTCACTCATGGCCCTGAGGTGCATCCTTCCAGGTACAGGAGCACACTGGAACAAGTTTCAACTGCAAGGCTATTTTCTTCCCTATCCCTACCAAGGATTCCTAAGATACTTATTCTTCAAAAACACAATCATATTTTACCTAAATACCTCAAAAGAGCCATGATTTAATCTATATGGATACTCTAGACACTAATGAAGATTGCAACCCCTTTGCACACAAAAGAATTTCATGAGTTGCTGTGGCCAACAAAAATAATCATATGGTGACCAACCTGCTAATGACCTCTGAACTCAGAATGATATTCAAATACTATGCCTATACTGAAAGCCTTTTGAGGTTAGTTAAGACCTGTCAGACAAAGCTCTCTGGTAGAACTCTTCAGGAATCCAGGGACAACTTCATGTCACAAAGTTGTGTCTATCTCAACCAGCCTAAAGCAATCCTCTTTACTCTTAAGACATTTATTCCCACCTCTAACCTAACCCAAACATGTGCCTAGGAATACACAGTCCTCATCCAAGGCTTCACTGATGGCCTATAAATTAAACTAGGGTACTCTCTAACTTCTAGAAAACAACCTTTTGGGAGAATCCAATCGAAATATTTCAACCATCAATTCTTCCAAGACCTCTTCTAAAAACTACCACCAAAATACATTCTTCTAAACTTTGGGGATCATTCTCACAGAAAACACCTTTCCCTGAAATAATAACTAATGGATCACAATTAATCAACACCTACCCAGTCTTCTGCTTAACTAACATAAATTAATTTCCTTACATAAAAAAAAAATCTCAGAATTTTAGCAAAAACAAAGCAATAGGAACAATATCTAGCCTGAAGAGCACTGAAAGGTAACATCATAGAAAGCCTATTAGTATTTTTTAAATTTACTGCAATTCCTCTAATGATTTCTTGAATTTTCAAAGATAATCAAAGGTTTAGGTTCACGTTAAAATATTTAAAGGTAATTTTAGTATATTGTCATAAAAAATCCTTAAGTCCATGAAAAACTTTAATTATTAGAACACTGCAATTAAGGTAACCTTGCAAAATACATTTTCTATTTTAAAAACTGCTTCAATTTAGAGAAAGACTTGAATTCTCTTCAAACATGAACTGGAATACAGGCTCAACATGCCTCAAATATATTGGTATTGTCTACTTCAAAAACTGGCAAATTTTATTCTGATATTTTTCATGTAGTACTTTTTTCTTCCCCACAGTACTAAAACAACTGGCAGGTGTGATTACTGAGATACTGAAATATCATGGAGGACAAGAAAAGAGCCCATAGGATGAGATAAGGGGAAATGCTCTCCTAACTTTCAAAAAAGGAAAAAGAATGGAGTCTGCAAACTAAAGGTCAGTGACCTTAACTTGGGAGTCCTAACAAAATTCTAACCTATATTACTAATAAGATGATAAATGAACATCAACAAAAAGCTTGCCCAAGAAAAGGTCATGCCAGACTAATGTTAATTCCTTTCTGTAACAGACTTAATAGGCGGTAGGTCAGAAGAATGCTGTAGATTCAGTTTATCTGAATTTTAGCAAAGCATTTGACAAAGTCTCTCATGCTACTCTTATGGTTAAGATGGAGAGATGTGGACTAGTACAATTACATGAGTTCTAAGCTGGTTGACTGCCTAGACTCAAGTTGATGGCAACTTGGCAGTAGGTCTCTAGTGGAGGATACCAGGGATCTGTGCTAGGCTCTGCGTTATTTAACATTTTTATCAATGACTTGCCTAAAGGCATAGCTTTTCAAAATTCTTAATGAAACAAAGCCGAGGATAGTTAACACAACATATGACCATCACATTCAAAAAATATCTTGACAAGTTAGAACAATGGGCCAAATCTAATAAAATTTAAAAGCAACTAAATGTAACGTACTACAATAGGCTTCAAAAAATCGACTTCATAGGTACAAGATGGGAAAGGTTAAATAGCAGTTCATCTGAAAAAAGTCAGAGGTTTTTTAGTGGCTGATAGTCACAATATGAGTCAACAGCGCAATATGGAAGTCAACAATCTTACTGACTGCATGATAAAAGGCACAATATCCAGAGTTACGTTAGTCCTACTACACTCACATACTGGACTACTATGTTCAGGTCCCAGGCACCACATTTCAGAAAGAATATTGATAAACTGAAGAGGATTGTAAAAGACCTCAAGACAACATTGTAAGAAGACTGGTTGAAAGAACTGGGGATGTTTAGCCTTGAGAAAAGAAGACTTATATGGGTCATGATAGTTATTTTCAACTACTTAAAGGGCATTTACAGTAGGGATTGGACTTGTACTGCTTGGCCCCACAAAACTAGAAACAATGTATGGGAGTTGCAGATGAGATAAATTTAATAGATAAATTTTGATGTAAGGAAAAAAATTCCTGATGGTCAGAGCCATGAAAAAGTGAAATGGACTGCCTTGGGAGTCCACTAGATGAATTCCAGAAAAGACTGGATGACCATTTGTCAGTATGCTGGAGAGGAAACTCTTGTTCTGGTACAGGGTGAACTAGACAGACTCTGAAGTTGCAACTCTAAGATTCTATAATTTCTAATTCACACAATACACAATATGAATAGAACCTGAGTTTGTTTTAGGGTGCCTAGATATGGATTACAATGTTTTAACCTTAGAAAAACAATAAAGCTATTAAATAATGAATACAAAGAAACTGGTTTCCCATTCTGAAATCAGCTATTTTATGGCAAAAGACTAAGTAGTGGTAGTAGTAAAGTGACAGAAACAAAAAAGAAACCCAGTTCTCATTCTCATGAGCAGAAGCTAACCACAGAGATCCCTCCAAACAAGAAAGTCTTTCCCATCACCATTTATTCCACTAAGCAAAACAATCATTTAGCTTAAGTGAATAGCACTATACTGAAACCTGGTGCATTCAGGTAGTTAAAATATTACCACCACCAGTATTCCAAATGCTCCAAATCTAAAGACCTAAAGTGGTCCAGCAAACTCTTCATGGAGAATAGCATAAAGTAATGTGTACACTTAATTAATGAACAACTGAATGAATTTGGTAACGTTTTTTCTTAATAATTTTTAAGGGAAAAATATTTATAGTGAAAGAGTATATACATTTCTGTGCATTCAAGCCCATAATGAGGGAAGAAAAGCCTTTATTTAGAAAAAGTAAAAATGTTTATTCAGTGATCCTATTTTAAGCCATACATATAAATATCTATAAATAAATTAAACTTTAAATGATTGTTCTAATGTAAGTAGAAACATCTGTCAAACAAATTTAGGTATCACCTTTTTAAAGTGAAAATGTAGCTAAAGGGCAGCACTAGGTTGTTAAAAGCGCTGAATCTCCCAGTTCACAAGTTAAATCAAAAAGTCAACTTCTGTCAGATGAACATACACCAAGAATACTTAGGTATCCTAAATGTATACAAAAAATGGATTTTAAAAAATTTATATAACAGAAGAGGATTTCTTAAAATAACAGTATTTAACAGAACCTGGGATTAGCCTAATCAGTCCAGAGCTCCATTTTTAAAAAGCATAACTTCTAAGAAACTAGGACTATATTCTATCCTCTGTTCACATAAACTTATCACATTCTTTTGATTTTTAAGAAGCCTAAAAGCAATAATCTGCAAAAAGATAAATGCAGTTTCTTCCTTTCCTTTCAGTTTAACATTCACAAGGGCATGGGGAATTACTCAAGCTGTCTTTGAAAGAAAAGGAAAAAGGACTGAGTGACTGATCTTGTGGAAATGATTTAATGTGGCACTTGGAGGATATTTTTTTGAGGAACCAACTAGGGGAAACCTCTGGCTGCTAAACAAGTCTTAGAGCTCCATAGCTATTTTGCACCAGGCAAATTAAAACTATTTCGAGCCAACTTCTTGGACGGAAGGGAAGGAAACAGGAGGCAAGGTACGGACAGAGAAGGTACGCTAAAAGAGTCAAGGCTGCCTTATGGGAAGAAAGGATGGCCTATACCTGGTTCACAGCATCCATGATGATGGTGGTCAGTCTGACAGCACTTGTCCCTTAGAGGCATTTTCAGTGGGTGCGACCTACTTTCCTTCTACAGTTCGAAGCTCCTCATTGCGGCTCTTCTGCTGAAAAAAGCACAAGCCCAGTCACTCACCCTTAGCCTCCCGGGGAGCTGCAGCTGCGTTTTCCAGACGTGTCCACTTCCCGGTGCCTCCACCTCCCGCTTCCCCCCGTCTGTCCCCTTCAGACAAGCTCCATCCATCCTTACAAAGATGAGGAGCCCCCTCCCCTCCCCGGCGCCGCGGGGCAGCGCATAAGGGGCCTCCCTTCTCTGCCAGGGAGCGAGGGAGGAAGGAAGGGACGGAAGCCCGAGTTGGGGAAGCAGGCGTGGAGCCTCAGCCAGGACGGGAAGGTGTCTCCTCTCTGCCCGTAACCCCTGCTTCAGACGCATGGCTCCGGGGGCTGGGGGAGAAGGGAACGGAGTCGGCGACAGACGACAAGTCACGACAAAAAATAAGATTAGTAATTTTAAAGCCCAACCCAACTAGCTCCAACTTACTCAACTCCCGGGGCTGGCGGGCGTAAAGCAGGCAGGCCGGGCGAGCGGCCGCAGGACCAGCCTAGCGTGGGAGGCGACGGCCGGCACCTGGCACAGCCCCCACCGACCCCCGGCGGCGGGAGGCGGGAGGGAACCGGGGCCTCACTCGCTGGCTCGCCCGCTCCCCACCCCCGCTCTCTCGCTCGCCCGCTCTGCGCGCAATGCTCTGCGCTCCCAAAGAATCCCCGCCGCCGACGCGGAAGCGGCCGGCGCGGCTTACCCCCGTCTCTCGGCGGGCCGGGGCCGTGGCGGTGGCGGCGGCTCACGACGTCCCTCCGCGCAGTGGGGCCGGCCGGCGGGGGCGCGGGCGCCGGCAGTTGACAGGGGAACCGCCCCGACCGCCGCCCCTCTGGAGGCCCGGCCTAGAGTCGGAGGGAGCCGGGGAGCCCCCCCGGCGACAGCAGCGGCGGGAGCCCGGCGCCCCTTCACCTGCAGGGCTCGCCTCTCTCCTCTGCGAAAGGGGAGGGGCTGGGCTAGGGACGGGGGTTTTTCCCCTCTCCCTTTGGGCCTTCTCTTTTTTCCTTTTTTTTTTGAGGGGGCTGTTTGAAGGAACTTTATTGAGTCAGCCTGTCGCTGTCCCTCAAGCGGTCTCTCTCGACGAAGACGCGAGCAGCAGCCGCCGCAGCCGCGGTGCGGATAGCCCGGGGGGATGTGGGGGAGGGGAGAAGCCGAGGCTCCGAAGCCGACGACAGGGAGCTCGGAGGCAGACGGCTGACCCCGGACGGAGATGGGAAGAGGGCAGGAAGTGACAAACGCACGGAGGAGGGAGTAGGAGGGTGGCCGGCACTCCCGGGGCAGCGCGGCGTAGGGCGCATGCGTGGAACCGACGTTTCGTTGGGCTGTTGGCGAGCAGGCGGGCGGCTGTGAGCTGGGCTGGAGAGGAGGGAGGGAGCCGTAGCGGGGCTAGTTTGGCGTTACTTCGGCTGCCGCAGTACTTGGAGCTCTCCAGGGCTAGACGACGGTGAAAGGGAAGCGAGTGGTGCAGCTTCTCAGCGTCCCAGTGACGCTGTCTACACTACCCACCTGTTCCCCCCCACGTAATAGTAAAATTAGGTTAATGAGAAAGAACAAGGAATACGTGTTTGTTAAATGAATGAATCTGGGCGGCCTTAGGTCCCTGGGACTGTGTTACAAACCAGAGAAGAAGATGCAGGAAGGGACGGAGGTAGAAGACAAAACGATCTCATTAACAAGCATGTGAGCTGGAATTAACCATAATTTCAGAGTGACCGTTGGTGAATTTTTCTGATGAAGATTCAGCCAACTTCTAAACTTCAAAAGTTACGCAACAGTATTAAAACCGACTCTTAGGAGCCAGAAATCTTCAGGGTTTGAGGGGAAAGGATATCTTCTCCCTTGACTACCATGACACTGTCAGTCAAACGTTTTATTAAGCACCTACTGTATGCCAGACCCTGCACATAACTTCTGGGGACAAAAAAAGAAACACACAAATGACAGTCCGACCCACTAATTCATCTGGCTTAGCTTCCTTATTCTCCTATCTTTTAAAGGAGTTTATACCCTCAAGATTTTGACTGTCCTCCCACTCCTACTACTTATAACCTCTATACAGATGACTCAAATCTATCTCCAACCCCAACATCTCCCTAGAGTTCCAGTTCCATATTAATTTCCAACTGACTGATCTCTTTATCTGAATGTTCTGCCAGCACTTCAAACTCAAAATGTTTATTAACTGAACTTAGGTTGTCTCCAAACCTGCCCTTCCCTGTGACTTCTCACTTTTTTTTTTGATGGTGCCATCATTCTCCCAGTCACCTAGTCTTATAAATCTAGTAGTCTTTGAGTTTCAGTCATCCTTTTCCCTTAGCCCACACATCCAATCAGTTGCTTTGTTCTCTGTTTCCTGGTGAAAGGCAAGGTAATGTGCTAAATTCACAATTTAAGAACTGGGTTCAAATCCCACCTTAGATATTCAATAGCTATGTGACCCTGGGACTCTAAGCCTCAGTTTCCCCATCTGTAAAATTAAGATAATAGCACCTACCTTACAGAATTATTGTGAAGATCAAATGGGATAGTTATGTAAAGTGCTACATAAGTTTGTTAATATTCGCTGCTTCTTGAATGGCACTCACCTACAAAAAAACACTCCTACAAAAAAACTAATTTAGGCCTTTATGACTTCTAACTTAGGCTATGGATAATAGCCTCTCCTATATCTCCTCTTCAATCCATCTTAGACAATGTGACCCAAGTTTGATCTAACCATACCACTGTGATGGTGTCCTTCATTTACTCAATAACCTTCTGTGATTCCCCATTGCCCTTTTTTTTTGGTAATTTTTATTTTACACTTAAATACAAAGTGAGAAAAGAAAAGAAAAACCATTTGCCATGTACACAGCAGACCACAAGAAAGGATTCAATATAAAACAAATTTCCATTTCAAAAAAACCTATGTAACTGCTACCCATTGCTTTCAAAATTACCCATCTTTGCTTCCTCGTTGGTTTTCTTTTGATCTCTGCTGTACACTTTTTACTTTGTTTTTTTCACTTCCTCACTCCCCACCCTAAAGAAGGCTACAATTAAGCATAGGTAGATAGATAGATAAATAGATAGGTAGACAGATAGATGTAGATATGCATAAACATGAATATCTATAAATGTACACATATATACATATTCACTCATAACATGTATGTAAGACTTTATTACGTTTATTTCCTGCTATCATCTGTTTCTCTTGAGGTGGATAGCATCTCCCTTCATAAGTCCAAGTCTTTCCATATTTTTCTAAATCAATCCCCTTATCATCTACATGACAGCAATATTCCTTTCTGGATTCAAACAGCATCTTCCTTCACAGGATCTTTGAAGTTAATTTGGGTGTTTGTAATAGTCAGGAAGACTTGGTTGTTCATAGTTATTCTTAAAATGATACTGTTGTTACTATATAGAATGTTCTCTTGGTTCTGCTCATTTTGCTCTTCATTATTTTGTGGAGGTCTCCATGCTTTTCTAAAATCATTGAGCTCATCATTTCTTATAGCAGAGTAATATGTCATCATGAATATTTACCACCATTTGTTTAGCTATTCCCCAATTGACAGGCATCCTCACAGTTCTTTGCCACTACAAAGAAAGCTCTATAAATATTTTAGAACATATAAGTTCTTTTTCCATTTTCCCTAATCCTCTTGGGAAACAGACCTAATAGTGCTAGGTCAAAGGGAATAGGCAGTTTAATAACTCTTTGGGAATAATTCCAGATCTCTCTCCAAAATGGTTTCATCAGTTCACAGATCCACCAACAATGAATTAAAGTCCCAATTTTTCCACATCTCCTCCAACATTTGTTGCTTTCCCCTTTTCTCATTTTAGCCAATCTGATAGGTATAAAATGATATCTTAAGGTTGTTTTAATTTGCATTTCTCTTATCAATAATGATTTAGAGCATTTTTTTCATATGACTATATAAATTGTTTTGATTTCTTTATCAGAAAACTGCCTATTCATATCCTTTGACCATTCACCAATTAGGCAATGACTCACCTTCTTATAGATTTGACAAAGTCCTTTATATATTTGAGATATGAGATCTTTATCTGAGGAACCGTCTATAAATTCTCAGTTTTCTGCTTTCCTTCTGATCCTGGCTACATTTGTTTTATTTGTACAAAGTCTTTTTAATTTAATATAATCAAAATCATCCATTTTACATCTCACTACACTCTCTATCTCGTTTGTTCATAAAGTGTTGACCTATCCATAAGTCTGATAGTTAATGTTTCATGTTCTTCAAATTGTCTTGTAATATCTATGTTTATATCTTCATCATGTATACATTTTTACCAAATAATGAATTCTTATCCCAAAGATTTAAGTCTTTACACTTGTCAAACACTGGGTAGCTATATGCATTTGCTGCTGCAGATTGCATGTCTACTCTGTTCCACTGATCTGCCTTTCTGTTTTTCAGCCAGTACCAGATAGTTTTGGTAATTACTGCCTTATAATATAGTTTAAGATCTGGCACTGCTAAACCTCTTTCCTTTACATATTTTTTTCATTAGTTCCTTTGATATTCTTGACCTTTTGTTCTTTCAAATTAATTTTGTTATTTTTTCTAGCTCTGTAAAATATTTTTTGGTAATTTTATTGGGATGGCATTGAATATATAGTTTAACTTTGGTAAAATTGACATTTTTATTATATTGGCCCTGTCTACCCATGAATAATTAATATTTCTCCATTTATTTAAATCTGATTTTATTTGCGTACAAAGTTTTTCATGGTTTTGCTCACATAGATCCTGGGATTGTTTTGATAAGTATATTCCCAGGTATTTTATACTGTATAGAGTTATTTTAAATGGTGTATCTCTAGCTATCTCTTCCTGCAGGATCCTGTTTGTAATATATAGGAATTCTGATTATTTATGTGGGTTTACTTTATATCCTGCTACTTTGCTGAAATTATTATTTCAATTAACTTTTTAGTTGAGTCTTTAGGATTTTCCAAGTATATCATCATATCATCTGCAAAAAGAGAATGTTTTATTACCTCATTCCCTATTCTTATTCCTTCTATTTCTTTTTCTTCTCTTCTTGCTATTGCTAGGATTTCCAATACTATATTGAATAATATTGGTGATAGTGAGCATCCTTGTTTCAACATCTGATCTTACTGGGAAGGCTTCTAGCTTATCCCCATTACAAATAATACTTGCTATTGGTTGTAGGTAAATGCTTCTTATCAATTTAAGGAAAAATACATTTATGCCTATATTTTCAAGTGTTTTTAATAGAAATGAGTGTCAGATGCTTTTTTAGCATCTATTGATATTATCGTGATTTTTGTTACTTTTATTATTGATATGGTCAATTATGTTAATAGTTTTCCTTCTGTTAAACCACCCCTACATTTCTGGTATGAATCCCACTTGGTCATAATGTATAATCTTTGTAATATATTGTTGTAATCTTTTAGCTAGTGTTTTATTTAGGATTTTTGCACCCATATTCATTAATGAAATTAGTCTATAACTTTCTTTCTCTGTTTTTACTTTTCCTAGTTTAGGTATCAGTATTATATTTTTTTTCATAAAAGCAGTTTGGTAGGACCCCTTCTTTGCCTATTATTCCAAATAATTTATTTAATATTGGAATTAGTTGGTCTTTAAATATTTGACAAAATTTACTTGCAAATCCATCTGGTTCCCCCCCCCATTGCTTATTGAATAGCTTATAAACTTCTGATCTTGACATTCAAGGCTCTCCACAATCTGGTTCAACACTAACTGATTATGCTTATCTCATAATACTTCCTTCCATGTATTCTGTTTCAACCAAATCAGGCCACTTTCTGTTCCCCATTCATCCTGCTCTGTCCTGTCTCCATGCTTTTATTCACGCATGCTGCCTTCCCTTGTCTGGAATGATCTTCCTCCTCTACTCTATCCTACCAATTTCTCCATCTGTTGATGACCTACCTTACAAGCCTTCCCTGATCTTCCCCTAGATGAAAGTGATCTCCATCCTTACTTTTGTCATAGCACTGTATCTAAATCTTTTGTATTTATTTCCCTCTTCTTTGTATCATGGTCTTTGTGTGTTTTTGTTCTGCTCTTCCTATTAGAATATGAACTCTTTAATAACAGGACCTATATCTTACCTGTTTTCATAACAACAGTAAAAAAAAAAAGTTTGTTAAATTGAATTTGGTGTAAATCTTAAAAGTTTACTTGAGTTGCCAAGCTGTGAAAACCTGCTCTGCTTCTTGGTAAAGAAAGCTTTAGAAAGTCCTCCCTGCTTAGAATATTCTTGAAAGCTCTACAAATGACATTTCAAGCTAAGTAAATCCCTTTCTTTAGGCAGATTTAAAAAACAAACAAAAACTATTTACTCTGCTCTTCCCTACCTTTCACTAAATAGTCCAACCGTCTTTGGACTTCTGCAGCCAAACTGGAGAATCCAAAGAAGGGAATGGAAAGAATGGATGAAATCTACATATTTGGGAGAAGAAAAAGAAATTGAGTTCCATTTTTAAAATCAAATATGGGTTTGAAGCAGACCTTGTAAATTTATGGTAAGAAGTATTTGGGTGGGTCTCAGGGCTTATGGTTCCTAAATTGTGGAGCTAATAAAAGAAGTAGTAAAAGGAAGAGAGGTAGAAAAGTTGTTTTAAATGAACCTCTCTTTTCCCCTGTGAACCTAGAAAGTGTGACAGTTAGATGTCCTAAATGTATTAACATATATGATCATTTTTACCTATTCCATGATATCTCAGCTCTATCAAGTACCGAGTTGAATATTGAAATATCTCAGCATTAAAAAAACAAAAATGCAGGTATCCCAAAGAGATTGTAAAAGCAGGAAAGGACCCACATGTACAAAAATATTTATAGCAGCTCTTTGTAGTGACAAAGAATTGGAAATTGAGGAGATGCCCATCAATTGGGGAATGGCTGAACAAGTTGTAGTATATGAATGTAATGGAATACTATTGTGCTATAAAAAATGATGAACAGGCTGACTTCAGAAAAACCTGGACTTATACGAACTAATGCTGAGTGAAATGAGCCGAACCAGGAGAACATTGTACACAATAGCAGTTATTGTGCAATGACTGACTTTGATAGACTTAGCTCTTCTCAGCAATGCAAGGATCTAAGACAACTCCAAAAGACTCATGGTGGGAAATGCTGTCCACATCCAGAGAAAGAACTTTGGAGTCTGAATGCAGATAGAAGCATACTATTTGCTGTCCATTTCTTTTGCTGTTTTGTTTTATTTCTTCTTTCTCATGGTTCCTCTCATTAGTTCTAATTCTTCTATACATCATGACTAATGTGAAAATATACATAATATGAATCTATAAGTAGAGCCTATATGAGATTGTACACCATCTTGGGGAAGGGGGTAGAGAAGGAGGGGGAGAAAATTTAAAACTCAAAATCTTATAGAAGTGAAAGTTGAAAACTAAAAGTAAATAATTTTTTTTTAAAAACAATGGAAAAAGGTGTCAGAGTCTTCAAAAGTTTTAAAAAGATCAATTTAGGTAATCAGTAGAAAGGATGTAAACTGTTCTTGCCTGGACCCAGACCTCCATTTCACTTTCTGGCTATTTCCAAAGCATGTCACTTACATTCTGGCCACACTTCTCATGTCTCTCCCACCAGAACTTAAGGGCAGGTACTATCTGACTTGTTTTTATTCTTATTGTATCCTTAGTGCTTAAAGCAGTACCTGGCAAGTATTAAACATATAATAAATGCTTTATCATTCATTCATTTGATAAAGGCATACAAGTAATTAAAATTATATAATTATTTAGAGGGTATATCTCTTAGTGCTTAGAGAATTTCTAATTAGCTAATTGACCAGTGAATTTGTTTTGGAAAGTTTTTCAAAAATGGGAACTGGAAAATAGATTAAGGTATACCTGTGAGAGAATGTAAGTTTGGATATGAGTTGCCTGTGTTATCTTTCAAGTTGCATACTGAATATATTCAGGTTCATGAAGTGAGGATGAATGGAATCTCATTAATCTCCCACCATTTCTATGGAGGAAAGAATAGGGTGCTGACAAAAAAGAATAAAAACTAATGAGGCTGGAGCTGCATAGGAATAAAAAGACTCTCTAGACTTCACAATTCCTAAAATCCTAGGAACCCTGGCAGGTCAAGTCCAGCCAGATCATGTAGAAGAACAAGTTTTTAAAGCATTACACGAAATAGCTGTTGTCTGAGAATACCTCATAAAAATAATAAATACACAAATATATAATAAATAAATAAAAAGAATAATGAAACACATCTCTCCTTCAGAGAAAACCTCACAACCTTCCTTGATACACATACATTATCTAACAACCTTTAAAATTTTTCAAATGCTTCTTGACGTTTCATCTATGTTGGTACTTCTTCCACTAATGCAGACAGCAACTACTATATGACTTAATAGATGGTTTCCAAGAGTTGCTGTAGCCAAAAAATTCATCACTTTGAGACCAACCTGGTCATGAGCCTTTCTGAATTTACCTTGGGTTATCTTTGGATGACATATAATTCATTAGTAGGGCTTAATCCAAACCTTTCCAATTTGATGATGGCCCCAGAGATTGCTTCCCACTAGCATGAACTTCAAGAACTAAGCCACTCAACAAAGACCACCTAGCAGGCAACTGCCAGCTAGCATAGGCCACCATGCTTCCCCATAGCCTGGGCAAACAGGCAGCCTCCAATGGCCAGGTGTCCATGTGCTTCACCCTACCCTAAAGGTACCTAAGCAAACTAGCAACAGCCAGCCAGCACCAGCCAGCTAGCTTCAGCATAGTCCTGGGCAAACAGGCAGCCTCCAGAGACCTGACCCCACCCATATGCTTCAATGTAGCCAAGGGAAATACAGGAATACCCCAGCCGGCCTCAGTACATGCCAGACACCACCACTAGGACCCCAGCTCAGCACCAGGTAAGCTGCTAGACCCGCTATGGCCTCCAGTAGCACCAGACAACCCCCAACCCATCCCTTCGGGGCAGCATCTGACACAAGGGTCCAGTGGGCCTCAAACCAATATCAGTGCAGCACAGGTAAATAGCCAGGGCTTGCAGCCACTAGCACAAGAAGCCAGAAACAGTGCCCCTTCTACCTTAAAAGAAAGGAAAAAGGCCAAAAAAGGGGGGAGGGGAGGGGATGAGCAGAAAACAATAAAAAAAAGAATCTGACCATAGAAAGTTATTATGGTGACAGGGAAGACCAAGATACAAACTCAGAGGAGTACAACAATGTCAAAACACCTATGGGCAAAACCCCAAAGAAAAACAGGAAATGGTCTCAAGCCCAGAAAGAACTCATGGAAGTGCTCAAAAAGGAGGTCAGCTAAGAACACCTTCACATCACAATGAGGTATCAAAGTAGGATTTTGGTGAAGGTGTTTAAATACCTCTTGAAATTTAGAGCCATTTTCTGGTATTCTGCCCTCAATGGAAACAATGTGATTATCTATCACCATTCAAATATTATATCTTCATGTGCAGTACTGGAAGAAGTTAAAAAGTGTTTACACAACAATAAAGAACCAATTTGTGCCTTTGATTCAATTAAACAATAACTGGCCAAAACACAAAAAAATCAGTTAAACGAATTGATCAAACTGACCAAGTTGCCCTGTATGGGTGGCCTTTTAATTTTTTTCTGCTCCTAAATATATTTCCCCCTAAATCTATAATCATGTTGTTGCCTTCTGGTGGAAACTGTCCAGCATTTCAGTCCTGGTTTTAGTTACAAGAGTTTAAAAACTGATGACAACATTATAATATAGGTAGAAAAGCCCAACTCATACTGAATATACAAAAAGCACAACCTTAGAGTTCCTACTACTGTGTGTCCTGGGTGATGCTAATTCCTAAAATATCACATTCACCACCCAAGCATTTGGCAATCCAGCCTCCATGCGTAAGACTCATTATCTAATCTTAGCTGTTTGAATTCCTCTTCCTGTAAAGCTCAGCTCAGGTACCTCCTCCATGAAGCTTTCCGTCATGCTTGGTGGCTCCTTCCTCAGAATTTCTTATAGCATTCTCCTCCCCACATTAGACTGTAAGCTTGTTGAAGGCAGGGACTGTGTTCTTCATCTTTGTATCCCCAGTGTTTAACATAGTGCCTTGGCTTCAGAGTAAATGCTAAATAAATATATGTTCAATTTATTTGAACTATAACCGGGTCAAGTACTGTTATTTGGGGCTATACACTAGGACTCCAATATGGTATCATTGTAAAGCAGTCTTCTTTGTAGTGATCTCTTTCTTTTCTCTCTAAACTTTCTCTTTCGGTGATTTCATCAGCTCCCAGGGGTTCATTTATCATCTATGCAGAAGACTTCCAGATCTCTATATCTAGTCCTAGTCTCTCTCCTGAATTCCAGTCACACATTAACAACAGCCATCAAATTGGCTGTCCCATAGACATCTCGAATTCAATATCCAGAGCTCAGTATTCCCCATTCCCCACTCTATCCCTCTTTAAAACTTCCCTATTACTTTCCAAAGCACCACAATCCTTCTAGTCACTCGGGTTTGCAACCTTAATATTATCCTCAACCCCTTACTTTATTTACCCCATATATCCAAATCTTGTTTCTTTCTCCATAACATTCCACACATAAATCCCCTTCTCTCAATTCACACATCACCTTCTCATCACTTCTTCACTGGAGGGCTACATTAACCTCCTTTTTGGTCTCCCTGCTTGTAGCTTCTCCCTGTTGCTGCTGCAGTGATTTTCCTAAAGCACTATTCCAATCACATCACCCATCTCCCCCATCTCCAGAATTCCCTAATACTTCAAGAATCAAATGTAAACTGCTCTAGCTCCTATAGCCTGATCCCTTCCTATTTTTCCACCTTCTTACACTCCCTGCTTCACACTCTGCATTCCAGCTGCACTGTCTACAGACTGTCCCATACACAAGACACTCCCTGTGCTTGCTCTGGGTCTTTGTATTCACTGTCCCAAAGCTTCAAGTGCACTCCCTCCTCGCCTCCATTTCTTGAAATGTCTTTCTTTCAGTACTCTGCTCATTTACTACTTCTTCATGAAGTATTTCTTGGTCCTCTCTGACTCCACCCTCAAGTGGCTATGATTGTAATCCCTTTAAAAACTGCTTTATTGGGGCAGCTAGGTGGCGCAGTGGATAGAGCACCAGCCCTGGAGTCAGGAGGACCTGAGTTCAAATCCAGCCTCAGACCAGACACTTGACACTTACTAGCTGTGTGACCCTGGGCAAGTCACTTAACCCCCAGTTGCCTCATAAAAAAAAAAAACAACAACAACAGCTACCTTGTTGGAAGTGGAGGGGATGTCCATCAATTGAAGAATGGCTGAACACATGCTGGTATATGAATGTAATGGAATACTATTATTCTATAAGAAATGATGAGCAGGTAGATTTCAGAAAAACCTGGAAAGACTTGCATGAACTGATGTTGCGTGCAGTGAGCAGAACTGGGAGAACATTGTACACAGTAACGGCAACATAATATGATGATCGACCATGAGAGACTTAGCTCTTCACAGCAATACAATGATCCAAGACAATTCCAAAAGTGATGGAAAATGCTTGTGATGGAAAATGGTCTCCGCATTCAGAGAAAGAAATATGGAATCTGAGTGCAGATTGAAGTATACTATTTTCACTTTTTTGTTGTTGTTTTTTCTTTCTCATAGTTTTTCCCTTTTATTCTGGTTCTTCTTTCCCAATATAACTAATGTGGAAATATGTTTAACATAACTGTACATGTATAACCTATATAAGATTGCTCTTGCTATCTTGGGTAGGAGGGAGGAAAGGGAGTAAGAAGACTTTGGAACTCAAAATCTTATAAAAATGAATTTTGAATGCTATCTTTACATGTAATTGGAAAAAATAACATACTATTAAGAGACCAATAAAAAGACAATTGAAAAATAAAATTAAAATGACCTTATATTCATTTGTATATTTTCTGTGCATATTAGTAGATGTACAGTACACATTTTCTTCATCATTCAAATGTACACTTCTTGAAGATGAGAACTATTTCATTTTTGTCTTTGTATACTTAATCTTTAATATAGTGCCTCAAACATAGTAAGCAATTAATAAATACTTGTTGATTGAATGACTGATCTTGCCAAGTCTACCTGAGAATGGACATAGAATCAAGGAACCCAAGAATTGAAAAAGGCTTTTAAAAGTCATTTAATGCAACCTTTATCTGAAACAAATGTTAGTGCTGAAAATTATGTTAAAAGACACCTTCTACAGTCTCCTGTATAACATTCTCCGTAAGCCAGCCTCTGTATCAGTGTTTCCAACCATAAAGAATTCTTTAATTGGTTTGACAGCATATTCAATTTTCAGATAGCTCCAATTGCTAGGGAGTCTATCCTTATATTAAGCAGAAATCTGCCTCTCTGCAATTTCCATCTATTGACCGAACTTCTGTCCTCTGTACTTCTGTCCTACGCACAGACAATTCTTAATTCCATATCCACCTAGAGTTTCCTATAATTGAAAACATATCCCACTTTAGTTTTCTCAATATCATAGCAAAAATAAAAAGGCAGCAAGATGAGCTAGGCTTTTGGTTCTTGGACCACGTCTGACATGGAGTTAAGAAATTTAACAATAATCCATTTTTAGGCAATCAGGATTAAATCCCCTCCCCCTTCCCTTTCCAGCTTTCTTTTGGGTTTCTTCTTCTCCCATTAGATTATAAACTGCTTGAGAGAAGGGGTTATCTTTTTCTTTTTTTTTTTTTAACACCAGCACTTAGCACAGTGCCTGGCACTTAGTAGGCACTTAGCAAATGTTTGTTGTTTTAATTATTAAATTCTTGAAGCCATAAAATGTTTATAACATAAATGCATAACAGATTTTAAAAACAACTACCAGTGTTAGACAAAAAAAAAATCTACATGCCACAAACTTTAAGGAAAGCATCAGTTTTTTTAGCTTCATCTAAACTTTTGAAGAATGGAAAATTTCAGGTATCTTCAGATTTATATTCCAATTTAAGAGGTAACTGTTACTTGAGGGAACAAGAAAAGTATATCTAATGAGTTTACTATGGGTTATTTATTATCTTTAATCATATTACTTTACTGTAAATCATATATTGTGATGCTCTAAGCAATTTCTTTTGCAAGGATGAACATTAGGAAAATAATGAGCTGTCTTTTCTATGTGAATGCTATACCATCAAAAAGGCATGTTTTAATTTATTTTTCTCCAGTAGTGATTCTGAGTTTCTACTTATTTATACTTATCCTATTTATTCTACATCTACCTTGTCTATCGGTTTGATCTTAGGATATACTATGTAGCTGCAGAAAAGACAGAAACTGACTATCCTAGAGAAGACTAAGATTGAAACTTTAGGGTCACCAGTAGAGTCATTAGAAGGGTCATCTATAAGCTACTTAGCTATGAATATTCCCTGACAAAATTGACAATTTTGTTCCTGGTAAAAATAAGGACAAATTTCATTAGCAAAGTAGCAAAATAGATATCCATTCTGCACTTACCAAAAACTAATGCAAACCCAAAAGCTCTGCATTGTATGCATATACATATACATATATTATATGTGGAGATAAGATCTGACTTATATGTGTATATATGCACACATTATGTATACATATTAACATACAGACAGCATTATATATACATATCATATGGTACATCATTAGATGTCCCATAAACTAAATGTCCCAAAAGCATCTCAAAGTATGCTGTGGTCAGTGGATGGGTGGATGGGCTACTCAGGAGGACTAGCACTCTGGTGTGAGGGCTTGCCAAGCCCTCTTCAGGGTTGGTCATCCACCTTTGGTGTCCACCTGTCATTCAATTCTCACCTATAAGCTCCAAGAAGCTGTAGCATGCCCAGCAGCCATACCCTGATAAAACTGTCTTGGCACACAGGCTAATCCAGTTTGAGGGTAACTGACAGGCCCCAAACCTGTTGGTGAGTTAGAGGGATGTCTACCCAAAATATATGAAGACTTCCCCCATCACAATGGACAGGTGAGAACAATTTATTCCAATAGCCATGAAGGTGGCTGAAGCAAGCACTGAGGAGCACTTAGAGCTTTGTCAGACATGGAAGATGCCAAGGTCACCCACTGCATACTGGGCCATCACTAGTCATCCTGACTTTTATCTTGCCATTGGACTTTGATAACTCAGGAAGAAAGAGTGAGGCTAAGGACTTTGTACAACTCTGCCTCACTTAAATCCAGTTCACATGCAAGTCAAGACATCACCCCATGATATCATTGGTCCTCTTCAAAAACTAAGAATAAACAATAAGTGAATGAACAGACAATTTGTGCCCAAGCCAAAAAACCTGTGTTCAAGTCCCACCTCTGACACATACTGGCTGTGTGATCCTGGTCAATTCACTTCAACTCTCAATGCTCTAAGCAACTCTCTGAGATTACAAGTGGCAGAGAAGGTACTAAAACTTCTCTTGATAGAGTTGCCTTATCTAGGTGTTCCCTAATATCAGTGAAATCATGTGTCCCTATCCTTATCAACATATAATACATATATGTATATATATACATATACATACACACACACACACACACACACACACACACACATATATATATATACATATATATATATATATATATAATGTCTGTCTCCATTGTAGAAAACTTATCCCAATACTTAGGTATAAATATATAGTAATCATGGTCCATTTAAATAATATTAAATTAATTTATTACATGGAAGTATGAGAAGCTTACCCTGATAATCAGCATTCTGATTATAAAGATTCTTCCAAGAGCCTTCTGATTATAAATCTCCTAACTTAAACAATTTTTTCCCCGTTGAAACCAAAGAATCACAATCCTTTCAAAAAGGAAAAGGATAAAATTAGTACAGGTAAACAGTAACATTCTTTTTTTGTTATTATTTTTTTTTGTTTTCAACATTCACTTCCACAAGATTTTCAGTTCCAAATTTTTATACCTATTTCTCCCCTCCCCCCATTCCAAGATGACATGCATTCTGAATGCACTTTCCCCCAATCTGCCCTCCCTTCTACCACCCCCCTTTCTCTTATCCCCTTTCCCTTCTATTTTCTTGTTGGACAGGAGAGATTTCTATACCCCATTGCCTGTATATCTTATTTCCCAGTTGCATGTAAAAACAATTTTTAACATTCATTTTCAAAACTTTGAGTTCCAAATTCTCTCCCTTCCTCCCTCCCCACCCACCCTCATTGAGAAGGCAAGCAATTCAGTATAGGTTATACATGTGTAGTCATGCAAAACACTTCCATGTTATGAAAAACTAACTATATTTCCCTTCATCCTATCCCACCCCCCATTTATTCTATTCTCTCTTTTAATCCTGCCCCTTCTCAGAAGTGTTTGCTTCTGATATGCCCTCCCTTCTATCATCTTCCACTCTCTTCTCCCCTTCCCCCCTATTTTCCTGTAGGGTAAGATAAATTTCCATACCCAATTGAGTGTGTATGTTATTCCCTCTTTAAACCAAATCTGATAAGAGTAAAATTCACTCATTCCCTCTCACCTCCCTCCTCTTCCCCTCCACTGTAAAAGCTTTTTCTTGCCTCTTTTATGTGAGATAATTTGCCCCATTCTACCACTCCCTTTCTACTTCTCCCACAATCCTCTCTCTCACCCCTTAATTTTATTTTTTAGATCTCATTCCTTCATACTCAATTCACTATGTGTCTGCTGTCTGTATAATACATTTTATATATATACATATATGTGTGTGTGTGTGTATGTGTGTGTGCAGCTGTTTTCAGAGATACTTCTAGGGACTAGTAAATTTTCAGTTCTTTCAAGGTGGTATGATCAAAGGAGAAATGTTTATTCCTTTCCTGGCCTGTACTCTGCCCACCACCCAGGACTGCAACCCAGATCCAAGCATGGACAAAGCAAGAGAATCCTGCCTCAGTGCCAGCAAAGAGATCTCTACAGTTCACCTATGATTAGTTGCTTGATCCCCTCACCATCTGTGGGCCAACAGCTCTGGAAGCAGCCGGCCATAACCATGCCTGGTGCTGTGCCAGGGCTGGAGCCAGACCAAGCTCCTCTCTCACCCACGTCTGACAGACCTCTCCTGCTGACCTTCTACGGTCTTTGGCATTCATGGGTAGAGAAGTCTGGAAACCGCTATAGTTAGTAGTGATTCAGTCCTCTGAGGGCTGCTCCAGGTTCAATGGGGCCCTATCTTTGCCTCTCTGTCCCATGCTGAACTGTGCTCCTCTCCTAGCCAAGGGCAACAGACCTTTCCCATCAACCATCCAGGTTGTCTTAGGCTGGAAATTTGTTTCACTCTGTCTTTTTGTGGGTTCTGCTGCTCTAGAATTTGTTTAGAGTCATTTTTACAGGTATTTGGAGAGGTTTGGGGGAGAGCTCAAGCAAGTCACTGCTTTTACTCTGCCATCTTGGCTCTACCCCCCAACATTCTTTTTAAAAAGTCAAATCAACAAGCATTTATTAAGCTACTACTATTTAAAAGGCAGCTAAGTCAGCAAATGGATAGAGTGCTAGACCTGGAGTCAGAAGGCCTAAGTTCAAATATGGCCTCAGATACTAATTATGTGACCCTGAGCAAGTCGTTTAACCCTGTTTGCTTCAGTTTCCTCATCTCTAAGATGATTTGGAGAAGGAAATGGCAAACCACTCCAGTATCTTTGCCAAAAAAATCCCAATAGGATCACAAAGAGTTGGGCACGACTAAACAAAACAACCAAATGTGTCAGACACTATGCTAAACACTGGGAATATTAAAACCAAACAAAGAAAAAAAAGGCAGCCCCTGCTTTCCAGGAGCCCACAGTCTAATGAGGGAGACAACATGCAAACAATCATGTAAAAACAAGCTACAAATAAGATAAATTTAAGATAATCAGTAGAGGGAAGGCACTAGAGTTAAGACAGATTAGGAAAGGCTTCTAACAGAAGGTGAGATTTTAGATGGGATTTGAAAGAATCCAAAAAACTTTTCCAATAGTACTCTCTCTAAAAAAAAACATATGTGTTAAGGAGGACAAGGGGAGAAAGATATGCCTACATAACTACAGAGCAGACCAGTTAAAAAGGGTTTCACAGGAAAGAAAAAACATATCTTAGCAAAATTTCTAAATTCCAAAAGTGGAAAAATTGCCCAAGTGAGAACATAAACATCCACAAAAGTATAGAATATTTTAGGTAAACTAGACATTAAGAGGACCAAGAAGTCTTTGAGGAGCATCTTTTCAAGGACCTCTAATATTCACCAAAAACGCCATCTAGCACAAGAAAAAAGCCAGCTAGAGAATAAGGAATGATGTGGGGCAGGGATTAAGGATGGGAGGGTGATAAGGAAGAAGTAGAGATGAGAAATCTAAATAAATCATTTGCCTGCGGGGAACTAGGTGGGGCAGTGGATAGAGCGAGTCAGGAGGATATCAGTTCAAATTCGGCCTCAGACACATAATACTTCCTAGCTGTGTGACTGTGGGCAAGTCACTTAACCCCAATTGCCTCACTAAAAAATAAATAAATAAATAAAACATTTGCCTGAATCTTTCCTGAGGAGATTTTTATGGAGATTCCCACTTCCATATTCCCTGAAATGAGTAAGTTGGAGTCAGAACTTCAGGATGCTTTGAAGAAGTTCAAAGGTGAAATTAGGGAACTGTTGGCCAAAACCTGTAACCTGTCACAAATAGCAAATATGAAGTTGAACTGGTAGTTTTGAAAATGAGACCCTTGTTCAAAAGAAAGGCTTCTAAGAGGAACTGGGGAATTTACAGACTAGTGACTCACATTTCTATAACAAATAAACTATTGAAGTTTATGATGAAGGATGAGATCATAAAACAAAATAAAAAGAGTCTGTTAGGGGAAAGGTAATATAGCCTACACAGGAAAATCATTCCTGGTATTCTTAGGAATTATTTGAGAAGGTGAAAGTGGTAGCACTATGTAGTGGATAGAGTGCTAGGCTTATAATCAGGAAGACCAGTGTTTAAATCTCACCTTAGATACAAACTGTATGATAACAGCTAAATCACTTAGCTTTGCTGTGGGATCAGAGAAATTGTTTTGTTACAAGTAGGAAACTGTTTGGCATAGGGAGCAAGGGGTAGGGATAAATTGGCCACTCCTTGTCTAAATGAAGAAATGTAAATAGTAAGGTTCTAGTCTTAAAACAGGCCTTATTTAGCATGGGAAAGGGAAGGGGAATAAGCATTACATAATTCCTATTGTGTGCCAGGACCTGTGCTAAGTATAAATGTTGTCTCCTTTGATCCTCACAGGAACCCTCGGAGGTAGATGCTGTTATTATATGCATTTTGTAGTTGAGGAAACTGAGGTATTAGTGGCTGACTTGCCCAAGATCACATAGTTATCAAGTGTCTGAAGTCAAATTTTAACTCAGGTCTAACTCCAGGCCCAGCACTCACCCACTGGGTCCCCAGCTGCCACACAGAATTTTATACATGGAAATCATCTCATTCCACCTATTCATGGAAAAGCTGTTAGATTTAGGGTAGTTAAGTGATTTGCACAAGGTCACAGATCTAGTTAGTAATTGAGCATAGACTCGAATTCAGTTTTCCTGATTCCCAGTTTGTGGTCTTCTTACCACAAAGAACTTTGGGAATGATCTAGAAGATGGATCATTAAGTGAAATTTCCTAAGTTTCTGTGTTCCATGTGACAGGAAGGGCAAATTAATGAGGATGGACTGGGGGGAAATCATAAGAACCTGTGTATGTGCCAAAAAAAAAAGTAAAATGATTTTTAATGTGAACACAGACAAGGCAATACACTTGTGTATAAATAATCTAGACTAAAATTAAATTAATGAATCTCAGCTATCAGGTAAAACCCAGAAGAGGCAAAGTAGTATTGTCATTGTAGAAAGCTCCTGAGAATGTGACCCCAATCTGTGTGACCAAAAAGGTCAACAAAATGTTGGGCATCATCAAACAAGGACATCCCATCCTTATGATTCAACAATATCTGGACGGTGTGGTGCAGTTTTGGTTAGCCCAATTCAAGACACACATAAGGAAACTTGAGAAAGTTCAAAAAGTAACCAAAATGATGCAAGTATGAGACAAACTAAAAAGAGTGTACTCTTTGGTCTATAAAGCAAGATGTGAGCAGGATGTGATCAAGATCCTTGAAATTATGTGAATGGCATGGATGGAGTGAACACAGTCACATGTACCAGATTCTAATATAATAGGATTGGGAGTAGAACGTGGGGTGGTGATTGGGACCCTTAAACTTGAATAAGACAATTTTAAAGAATCACTGAATCTAAAAATTGGGAGATACCTCAGGGACCATTTAATCCAACTCATACCTGAAAAGGAATCCCCTCTACAACACACTGACAAGGCTCATCCACCCTTACCTTGAAGATATGTAGTAAGACAGAGCCTGCTACATCATGAGGAAGCTCTTCCCACTTTGGGATTGCTCTAATTGTTGGCAAGTACTTCCTTCTATCAACCTGAAATCCTCTCTCTGTTGCTTTTTCTGTCCTCCAGAGCCACAGAGAACAAGTCTAATTACACTACCAAAGGCCTTCATATGCTGGAAGACAAGTCCCTTCTATGTCTTTTCTTTACCAGACTAAATAATCTATTTCTTTGACCAATCCCCATATGATCTCAAGACCTTTCAGCATTCTGGTGACCCTCCTTTGGAAGCTACCTTCCTAAAATGTAATAGCCATAACTAAACATAGTTCATCCAGATGTGATCAGAGTAGGGCAGTTTACAGTGACAGTATCAGTTCCCTAATCCTGGACCCTATGCACCTCAATGCAGTTTAGGATCAGATTAGCTTTTGGCTGTCCTGTCATGCTGTATTCAACTCATTTTGGGTTTACAGTCCACTAAAATCCCTGGATCTCTTTCAGATTCCAGCTATCCCTCCCTCCTCTTGCACTTGTAAAGTTGACTTTTTTATATTCACTTATCTTCACATTGTTTAGGACAAGTAAAAGGAAGAACTACTTCATATAGTGGGCAGCTGGGTGGTATAGTGGATAGAGACTGGGCCTGGAGGCAGGAAGACTCATCTTTGTGAGTTCAAATCTGACCTCAAGCACTTACTAGCTATGTGACCCTGGGCAAGTTACTTAACCCTGCTTGCCTCAGTTTTCTTATCTGTTAAATGACCTAGAGAAGGAAATGGCAAACCATTCCAGCACCTTTGCCAAGAAAACCCCAAATGAGGTCATGAAGAGCCAGATACAACTGAAAAATGCCTTAACACACATACTCCATATAGTGAATGAAATTCATATGGTGAAATTTATAGAACTCCTTGCTAGCAAGAACTGGTACTGAGTAACATGTATAAACTTCTATACTTAAGTGAATCTGTGATACTCCATCTAACTTTGTAGATTCCAACCAGAAGCATGCTGTTAAATGTTTAACAACCAGCTCTCCAAAGGAAAAAAAAGTATTCATGACACACTTAAGTTTAATCTGCCTTATTAAGATTTTCTCCGTAACTTTCTTAAGTCTAAGCAATTAACAAAACAATAAATCCAGCCTAATTTGTGGTATTTGCCAATTTCTGAGATGTAAATGCTCACTCGGAAAATTTAATAATCATCTCTTATAAGATGGTACAAGCTGGTTCCAACACACCCTTGACTTCAACCTATCTATTTCTATTATTGGGTGACTATTGTCCATGTCCTCCCATAAATCTCTCACAACAGGTCCAACGAATGTGCTGAAAGCTTCCTTTTACATGTTGTTGCCACCATTTAAATATGAGCTCCTTTAAGGCAAGGGCCTTTCTGTATCTCCAGTGCTTTAGCACTATGCTTCACTCACACTAAGTGCTGAAATAATTGTTGTTGACTGACTGGCTCTAGATCTCTTGGCATTGCATGAACACTAGTTGAACCCCCAGGCTTTCTATAGACTATCCCTCCCTCCTCACTACATGACTAGCCCACCTCTTTTTCCCAATCACACATCCCTTTTATGATACCCTTTGTGCTACTTCTCTTGGTCAGTTCTCCATTGGTAATGTGCCTATTGATGCCCACCATGTAGCTTTCCATTGCCCTGTGGATGAACCACAATTTTAATTCTTTAGAGAAAGTGGTATTACATGACTTGGAGATATACAGCATCACCCGACAAATATTTAAAAAGAAGAGGCTTTGTTTCAGGTAGAAGGTTGGTGTCATTAAAAGCACCATACAGGGGCAGCTAGGTGGCACAGTGCGTAGAGCTCTGTCTTGGAGTCTGGAGGACCTGAGTTCAAATCTACCCTCTGACACTTGACGCTTACTAGCTGTGTGACTCTGAGCAAGTCACTTAAACCCAACTGCCTCATCAAAAAGCAAAAAAAAAAAAACACTACACATTTTCCCAAAGGCAATACAGTTCACTTTCCTCCTATTCAGGGCCAAGTTCATGGTATCTGACAAGATATATACACTGATGAACCAGTAATATGAGCTGTCTATCTAACTGCATGGCCTTTTCTAGGTAATAAACATTCTTTTTTTTCCCCCTTTGAATGTAGTTAAGCTTTTCCTTTTGAACCATTATGGATCTCATTTTGGAGATTCTCTTGGGTTCCAGGGCTGAACGATATCACCATAATGTTACCTGCAAACCATGCTATCTACAGGAAATCCCCTAGGCTCACCTGTTTTAGGCTCACCAGATGTTATTCATCAGAAGGTCATTGAACAAAGCTATCTCTGTCATGTAATTTTAACATATATAAGACATATCATCTTGAAGCTAATCTTGCATGTTCTGTGCCCCTTAAAGGAGAGCCATCTTGAAGGACAGCTGTTAAGGTGACATTATGCTCTGACAAATTAAATACTTTTTTATAATCAACAAATGGTGAAGACAGCAGGATCCCATATTTGCTGCACCATTTAGTCAACTGTGTTATTGTAAAGATGTGACCTGCTACAAGTTATCAATTGCAAAAGGCTGCCTATTCCTTTCTCATACCTTTTTTCAAGGATGCCCTTGATACATGAGTAGATTGTCTTTGTTTCAACACATGAAACAAAAACAAAAATGATTTTTAAAATAGGTTTGGACAAATTTATGATTTACAAAGACATAAATAGCTACTCTGGAAATCTGGAACATACCTAACCTTATGTAAGATTGAAAAAAACAATCATACTCTTCCATCTTACCTTTCTGCCATCAGGGGAAAAACAATAGTCTAAATAGAGCATCAGTCTAGTAAACACTGTTCCTATGTCCTACTTTTTAGATTTTTTTAAATAGAGCATTCACAGTAGTATCCAATATGGTATTTGCAGATTAAATTACATCAGGATTTATCTGAAAACATTACATATGAGAATAAAACTTTTATTAAGATAACTGGAATCTGAGTTTATGATACTATACTGAGATTTCTCAAAGTCTCAAACATCTCTCATATTGGTTAACTGGTTGGCCAAACCTCTAATTTCAATAGACTAATTTCTATTACATTCTAAGTTCCTAATTTTACCAGTGAAAGGAAGTTCTATATCTTGTATCTAGAGTATCTTAAAATTTTGAAAATAGGGAAATGTTATACATAAAACATGAGATGTGCTGGGTTCATTCCTTTTCAAGCCAAAACATATTGACAAGATCAAATGCTGTAAGCCAAAGGTGTTAAACATGCTGCCTGAAACACTCCCTAATGTGGCCCAAATTAGATTAAAATGTAACTGGGAAATGTTTAATGAAATAAATAAAAATACAATAAAACATAGATGATATGTGGTTTTCTAAGTCATTATGTGGCTTGTAGAGATCCTTGCATACAATTTGGTGGCCCTATTTCTATTTGAGTTTGACACCACTGCTGTAAGCCATTCAAATAACCTAGCAAAGCAATTTCTGTATTGTTATATACACGAAACTCCAAGGATTATAGAGTAAGGAAGGAGTTAATGTAATTAGAATTTTGAAAAGGAACATCAGGGAATTACTCTTTCCACCCAGGCAGAGTAGCTTCTAGCTAGGAGAAAACCCCACAGGATCCATGGTTTCAATGTTCCTAGTGAGCCCTGAGTTGCTAGGCAATATTAAATCATGCATTGACACCTGGATGCTGGAGTTAATAGCAACTGCTTTCAGAGACAGAGAAGTCTAACGTGGTATTCCTATCCTTGGTACCATGGGAAAAAATAAAAAGTTCAATCTTGTGTCATTTCTAGTGCTAAAAAGAATTCAATTTGATTTTTTTTTTAAATGAGTCAGCATGTGATGTGCATCTATTCATCTTAGGGCTAGAAAAGATATTACAATGGCCACACTATCACAAGTGTCATTTTCATTAATGGGCTTCTCCAAAAGCTTACTACAACCAGCCTTGTCAAAAGGGAGCAGAAGCTATATTCCTTAAAGAGTAAGAGAAAAAAGCATTGTTATGTAACACTCAAATTTTCCATCCATGTGTAGTTCTCATATTTTGATTTCTTATCTAACATTTAGAAGGTTCTTGTAAGAGTTTCTGGTAGGACTCTCACCACTTGGTTTAAATGAAAATCCATAATAGGACAAGAAGGAAAAGAGGTGGAACCTTAATTCTTTTATTTTTTCTTTAAAAATTAATTAAATTGGGGCAGCTAGGTGGTGCAGTGGATAGAACACCGGCCCTGAAGTCAGGAGGACCTGAGTTCAAATCCGGACTCAGACCAAACACTTGACACTTACTAGCTGTGTGACCCTGGGCAAGTCACTTAACCCCAATTGCCTAAAAGCAAAATAAACAAATAAATAGATAGATAGATAGATAGATGGATAGATAAATGAATAAATGAATGAATGAATGAATGAATGAATAAAAATTAATTAAATCCCTGGATTGTTAGATGTAGAAGCAACTAGATTATACAAACTTTCTGAAAAACATAAATCTAGATTTATAGTTTAGCTAAACTGTCCCTCAGGATTTCACTTAAAGAAATAAGAAGATCATAACATCTGGGAATTAGTTGAGAATACACAAAAGAAATTTTCACACTGTTTTCACTGTGTAGCATATTTGAAAAAAAGGGAAAGTAGGAAAGAATTTGAAGAGCAGGGAGGGGGACAGAAAGGAAAGCAAAAATCTTAAACTGCTGAAAAAATTCATTGATTTGCTCAATTTTCCCCTCCATATATTTCCTAATTGAGATCCTCCTCTACCTATACTCCTGCATTCTCTACTGGAATTTATTAAATTAGCCAGGAGAACCTATCACTGCCCTCAAGTTAGCCTCTTACATTCAACTACCAGCTCTGACACTTAGATGCTGCTCAGAGGGTGACCCAACATCAAACAGTAGCAGGTTAACAGGGAATGTTAACTGTACTCCCAGAGAGTACTCTGTATATATTCAAAGCCATTTTCATAACCAACTACCCTCCAGATCACAATAACAAATCAAAAGATGGTCTTTTTCCCTTCTTGCCTGCCTTCAGTTACCTCCAAGGATGAAAGGATTGGGTTTTTAGAGTCAGGAAGGACCTTAGAGATCAATTAATTTGAACTTTCTTAACCTTTTTTGTGCCATAGATCTCTTTGGCAATATGGTGAAGACCACAGACTCCTTTTCAGAATCATGTTTTTAAATGCACAAGAATTGCAAAGGAAATCAATTATATTGAAATACAGTTAACAACATATTTTTTAAAACCCTAGGTTAAGAACCTTTGATCTAGTTCAGTGCTCTCATTTTATAGCTGAAGAAACTGAGGCCCAGAGAAGATGAGTGATTTACTGGCAAGAGCCAGGATCTAGGTTTCTGATTGCAAATCTAGTGTTTGTTCCTCTACACTAAAAACCAGACCTTTCTGACTCTGAACTATCTTTGTCATGGTGTTAAAGATACAGTCATTCTGACTGCTATGTAATTAGAATCAGTTTTTTTTCATTGTTTGTACCATCTGACATAATGTTGGAATTTGGCCTACAATCAACCATTCCCCAGTTAATCCTAGTAATTAAAAAAAACCTTCAACATTCAACAATCTGACCTACGACCACTGCACTGGAACCAAGCACATCAGAAACTGTCCTCCCTATTAACCAGGCACTTAGAGTCTACCCTTCTTCTCCTCAACTAGCAAATTGTGTGCCTTTTAGAACTGAGCCTTCTGTCTCATTAGTTTATCCTCTTGATTTTCTTTTTAATAAGTCTTTAAAAAATGAAAACTTTTTTTCTTCTATTAAACACTTAACAGAGGAATCCTGATTAACAGCTTACAAGTATTCAATTTGCATAATTTGATTCAAAATACATATTTCTACATAAACATTTCTGTTTTCACTTATAAAATTATTTTAAATATATAAGATATAAGAATGGTTTTGTTATGATTAAGTTATGCCAATAAAATTTATTTTCATAATATCATACCCATTCAGGAAAAAAAAAGAATAAAAATTACTTGGATAACAAACAGCTCTTGGTTAAAATTAAAGGCAGCACTCTAATCTATATTACAAAAATGTCTAACTTTCCACAAGTTTTAGCTGGGTAGTGCAATACATCAACATTTGAGATAATCTTTGAGGTATAGAGAACTCTCCCCTGATATACCTCAGTGATGTGAGTTAATGAGACCTTGAATTTGCAGTTTAACTGGAATTTCACAGTAGAGTTAGGACCATGAAAGACGCTCAAGAAGAACTAGCTATCCCCATCCTAACAAGTCCCAACTGGGTGCTAGTCTGATGGGATAAGGATTGGTCTTGTAAGTTCTTTGACACTGGCAACTCCCTCTACCGATGCCATGCAAAAGATTGACATGAGGCCTCCGTCCTCCCTCGCGCTGGCCGGCCCCAGGATCCCTCCTTCCTGCGCTCAGGGCCCAGTTCACTGGCGTCGCCGTGACAGCCAGCCTGGGCCGGCCTCTCCTGCGTCCAGAGGGCCCCAGGAGGCCCAGAGTCAGACCGAAGCTGGCCTCAAGCCCCCCCCCCCCCCCTCCCCCGCCATGGCCGCACGATCCCCCTTCGGAGCTCTGGTATCGGCCGAGTGGGTGGCTAAGTCCTTGAAGGCGGCCCAGCCGCCGGCGCTGCTGGATGCCTCATGGTACCTGACCACGCTGCAGCGAGACCCCCGGCAGGAGTTTGAAGAGGGCCACATCCCTGGGGCGGCCTTCTTCGACCTCGACCTCAGCAGCGACCGCGCGTCCCTCTACGAGCACATGCTGCCCGCCGCTGCCCAGTTTGCGGAGTATGTGGGCAAGCTGGGGGTGGGGAACGGCTCCCACGTGGTGGTGTACGATGCCAGCGACCAGGGCAGCTTCTCCGCCCCCCGACTCTGGTGGATGTTCAAGGCCTTTGGCCACGAGCCTGTCTCACTGCTGGATGGAGGGCTAAGGAGGTGGAGGCGGGAGGGTTACCCTCTGAGCTCGGGCCGGGCCCTCCCGTTTCAGGCAGAGTTCTGGGCCAGCCTAAACCCCAAGTTTGGGAAGACCTACGAAGAGATCAAGGACAACATCGAATCCCGCCAGTTCCAGGTGGTAGATGCCCGTGTCGAAGGGCGCTTCAGGGGCGTTGAGCCCGAACCCCGGGAAGGCGTTGAGTCTGGCCACATCCCTGGCTCCTTGAACATCCCCTTCATCGACTTTCTGACTGAGGAGGGCCTGGAGAAGAGCCCCGACGTCATCCAAAGACTGTTCCAGGAGAAGAAGATGGACCTCTCAAAGCCCCTGGTGGCAACTTGTGGCTCAGTTGTCACTGCCTGCCACGTAGCCTTGGGTGCCTATCTCTGCGGCAAGCCTGATGTGGCCATCTACGATGGAGCCTGGGTGGAGTGGTACCTGCGTGCCCGGCCTGAGGATGTCATCTCAGAGGGCAGAGGCAAGACCCTCTGAGGCAGGGGCAGGCAGGGGCCTTCCCTCAGAGGCCACCAGCCTTTACCCCCTAGGATCGGGGGCCGGGGGGGGAGGGGTAGCCCGACCTAACAGTTTTCCCTAAGTCTTTGTTAAATACAGTGGACAAATTTCTTTTGCTTTGTCCTCAAGGTGTGGCCTGGGTAGCACACCCCACCCCTCCCTTCCCTCTGGGAGGCCCTTGGAATATTCTGATTCTGAGACAAATGCCATCCGTTGAAAGGGGTTAGGGCATGGAGGACATCTTTGGCAATAGTAAAGGGATCTTTGGGGGCTGATTGAAGTGGAAAATGGGAGGAAAAGAAGGGCTTGCTGAGCCCCAGATATGGTCCTCTGAAATTTAACCTGTGCTGCTCACTAGACCTACCTCTTCCTATCTTTTATTGTCAATAAATATGAAATGTTTAATCTTTAAAAAAAAAAAAGATTGACCTTAATACAGTTTACTAATTTATATCTATGGATTAGCTTAGGCACTGGGTATACATAGTTTGGTACGTAAAATTTCTTAATATTCAAACCTTACTTATTGATTAATGTCAAGAGAAAAAAAAATTGCTCAGTCCTGTCCAAGGCCTCTGTGGCTAGCTAAATCAAGCTTCCTAAATTGGAATTACTATAATAATTACGAACGTATGAACTGAAGAACATCAGGTTCCATGTCCACAAATGGACCTCTCCCTGGCATTGGTGGCATCTAACAAACAGAGCTACATGACACAAATTCACAAAAATCTATTCTTGAACTTAATTAGGAGAATTAGACCCCATTTAAGCCTAGTTTCAACCCTTAATGTACTGGAATACAATTTAACAAATTTGATCTTCTACAATCACTACATAGGTTCATTGGGATGATAGAAAGATAACTGCATTATAAATTATCTATTAAAAGACATAATATCATAGATCCAGTCCTCATAAGACAAAATTATTTTAGTCAATCAGCAGAGAGAATAGCATATTTAGCACTTTTAGAAAACATGCAGAGCAGGATTGATATGGAAAAGAAGAACTCAATAAATCATGAAATCTTCATTGGGGATATTCATTCATTTATTTTCGAAAGCATACTTTGTGCAGAGCATCAGGCCAGGCACAAAGGAGGTACAAAATTTAGGTAATATATAGTCCCCTGCCCTCATGGAACTTACAGTCTATTAAAGAAGAAAGACACAAATATAGATAAGTATAACAGACAATGTTACATGATACACTCATTAAAGAGATGCCAAACAATATGCTATGTGAAGAATTTGGGGGAGGGAGGGATAAGTCTTTACTGAAAGAGACTTCCAGAAAAGGTACTATGGAAGACGTGGCATTTGAATTGGGTTTGAAAGCATGATTAAGAACTCAACAGGTGAAGGAGGAGAGAGGAAGATGTTTCAGGAATTTGGAACAGTTGAACCAAAGTAAGGAGATAGAAAGGCAGAAATGTGTGCTCAAGGGGCAGATTTTGCTCATTTTGGTTAGAGAGGAGTAATATGAGATAAAGGAAGAAAGTTAGTGATACCAGATTGTAAATGGCTTATAATACTATACAAAGAGTAGAACTTTACTCAAGAGACAGTAAGGAGACACTGCAGATTTTTTGTACAGATGGACCAATTTATGTGTAAGAAAGTTTATTCAAGAAAAGAATAAATAAACGTGTATATGGTAGTTTAAAAACAGGAAGACATACTGGATGACATCTTTTGGCACCTTCCACTTTGAGAATTTTATGATTCAGGAATAATTCATAGGTAAAATAGAAGAAGGGCTTTGTATCAGTTTTTGTTTGCTTAATCCAAAATATTTTATTAAGTTGGAGCACACTTATGACATATGCTTTCTTTTTTCTTTTTCTTCACTTGTTTTTTCATTTTAAGTCATGTCTGACTCTTGGTGACCCCATTTGAGGTTTTCTTAACAGAGATGCTAGAATGGTTTACCATTTCCTTCTCCAGCTCATTTTACAGATGAGGAAACTGAAGCAAACAGAGTTAAGTGACTTGTCCAAGGTCACACAGCTAGTAAGTGTCTGAGGCCAGATCTGAACTCGGGAAGATGAGTCTTCCTGACTCCAGGCCGAGCACTCTATCCACTGTGCTACCTAGCTGCCCCTTTCCTCACTTAGATAAATCAATTCTTAAGAAACTGAAGGAGATTTCTTTACATGAAATATGACTTTGTATATTATTATTGATTGAGCAATCTCTTCTTATTTTTTTACTTAAAATCATAAGTCTTTGCTTACAAAATTGTGTCCCTGAAAGAGGAAGTATTATGTCAGTTTCACTAGTGGCCTAGTACCCAAGGTTCATGTTTCAATTTCTACTGATTTTGCTGAATTTTTTTCTTAAATCAGGAGTGAAATAGTTATTCTCTTTTTACTCATCTAGAAGATAAATGCCTTAAAACTTATGTCAGTAGTAAGTATCTATCCATTAGGTAACCTGAGGTGTTCCAATGAAAAGACCATATTGCCAGCATGGTCTGGTCTTCTCTCTAATGTTAGCCCTGAAAATTATACCCAGGTTCATGACATTCTTTGGATAATATATTTAAAAGCACAGCTCATAAGCACCTATCTGATACTTTTACTTTACCAGGCCAAATAAGAGGACACATTAATTCATAGTAAAAGTATTAAATTAAACAAAATAGTAATGTACATAACAAGGAAAAATCTGCAACCACACATACAGGATCACAGTCTCCCACAGTTTCCAACATCATTAGTGAGGAAAGGAACATGCATAGCCCAGACAATTCATATTCTTAGAGTTTCATTCTAGCTAGAACTCTTTGCCTCCCTGGTAGTCATCAGTGTCCTTGTGAGCAAATTACATGAGACAGAAGTTAGGAGGCTAATATGTCTTTGCCATGATACTCCATTTTGAGGCCCCCAGTCTACAACCATTGGGATATTGCTCTGTTAGCAATGTGTGCTTCCAAAGAAATAGAAATGTGGTCATTCCATTTTATTGTTACAAACCACAACAATACGTAAATTATTAGATACTTATATTAGTTTACTGGAAAAGGAGTGATTGATGCTACCATATCGTTGTCAGTACAAAAAGCAAAATCAAAACCAATTTCACTCTAACAGGAGACTGACAGAATCCTACAGGGTAGCTAATTTTGCTTTGGGATAGTGGACCAGAGGCACACTTGCCATACATTAGCAAAGTAGGTGCAACTTAACCATGTTCAGCTATGCGAAGAAATTTTGAAGGCAAAACATAAATTAGAAGAGAAAATGTGCTAAGGGGGAAAACCTTTTATACTGGAATGTCAAATAATGGCTTAAGGTTTAGCTTCCATTTTAGCAATCTATATCATTCTTTCCCTCCATTTTGTTTGAAAAGCCAGGAAGGAACAATGAAACAACTTGCCAAATAAAAGTTAAAGAGGAAAGTCACAGTATTCATCAATACCAGGATGAAAAGCCAGCTACCAGCATTTTTCAACTATATTCTTCATTTAACACTTTAAAATATTAAGTTCATCAGGTTTAACATTAAACATCAAGGAACATATAGGCCTCAAAAATGTGGGTAACAGCAGACATCTAAGGATGTCTGTAATAATTATCGCAAAAAGATCACAGACAAAAGGAGGAGAAAGATCAGCCAGGTATGTCTCCATATACATAGAGGATCTGAACATAGGACTCTTTGTTTTATTTTTTTCCATATCTGTGATTATCTGCCAGTAAAGTCTTTCCTTGGTACCTTGTCCCAGTGTGGAAGGGACTCTTGAAGGAAATACTTGTGGAAGACAAAGTCCAACAGGTCCTATCTAGATGCAAAGGCTTCTTTTCTGGATCTCATGACAAACTGTTAGTTGTCTAAGATTAGTTAAGGTCAGAAAGGCTTATCACCAGAAAGCTAGTTACAAAATAATGAATTTTTAAGGGACTACAACAACTCACTAAGACTGTCCACTTAGCCATGAAGGAGATGAGCTCTGTCTGTGGAGGTGGAGGAAATATACAGATCGACAAAATCATAGATCTTTTAAAC
Source organism: Phascolarctos cinereus (assembly GCF_003287225.1). Classification (NCBI taxonomy): domain Eukaryota; kingdom Metazoa; phylum Chordata; class Mammalia; order Diprotodontia; family Phascolarctidae; genus Phascolarctos; species Phascolarctos cinereus. The sequence goes on along the minus strand of NW_027555514.1, from coordinate 116,803,563 downwards.
CACTGAAATACCACAATTCCTTCCCCGTGTAGAACTTTATCTATTCCTATCCTACCCCTAAACTTTTCCCTCCTCTTGTGCTAGCATGGTGTTATGAAAGTGGATAGCAGGTCTACCTCTGACCCATACTGTGTGGCAAAGATGGTGCTGATCTGCACTGGAGAGGGAGTTTCCTCACTGGAGTTCCTGAAACCAATGATAGCACAGGTTTTCTCCCTCTCCTCCCCTCCCCCCCCAAAAAAGTAAAGTTCTTCTAAAAACTTCTAAACTTCTGAAAATTCATGTTTCCTCTTAGCATACTGGAATTTAATTAGCTGAGAAGACTCAGGAAACTGACGTAGACAATCCTAAGTGCTTCCTTCATAACCGGTGCAACTTGACCTGTAAATAGGCTAAAAATTCAGAGAGGAATTAAGCAAGATTTTGGTAGTAAGTAAATTGGAGTTGTGGAAGAATGTTACTCTCTTTTCATCTAATGCATATCAATCACTTAAAATTAGATAACATTAGGTGGAAAACCACTCAAAGAAAGGTCTAAATAAATTTTATTGTAAGAGAATTAGTTTCTATTCTAATAGTTATATATGTATATACATACACACATATATTTGTGAGTCATCAGAGAACTGTTTTTAATAATCCAAACAAAATCATGTCCATAATTCCCCTTACTATATTTAATATTCCTTGGTTATATGTGCTATTATTATTACTTTGCTTCATACTTCTATTGCTGCACTGAAAATTCTTATTTTAGTTATTCATCCTTTATTTAAAACAACTGAGATTATGCTTTTGTATTTTTCTTAATTTGATCCTAAATTTGAGAAGAGTAGTTTCTTTAATTCTGGCGTTTTCATTTTGAATGCTTCTCATTTAGCTTTCTTTTAGGTAATTCTTGTGGCTTTGTGAACTTTTATTCTTTTTATTGTCATGGGAATCTTCTGAAATCATTGAAGCCTGGTAGTTTTCAGGGTTGACTTGTACGAAATAAGTTAGCTAGATAAATATGTTGGCATTCTATTATCATTCCAGTTAGGTACACAAGTAACAACGAGATTTTATGTCAACATTTTATAGAATTCTTTTAAACTAATCTCTTATGGCACTGAATATAGTTTTTCCCTAATGCTACACGGCACTGGCCAATGAGAGCCCGCTCCTGGGAGCAGGCATGCTTGGTGAAGCTGTTTCCAGAAATCTGTGATGGCGTGGAATGGAGGGGCTCGGCTTCCCCTTCAGAACATTTGCAGGTGTTCTGTAACTGTTCCCTCTTTGCCTGCTGTTGTGTTGCAAAGAAAAACCTTTTGATTGGCTATTAGGCAAAACTAGCTGTGCATGCAAACACGCGATTGTTCTGACTTGATTGTTCTCTCTCCCTGGCTGCAATGGAGTGAGGAGGACAAAATGCCATAAGTCTTCATATGGAAAGAGTGAACTTGGGCCTTTGTTTTTATTCCCCGTATGCATTACCATCTTGCTTATCTTCTCAGGTATACAGCATATCCTGATGATAGCAACTACACTGGGTGACAGGCAAGATCCAAAAAGATACTGACAGGTTAGAACATTAGGTCAAAAATATTAAGAGAAGCATTTATATAGTGCTTACTGTGTGCCAGACACTGTGCTAAGTGCTTTACAAATATTATCTGATTTGATCTCTCCAACAACTCTATGAGATAGATACTCTTTTATCCCCATTTTACAGTTGAGGAAATTGAGGCAAACAGAGGTTAAGTGACTTGTCCAGGGTCACACAACTAGTTTCTGAAGACAATTACAAATTCATATCTTCCTGACTCCGGGCTCAAGGTTCTATCCGCTGTACCACCTAGCTACCTCTATTAAGTTGAAATTAGATTGGGCTAAAAGTCAAATTATGCATTTGAGTTAAAAAACTGAATTGGTAAGTACAAAATGAGGGAGGTGTGGTCCGATAGTAATTTGTCTGAAAAAATATCTAAAGACATTAGTAGACTGTAAGCTGAATGAGTTAATAGTGTGCAATGTCAGAAAAAGATCTAATGTAATCTTGGGCTATAGTAAGAAAGGCATAATTTCCAGGAATAAGGAAGTGGTCACCCTGCTGTACTCTGCCCTGGTCAGATAACTTCTAGAGCCTTGTGTTAAATTCAGGCACCACATTTTACGAGCCTGACAACTTTGAGAGATAACATTGATCACCTGGAGAAATTTTAGAAGATGGCAACCATAATGGTAAAGAGCCTTAGGTTCATTCCATAGAAGCACTGGTTGAAGGAGCTCTACTTCAGAGATTCAGCCTAACGAAGAAAAGACTCAGGAGACACGTCAGACCTGTCTTCAAGTATTTTAAGGCTCTCATGTGGAAGAAGGAGTAGACATATTATTTTGGCCCCAGAGAGCAAAGCTAGGAGCAATGAGAAGTTGAAGATTTAGGCTTGATTTAGTGAAAAACATCCTAACAAAGCTATCTAAATGGATAACGGGAGATAATAGCTGGACCCTCACTAGATGTCTTCAAGCAAAGGCTCAATAACCACTTACTGGGTTTGTTTTAGATAGGTTGGTGTAAATGGCCAGTGAGGTCCCTATGCTCCTGGAGGATATAACATACTAAGTTACTTGTACTTTGGAGTGAATGAGTTTTCCCCAAATATTTTTTGTCTTGAAGTCTCCAAGCAGTATGAGAGTACCATCACGGAACAGTGGGAAAAACACTGGATTTGGAGCCATACTACCTGGTTTCAAATACTTGATCAAACACTTACCTGCTGTACGACTAAGAAAGGCTAACTCTCTAAGCCTCAGTTTCCTCATCTGTAAAATTTGGATAATAATATTTGTGCTGCTTACTTTATATAATTTTTCATGAGGAATATGCTTTGTAAATTGTAAAGTACTATAAAAACATGAGATATTATTAGCTGTCAGAAGGGGAAAATCATGTTTCTGGCATCTTCTAGACACCTCTGCTACGCTCATCCTATTTGGGGCTCTCTTTTCACTTAAACTAAAGTAACGGTCTCCTGACTCATATTTCAATCTCTAGGTTTATAACCTCTCATCTATTCTCTACACTGCTGCCCAAATCATTTTCATAAAGATCATGCTTCCTTTCTACTAAAAAATGCCCAATGGCTTCCCATTGCCTCCTGAAAAAATAAAATTTAAACTCCTGACTGGCATCCAAAGCCCTCCATAGTCTGGCTCCAACCTACATGTACAGCCTCATCTCATATTTTGTCTCATCACATATTCCATATTCTGGCCAAACTGAACTTCCTTCCATCTCCCATTCTTGTCTTGTTCCCTCCCACCTTTGTTCCTGTGACATTCCTCACAACCAGACTGGACCACATACATAAACACTTCCTTACTTCTCATGTTCTATGTCAACCTGTTGAAGTTCTTCCCTTCCTTGAAGACACAATTTAGATGCAACCTTCTCTATGAAGCCTCTCCCTTATCACCTCCAGTCAGATGAAAGTGACTTCTACCTTATACGTTGTATAACTCTTTTACTAACTCCCTCCTTTGCACTTTTATCACTCTCCTTTGTATCACAATTATTTGCATACTTTCCCCTCTTCCATTAGATTACAAACATTTTGAGAGTAGGGCCTATGCCATACCTTTCTTTTCCTAGTACTTACTACAGTGTTTTACACAGAGTAGACATTTTAAAATTTTTGTTGAATGGAATTGTTTTTGGAAAGTTGGGAAGGGTCCATAACATGATCATAACATATATAATGTACTATTATACAGAAGACAGACTTCACAATTTGGTCAAAACTTAGCCGTAAGCATAACTTCACAATCTCCTTTCACTTTCCTGGCATTCATAAATATACACACACATTGGTTTTTTTTCCACACACAATTTCAATTCCCCTTTGACTTACTTATACATACAGCCATAAAGCAACTCTTATAAAATTTTTCTAGAAGTGCAAAACTTAGATTTCTTTTCTTAGATTAGAAAGGACATGAACATTGGTGGTAGGCTAGAAAGGATTTGGATATGATTTGGGCATGGAGATTTTTTTTATAGAACAGAATAAAACTGCAATATTGACCTAGAATTGCAACTATTTTTCTAATTACAGAAGAAATTTCTCCCTCTCCCTTGACCCTGATTAATCTTGGATTAGAAGGTCAAAATCTATATTTTTCTTTATGGAAAATACCAAACTAATGTTAGAAAATAAAAGTCCTTTTTCTTCTTCCATAAGTTCTTCCTTGATTCTCCAGCTAGAAGCAGCAGTGGAAAGAATGCTAGTTTTAGAGCTAGACATCATAGGTTCACATCTGTGCTTTGTAACTTGCTTACTTTTTTTACTTTGAACCTCTCCAGGACTCGGTTTCCTCATCGGTGAAATAAGTGAATAGAAGTGGGTAACCCCAGTTCTAAAGCCATGATACTCAGTAATTCCACTCTCCTCATTGTCTCATCCCTTTCTGTTTGACCTCTGCTATAAACTTAGCACATTCTGATTTGTATTTTATTTCTTTATATACTTGTTTAATTCTATAAGTTCCTCAAGGAGACTGTGCTCAGGGTTGTGACTAGGGCAGAGCAACCAAGGCTTTGTCCCAGGTGGTGCTGAATTTAGACAGGCCCTGCTAAAATCAAACCTTCCTAGCCTAAAGGATAATGCATAAAGGAGATGTCCTGGTCAGAACTGCACTTCAGGAAGATTGATTTGGCAGCTGAATAAAAGATAAACGGTAGTGGAGATAGCCTGGAGGCATGGAAACCAACCAGCAGGCTATTATAATAGTCTAGATAATAGTGAGATAATGAGGTCTTATACCAGGCTGGTGGCAGTCAGAAGAAAGAAGGGGGTGTGTCTGAGAGATGTTATGAAAGTAACATTGACAGGACATGGCAACAGATTGGATATGGGAAGAGAGAGAGAGGAGGAGGAGAAGGAGATGACAGAAGAGGAGAAGAAGTAGAGGATGACACTTAGGTTGCAAGCCTGGGTGACTAAGAAGATGCTAGTGCCCTCCACAGCAATAAAAATGTGATGGGGGCAGCTAGGTGGCACAGTGGATAGAACACAAGGACTGGAGTTCAAATTCGACCTCAGCACTTACTAGCTATGTGACTGCCTAGCCAAAAAACAAACAAAAAAAAAAGTTAGGGGGAAGGGAGGATTTAAGGGGAAAGAAAGTGATTTCAGTTTTGGTTGTAATGAGTTTAAGTGGTCTACAGGACATACTTAAATTTCAGAATCAGAAATTGTTAAGAAGCAGATGCTTCATATGCATAACTGCCTAAACTCATTTTGATAGAAAATACGCTTATCTAGTAGTAAGAAGAGTTTTATTATCTCCTATATAACACATCTCTTTTCACATGGACTAGAATTTACCTCAAGTGTAATCGTCTCCCTTAAAACTTAACTATATGTAGTGATAGTCTGATATAACAAAATCTATAAAGTAGGCATTCTATTTCCCAACAGCATGATTAAATAAGGATTCTACTGTAATAAGTTGTCAGTCAAATTTTGTAATTTTAAATATATTTCTATATGAAGTTGATTTCTTATATATACATAAAATTGATGTTAAAATGATAAGCTTTAGTGTTCATCAGTAGAATTATTCTTCTATTTTCCCAACAGGACCCGATGAATCATTAGATACATTAGCGTTAATTTTAGGGGAGTCATCACAGGTCCAAACCTTCAGGACATTGCTATATATAAGAATTGGAAAAATATTATGATAATAATAATATCCACAAAATCAAAGAACTGATTTTCAAATCTAGCTAAAATCTAGATGATTAAAATATGACCTAATTTAAAACCCTATTAGTCCTGGTACTTCTTTTATAGACACTGTAGCTTAATTTCTCCATCTATTACCTGAACATAATAATACCTGCTTACTTTATAATAATGCTATAAGGATTGATGGGATAGATATGGGAGACACACCGATAGTATACTTCAAAATTCTTGGAGGTTTTACAATTTTGATGTATTTTTTCATAGTGCTTTTTTATAAGTGCTTTGTAAACATTTCTTCCTTTGCAAAGAAAATGAAAACATTTATTTCAGTTTGCTGAAAAGAGAGATATGCATAGAAATGAAAGCAAAAGGATGTAATGCCATCCTCTAAAGACTCCAAAATATTCTCTTAACCTCAGGTATTCAGAATTGCTGAACCACTCCATTCAGATTTTGAGAAAGACAAGAATGACACTTTCTTCCATTTGTAAAACAAGAATGAAAGGATAAACTAACAACAGCCAGTCATCATTCATTTTAGAGATTACAGTTTTATGGGCACAACAGGGAGATAGGTTTCTTTTTGGTAGAGAAAATGATTCTGTCCACCTGTCAGTTTTTCTTTGAAAGACATGATTCTAACCTTAAATACTTAAAGTATAGCAAAGTCCAAATCCAGGAAATGCTTTTTTCTTTAAAAGACACTGGAGAAAAACAAGTGCTTACAAAGAATAGATGTGAAGTACAATCCAAAACAATTATACATTAAAATATAAGTAATCTCCCAAACCAATATGAATTAAATTGCAAAAGGAAAAAGAATACCCTCTAAGAAAAAATTTTGCCCCTGGCCAGATCTCACTTCATGAAAACACGTACATCAGGAGGGTCTTGGCAAAAAGAATCATTCTCAGTTGCATCATTGATTTATGCCAATATCAAAAGAAATATAAACCACTTGAAGTGGTGTAGGATTTGTTAACACCTAACAACATCCCCAAAATAGAAATTCTTTACAAGGATTATTGAGATAACACAATAATTTTCTCCTATATAGACAAAATAAGGATCTTAAGCATTCAATCTTCCAGGCACACTAACAGAAAGAAAAGCCTTTGCTTTCAAAAAGGTGGGGTTTTTTTTCCTCCCCCTTTACTCAGTCCTTTGAAAAACAGCAAAGACAGTAGCATCTGGGAATCCACAGGAGCCAAGTTGGCTGAAGATTCTGCGTAATTTTTGAGGGGAAACAGGAAGTTGCACAGTTCATTCATCAGCAGCCTTGAATCTTCTTTCTAGCAATTCTATTACAGAAGCAACTATATAATTATTAAATTGACCAGCAGTCAGGGTCACTAAGACATTATTTAAGATCTTGGGGATGAATTTGTGGGCTGACCTGTGTCCTCTATCCATCTTTGTGCCAGGGCAGAAGGACATATTAAAAGAATCCCTATAGTCCTGTATATCTACACACACACACACACACACACACACACACACACACACACACACACATCAGTGGATTGTCTATAAGGGAAGGAGCTCTGACCTGTGCAATTATTGATCAATGTTATGATTCCCATCTCCATAAAAGCCTAGGGCTTGAGCTATATGACTAAATAACAAGCTTACAAAATCCATGGTTCTACAAATCACATAGGGACAGAGATAAGGACTGTGATTTCATTGATATAGGGAACTCCCAATGAGGAAATTCCCTCTGCTAATGCAAGTTTTTCCCCTTTCTGCAACCAAGAGTCTGATAGAGTGACCTAGAGCAGTGAGAGGTCAAGTCTTGCCTAGGGTCAGCCAGCCAGTAGGTATCCAAGGCCGGGTCTTTCTGGCTCCCTGTCCACCACATCACAATTCTTCCTCCCATGACAATCATATAGACACAAATAAGTTTGTTAGGTTAAGAAAGTCATGAGGATCATCAACATTATTAGCATCAGTAAGCAGGTACTGAGCAATGCCTACATACAAAATCATGAAGTAGCATATCAAGGAAAGAGAGAATCTGTTTAGAGAAAGCACTCTGCTGAGTGCTAAGGAATCCAAGAGCTATTGCCCCAAGACCCTGATTTACAGTCTAGCTGGAATGTGTGTTTATCTCTACATCTATATCTATATCTCTATGTCTATGTAAATATATAGATCTATCTATATGTGTAGATAGAGATCTAGATTGTGTATGTGTGTGTGTGTGTGTGTGTGTGTGTGTGTATATATATATACCTACATCTAAAGAGATATAAATGTATAGATTATAGTTATATATGTATATATCGACCTGTCTATATCTACATCTACATAAATATAGATTATATAGATGTAGGTATATAGCTATATACATTATATATACATATAATAACTATAGGTATATCTATATTATCTATAGATCTATATCTATATTTTTATATATTTATATATGGATAGAGATAGAGATTACAATTGTAATATGAAGCACAACACAAGCACATGTATGGTTGTTACTTTAGGTTTGACCTTATTCAATATCTTTACTAATGGTCTCCAAAAAAAAAATTAAGTGAAATACTGAGGAAAATTTTAGATACCTCCTTGATAGCAATTAGGGAAGCCAAAAGAAAAAAAAACAGGGAAATATGTGTGTGTCCACACAAACACAGCACACATATACACAATATATATGCATATTATATACATATATAATTGGTTAGAAATAAGAATGTAAAATAATATAGCTTGAAAACATGTCATCTAATTCCTGTTGGGAAATTTCTGTCTTACTAGGGTTTGTTACATAAAGAAACCTAGAAAGCAGTAATTTTGAGGTATGAGGATAGCTGGGATGGAGTGGGGAAGTAGAAGGGGCAGATATGAGAATGATAGGAGAAAACAAATTAGAGATGAGTTTCCAGTGTTACACAGGTAATAAACAGGTCAGTGCTGATTTGGACTGAATAGCAAGACAGATAGTCTTTCCTTGTTGTTATTCTGAGACCATGCTGTATTATGTAATGACAGCCTGCAAATGCTAGAATACCACAAAGATTAAATCTAGAAAAGGCATAAAAGTGAAGAACTTTTTCATCAAAAAAAAAAAATAAGAAAAGAATTAAATATGTAGAGCCTACATATTTAAGAGCCTGCCAAAAGATGAGTAATTAAAGACATGATAAGTTACAAAAATATATTTTTAGTCTTAATTCCAAGAATGGAAATTAAAACATAGAGCAAAGAAGAAGGGGATTAAATTAAGTTGAAAAGCTGCAAAAATATTTTCCTTGTGGTAAAAATAAAATAAAATAAAATAAAATAAAAGTACTGGTTGTCTTCTCCCAATTTTCTAAGTCACTTCACTGTACTAGTGACCTAGAAATAGTACTGGTCCTCCCTAAGGGTGTGGCTGATTATGGAAAATATGACTCATTAAATCTTGAAGGAGTCTCTAAAGAATGAGGGCATTTAAACAGTGCTATAAAATACAATGGGGCAAACCTACACCACAAAGTAAATCAGATCATTGAACAGGTATTTTAAATCAGCATTCAGTCCCTCAAGTGTCTTGCCACTTGAAATTATAGGGAAGATTTAGGAGACAGAATGAGGGTTGGGACTGGTAGAGACACAGGAGAAAAAAACAGAAGAGTTGGACCAAAAGACAAATGGTGAAGGTCATCCTCAGTGGCATAACTGAAAGGAGTAATCCTACACTGGCTGAAGAATGAACTGGGTCTATTTTTCCACCTATTTTCTATGGATAGCAATCAAGATCCCATATTCTATTACCACTTCAAACTAATAGTAGCAGAACTTTGCTATATCCCTCCTCAATCTTAGTTTTTCTTCATATTACCAAGCCCATTATGATTTTTTATGAAATTTTCCTTTGTGTTATGTGAAAAAATCCCTGTGTAAAGAAAGGGGAATAATTGGAAAGCTTTTTTTAATGAAACAAATCTAGGAATATTATTTTTAAAAGTCAGATGGCAATGTCACATATTTATTTCACTTGTATTTAATATAGACTGTGACCTGAGTTGGAATTTCAAAATCACAGCATAATTTATCTTATCTGTTGCTATACTCTTCCCCTTAAATCCTACTTTGTTGCCTCAAAGTGACATGGAGATGCTATTGACTTCTTGAAGGTTCTGCCAATGGCATGCAAGCATGAGAAAGATCTTCCAGGCTGGAAAAGCTTCAAGGACCAGCCTAGTGATGGGCATACCTTGGTAGCTCACGTAATACCTAAGGATCTTTATTCCAGCTCCTACTTTCACAGATGACTTGGGTATCCACAGCTAGGCTGGCTACTTGACTACTCTCCCTAAGGATACTAAGTACACTTTGGCAGTTGGGAGTGACCTTCTAATGCCATCAATTTAAGGCTCTACCACCATACTCCTTCCTCCAAGATCATCTGTTGAGAATCAATTTAATCAGTCTGTCTCCAGTAGCTTTCAGAAAGGGGTGTTTACTAAGTTGATATTATAAGATCAGTTGGTACAAAATACCTCCTAATGTCTGTTCCACACATACATATAGAGTGAGGGGGAAAGTGGGTTCAAGCTTAGAGATCACATGTGGAAAAGGGAACAAATAGCTCCTGTTTTCTGGAAGTCCTTTTATCCATTCTACGGTGTGTTCAAGAAGTTCCCTTTAGGGGCAGCTAGGTGGTGCAGTAGACAGAGCTCCAGCCTTGGAGTCAGGAGGACCTGAGTTCAAATCCAGCCTGAGACATTTGACACTTACTAGCTGGGTGACCCTGGGCAAGTCACTTAACTCCAGTTGCCTCACCAAAAAAAAAAAAAAAGAAGTTCTTTTAGAGTTGGTGTATAGACAGTTCTCACTTTACATAAATGAACCTTCAACAGACCTCTATGTCCTTGGAAGTGGAGAGGGAGGCCATGTATCCATGGAGGGAGGGGACTGGGGACAGAGAAATGAGAGCAAGAGGAAGAACATTCAGGACTGGGGCCAGCCACATAGGGACCAGAACTGAGAAGAAGAACATGACGGGGGTGGGAGACAGACACATGATAACCCAGCAGAGGCAGACAGAAGACATACACACAAGGGTCAGATCTTTCTCAGTGCCAGAGGTCTCAAGCCAAGCCCCCAGTTCAGTGGAGATGGCAGTCTCTTCTCATGTCTGTTTTTCTGCTTTCATTTGGAGGGTTTTTTTTTTAGGGTTGGGTTTATGTTTGTTTGTTTGATAGGGCCATGGGTGGAGCACCAAGCCAAGGGGCAGGAGCAGAAAGAGAGAGCACAGCACTGTATAGTAAAGTTAACATGGATTTTTTTTTTTGGAATGCAGATTTCCTTCAGAATTCTTTGCATAAAGTCCAATTTGCATCATGTGAATTTACATAAAGCAAGAACTATATTTTCTTTGCTAGATTTCTTGTAGAACCATAAATCCAGTCTGTCCTTGATTCCTGATCCAGACACTGTCACCAGCTCATAAGGTGATGGGAATAGGAACCCGAAGGGAAAAAGGTAGGTCTAACATCCTCCAGAATTTTTGAAGATTGAAATGTCCTACTTTAGTCAAAGTCAGTAAGGGAGGTTGGGGGAGAGACCTGGCCAAGGCAGAAGCTAAAGAGACCTGGCCAAGGCAAAAGCTAAGGTCTCTTCTCCCCCAATCCCCTTCCCAGCAGTTCCTCCTTAGGAATATAGGGTAAAGCCACACTTGCTCCAGTTTCTGGAATTGAACCCCTTCTCAGCTTGCTTGATAATTTATAGTTGATCTCTGAGGCATGGCAAAGTTTCTTTGTGCAATATCATTTCAGTTCTCAGTTAGAAGGTTTTTTAGCACTTAGTCTAAGGCATGTGAGTAGCAGGTTAAGACATGTTCTCACCTACTTTAGGTATCAAGTCTAACACTACATCTATATATAAAAACCAACTAACTACACTTAGAGGCTCTCACTAGGTTGGCCTCAAGGTGATGGAGTTCTTAAAGAGCAACTACTAATGTATATAAACAGAAATGCAATCTGCATCAGTGGAGGGAGTTTGCACATTAGTGGAATGATAAATCTTTGAAATATTGAACTATTTTCAAACTACGTATCTAAGAATATAATTGCAACTCATCTCTGTTATATTCATGGGTTCCTGAAGCAGGCAAGGCTGCCCTCTGAGGGGCACTGGAACAATCCAGGGGGGCAATAGTAGCCTTGGGTGCAATTGGGGGGCATTGAATAAAAATAAGTGGGCAGTGGAAGCATAAGGAAAGAAGAGAAGAAAATAACATTTTGAAAAACCATTCTTACATGTTTCATCTGTAGTATAACAGAGTTAAAGTCATAGTGATTACATTATTTTCCAAATAAACACACACAAAATGCAAGTTATAACTGATCAGTGGTCAAATCCACTGACAGGTCTTAACAACCAAGTGTTGGCAGGCTAGTGTGTCACACATTGTTGGGAAGTCCAGAGTGCATTGGCAGGAATATGACTTGTTTACAATATGATACTATACAGTTACATGACACAATATTGCATCATCAAAATTTCAATGCAGGAAAAAAACTCACAAATTTATAATAAATTATTAAATTTAAAATGAGTCATTTTAAAAATATATATATTTTTTGAAATGACAAAGTTTTTTTTAAATTAAAGGGTTAAAGAAAGTAGATTTCCAGGGACAGTGCTGAAAAGCAGGTGGTAGGCCAAATAAGTCTGGGAACCTCTGGTTATACTCCTCTAAGTTTTTCTTTCTCTCATCCCACCACCACTACCTGTTTCATACACCCCCTAGCCATCCAAATTACTGCTTTCCAGGCTTCAATATATAACTGAACACTAGTGGTTTCAAGGAATTTCTCCACAGGTATTTTTAGATGACAATTCCTCAAGCTTTTAAGCCACATGGAGTGTGTCAGAAGACTGCAGCATATTGCCAACTAAGAATTGTCTCTCAGAATCAATATAAAGGATATCATCAGAGAGATTTTGACAAAAAGATGAAGTAGACTGGTTATATAGCAAGAATGAAGATATTCAGTGTACAACTTGTATACTCCAGTGGCTTAAAACAATGTTGAAATACCTAGAGGAAAGTCCCTAGAACATTGGATTGAGGATTTATAGGAGGACGGGTACAAGAGTTACATAGAAGGAAGCTGTGAATAGGTTAAAATTTGTACCACTGGAAGTAGTATCCACATTGATAAGATCACAGAATCCATTGAAATATAGAAGTATTGTTTATATCAGTGTTTCTAATTTTTTTCTCCTGTCCAGACCTGTGATCTAATCAGTGAAAGGAACAGGCTAATGTAGAAACACCTTCTGCCAATAGCCAATTTGTGACTCAAATGTAACATAACTTTGAAAAGTTGTGTGAGACACTGACAAGTCAAACAACTTGCCTATGCTCACATATAGCTAATATGTATCAGAGGCAGGGCTTAAAAACAGGACTTCCCGACTCTAAGGCTGGACCTCTGTCCATCATACTACTCTGTCTTTCAGCTAATTATATCTACAGAAATCCTCTGTAGCTTTTTGTAGCCTTCTCTAATCACTTTCAAGATGCCTTGTATACAATTGGCCCTTAATAAATGTTAATTGATTTGAACTTGATTGAGTTCTTTTGGGGTTCTGTGTTGGCAAGAAAATTAGGTGTCTTATGATATGTGACGTAGAAACAGGTAGATTGGTTAAATTTTTTGGTAAAGAGCTTTTTGTTTATATTGGGTTAACTCACAAGGATATAATAATACAAACCCTTGAAATAAGGTATTTTCAACATGCGGGACGGAGCTTTGTACCTTGTGAAGAGTATCTCCAGGAAAATAATGGAAATGTGATTGCCATGATTATTTGGTGAAACCAAGAAAGTGATTTGATAACTATTACATTTAATTTGTACAGAATCCTGCCTGGAAGTAATTTATAATCCCTGTTGGAAATTTTTAAGTAAATGTTCCGGGAGGCAGCTTCAACTTAATAAGTCCAAAATAGGACTTTTCTCCTTGCCTCTCCCCTCACTCTAATTCCGTTATTTTTGTTGAAGGTACCACCACCCCAGTAATCCAAACTCACAAACTCATCCTTGACTTTTCATTCTCCCTTAGCCTCCTTCTCCACATCCAATCAGTTATCCAATCCCCTTGACTCTGTGTTCACAAAGCTCTCGCCTCGGTCTCCTTTTCTTCACCCCTATGGCTCCGACCCTAGTGCATCACCCCTCGCCTGAACTCTCACAATAACTTCATGAGTTCTCTCCAGCCTCAGACATTTGATACTTACCGGCTGTGACCCTGGGCTTAACCCCAATTGCCTCACCAAAAAAAAAAAAAGTTCCTTTAGAGTTGGTATATAGACAGTTCTCATTTTACATCCTCCATGTGACTGACCATCTCTCCCCCTCACTCTGTAAGCTTCAGTGGCTCCCTCTTGAATAAAATACAAGCCCCTCTGGCTCCAACCTACCCGTCCAGGATTATTGTACATTACTCTGCTTCGTGAACTCTACATCCCAGATACACCAGCCCGTTTCCTGTTCTCCATACTCAATCTTGCCCTTGTATCTCCCTAGTACTGATGCCTGGCACATTGTAGGTACTAAACAAATGTTTGCTGAATGAATCCAGTTGGGAGAGATTGGGAAATTAATATTTAAACATATACAAGATGGCTGCCTTTCATTAATTTCCAAAACAAATGTCAGGCACAAGCATCAAAACCTATCGTGGTTAAAAAACAATGTGCTCTCTAATTAAAAAATTATGATGATTAAGCATACCTGAAGAGGTTGTAAGTGGGGTGGGAGAGGATCCCTTCAAGAGTTTGAAGAACTATTATCACATAGAAGAGGAAACTGAGTTATTCTGCTTCACTCCAGTGGGGCAGAACTAGGTTCAATGAATGGAAGCTGTAGAAACATAAATTTCTGCAAAACGTAGGGAGAAATTTCCTAAGAATCAAACCTATCCAAAGACGGAAAGCAGTGTCTTTGGAAGGAATGAAAGTCTCACTAAAGGCTAGATGACCATTTGTTGAAGATGTTCTTGGTTAGGTACAGATTGAATTCGATGATTTCTGAGGTCTGACTGAAATTCTGTAATTCTATGAAAGCGGTATTTGCAAATTGCCTCTCAGTGCTTCTCAGCTTATACATGCAAACACACGACTGCCCACAAGAATTAGGACATGACACTAGGGCACCCAGCATCTAGCCTCAGTTCTTGGATTGCCAGACCCCTGTTTTGCCACTTGTACAGAATTATTTATCTGTGCTGACCCACTGATCACTGTGCTAAACTTCATCTAGAATCCACTTCTACTCATCTCCTCTCATTTTATAGGAGGCCTTGGTCACTGACCCCAGCAAGTTTGCTTGGAAACCATTTCCTATTTATCCTTTCCTATTTTATCTGAATCTTTGGACTCTTACTCTGGTCTCTTTATTTTGAATCTGCTTCTAACAATTCCCTGTTGCTTGTTTGGTACACTTGAACTCTGATCTTACCTTGTGATCTGAACTTACAGTACTCACACACCCCTTCCTTGAATATCTGACTTGCCATTCATGACCCTTTACCAACTGAGTTCTTTCAGACATTCCAGTTTAACTCTACTTTCAGTCCTGGTCCTTCCTGGCCTTCCTGGCCTTGCAACCACTTATGACTCATTGTTGACGATGGCGCTAGGATCCAACATTGATTCACTTCTGTCTCTCTCCTTTTCATTTGAATGTTAGGTCATTTAACTTTATTTTCTCTTGCAGTTCATCACTATCATTATTTATCACCCCACAGGAATGACTTCTACCTTCTCAGGTGACTTTAGCACTTGAATTACATTTTCCCTCCCTATTCAAATTTTTACTCTCAGCCACAGATATTTTTAATGCTTACATCAGTAATCCATCTGACTCCTCCACATCCCCTTGAAGAGTCTTCATCTCTTCTATGTTTTATCCTTATTCCATAGCTGTTGCCTACCACTATGTCTGTATAAGATAACCTACTCTACTTTGGGGTTTTAGTCCCCTATATTCATCAGCTAAGAACATATCTCAATCAATCAATCAAGGACTTATTCTAAAATCTTTGAATGATTGAGTGAGACTCTTTTCAACAGACAAATTTTTAGGACTTAATGATGTAGGGTGATTTTGACCCCACCCTTACATCTGTATCCTAGATCATCCTATCAATACTGTTTTACCTTCAAGTTCTAGAACTAAAACGCTTTCTCTCTAATTACAACTTTCTTATCTGTCCTCTCTCAGTCTTCACACTCATTCCAGCTATTGCTCCTTACCAACACCAGGGCTTATAATCACTCCACACCCACTTTTAACTAGGTGGAATAGTAGATAGAGTCCTGGACCCGGAGTCAGGAAGACCTGAGTTCAAGTCAGGTCTAGCTATGTCATCCTGGGGAAACCAGTTAACTTCTGTCTATCTCAATTTCTTCATCTCTAAAGTAGGGATGATAATAGTACCTACCTCCCAGAGTTCTTGTGAGCATAAAATGAGAGAATATAAATGCTAACTATTAAATTAAAATTTTTAAACACTAGCTATATAAATGCTAGCTATTATTGTCATTGTTGTTGTTCCTTGATGTCAGGGACTACTTGAGGTTTGTATGTTTTTTCCTCCACGCTTTGTGTAAGGCACTCAATAAACAGTTATTGAATTAACTCAGAAAACAAGGAATTAGGAGCTGGAAGAGAACCTAAAAACCCTCTACTCCCACTCCCTCACATTAGAGATGAAGAAACTCACCCCAGGGAGATTAAATGATTTATCCAAGATCACACAGGTAGTCAGTGGCACCGATGGAGTGGAGTCATGTGTCATGACCCCAAATCTTTAGTGCTTTCCATTGTACCAACTGCCCTAATTGAGATGTCCATTGTCAACTAGTCAGAAACTTGGATATGATTTCTCATAGCACAACTTCTAACTTCAAAACCAAGTAAGCATTAGATACTTAGAGAAGGCATCTTCTTTAGCCAAGTCTTGTCCAAATTCTTTAAAATCATTCTTCTTAGAAAAAGAAACATTACCCCCTCTTCCCCAAGCAGATGATAGCTGTTTATTCTGACTGAACTGCCCTTACTGATTAAGGAATTATGCCATAGAAATAGTCCTCACTCCCACCTCACCAACCTTCCCTATCTTGTTTCCTGCCTTGATTACATGGTCAGCTTCAGCACAGTTACCTTCACCATGACACTAAACTCTTTTATTCCTTTACCTGTTACTTATATCTACCATGCCAATCTCTCACTCCAAAGGTTTATTTCCTTTGTCCCTAGACCCAGATAGCAGAAAATTGTTAATGAAAAATATGCATACTTCTATTACAAATTCACATTATCCAACTTCAGTGACAGCCTCCTATTTATTTACCTTTTATACATCATTGGAAGGAGAGGTTCAGCTGGGGGAGGGGAACACCTCCCCCAGTATCTCCTTGACAAAGTGCGAACTCTTTGAAATAATTATGAACTCCCTTTGTCCTGGGTCCTTATTTCCTTGCTGATAAGATAGACCCTTTATTCTAGCATTGACTCAAGGTCCATCTTGTTGCAGTAACAAAGAGTATCAATGACATTGATGATGAAGTTCCTAGCTGAATTTTTTTTCACAGGATTGGGCTTGGCCAGAACCAAGATTAGTCATTCTGAGGAGTGGGACAGAGAAATGTTACACATAGTGATGGACAAAGTTCCCTGGAGAGAGGTGTAAGCATCTAAACGGCCCTTCAAGGGACCTACAAAGCACATCCCACAAGAAAAGAAACCTGTCCCAGATGTAGAAATAGATATTTCTGGAAGAAGAAACTACAGACAAAGATCATGAAAGAAGAAGGATTGATGTAGCAGAGAATCAGAACATGGTGGTGAAAACAGGATCTCTGCCTTCACTGATGAATGATCCTGTCAACTATAGAGCTACCCCTTAGCCATCCTGAGTTCTTTCCCATCTGCAGGCTCCTCATCCAGCCTACTATTATAAGACTTAAACTTGTGAAGCAAAATTCACAAGTACAACATGCCAAAGGAGTAGCTAAATAGCCATTTGTCTGAAAAAGATCTGGGTGTATTAGTGGTCTGAAAGTGCAATATGAATCAGCAGTATTATTACGGCCACTGGCAAAAAGGCTAATTCAATCTTAGGTTGCATTTAAGGAAAACATGGTGTCCAGAACTGAAAGGAGGCCACCCAGTCCAACCCATATTTGAAGGGAAATCCCCTCTACAGCATTCTCAATACATGGTCACCCAACCTTTCCTTGAAGATCTCTGGTGAGGAGCAATCTCCCAAGGCATTCCATTATGAAATAACTCTAATTGTTATTTTTTTACAACTTCTACCCCTGGGAAGGGGATAGTCCTGTTATATTTTGCCCACTTCTAGAGGATTATGTTAAAGTCTTAATGCTACATTATAGAAATAACATTGATAGTGAAGGGTCTCAAATTCTCAAGTAGGTTGAAGAAACTGGGGGTATTTAGCCTAGAAAAGAGAAGGATCAGAAGAGACATGATAACTGTTTTCAAATATTTGAAGGGCTATCAGGTGGAAAGCATTTACATATATGATGTCATTTGAACAACTCTGTGGAGTAAGTGCTATTATTGTCCTATTTTATAAATGAGAAAACTAAGGCTAAGAGAAATTAAATGTTTTGCCCCATATCAGACAGCTAATAAGTGTTCTAGATAGGCTCTGAGGGCTCTTTCTATTCTGAAATTCTCTAGATGACTATATTGACTCCGGAGGAGACAGAGGCCTACCACAGGGAAAGGTTACTTAACTTTTTTTTAATTAAAATTTTTTTTTAATTTTGACAAATGCTAAAACTTAAATACATAATAAGAAAAGAAAAAGAAACATTATAAACTTAAATATAAAATAATAAAAAAAGTCATGTGCACAGAACACAAGAGAGGATTCAAATTATATAGTGATAATTTTTCATTTCAAGAAAGCCAGGTTACTCAATTCTTTGTCCTGTGTTTGAGCAGATAATTTCAGAGACTGAAGAAGTGATTGACTAATTAGGTAGCAAGGTGGCTCAATAGAATGAGTGTTGAACTTAGAGTCAAGAAGACCTGAGTTCAAATCTTACCTCAGACACTTACTAGCTATATGACCTTGGAACACTTAATGTCTCTGAGCCTCTGTTTCCTTGTTTGTGAAATGGCTGTAATAATCACACCTAGTTCACAGGTTTGTTGTGAGGACCAAAGGAAATCACATATATAAAGCATTTTGTAAACCTTAAAGTGCTATATAAATGCTAGATATTATTATCTTTCCTGCTAATTCCCAAACATTTAGGAGTAGATGCCCTCTAATGTATAATTACATGGCAATTGGTAACACTTTTCAACTCACAAGTAACAGCAAAGTGCTTCACATAAATTACATATTTGAGTGTGGTTTCTTTAAAAGCATTGCTCTGCCAGGTGGGTCCCAAAGTGATGAAGAAGAGTATTGGAATGAAACTAATTCCAATGTTTTTCCTGGGGCCTGTGATGGATTCCCACATTTTATCAGTTCCCACCTCTATGGAGGGCAGGTACCAGTGAATCTTTAGTAGCACAGCATCTTCGGCAGAGTGAAATTTAAGACTATAACATTTTTGCTCACACAAAGGAAAAAACCTACATCTACATCACTTAGCAAATTCTTACTTTTCCTTTTGGAAGTACAGCTGGCCACACACACATGAACAATCTTAAGTGAACTCAGGATTATCTTTGGAACAACTCTGCCTTAGCCACATTTAACACCCTCAGTGCTGCCTTAGACACAGATGTCTATTATCTGCCCAGGGAGCCTATACTAGGCCATCTTTGATAAGAAGCCTAAGAATAACAGATCTTCAAGAACCTTTCAAGGTAACTGTCATCTCAGGGTAGGGAGCTCAATCCATAAAAATGTTAATTATCTTGAAAATGAGAATGACCTTGGAAAAAGCTACCATGATCTTAGAGTGTATGTATTGAGGCAAGGCTGGAGAACATGCGGCTTCAAGGCCACATGTGGTCCTCAAGTGTGGCCTTTTGACTGAATCAAAACTTCACATGTGTCCTCAAAAAGAAGAGAAAAAAATGTTGAACTATTAACAGGCCAAGTGATAATGATCTACACCAAAGAAACTGACTTTGGGCAAAGCCTAAGTCCTATCCAGCTCTAAATCCATCTTAAATTGAAAGCAAGAAAGATTTATATGCTTAATACAAATGTTTCACTCACTAAGGAAAACTCCAAAATGGATATTGCATTTGCTATTTCAGCATAGAATACATTATATATGGATCCATGTTTCTTGACATATAGATTTTAGCAGTTTTTATTAAACTATTAATTATAATTTTTTAAGACAGTCAGGTGGCACAATGAATACAGCACTGGATCTGGAGTCAGCAATTGAGACAAATCTGGCTTCACATTCACATTTAGACACTTAGTAGTTATATGACCCTAGGTAAGTCACCAAACCTCAGTCTGTCTCAATGTCCTCATCCATAAGATGTGGATAATAGTAGTACCTACCTCCCAGAGTTGTTCTGAAGCTCAAATGAGATAATATTTGTAATGTACTTTGCAAATCTTCAATCACTATATAAATGCTAGCTATTACTATTATAAATGCTAGCTATTATAAATCAAAGCTCTTTCAGCCACCAAACTATTTCCCTTATATTCCTTATATTCCTCACAAATTGATTTTTCTCTTCTCTTTTATGCAAAAGTACTTTTTCTTCCCCTTTCAGCCACTAAACCTCTCCTTTCCTAAAGGAGAGTCTCATACTTCCTTTAAGAACACAGTTCATTTGTTCCAGTAAGAAAACCTGCTTCTCATGAGTAGCTTTGTTTTAAACTAACTCTACTAGTGGCAAGACCTTGATCCAACTGCTACATTAGCAGAGGAGGAAGAATTAGAGGTACCATTCTAGTATTTTATTTGCCTACTTTATCTGATTATTTAAAAGCTCTTAGCACAGTGCCAGGCATAGAGCAGGCACTTAATAAATGTCTATTTACTAAATTATTGAATTACTGAATCAAATTATTTAATGTACTTCAACAGAACCATACCTAGAGTTTTTTCACAGCATGGGGAGTAGGGAGAAATGGTGAAGAATGTTATTATTATGGATGCAGTTGCACTGGACATTGTTGGCCAACCCAAAAGGAGTCTGTCCATTGCCCTTACAGGGGTTGTGGAAAGGAAGATGAGAAAGGAGGAATGCAGGAAGGTGGCAGGCAGATCATTGTGTGAGTGGTAATTGTGAAGCCAGATGCATCCCCTCAATATTATTCAGTAGGAGACCATTCCCCATGAGTTACAGCATAACCCAATGAATGACTTGTCTAGAGATATAACCATCTTACCCAGACTGTACAAAGATCCTATGGATGAAAGGCCATAAGCTGTTTTATTTCCACAAGGAAATTGATGTGGTTCTACTAGCCCCATGAACCAGTCTGTGAGAATCACTGTTGCAATGACCATTTGCTTACTGGACCATTATTTTCTTCCTGCAAGGCCTTAATATTTCCAAGAAAGGTAGCCAGAGCCCAATCATTAGAGTGCAATATTCTGAGTCTGCAACTGTACAGTCACCTTCAGGAACAAAATTTTTCTCTTCTCAAACTCTAAGGATACACGGGTCCTGGTATATGACATGGCTTAAAAAGTTAGAGTCAATAAGCCCTGGTGAATGGGGGTACCAATAATAGAAACTTACAGTAAAAGTCATAAAAACACAATATATGATCTTATATGCAAGGAAGCATAGTCTGAGTTCAGGAATAATACCAGGACTCACAGGACAAAATTAGGAAAACAACACTGAGGGAAGAGTATTGTGCATCAAACAGTGACAATTTGCTTCATGTAAGAAATAAGCCCCAAGGAATATCATTTTATAGGTAATGCTTCTGGATAAATATTTCTAGTAAGCACCACTTTCCTCTCTATATGTGTTGTCTCCCTCTATTAGAATATAAGCATCTTGAGGGCAAGAACCACCTTGATTTTATATTTGTATTCTCAACTTAATATGGTGCCTGGCACATGTTATGTCCTTAACAAATGTTTTTTTCCCCCAAAGGATAGGTACCTATACTTTCCTAATAATAGACCTGAAGACCAGGCAGCTGTGCAGAAACCCTTACAAATAACCTACTGTCCTCTCTCTCTTCTCTCTCTCTCTCTCTCTCTCTCTCTCTCTCTGGATGGATAGATAGATAGATAGATAGATAGATAGATAGATAGATAGATAACCTATATATCTTCAATTAAAAGGAGTGGCAGGCATTAAAGAAGTACCCAACCCTTTCTATTTTCTGGAGACATTTTTTGTGCCAAAACAACAGGAATAAAATTAAAAGACATGACCCTTTAGGATTGATGCCCCCTCCATTTCATCTTGGATAGGGTTTAAGAAGCCAAGGTAAATACAAAACTAGATCAGTGGGTTGTGTATAAATTAATTTAGGTCTGCTCTGGGATAAATGGAAAACAAGCCTTTATAATTACTAACAATATATTTGCTTACCTGAGCACGTATTGTATACCCATAGTTAAAGGAAAGCTCCTTGAGAGCAGGTACTGAATCATAGAATTTTCAAAATGAAAAGGACATCTAACCTCTACTCAAAAGGAGTCCCCCCCTATAACATACTCAACAAATGTGCCTGAATAGTTCCAGTGAGGAGGAACTCATTAACTCCTAAGGCAGCCCATCCCACTTTTGGACCATCCTAATTGTTAGTAAAATGTTCCTCCCATCAAGCCTAACTTTGTCTCTTTGCAGCTTCTACACATTGTTTCTACTTCTTTCTTCTGGGACCAAACAGAATAAGTCAAAATCCTTTTGCACCTGAAATCCTGCAAATACTTGAGGACAACTATCATGTGCTCCCATGAGTCTTCTCTTTATCCAGGTGATGCTTCCCAATTTCCTTCAACCAGTCTTCCTACCACATAAACCTGAGGTTCTTCCTAATCTGTGGCACCCAGAACTTAACATAATACTCCAGGTGTGACATAACTTGGGCAGAATATCAAAGGACTGTGGTCCCCTTTTTCTTGGAAGCCATGCCTTTGGTTGGGTTTGATTTTGGGATTTGGGAGGGAGCAGGAGGGAACAACACATTGTGAATTTATATTGAGTTTTAAGTCCACTAAATTCATAGATCTTTTCTTGAAATAGCTGCTGTTCATGCTCCCCTGCTGCCCTGCTCCACCACTGAGGCCCCACCTGCTACACCAAGTCCAGACCCCTGCCTCTACAGCCCCTACATCCCCAGCCCTGGCCAGAAGTCCTTCACCTTCATCTCCTTTCAGCAAGGCAAACATGAAGCAAGTGGATGTCCCAACCCAGAGTGAGGCCTTTGAGATCTTCACTGATCACATCCCCACCCTCCAGATGCTAAAGCCTAGTGTGGTGACTGTGCATGCTGAGGATGGCATCACCACCAAGTATTTCATGAGCAGTGGTTCAATCACAATGAATGCAGATTCCTCTGTGCAGCTGCTGGCAGAAGAAACCATGTCTCCAGATATACTGGACCTGGTGGGTGCCAAATCCAACTTGGAAAAGGACCACTCAGAACTGTCAGGGGTATCAGATGAGGCAGCCCAGGCCAAGGTTCAGATCCAGATAGAAGCCAATGAAGCCATGGTGAAAGTGCTCAAATCATGAACTAGGGAGCCATCAAAGGGAGTGGCCTGTTCTATGGAGTCACCTTGAGCAATGAGAGCAGGAAATATCCAGGAAGAAGGAGGATGCCTACCCCAAGACCCCCACCTTTCCCCAATTCCTCCCTCCTCCCCCAGTGAGAGATTGAAAACCAGAAAGGTCCTTGGGGAAGGAAGGAAGGAAGGAAGGAAGGAAGGAAGGAAGGAAGGAAGGAAGGAAGGAAGGAAGGAAGGGAGGGAGGGAGGGAGGGACAAAGAAAGAAACTTCTCCACCATGCCTCCCCTATCTTTTATGAAGATTTTTTATGATGGTAGTTTTTTAATCTAAATATAGTGTTTTATATTTATTGCCAATGAATTTGATCATATTGGATTCAGCCAAATGGCCTAGACTTACAAGATCCTTTTGGATCCTAACTATGTTAGCATCCCTAAAGATGAATGTACCATCTATGCCTTTATCCAAGTCTTTGGAAAAATGTTAAACAGCCTGGGCCAACCACAGAACCCTGGGGTTCTCCCCTGAAGACCTCCTGCCATATTGACATTGCTCTATTAACAACTCCTCTTTGAATTCAGTCATTCAACCAGTTTCAAATCCATATAGCATTACCATCTAGCCCCCATTTTTCCATCTTCTTCACAAAAATAATGAGGCACCTTTGCAGCTGCTTTAGCTAAAATCTAAATAAATTATACCTACACCATTCTCTCTCTCTTTTTTTTTTGTGAGGCAATCAGGGTTAAGTGACAGGGTCACACAGCTAGTAAGTTTCAAGTGTCTGAAGCTGGATTTGAACTCAGGTCCTCCTGACTCTAAGGCTGGAACTCTATCTACTACTGCACCACCTAGCTGCCCTCTCCACCATTCTCTTGATATTAGTTTAGTAACCCTGTCCAAAAAGGAAAGAGGTTGTGTGGCATAACTTACTCTCCATGTAGCCATGAGGCTCTTTGTAATCACTATTTCCTTTCCTAGATGTTAACTAAAATTGTCTTTAATGCCATGTTCCAGAATTTTCCCAGGAATTGAAGTTAAACTCATTGGCCTAGCTGGCAGATGCTATTCTCTTGCCTTTTCTGAAAATTGGGATATACACCCTTCTCCAGTCTTTTAGTGCCTCATTCCCCAAGATCTTCCAAATATCTTTGACAGCAGCTCATCCCCCACAGGCTAAGCCAGGTCTTTTGGCCCCTGAGGATATGGTTCACCTAGGCCATTGGAGTGACTTGGAATCATCAATGGCAACTAGGTGTTCTCTTATTCTCTCCTTACTTATCTTGGGAACTAATTCCCTCTTAGCCATCTTTGTTCAGTTATTTCTAATTTGGTGGCCATTCTCATTCTATATAGCAGAGGAAAACTTTAAAAAAGCAAAATAAAAATTGAGAAGTTCTTCCTTACCTTCATTGTCAGATATCATCATATCGTTAGTAGTCTTATATCTTCTTTGGTCCTCATCTTTTTCCCCAATACAATAAAAAAAAAAAGAAAAACTTTTTTTTTAACTCTCCTTGCCATCCTCAGCCCATCCTGGACTTTAACTTTCCTAACACCATTCTTTGAGGACCATGCCATGTTCTTATATTATCTTCTGTTACTGGTCTTTGTTCTATCTTCTGTAGATATCTTTTAAAAAATGTAAGCTAGTTGGTGAATTCCTTGGGTATCCACAACTCCTATTTTCCCACCTAGTTAGTAAAATAGCTAGCATTTATATAAATCTGCAAGGCAGTATGCTAAGCATTTTAGAAATATTATCTCCTCTGATCCTCACAACAATCCTGGCTGGTAGGTGCTACTATGATTTCCATTTTACAGTTGAAACTGAGACAAGTGATTTGCCCAAGATCACAGAGCTAGTTTCTGAGGCCAGGTTTGAATTCAGGTCTTCCTGACTCCAGGTACAATACTCTAACCACTGTATCACCTGACTGCCTAGGGAGAATTGTTTTCCTTTGAGTCTTCAGAATTTTATCCTCAAGTTTCCCATTCCTCCTAGACTGACTTCCATGTGTAATTTGAGTCCATAAGATCCCTATTATCCTTTCTCTGAATATTTTGCCAGAAACTAAGGCATATGCCAGGTCATATCAAGCTTTCCTCTCTCCTCTAGCACAGTTTCTAGGAGGCAAGGTCACTTCTCCCAAAGGTCCTTGTTTCCTTTTTGTATTTGAGTTCCAAGCACCCATCACAGGGCCTTGGCTAAAGTGGGTCTAAGTATGTGTGTAAAGACATTAAACCTGACAAACACTCCTGCCACAAGGCAGCACTTTATCAATGAGGAAAATTTGCTGGATCAACATTATCAGCTACCTCACTGACATTTTAACCTTTTCTCATCAGAAAGAGGAATTTGGACATCAAGTAACAAGTTTGCCCCAGTGGTTATTGCTGAATGGGCTGTATTGTAAGATAGAGAAGTGTAGATTCCACCTGTCACCACTTGAGAATTTTAGCATTTCAGTTTTGCCTGGTAGGCCCTCAGCTGGATCCATCGTACCTACAGGACATCTATGGCGGGTCCCACCTAGGGGACTTGGAACCTACAAATATATTTTTAGGAACGAAAAACTTTTATCACCAATTTAGCCCTGGCTGGCTCCTTGCCATTACCTCTACTCAAGTGATATTCCAATGCATCATTTTATCATAAAGGTGACCTGGATAATCAAATGTTTCACCAATAAAGCATAAGCATACAGAAGAGACATTATTCACTATGCTCCCTAACCCCTCATCTAAGCAATAATCACCCTCAAAATAGATCTAAAATACAGAGGCATTCAGATTCTATCTATACAACCTTACAAAACCAATTAACAATGAAAATTACAGCCAACCCAGTTATTTGGGATCTTATATACCAAAATAACTTCCATGGATTGCCTGAATTCAAGCCTTTCTTTTAAGCAAATTCAAACAAATTTTATTATGAGAGATAGTGTGTCATAATGAATAGAGTTCCAGTCTTGAAGCCATGAAGACCTAGTTTCAAGGCCCCATTATGATATGCAATGACTGTGTGATCCTAGGAAAGTCACTTAACCTCTAGGTTCTCTAGGCCAGTGGCACCAAACTCGAATAGAAATAGGGGCCTTAGTTTATCTATTCCTAAGCATCCTGACAGGTGCATATTGACTTAGTTTTTAAATGTAATGTTATCTATATTTCACTGTATTTTTATCTATTCCATTAAATATTTCTCAATTATGTTTTAACCTGGTTTGGGTCAAACTTGGGAATGCATGTAGGGTGAGATGCATGCTTGACCCCTCCATTCTGGGCAACTCTCTGAGACTTTAAGTTGCAAAGAAATTGCTGATCTTCAATAGGGAGTTTCCTCATTCAAGAGTTATCTATCCCCATGAGATCACAGGATCCTGCCTTGAAGTCTTGACCTTTACTAATTTTACAATTCCATCTGCCCATCCCCAAAGCACCCAACATTCCAAGCTAATATTTGCCCTTGCTAATGGGTCAGTCCAACCCTGACCTTGAAAAATAGTCAGAAGAAAGACAAAAAGTCAATACCATTTAGCACAGTGCCCAGCACATGGTAGGTACTTAATATGTATTTATTGATTGATTAATCTTTTATCTATTCAGTTCATTCTGGTTACTACATGTCTGAAAATGATATGGTTCTGGTCTTTATATGTGCATTCATGGCTAATTGATCGACTAACATTTATTAATCTGGAAGATGAACTCCTAGTACCTCTAGCCACTGACAAGATGCATTTAGGATGCAGAAACCACTGACATTGTAGTGCCACATTTAACTTACCAAGTTATTTTATCAGTGTTTTGGTTAATGTAAATATGGTAGGAATCCTTATCTAATAATTTTGTAATAAATGTCTTTGCTGTAGGATTTTAGACATCTAAGGATTAGACTGGAATCTATGATTACATCTTCCTCATCCTCCAAATCCATTCAGCTGTTAAGTCCTGTCCATCCTACCTCTATGACACCTTTCATACCTATCAGTCAGTCAATAAACATTTATTACCACACCTACTGCGTGGCAGGCACTGTGCTAAACTCTGGGGATACAAATATGAAAAAGAAAAACAGTCCCTGGCCTCAAGTAGCTTACAATCCATACCCACCAGTGAAATGAAGAGATGGCTGACCTGAGTGCCCTCTTAAACTGTAGGCTTTGGAAAGAGCTCTTTGTCTGTTCCTTTTTCTCCCCTCACACCACAACCATCTTATTTCAGACCCTCATTACCTCTTGCCTGCACCATGACAATAGCTTCCTATTTAGGCCTTCTGCCTCTGGTTTGTCTTCTCTCTGATCCTTCTTCCACAGCTGACAAACTGATATTTCTTAGGCACAGGTCTGGCCATGTTGCTTACTACCTGGTGCCTTTTAGTGGTTCTTTATTGACAGTAGAATAATATACAAACTTTTCTCTTTGGCATTTTAGGATGACTATATATTTTTCTTCCTTTGCTGATGTCATGCTCCATACAAATTGATCTACTTAGTGTTTTCTACATGCAAATGTCCATGCCTTTATATTTTTGCACAATATTTGTCCCTCTGCCTGGAATGCCCTCTCTCCTCATCTCCACCTCTCGGAAACCCTGTGTCCCTTCCAGACTAATCTCAAGTACCACTGCCTTTAAGAGACCCTTCCTCATCCTTCCCATCTTTAGTATTCCTCTCCCATGTCCATAATTGCTTTATGTAAGGTGGAGGCTGCAGGGGAGGGGAGAAGATGAGAGAAAAGTGGATCAAGGGAGTCAGGATCAATTTGAGAAATTCCCAATTAACCTGATGAGATTAGAGTTCGAGAGAAATGTCCAGCAACAGCTGAAGGGATACCGGCATGCCACTGGCACCTTGCTGGTAGCACACAGGGAATTCCTAATGATTGACAGATTGGGAATTAGCCATCCCTCCTCAAATCCGATCTGATCAAATTCTAACCTTCCCCTCTTACATTTCCAGCTCCATTTCCCTTGCACTTTCTTCAAAAGTGAGACAAGGGTGTGGAAAGGGATTTCTCTCTCATTGCAATGGATTATTCTCCAGTGTCTGAAAGGAGGGCTGAATGGAATTTGTCAAAAATCAGATGGATAGTTCTTGCTATCGCTTAATGATTGATTTTAACATGATATTGGGCAAACTGGAACCTGCTCAAGCATATCTAGAAAAGGTATTTCTCAATATGTCTACTATGTATGTATGCATAAATGTGTATAAGTATGTATAGGTATGTATGTACGGTATAATAATAAGAAAAATGGACTCATCAGTAGACTTCTCAAGTCTGCCACTAACTAAGCTATATACCCTTGGTTAAACCTCTTGACTTCTCTGAACCTCAATTTCCTCATTGGTTGTGATGGAGTATGGGCCCAAGCTGAGACCTTCACCCCTTCCTCCAAAAAGAATTTGGGTCCCATTTGTCTACAAGCCCCAGAAAACCCTTAAACTTTCTTTAACCTCACTCTGATCTCTAACAATTACCTGAGACTATACTCCACTCAATGGCTTTTCCTTATCGACTCTCCCGATCCATCTTTGAAAACTTAATGAAGCCCTAGAACATTTCCTACCTTTGATCTTATCCAGACCCCATTCAAACCTCTGCCTTCAAGTTCCCTTCATTATCTATTCCCATTGTCTATTCAACCTCCCAGACATTCCAATAAGAATTCTCCCTAAACTCACCCCAGCTTCAGGATCTTTCTCCCAGCCCCTCCTCCAAACATCCAAAATTATTTGAGTGTATATAAGATCCATCCTGGCCTCCATTTAAACACTGAGATTTTGCTTGTGCTTGTGCTTGTGCTTCCTTAAGAGTCTGGCCTGTATGATTTATCTCTAATAAAAAACTTTGTCGCTAGCTGAAAGAAGATTTGGGTCAAATTCTTTTGGACAGGACCTGCATGTCATGATTTGGGGGTTCCAGCACCCCTAAACCTCTAGACCTCATTATTTGGACTAGCTAGATGATCTCTATGGTCTCTTGCAGCACTAACATTTCTAAGAATCTATTATTTTTCGTTAGTTTCTTCCATCATTAAATCACACTCTCCAAACTAGAATGGACCTTTCAATTATGTCTTAAAAATAGAAAATAATCTTTTTATGTCATATTTATAATCATCATCCAGACATGATAAAGAAATTATAACTAAATGGAACAATTTTCCATTTGAAGGTATGTTAGTCTAATTGTCAAAGCTGTCCTACTAAGAAATTTTAGACCCCACCCTCGTCTCCAGGCTTGGCACTGGTATATTGCCCAGACCCTGGCCCTAGATGGAGTGACAGGGTTGCTACCTTGAGTGATAACAACCAGCCCATCTGCCCATGCTGAAAGCCCATTTATACCTGTTCATTTTCTGCTCGTTTTAGTTTAAAGACCTTTTACAGAAGAGAGAACATATTGTTGCTTCCCTGAAGAAACTGTGTGAAAAAACAAGACCATTTCTAACACTGTCAAATTGAAATGTGACATTTCCAAAATTTCCTCTGCGTGTCATATTTTTTTTTTTTAAATCGTCACTGCTTGCCACTGGAATGGTCATTATTTTGGCAGCAAAAGAATTACCACATGGTTGCAAAGGCCAATCTTGGTCTCCATTGTAAGCAAAACTGACAAGAGGACCATTCTATACATGAATGATACTGTAATAAATCATACAGAAAGTCATTATTCACGGGGCAATGCTTGCTTTTATTCAAAGAGCAACAAGGCAATTTGCGCAACTTACTAATGCAATAAGAGCTAGCATTTAGTTAGTGTTTTAAGATCGCCAAAAGTGAAGCTGGTGACTTTGCACAGCCTGCCCTCACTTGAATCCAATTCACTTGCATGTCATGTCATCACCTCCCTGATGTCATGGTCCTATTAGAGAATGATAGACAAACAACAACCCCTGTGAGTAGTTATAGGAGCTGCCCCAGTGGGGACCCAAGTGGAACTGGCCAGTTGGGCAACACAGTTCCTTCCTTCTTTCCTTCTTTCTTTCCTCTTTCCTTCCCTCCTTTCTTTCTTTTCCTTCCCCTCCCTTCTTCTCCCCTTCCCTGCCTTCTCTTCCTTCCTTTCCCTCCCCTCTGTCCACATAGGGTATCATACCCTTACCTGCAGGTGCTCTGCCCAAAGGAATATAAATTTTGATCACAGAAACTTCTCAAGATATGTTGGGGCTTAAGGCCTAGATTGTTTTCTTAAGGACCATGCCTTAAACCCAAATAACTCTGTCTGTCATAGATTGACCAACAATAGGTCCCAGGCCAAGCCTGACTTGGTCATTGTTTCAGACCCGTTTAGCTCAGAACGAATGTAAATAGCAATTATTTCTATTTTGGCCAGAAACCCTGAGGGTCTTCCCCTCCCAGATTTTTTTTTCTAGGTAAAGAGGCCATTCTCTGCTTCATTTCTTACCTAGCCTTAATCACTGAATGGGTCTTGCCTCAGTCAAACTGACACCTGTTAAAGACCTTAGCTTAAAAAGGCCAAGGTCCCCCCCTGCATCCAGGGCCATCTCCAGTCATCTTGATTTTTATCTCACCATTGGACCCAGATGGCTCTGGAGAAGAAAATGAGGCTGCTGACTTCACAGAGCCCTGCCTCACTTAACTCCAATTCACTTACATGTCATGGCATCACCTTCCTGATGTCATAGTCCTCTTCAAGAATGAAGAACAAACAACGACAAGATCAGAAAAGCACTTCAGACAGTGGGAGGGAGGTGCTGGGATTGTCTCTTTTACAGATAAGAAAACTGAGATTCGGAGAGCTTAGGTGACTTTTCCAGAATCACACAGATAGTAAGTGTCTAGGGTGGATTCAGACAAATCTTCCTAACTACAATTTCCACGTTCTATTCACTATGCCACATAGCTGCAGTGCAATATGATGAGAGTTGACTGGAACTATCAGTCTCCCACTTCAAAAAAGGGAATAAATGCCCTGACAGGGCAAAAAGGACAGTAAATGGGTTATTTTTTGCTTGTTGGCTCAAATGCAGAACAAGAAGTTGTGTGTCCTTTTTAAACAATGGTTAATGTTAAAAGAATAAAAGAATAAAGCGCCTCAACTGGAATCATGTCTCCCTAGATATCTGTTTCATTGCTAGTTATTTTAATATGTGATTCATTCATTCCAAGCAAAGAAAATTAAGGTAATTCTCTGGAGGGTTTAGTTTATGCTGAATTAAAATAAAACAGCACATTATTAGTCATATAAGGTAACTTTCAAAAGGATATTGAAATAAATTTTTTTCTCCTATGCTCCTTCGCAAAACCTCTATGAAATTTTACAGCTATTTTTTCCTCAAAAAATTAAGTAATATACTCTAAGCATGTGATTCATAAAATAACCTTCGATGTAGCCAATAAAATAAAAATGAGATTCTGCAAACAGACTTTGCATTTACTTTTAGAAATACAATAGAACTCTATTATGACACATCCTGTCATTATACTCTTAGAAAATATAGTGATTTGGTTGCTGCAAAGTAATAATTGCTAGATGTACCAGCTCCACCCAGTCCATTTCAACCTTGCTCAAAGGATTTGAAGACACCAGTGATATGGTAGGGTTTGACAGTGGTGGCTCTGCGAGCAACCAAGAAGCAACTTTAGAGGAAGGGAAGGGTTCAGATAGGACCATGCCTTACAACATGTGAATGACTCAGGTTATGCATATGCTCCCTAACCGCACATGTGTCCTGGCCGTAAGTGCTCCTTACATGTGTCTTTCCATGCATCTTCCTCAATTACAAGTGTTCCCAGCATAGTTTCCTTCTCCCACAGGTAGATGTCATAATTTGGGGGAAGACTCTGCCTTGTTATTTATTTTGCTGTGCTGTTTAATTAAATGTCTTTTGCTTTGGAGTAATATATCCTTTGGTGGACTGGTAAAATATACCAACTAGCAGGGGCTTGTGAGCTATAATTTTGAATGGATTCTGACCCACAATGTGACATGCCTCACACCTGAGGAAGCTTCCAGGGTGCCTCCACGGAGAGAGAGGGAAGGTTTCAATATGCTTCAGATAAAACATACTCCTGTGGCAGTAACAGTGTAGTGGAAACAGCACTGAATTTAGAGTCATAAAACCCAGGTTCAGATCTTACTTCTGCCAACAACTAACTGTGTGACCATGGGCAACCTCAGTTTCCACATCTGTAAAATGAAAGGGCACCTCAGCATATTATCCATTCACTCTAAATTCCCTGCCAGCTTCAGTAATCCATGAAATATAACCACCCACAATAAAAGCCTGATGGCTAACCCTGAAGTCAGACATTATTCACAATCCCCAAATGCAAGCATCGTAAAGGGATTTACAAGCTACACAAAGGGATCTGTTTTTTCTTCCACCTTAAAACTCCTCCTTCTCCCTGCCTCCTGCTCCTTCTGTCTCTCCAACTTCCAGTTCCTGCCCGGGAAGTCTAAGAAGGCCACTAAGCTGAGACTGTGGATAGCAGTCTCACATCCACCTCACTAGGCACTCCTTGGTCTCCCCACCCCCATCCCTCTTTTCAGTTTCCTTTTGGGTGTCATCTTCCTCCATCAGATTGTAAGGTCCTTGAGGGCAGGGACTCTCTTTCCTTTTTCTTTTTTTGTATTGCTAGTATTCAGCACAGGGCCTGGACCATTAATAAATGTTTAGTGAACGAACTGAAGTCCCACCTCTGACACATTGGCTATGTGACCCTGGGCAAGTCATAACCTCTTAGTGTCCCAGGCAACTCTCTACAGGCATTAATTATATTTGCATTAGTTCAGGGAATCCCCTCCCTGGAAGTTCCCAATATCAATGAAAGCACAGGTCTAGAACCTTCTTCCCCCTCTCAAAATTGGGGAGGACTTGGAAATAGATCAGAGTGCTGAGTTCCTCCTACACTAGGAACAAGCCAGGAAGGTGTTGTAGGGCAGCATTTGGGCACAGCAAAGTGGCATTTATATTAGCACTTTGTGGCTTACAAACATTCCCAGCCTTATCCATTCAGATAAGGAAACCAAGGTTCAGATGAATGATATAAAACAATTTGCCCATAGCCAGGACCCAAACCCTGACTCCAAGTCCAGAACTCTTTGTACTTTCCCATGTTTCATCTTTATTTTCTCTTTATTAGAATGAGCATGTCATTCTCTAGACTTACATCACAATATGAATATGTACCCAGAGTCATCCAAGAAAAGCAACATGGATCCAGAGACCTAGAAGTGAAATTACAACACACTCTACTCAGGTAAAAATCATAATCAAAATTAAACCCATGACTCCCCTCTGCCTTGCTCTCCATTGGCACAATGCAATGATAAAATACCATTATTATGACCTCAGTGTCTCTCACTCGAATTACTACATCAGCTTCCTAACTGATCTCCCTGACTTCAGTCTCTAACCCTCTAATCTTACAGACTTCTTTCTCATATTATATATATATATATATATATATATATATATATATGTGTGTGTGTGTGTGTGTGTGTATACACACATATATGTATATATCATATGTATCTTTTGTTTTTACACCTACTAAATTTCCCCCATAGCCTTCCCCTCCCCCCTTTTAACAAAAAATTAATCCTACACATTTCTGATAGTTCAGCTTATGCACAATTCCAAATTCATGCCCCCAAAATCTTTTAATGGCTCCCCACTGCTGCCTAAATAAAATCCGAACTTCATGGCCTGACATTCAAGATCCTCAACAAAGGTAGGTTACAACCTACCGTTCTTGTCTTAAACTACTCTCCTTGGAATTCTCAACAGTCTAGCCAAACTGAACACATTTTGTGCTCTCCTCGTTCCATGCAATCATACTATACCAGGAATATTCTCTGCTCCTGTCTTTCCCTACTGAAATCTTACTTGCCTTTCAAGGCCTAGATCATGAATTTATTTCTGATCCTCCC
Organism: Phascolarctos cinereus; assembly: GCF_003287225.1. Classification (NCBI taxonomy): domain Eukaryota; kingdom Metazoa; phylum Chordata; class Mammalia; order Diprotodontia; family Phascolarctidae; genus Phascolarctos; species Phascolarctos cinereus. The sequence goes on along the minus strand of NW_027555514.1, from coordinate 116,769,237 downwards.
TCACCACACTCCTACTTTGGGTTTCCAGGCTTCCAATATGAGTTGATCCTCCCTTCCCTGAACTCTCATATTGCCATTGTTGTTGGTACTTTGTTTTCAAAGACGACCAAAGACATCATTATGTTGGGGTAAAACAGTGGATGATGGGTGATGACTTGCACATGAATTGAATTTAAGTGAGGCAGAGTTATCCAAAGTCATCAGCCTTACTCTCTCTTCCAGAGTCATTGAAGTCCAGTGGCAAGACAAAAGTCAGGATGACTGGTGATGGCCCAGGATTCAGTGGATGACCTAGGCATCTTTGATGTCTGACCAAGCTCTAAGTGCTCCACAGCACCTGCTTCAGCCATGTTCATGGCCATTGGAACAAACTGTTCTCATCTGCCCATTCTACTAGGGGAAGTCTTCACATGTTTGGGGCAGACATTCTCCTAACTCACCAACAAGTTTGAGGCCTGTCAGTTACCCTCAGCCTGGTTTAATCCATCTATCCAGATGGTTTTATCAGGGTGTGGCTGCTGAACATGCTACAGATTCTTGGAGGCATAGGTGAGAGTTGGGTGACAAGTGGACACCAAAGGTGGATAAGCAGCCCTGAAAAGGGCTTGGTAAGCCCTCATTCTGAAGGTGCAAGTCCTCCCTGAGCACCTTATACACTTCTCATAACTCTTGAGCTCTCATAACACTTTCTTTATACCTCTCATTCACATTTCACCTGCTACTTAGTATAATAAATGCTTGTGTAACTCTCTTCTCTGCCCTACTCTTTGAAAGTCAGGGGTAGTGTTTTATTTATTTTTACCTCTTTCTTAGCAGCAAGAATAATGGCTTACACATTATATTCACTCATTAAATATTTGTTTAATTGAATTTATTGACTCATAAAATCTCAGAGTTGAAAGGGATGTTTCCTAGTTCATCCTCTGCCTGTACTGAAATGAAGTGAATCAATTTCATGATTGTTCATATTGGCTGGGTTGTAAGTTTATCTTGGTAATATCACCCCCCAAAAAAGTTATGGAACCAAATTCATAGGACAAACAAGCTTTTATGGTGAATATTTGAACAACATAAAGCTACTGGCTCCAAAACACTAGAGCCAAAACATTGATGTTAATCACAAGCCACTCATCTACTCCCCAATGTAGGCCCACTAAGGATCTCTACTAGGCAACACTGAGGGGTTTTCCCCTCACAGAATAATAAAATTTATTTTTATGATTTTAAGATCTGGGCTTCTCTAATTCCTTCTGGTAGCAAGGAGTAGTCAAATATAAGTTCCTTAAGGAAAAGGACCATCAGTTTTGTTTTGTATGCCCAGACTTTGGTATGGTGCTTTGTAAATAATAGGTTCTTTTAAAGTACTGAATTGCCTCTTTACGACATGACTAATATGGAAATATGTTTAATATGATTGTACATGTATAGCCTATACCAGATTGCATGCCATATTGGGAGGGGGGGAAGGGAGAGGGGAAATTTGAAACAAATCTTATAAAAGTGAACACTGAAAACTAAAAATAAATGAATGAATGAATGAATTTTTTAAAATAAAAATATTGAATTGATTTGTCCTAAATTGAAAGGAAGTATTCTTAGGTTTCTGCAATCTATTGAAGGAAAGCAAACTCTGGCAGGTCCTGCCAACCTGGAAGGGCTTCAAGTTTAAGCCTGCATGTCTATTGCCTAAGGACCAGCCTGCTAAATTTGTAGAAACTCATTGCCAGATTGGCCATAGAATGATGACTCCTTTAGCCAAACCAACTCTTAAAAACCTCCTAGTAAATTATGGAGGAGTTGTAATCTATGTCAATGAAGGGAGTACTCAGTCAAGAGGCATTCATTAAGCACCTATTGTGCACCAGACAATGTGCTAAGCACCAGACATACAAAGAAAAGGAAAAGCCGTTCCTTCCTCTCCAGTCTAATAGAGGAGAGAACATGCAAACAACTGTTTACAAATAAGTATACACAGGGTAAACTGGCAATAATCGATGCAGGGAAGGCACTAATAATTAAGGAGGATTGAGAAAGTCTCCTTATAGAAGGTGGGATTTTAGCTGAGACCTGAAGAAATCCAGGAGCTGGAGATCAGGAGGGAGAGAATTTCAGGCATTCAGGACAGCCTGTGAAAATATACAGGGTCAGGAGTATCATCCTTGACACTTGTAAAGTCTTCCCTAACTAAACTACCGTATACTTATCAATGTAGTACAGCTGCATTTCTTTCCAAATAGCCTATAGTTTTGATGGAACTATCCCCAATTAATATGAATTGGCTAGTTTCACTATCTTTTACCCTTAACAACACTGGTTGCTGTGAAGAGGGCAATTGAACATTGTGGATAGATTATATGTTTAGGGATTTGATTACAAGGCAGCTTTGAAGACATTGTATAAATTCAATGCCCCATACCACCTTATTTCTAGCTCTCTCCAAGCCCTATGTTTTTAATGTTTCTGATTGTCTCTAACTCGCTCCCAACTACTGATAAAAAGAGAAAAAAATGGAAGGGGGTTAGGGGTAGCATGAAGTAGAGAATTATGGAGGGTTAGTACAGTATGGTAAAGAATATTAGAACTGCACCAGAAAGACGTCAGTTCACATTCTTTCTCTAGCAGTTACTAGCTATGTAGCTATGAACAAGTAACTTTACCTTTCTGAGTCTGTTTCCTTATCTGTACCAGTAGTATCTACTTCCTAAGATTGTTATGAAGATCAAATAAGTTAATGTACATAAAACACTTAAAGCACAATATAAATGTTGTTGTTCAGTTGTTTCAGTTGTGTTCAACTCTTCATGGCACCATTTGGGGTTTTCTTAGCAAAGATACTGGAATGGTTTGTCATTTCCTTCTCCAGCTCATTTGAGAGATAAGGAACCTGAGGCAAAAAGGATTAAGTGACTTACCCAGGGTCACAATGCTAGTAATGTCTGAGGCCAGATTTGAACTCAGGCAGATTCATGGAGATCAATAACTAGTATAAACTTTGAAGCTGCGGAAGAATGACTGTGTCCAAAATTCCAGAAAAAAAGAGATACCAAATTGGTAATTGTGAAAAGGAGAAAGAATGAACTCATTGTTAGAGGTTATTCATCTTATCAAGTCAAAATCTGCCTCCCTTCTACCTTCAGTGTCTTCCTAAACTATGGTATCTAGAATTAGAAAGACAAATACATTTCTCTGGGCCTGAGCAGAAATTAAATTACTTAAGAATATAGAATAGAAACAATAGAAGTTAAATTAAGAACATAAATTCTCCAAAGAAGATCCTGAGAATGAAATTACATGACTGAAGGGTACCAAAATGACATGTCCGGGGAAGTTAGTCAGAATGCTCCCTGATCAATTGATTTCCACCACCACTACTCCCTACCAAGCCTAAGTGATAGTAGAAGAGGCAGCTAGGTAGTAGAGTGAATAGAGTGCTGCTCCTGGAGTCAGGAAGACCTCAGTTCAAATCCAGCCTCTGACACTTACTAGTAGTGTGATCCTGAGCAAATCACTCAACCTCTATCTGCCTCAATTTGCTCAAGTGTAAAATGGGGATAATAACAACATCCACCTCACTGAGTTGTGAGGATCAAATAAGATACTATTTGTAAAGCACTTAGCATAGTGTCTAACACATAGTAGGTACTATATAAATGCTTGTTCCCTATTCACCTTAATGAAATCACAGAAGGAGCTGGTATGCTAAATGTGGACACTCCCTTACCCTTTTGTGAAGTGTGAAGGAGTAATACCTGATGGAATTAAAGAAGCATCTTGCCACTGACTGGCAGTAGATCTGCCATAACCATAACCCTAGTGACCTATCGAAAGCAGGCTTGTGAGATCTAGAGGCACAGTCGAGGCAGAAAGACTAAAAGAGTGTCATCCTTGGCAGTCTACAAAAGAAGTAGCTATTGAATACGAATCTCTTGAGAGATGTTATCATTCACTTGATGGAGGAAGTACCCACACCAGCAGCATCTTAGATCTTCTAAGTATTAACAAAGATATAGAGCACTTTGAAAGCAGAAATCTTGCATAAATTAAATCAACTAAGTCCCAAAATTATTTTGAAAAGCATCTTTAATTCCATGCCTTGAAGCCACTGGAAAACGTATTTATTCCATGGGAGGCAAAATACCAGGAGCAAACAAAACAGGTCAGTTATGTGAACTCATGAGCAACTTTTTTTTGAATAGTTGAATAATTCAATAAGCAGCTTTTATTGAACAGATCAACTCTCTTCAATTCTAGACTCTCACTCTTCACAGAAAGGAGCCAGTCTCAAATAGACATATAAAGCATGTGTTCAGACACGCATCAGGTCATTCTACTCAATATGGTCCGATAAAGAGAATATAAGGAGGCAGCTAGGTGGTGCAGTGGATAGAGCTCTGGCCTTGGAGTTAGGAGGCCCTGAGTTAAAAGCTGATCTCAGACACACAACATATGACACTTACTAGCTGTGTAACCCTGGCAAGTCACTTAAACCCAATTGTCTAGCAAAAAGGAAAAAGAGAGAGAGAGAGAGAGAGAGAGAGAGAGAGAGAGAGAGAGAGAGAGAACATAAGACTGGGAGATATCAGAGTTGGGATCTGGTTTTGCCATGAACAAGTCATATGACCTCCCACTAGTGCCTCTGTTTCTTCATTGTAAAAGTATACCTGACCTACTTGTCTCACACATTTGTGAATCTAATCAACATCAAACTGCTCTGCCTAAAAAAACCTACAAAAAATGGAAAGTCATGTAAACTCAGTTGCAGTCATTCTTTTTAGACAGATACATGTAAATATTTTCAGAGGATATACTATGGGAGAAGTGAGGGTTTCTTGGGAAGTGTCTAATTAGTCAAAGCACAATGTACCAAGAAGGGCAGAGGACTGCAGGGATCAGTTGTTGCATATAATGCTAGACGTGATTATTGTAGCCATTGTTTTCCCTTGTTTTTCTTTGTAATGAGGGAGTAGGGTACAGGGTGCAGTTAAATTTGGGAGCAGGGGAGAAGAAAGTCTTTGTCTTTCCAGAAATAACTGTAATGGGAAAATAAAGGGCATCAACAAAATTTTTTATGACATCAATAAAAAATTTTAAGAGCATTTTACAAATATAAGCTATTATATATAATTGCAGCACTGCAAAAAAGCAACATGGATTATAGAAGAAGAAAGAGAAGGAGAAAGGGGGAGAAGGAAAAATGGAGGAGGAGGGGAGGGAAGAATAAAGAAGAAGAAGGAAGAAAAAGGAGGAGGAGAAAGAAGGAGGAGGAGGAAAGAGGAGCAGGAAGGAGAAAAGGAGGAAGAGGAACAGGAAATTGGAGGAAGAAGGAGGAAGGAGAAGGAGGAGGAGGAGGAGAAGAAGAAGAGGAAGAAGAAGAAGAAGAAGAAGAAGAAGAAGAAGAAGAAGAAGAAGAAGAAGAAGAAGAAGAAGAAGAAGAAGGAGGAGGAGGAGGAGGAGGAGGAATGTTATTTGTCCCCTCAAAATTGTTTGGTTTGTGGTCCTTACATTTAAAGGAAATAACTTTTACAAATCATCATGCTAAGTTAGAACTATCCTTAGATAACTTAAAATTATATTTTGTACTTAATACCTGCTTAATTTTGCCCTAGAAAAATTATTCTACTTTTCATTCATGACCACAGTGCTGCTACATTTCACTTATTAGCTCATGAACAGTTTTTTCAAGAATTTAAGAAAAATAAGTATGTCATTTTGCTAATTCAACCAATTCAGAATGACTCCCCTGTAACATACAAGATTTCCAAATCATGCTTATAAAAAGTGTAAGAGTTTTTTCATGTATTACATTCATAATTTCAAGTGCATTTATATAGTTCTAAACATGATCAACATGTGAGTCATGTGTTCTTCCCTATGCATCAAAACTTCATATAGAAACCAGGGTGGAAGGCACAGCAGAGAATATGACATAAACTAGAGTGGGGAAATCGTGGTAGAAAAGTTAAAGGGTGCTAATGAGCATTACGGGTTAGAGCTCTCTCTCCCCTGCCAAACTCTACCCCTGTGGTAGCAGTAGCCTCCTCCTTAAGAAGCCAGAGAACCCAGAAAAGACCAGGCAGGGCCTAACAAGCCACCTAAAAGCTCAACAAGGGGTGGAGCTGGGCCCTAACACGAACTCCAATTTGGGAACAAAAGTTAGAAAGATGAGTAAATCAAAGAAAACACTGACCAGCATCAAAAATTATTGCAAATTGAAAGATCCTTAAAAAGAAGTAAGCAGGGGCAGCTAGGTGGCTCAATAAATAAAGCACTGGCCCTAGAGTCAGGAGGACCTGAGCTCAAATCTAACCTCAAACCCTTGACACTTACTAGCTATGTGACCCTGGGCAAGTCATTTAACCCCAATTGCCTCACACACACACACAAAAAGGTATAACATCACAACAATTGCAAGCAAAGAATGAAAGGGAAAAAAAAGGATTTCCCAAAAAAAATTAAGAGATTTTTAAAAATTAAATGCAATATTTTAAGAAATCATACATGAAAATCACCAAATCTGTCAGAACCACAGGGCAAAGTAAAGATGATCTGTCTTTTTTGCCTTTCTGCATCCTCTCAGCACTTGGCACAGTGCCTAGCCCATAATAAGTATGTAATAAATGCTCGTTGATTGAGAATCCACCAATTACCTACTGAAAGGAATCCCAAAAGGAAAAAATCTCATGGCTTAGCCATAATTCAGAGCTCTTACATTAAAGAGAATACAGAAAGGATACAGAAGGAAAGGACTGCAAGGATACAGAAAGAAGCAGTTCAAGTACCAAGGAATCAAAGTCAGGATCACACAAGACCTGGTAGCTTCCACAATAAATGAAAGGGGATCTTGTAATACAAAATTCCAAAAGGAAAAAGAGATAGGCTTACAACCAAGAATAACTTACCCTAAAAAGTTTAATGTAATCCTAGAAATGCAATAATAAACACTTAATGGAAGAGATTTTCAAGCATTTCTAATGAAAAGACCAGAACTGAGCAGAAATTTTGAAATACAAACACAAAAATCCAAAGAAACCCAGAAAGATAAGTTTATTTAAATAACTGAAAGAGCTATATGATGGTGTTAATATTTTAATGAGGAAGAAGATAAAAGTATCCCTTCAGAACTTCAATATCTTCAATGGGTTTGGGGGGGGAGTTAAATAAGAAAAACAGAGGTACTGGGAGTTGATTGGTTCTGTTCTCAGGGGCTGAAGATGGGAAGGAGAAAGGAAGGTAAAAGGAATACATTCATGTAGAAATGAAGAGTAATGGGATGTAAGTTGCCATTTCTAATAATTGAGGAATATGAGAAGAGTACACAAACATAGAGGAAGGGGTAGGGGAAATGAGAATCAAATGAACCTCACTCTTACTTGAAAAGGACAATGGAGGGCTGAACAAACAAAGGAAGAGACTCAAAGAAATAGTTCAATGTAGACTTACATCAAATTCAACTAGGGATAAAAGCCAGGATAGTGAGAAAATAGTTAAGATGGAGGATAATAACCAGGAGAGAAGAGTCACAGGCAAAATAAACTTCCTAAACTTAAAGAGAAGAATGAAAGAGAAAGTGAGGAAGAAAAACAAAGAACTAGAATCTAAGGGTATTCTTAGATTGCCTCTTAGACAATTCATGAATGGCTGAGCAAATTGTATATGAATGTAAATGAATATTATTGCTCCCTAAGAGCAACAAGACAATTTCAGAATATCCTGGGTTAGTATAAACGGACTCAGGGTGAAATGAGCAGAACCAGGAGAGCAATTTATAGGGGGATATTTTTTTAAAAAACCTTTTGAAAACTTAAAAAACTCTGATGAATGCAATGACTAGCCATATCTCCAGAGTACCAGTGATGAAACATGTTATTCATCTCTTGTTAGAGCAGGAAAGCACACAAAGTGGAGAGACACATTTTTGGACATGGCCACTGTGTAGATTTGTTTTGCTTGACTATCCTTATTTGTTACAAGAGTTTTTCTTTTCCTTTCAGTTTGTAATTTGTGATTGGCATAGGAAAGGAGGTGATAAGAATAGCGATGAGAGAGAGAGAAGGTCTTGCTCTCTAGTGTTTAAGTTCAGATTTTAAAAAAGGACAGAAAAGAAAGTTTAGCTCAAAACTTCCCACTACCTCTTACAAAGTTCCTTGTATCCTCTTGCATAACTCAAATGACTTATTATGCTACTAACCATGGTGTTCCTGTTTCACTTTTTCTCAGATAATGTTCAATTTTGATAGACTTGCTTAAATTTTTCATGGATGCAATGCTCCCTCCATTGCTTACTAATTACACTCTGAGTCCTTTGAAAAGTCATATCTATATTTTAACTAGAAGTAATATATTCATGTGTGTGTGTGTGTGTGTGTGTGTGTGTGTGTGTCTCACATATTGCTTATATTCTCAATGGGTGGGGGAGAGGTTTAAAGGAGAGAGTATTTGGAATTCAAAATAAAAAGTGTAATGTTAAAAATAAATAAAAGTTTAAGATGACAACAGCATTATAAAGAAAAATAACTTTGAAAGACTTTAGAACTTTGCATAATTCTGTGATAAACCACAAGTTCAGAGACCTGAAGATGAATTATGCTACACATCTCCTGCCAGAGAGGTGATGGACTTAAAATCAGGAATAAGACATGCATAGTTGGAGATGGTCAAAGTTTTGAGTCCTTTGAAAAGTCATATCTGTGGTTCAACTAAAAGTAGCATGCATTGGAAGGAGGCAGGGCTATGCAGCCCTATAGCTGGGTGAGGAAAGAACACTGGTCTTTGAGAGTCAAAAGACCTCGATTTGAATCCCATCTCCAACAGTGACCAGCTATGAGAATCTGAATAAGTCACTTGACCTTTCTGAGCTTCAATTTCTCTATCCAAATATGGAGGTAATAATGTCTAGCACCTGGACATCCCCTCATAAGAAAGCTACCCTAAGTTTGAGGAGATCTATGGGGGAGCATCCACCTGAAACCCCAGCTTACCCAACCTCAATCCCATGTTTTACTGTTCCAAGCCAACCAGAAGATAGAATAGCTCAAAACAAAAAGCATTTAACCATAAATCATATCAAATGAAGTGGCAATAAAAGACCCTACCCATCCCACATAGAATACACACTTCCACAGTTTACCATCCCATCAGCAGAGCACAGATACAGAGAACATATAGTAAGCAGGGGACACATAAGAGGAGTACCCACCAGGAATCTCTATGTCCAGGAAGCTCACACTTCTGAAACTGTATAACTGCCATTGTCTTCTAGTGATATCATTTTTTTCTTGTTGTTACTACTACTGCTGCTACTGCTGCTGCTACTACTACTACTACTACTACTACTACTACTACTACTACTACTATTATTACTACTACTACTGCTGCTACTGCTTCTGCTACTCCTCCTCCTCTTCCTACTACTACTACTTCTAATATTATCATCATTTCTTCCTGTAGTGTCCTCCCCACAATAGAACAATAAAAAAGAAGAAAAACCTCACAATAAAATATGTATAGTTGAACAAAACAAATTCCAACATTGGCCATATCCAAAATGCATGTTTCATTCCCAATTTAAAGTACATCACCTCTCTGACAGGATGTGTGTGGCATGATTCATCTTCAGGCCTCTGGACTTGTGGTTTATCACTAAATTATGCAAAGTTCTAAAGTCTTTCAAAGTTATTTTTCTTTATAAAGCTGTTATTTGAAAATTTTATTTATTTTTAATGTTGTTCAGTTGTGTTCAATTCTTCATGACCCCATGAACCATAGCACACCTGGCACTTCTATCTTCCACTATCTCTTTCTCTCTTTTTTTTTAAGGCAATTGGGGTTAAGTGACTTGCCCAGGGTCACACAGATAGAGTGTTAAGTGTTTGGTCTGAGGCCGGATTTGAACTCAGGTCCTCTTGACTTCAGGGCCTGTGCTCTATTCACTGAGCCATCTAGCTGCCCCTTCCACTATCTCTCAAAGTCTGTCCAAGTTCATGTTCATTTTTTCCATGTCACTATCTACATCATCCTCTGCCATCTTCTTTTCCTTTTGCCTTCAATCTTTCTCAACATCAGGGTCTTTTCCAATAAATCCCGTCTTCTCCTTATATGGCCAAAGTATTTAAGCTTTAGCATCAGTATTTGACCTTCCAGCGAATAGTCTGAGTTAATTTCTTCAATTATTGACTTATTTGACCAAGGGATTCTCAAAAATCTTATCCAGAACCACAGTTCAAAAGTGTCAGTTCTGTGGAACTCAGTTTTCCTTATAGTCCAGCTCTCACAGCTATACATTGCTACTGGGAAAACCACAATTTTGACTATACTGACCTCCCTCCCTCCAGCCACTGCACCACCTACTGAGAAAGCAAGCAATATGGTGATACCCAATATACATGTGAAGTTATACAAAACATATTTCTATATTTGCCATATTGAAAAAAAAAAGAAAAAGGAAGTAAAAACAACATGCTTGAATTGGCACTCAGAGTTCATCAGTTCTCTCTTGGGGTGGATTAATCCATTGTTATTATGTGAACTGTTCTTGTAGTTCTGATCACTTAACTGTGTCACATAATAGATCTCTTCCCAGCTTTCTCTGAAACTATCCATTTCTTAAGCCACAATGATCTTCCATTACATTCATAGGGCATGATTTGTTTAGCCATCTCCCATCTCCTTTAGTTTCCAGTTCAAAGAGTATGCTCAGTTTGGTAACTTTTAAGGCATAGTTACAAATTGCATTCCAGAATGGCTGGATCAATCCACAGCTCCACCAACAATGCATTAGTGTGCTTGTTTTCCATCATCACCTTCAAAACTTGCCATTTGCTTCTTTTATCATCTTTGCCTTCTTGTAGGTATGTGCTAGAACCTCATAGTTATTTTAATTTGCATTTCTCTAATTATTAGTGACTTAGAACATCTTTTTATATGGTTACTGATAGTTTGGATTTTTTCCCTTAAAAACTGCTTGCTCATATCCTTTGACCATTTATCTACTGGGGAATAGTCCTTAGTCTATAAATTTGAATCAATGCCTTACGTATCTTAGATACGAGACCTTAATCCAAAAAAACTTACTGCAAAGATTTTTCCCCAGTTACCTTCTTCCCTTCTTATTTAGCTTCATTAGATATGTGCAAAAATTTTTCAATTTTACAAAATCAGAATTGTCCATTTTACGTTCTATGGTCCTTTATATTGTTATTTAGTCATGACTTCTTCCTCTATCCATAGATATTAAAGGTAATCTCTTCTTTCGGCAATTTGCCAGTGTGTCATTTTTTATTTCTAAATCATGTATCCATTTAGAGTTTCTTGTTATTTGGTTTGAGATGTTGATCTACAACCAACTTCTGACAAATTGTTTTTCAGTTTTCCCAGCAATGTTTGTCAAATAGTGAGTTCTTCCCTAAGTAACAGGGGAAATTACCAGTTTATCAAACACTAGGTTACTGTGTTTGCTTATTTCTTTATATTGTGTAACTTATCTACTCCTCTTATCAGCCTCTCTACTTTTTATCTAAGGGTCCCTGCACTTTTTGTAGAAATTAACCTCTTTCCATTTCCCCAAAACTTGGGATTACATTGGATTTGGGGTGGGTAGAACTCAAGGAAGGAAAGAGTTTTGATAATACCTTTCCTGAGCAGGGAGATTAGGGAAGGTAGGAAAACAATATCCCTAAATTCAAGAGCAGGGGCATGACACTGCTAACCATACTCTCCTCTTAACTTCAGCTCCTAGGAAGCTAGAGACAAGGGAGTATGACAAAAAAAAAAGGGGGCATGGAGGCATCAAAAGGCTTAGAAATACAACATCAGATGAGGCTTTGAGATCTACCAGTTGGAGACCTATGTCATAACGACAAATTTCCCAACAATTTTTTTTAACATTGAACTAGTCACCCATTTACCTATTGAACTTGAAGAAAGGTAGGGAGAGGCAAGTAATTTTAAAATTTGTTAAGAATCATAGAATTTTCACTATTGATTAGAAAAATGCACATTAAAATATCTTTGAGGTACTACCTCATACCTATCAGAGTAGCTAATATGACAGAAAGACAAAATGATAAATGTTGAAGGGGATGTGGGAAAATTGGGACACTAATGCATTGTTGGTAGAGTTATGAACTGATCCAACCAGTCTGGAGCAATCTGAAATTATGCTCAGAGGGCAACCAAACTCTGCATACCCTTTGATCCCACAATACCATTACTAGGTCTGTATTCCAAAGAGATCCAAAATAAAGGGGAAAGGACCTACTTGTACAAAAATATCTATAGCAGCTCTTTTTGTGGTAGCAAAGAATTATAAATTGAGGGGATATCCATCAATTGGAGAATGGCTGAACAAGTTGTAGTATATGAATGTAATGGAATACTATCGTGTTGTGTGGATTTCAGAAAAACCTGGAAAGACTTACATGAACTGATGCAGAGTGAAGTGAGTAGAACCAGAAGAACATTGTATATAGTGTCAGCAACATTGTACAATGATCAACTATGAATGACTCAGCTATTTCCAGCAATACAATGATCCAAGACAATTCCAAAGGTCTCATGAGGAAAATTGCTCTTCACATCCAGAGAAAGAACAGATGGAGTCTGAATGCAGATCAAAACATACTATTTTCACTTTTTTAAAAGATTGTGTGTATGTGTGTATTTTTCTTTCGATCTGCTTCTTCTTTCACAACATGACTGATATGGAAATGTGTTTTACATGATTGCACATATATAACCTCTATCAAATTGCTTACTGTCTTAGGGAGGGGGAAGGTGAAGGAGGGAGGGAGAAAATTTGGAACTCAAAAAATTTAAATGAATGTTAAAATTTGTCTTTACATGTAATTAGGAAAAAATACTATTTTAAAAAGAAAAATAAAATTTTAAACATAGAAGGACCTTCGAATATAATCTAGCCAAAATCTCTTACTTTATAGATGAGGCACTTGGAGATAATAGAAGCAAAATGACTTACCAAAGGCCACACTGCCAGTTAATGACAAAACCAGGACTCCAAAACAAGTCACTTAAATTCCAATTTATTGTGCCTTTCTTCCAGTATGCCACACAAGGGTTGAAGACCTATGTTTCTACACCACCAGGAGCAAGTCAATTCTAAAGGTATTATCCCTTTTTCTCTTTCATGCTCCAGTCCTAGCTATCCCTGTCTGAAGTCTCTAACTTCAAGTACTGATGAACTTGTAGAGAGAACATAGATGGCTTATAGTCACAGACTCTCCTCTGCATATGAATTTTTCCCTGACTGACAATAATCCAGTGAGAAAAGAAAGGCCTTCCTTTTAACTTCACAGAGGTTGTGGACCTCCATTCAGATACTGACATGTAGCCTGTGAACATGGGCATGGGTCCTTTGTTCAGGGTTTGTTCTCTGGTTTAAAGTGAAGAATATTAGATACTACAACCTCATGAGTTTTGAAAGGTCAGGAGAGTGAGCCAACGGGAGGTCCGTGAGTGGAGTCTATGTCATGGTTAGCAGCTAGCAAGTCTAGTTTTAAGGCCCTGAGGAGTAACAGGGGCCAGCAAAGTGGTAGCAGAGATGAGGACTCATCCAGAAGTAGGGGATTTATTTGGGCATGAACTTGGTAGGATCACTGCTATGTAGAAATTAAATTATATCTGAGCCCACCTTCACCAGAGACTCAGTTGGTCTGGAGAGAGTATGCCACAAGGTGTTAGGGGAGGTAAGGAATGTTTGTACTATTATTCTTGCTATATCTTTAAAGCAAATATCCCTTTGTAAGAACTAATTCATGTTGATTGGTTGGATAGACCTGGGGCACTAGTTGTTGGTGGCTAATAATGGAAGTAAAGCACACTAAAATGAGGGTTTAATCCAATAGCATTAGGGAACAGACACTGAACCTCACAGAAGTACTTCTAGAACCTTGACAGGGTGATGCAACCATACTTGCTCTGGGAAAGTGAGGTCAGAGTATTCATTACATCTAATAGCTTTCAGCAAATGGAGGTTATCCCTTAAATTCTATATCTGCTTCCAAGGGAAGTTCACATCATGTTTTCTCCATTGGGTATTGTTCATTTGATCATAACTCCAATATGTTGAATTCTTTTCTTCTAACTTTCTCAGAGGGAAAGTTAGCTCAGGTTACTCTCAGAAAAAGACTCATTGTAGGTTTAATGATCCTGTCCATAATAAAAATGAAATAACATAAAATAAAATAAAATAAAAAGCTTATGTTCAGTGCCACTGCCCTCACCAATCAAATCAAAGCCACTGTAGTGAAGCCAATAAGGATCTCCGAGGTGGACCTACATGGTTCTTTGGTACTTTTTCTGAAGTTTATCATATTGCTAATTGTTGAGTCCCTAGACCTACCTGACTAATTTAATCATTCTGAAGGATAATAATATTATTAATACTATAAGAAATTATTCATCCTTTTATACACTAACAATGGAGTTTTTCTTTTGCTCAGTTAACTCATTTTTTCTCTAATTTCATAAATTATAAGGCTTCTCATAATCTTTTTTCCTGATGGTTAAAAATAAGGAGGCAGCATTATCCTTTTTTTCTCATATTTATATCGCTATGGGTGTAGTTACAGAGTCACCAGCAGAGGATTATGTGGCCCAGGAATAGTCAAGGCAGAAAAATTACCTGTAAGAATTAGCATATGTGTGTTTCAACCCACCCCATCTAAACTTTAAGCAAACCTAGTATTGGAAATCAATCCATAAGTACTTACCAACCAGTGCACTAGGCATGACATAGAGTAAGAAGAAACAAGAGGCTTAGCACAATGCCTGGAGCATAGTAGGCACTTAATAGATGTTCACTGACTGACTGTATGGACCCTGGTCACAAACAACTTGTCAAACTCAAGTTGGGTATGAGCTCAGTAAGTAAGGGAAAATAGTAGAGCTGCAGAAAAACGGGGAGGAAGGGGAATAGTACAGAAGGAATTGGACCATGATTTTCCCCAGGAGGAGATGGCATTTGGCCACTGTTGGGCACTTAAGGAAAAGAGACAATGATTATTAGAAACTGTGAGTGTAAACTGACCATGACCTTATTGTCTTTAAGAGGTATTGACTCACATAAACTTTCTGCATCCGAAAGGCAATCTAACTGACTACTCTTCAGTTTATCAATATCCTTAAACCAGGGCAACCAGAACTGAGCACAATACTACAGGTGAGGTTTGACAAGGGCAGAGTATGGTGATTCTATCACCTGATTATTCCTGGATGCTATGGCTCTCTTAATGTCTTCCAATGTCACATTAGCTTTTTTGGCTACTATATCACACTGCTGATTCATATTGAACATGCAGTCCAATGATACCCCCAGATCTTATTCCAAACTGTGTCTAACTATGACTCCCCTATTTTATACTTCTAAAGCTGATTTTTTTCACACAAATATAAGACTTTCTATGTATCCCTGGTGAAGTTATCTTATTAGATCCAGCCCAATGTTCTAATCTGTCAAGATTCTTTCAGATCCTGACTCCATCATCCAGAGTGCCTTCTGGCTTTTTGTGTTATTTACAGATTTGATAAGCATTTTTTCTACACCTGTATCCAATCTAAAAATGTTAAGTAGCACAGAGTAAATCATAGAGCCATGGGCCACTTTGCTGGAGACCTCTAGACATGCTGACATTCTACCAGTTCTCTATCCATCTGATTGAGAGAGGAGAGACAAAAAAGCACAGGAAATTTTGGGAATTTCAGTAAATGTCAAGATGTTCTAACTGATTGGTGTATGCTACACATTCGAGCTATATACAGTTGAATGAATTGCTCTGTAGGACAGTAGAATGAAATATGTGTGACAAAGAGCATAGCAACCCCCCCAAAAAAAAAAGCCCTAAGGCTAACACACCTATCCACAGTCCCACCGTTAGTATTGCTTTCTTAAGTGTGAACAATCAACAAAACAATAAATCAATAAAACCTTGATAGTATTTGCTAATGTCCTAGGTACACATGCTCATACTGAAAATTTAACAATCTGTTCTCACAAACTGGTTTGAACTGGCTCCAGTTTATATCCCTGAAGTGATATTTCTTCATCAAAAAACCTGCCTGTTCATATCCTTTGCTATTTATCAATTGGGGAATGTTATATTCTTATAAATCTGACAAAGTTCTCTATAAATATTTGAGATATGAGACCTTTATCCAAGAAACTGTCTATAAAATGTTTTCCCAATTTTCTGCCTTCTTTCTAATCTTGGCTACATTGGTTTTATTTGTACAAAACCTTTCAAATTTATTGTAATCAAAATTATCCATTTTACATCTCACAATACTCTCTATCTCTTTTTTATTTATAAATTCTTCTCCCATCCATAATTTTTACCAGATAATGTATTCTTATCCCCAAAGCTTAAATTTTTAAGTTCATCAAACACAAGGTTACTATAATCATTTGCTGCTGTGTATTGTGTCTACTCTTTTCTACTGATCCACCTTTCTATTTCTTAGCCAGTACTGGATAGTCTTGATAATTAGTGCCTTAAAATATAGTTTAAAATCTGGTACTGTTAAACCTTCTTCCTTTGCATTTTTTTCATTAATTCTTTTGATGTTCTTGACCTTTGGTTCTTCCAAATAAATTTTGTTATTTTTTCCTAACTTAATAAAATAATTTTTTCATAATTTAATTGGGATGGCTTTGAATAAATAGTTTAGTTTAGGTAGAATGCCATTTTAAAAATTATATTTGGCTTTGCCCACCCATGAACAATTAATATTTCTCTGACTATTTAAATCTGACTTTATTTGTATAAAAAGTGTTTTATAATTATGTTCATGTAATTCCTGGGTTTGCCTTGGCAGGTATACCCCCAGATATTTTACATTGCCTACAGTTATTTTAAATGGGGTATTTCTTACTATCTCTTCTTGTGGGGTTTTGTTGGTGAAATATAGAAATGCTGATGATTTGTGTGGGTTTGTCTTATATCCTGCTACTTTGCTAAAATTATTGTTTCAACTAACTTTTTAGTTGAATCTCTAGGATTTTCCAGGTATATCATATCATCTGCAAAAAGAGATAGTTTTATTACCTTGTTGACCATTCTGATTCCTTCAACTTCTTTTTCTTCTCTTATTGCTGTTACTAGCACTTCTAATACAATAATGAATAATACTGGTGATAATGGGTATCCTTGTTTCACTTCTGATCTTATTGGGAAGGCCTCTAACTTATCTCCATTAAAAATAATGCTTGCTGAAGGTTTTAGGTAGATGCTTCCTATTATTTTAAGGAAAAATCCATTTATACCTATGCTTTCAAGTGTTTTTTAATAAGAATGAAGGTGGTATTTTGTCAAAAGCTTTTTCTGCATCTATTGATATAATTATACTCTTTTTGTTATTTTTGTTCTTGATATCATCAATTATGTTAATAGTTTTTCCTATTTGTAAACCATCCCTGCATTCTTGGTATAAATGCCACTTGGTTATAATGTATAATCTTTGTGATATGTTGTTGTAGTCATCTAGCTAGAGTTTTATTTAGGATTTTTGCATCCATAGTCATTAACAAAATTAGTCTATAATTTTCTTTCTCTGTTTTAACTCTTCCTGGTTTAAGCATCAGCACCATAATTGTTTCATAAAAGGAGTTTGGTAGACTCTTTCTTTGCTTATTGTTCCAAACAATTTATTTAATATTGGAATTAGTTGATCTTTAAATGTTTGGAAGAATTCACTTGTAAACCTACCTGATCCTGATGTTTTCTTAGGAAGCTCATTTATGGCCTGTTCAATTTCTTTTTCTAAAATAGGTTTATTTAGATAGTCTATTTCTTATTCTGTTAATGTAAACAGTTTATATTTTTGTAAGTATTTTCCATTTCACCTAAATTGTTAAATCTATTGGCATATAATTGGGCAAAATATATCCTAATAATTGCTTTGGCTTCACCTCCATTGGTGTCATATTTCATAATTTTTGATAGTAGTGATTTAGTTTTCTTCTCTCTCTTTTTTTAAAATTACATTAATCAATGGCTTATCTATTTTATTGTTGTTGTTGTTGTTGTTGTTGTTGTTTTCCATAAAACCAACTCCAAATTTCATTTATTAATTCAATGGTTTTCTTACATTCAATTTTATTAATCTCACCTTTAATTTTTAGGATTTCCAATTTGGCTGTTAATTGGGGATTTTTATTTTGTTCTTTCTCTAGTCTTTTTTTAACTGCATACCCAATTCATTGGTCTACTCTTTCTCTATTGTATTGATATAAGCATTTAGAAATAGAAATTTTCCTATGATTACTGTTTTTGCTGTATCCCATAGGTTTTGGCATGTTGTCTCATTATTGTCATTCTCTTTAATAAAATTATTTATTATGTCTGTGACTTGTTCTTTAATCCACTCATTCTTTGAAATTAGATTGAGATTAAGATTAAGATCCTTTATTAAATATAATTTTTATAATTTATATTAATTTTATAATTTTTATTGCATTACAATACAAAAATGATGCATTTAATATTTCTGCTTTTCTGCATTTGACTCTGAAGTTTTTATGCTCTAATATATAGTCAATTTTTGTAAAGGTACCATATACCACTAAGAAAAAGGTATATTCCTTTCTATTTCCTTTGATATGTATATGTTATTCTTTGTTTAACCCAGTTCTGAAGATAATAAGGCATCCCAGCCCTCCACCCTCTTCCGCCCTCCTTTGTTAACAGTTCTATTCATGCTTCATTTGTATGAGTTCCATTTTACCTCTCCCTACCCAAGTTCATTTTTTAGAATCATCCCATCATACTTAACTCAACCCCAGAATGTATATGCTCTTCCAAACTACCCAAGTAACTATAACATTCTTGAGTTACAGATAACATTTTTCCATACAAGAAGAAAACAGTTTTACCTTATTAAATCCCTTAAGATTGGTCTTTAATGTTTACCTTCTTATGTTTCTCCTGATTCTTGTAGTTCAAATTTTCCATTCAGTTCTGGTCTTTTCCTCACAAATACTTGAAAGTCCTTTAGTTCATTAAATATCCATTTTTTTTTCCATGCAGGACTGCACTCAGTTTTGCTGGATAAGTTATTCTTTGTTGCAAACCCAGCTCCTTTACTCTTCAGAATATAATGTTCCATGCCCTTCCGTCTTTTAAGATAAAAGCTATCAAATATTATTTTATACTAACTGTAGCTCCTAGAAAAAAATTAAAATACTCTGGAGCTTGCCCTGAGAGCTTTGAAATTTAGCTATAAGCTTCCTGTAAGTTTTCATCTTGGGATCTCTTTCATGTGATAACTAGTGGATTTTTTCAATTTCTATTTCATTCTCTATTCTTTTTTAAAAAAATTTTGGTTGATCTTTGCTATCATTTTTTAAAAATAATTTATTTTTAGCTTTCAACATCCACTTCCACAAGATTTTGAGTTTTAAATTTTCTCCCCCTCCTTCTGCTTCTGCCTCCCCAAGATGGCATGTAATCTGATATAGGCTCTACTTATACATTGATATTAAGCATGTTTTCACATTAGTCATGATGTATAGAAGTCATTCTCTAGTTCTAAAACTTTAGGGCAATTTTCCTTAATAATTTCTTGAAATATAGTGTCTAGACTTTTTTATCATAATTTTCAGGTAGTTCAACAATTCTTATTGATCTCTGATTAGTCTCCAAGTCCATTGTTTTTCTAAGATGTTAAAGATTCTCTTCTATTTTTTACTCTTTTGATTTTGTTTTATTATTTCTTGATGTCTTATGACATCATTAGCTTCCCTTTCCCCCAATTCTAAATTTTAAAGAGTTATTTTCTTCTGTAAGTTTTTGGATCTCTTTTTCTAAGTGATTGACTTTCTTTTCATAATTTTCTTGATTTTCTTGCATTACTCATTTTTTTCTACTTTTTTCCAAACCTCTCTTATTTGATTTTTAAAGTCCTTTTTAAGCTCTTCCAAGAACTATTTTTGGGCTTGTGACCATTTGACATTTTTCTTTAAAATAGAAGTAGCTGTTTTAACTGTACTACCAAACTTCCAAGTTTGAACTTAGACCTTCCCTATCATCATAACAGCTATCTATGGTTGGGTTCTTTTTCTTTTGCTTGCTCTTTTTTTTAAAGTGCCTTATTTTTTGGCTGTTACTTTGTATTAGAGTCGGGCTCTAGTCTCAAAGTGTAGAAGAAAATGTATCAAGCTTCAGGTTTTTTTGTGCAATTGTTTCTGACCTCAGATACTCCTCTATGCCTCTGAGCCTCAGCCAGGGAGCCCAGCAACGCTGTCACTGCAAAGGCTCTTACCCTCTGTAGTCCCTCCTTGGCTATAAGCTTCAGGTCACCTCTCTGCCCTGGAACCAAAACCAAGGATTCTGCTCTCCTGCAGGTGCCCACAGCCAGCAGGGCACCATTCTCTATGACCCACACTTGCTAGTTTCAGTGTGTGCTAGCTTCTCCTCTCCCACAGCCACAGCCCAGGAGTGCAACTGGTCACCACAACTGGGCCTTGACATCCTGTAACAACAGAGGGTCCTTCAATCTTGCCCTGTTAAACTGTCCAAGTCCCACCCTGTCTGTGGGATGAAAGTTCCTGAAGCTGCCACCTGGCACAGCTGTCCCCAGGGCTTCTTGTTTGTTAATTCTGAGATATCTGCCCTGAGGTATATACACTGCATTCAGGCCAAATCACTATCCCAGAAGGTCAGGTCTTTCCTAGTATCCTCCCAAGTTGTCTTGGGCTGGACAAATTCTTTGTCCCAACTTTAATTATTTCTGCCACTCAAAGTTCCCTTTGGGGCATTATTTTAAATGGGGTGGGGATTGGGAGAGCCAGGCAACTTCCAGCCTTATTCCACCATCTTCCTGAATCCTCTCTTGCTTTCTTTTTTAAACCTCTTCTTGTTTCAGAACTTAAACCTCAGTCCCCTGTGGATATTCCAGAAAAGCCCTTGTACCTATGAAATTTAGGTGAAGAGACAGGCAAATTCTAATTACTAAAATATGTTTGGAGAATTCTTTGTAGATTTTGTATTTCAGTTGAATTCAACAACAACAAAATATTAAATGTCTTCTGTGAGAAAGAGACTATGGAGGGCCAGACACAGTCCACAGTCCTTGCCCTCATAGAGCTTGCCATCTAGTAAGGGAGATAAGACACATCATTATGATACAAAGCAGAGTGTCACAAATATATTCAAGAATCCAAAGCAAAATTACAAAAATGACAATTCAGAGATAAGGGAGATTATTTCCCTCTCTCCCATCAGCCAAGTGAACCAAAGATTGCTGGACAGTGTGTAGCTTAAATTTCATTCAGCAATTTCCTTCTTTTTAACAATGCTTATCCTAACTCTGTGTCTTAGAACCAGTTTGTGCCTTCTTTAAACCAACTCTGAGGTGAGGAAGAGGGTTGGACTCTGGCCCCTGTTTGGCAATGAGTTACATGATCAGTAACTCTAGTTCTCTAGTCCCCATAAACACCCTTAAAAAATTACATGGGAAACCCATTGCTCAGGATAAAGGAGCTAGAAAAGCCTATACTATAGGAAGGAGCAGAGCTTTTGAAGACTATGAAAAGAAAGGAATATTTACTGAGACTAAGTAACATGTGGGGGGATGGGGAAGGGGGAGAATGTACATCAAGAAATCTAAAGGAGGCCGCAAACTTTCTTCTATTTATTAGTCAGACTCTAAAGAGAACCCTGCTGGCAAGAACATTGTCAGAGCTGGCATAAATAAAGGTAGTTACTGGGAAAGGATTAACAAGTAATGTCGGACATTGATTTTTACACTATACATCCCACTACCATGTTTCATGAATATGTCTTGAGACCAGTTTTACTTCATCTGGATTCACATGAGGCAATTCATTTCTTCTAGATACACAGTGGGTAATTCTTTCCCTCATGCTTGTAAATGAATAGTTTAATTAGCATCTTAATTTGATCTTTAAACAAGGACAGGAAAAAAAACCCAACATGAAATGGTACATTATTTTCAGAAAAAAAATATTCTAAACAATCACTTTATACCCAACGTTTAAACAGGCAGATGATGTTGAAAGCAAAGCCATCTATTAAATACTATTTCTGACAATTAGGAAGGTTTCTAATGTTTATGTTAGAGAGGGAAGTAATAGAAAAATAACTGAAAACATGCCAGAATAATTAACAGCTCTTGGCTCATTTAAATTATGTGCACATTCCATTTTAAGTGTTGGGGAAAAAAAACTAAAATGTATTCAGACCTCTCTCTCTTTTTTTTTTATCCTTGGAAGAAAAATTGATGCCCCACTGCTAGGTGTTGATAAGAAAAATTAGAAGAATCTGTTTTCTCATCATCTTCAAAAGCCTTTTCTTGGAAAAAAATACCTTCTTGGCTGTTTTTTTAGACTCACCTCTACAGTAATCAAAACCAAGAAATAATAGCAACAACACAGTTCTTTGAATATAAGACACCTTCCCTTCATGGAATTTGGAACTTTTTGATATTAAAAAAGAAAAAGAAATCTGTCCAACTATGTTAGTTTCCCTTACCACCAGTCCCCAAAAGACTGATAATCAAATGATCAGTGCTACCAAATAGGACTTAAAAGCAACATTATTCCCAGCAAAATAACCAAATGATGCATTTCAAGACAAATCCAGTTTGTATTTTTATACATTTCTAAATGCCTACTATGTGCCAGCCACTGGTCTAGGTGCTAAAGACAAGAGTGAAAGAAGTCCTCGATCTAAAGGACCTTATGCTTTACCAAGGAGGGACAAAATAATGAAAACCACATAAAGTAAATACAAAGTAATTGGCAGGGTGGGGGCAGCTCAGGAAAGGTCTTCGGTAGCAGGGTAGCACTTGACCTGAGCCATGAAGAGACCTCAGCATTCCCAGAGGTAGAGGTAAAGGGGGAGAGCATTCCATTTGTGGGGTCAACTTGTGCAGTGAAAAATATGGAGGCAGATGAATGTTCTGAACAAGAAACAGCCTATTTGGAACAAAACATGTCCAAGGGGAAGTAATGAATAAGCAGCCTGGAAAAATAGCCTTGAGGCTTTCGATATGAAATGAAGTCTGCATTTTATCCTACAGCCTCCAGCAGGCCACTGGCATAGTCTAATGACCTCTAATTTAGGAACATCACTTTGGCAATGTGTGGAGGATGCATCAGAGAGAGATGGATTCAGGGAGACTAAGAGATGATTGCAATGATCCAGGGGGACAGGTGATAAGGGCCTGAATTAGGGTAGTTATGGTATGAAAGGAAAGGAAGTGACAGATAAAAGCTGTAGAAATAGAATTAGCAAGACTTGTTAACTGATGCGATGGAGTGGTGGAAAAGAGTGAATGAGAATGAACAATTGAGGATGACTCCTAGTTTGTGAACTACCCTTGGCAGAAATAAGGATGCTAGGAGGAAAAGATAGGTTAAGGGAGAAAGATAATGAGTTCTGTTGGGGGAATTTTGAGTTTGAGATACCTAAAGGACATCCAGGTAGCAATAACCAAAGGCAGCTGAGAATACATGACTAGACTGGAGAGAAATGAGAGCTGTATAGGTACATTTGGAAGTTACGGGCATAAGGGGAATAACAGAGTCTATGGTAGCTGGTGAGATCACCAGTGAGGAGAAACGAGGACCCAGGACAGAGTCCTACAGAGTGTATACACATCAGAAACTGAGGAGCAGTCAGACAGATAGCAAGAGAACCAAGTCAGAGCATTGTTGTGAAAGTCATGCCACACTGAAGGAAAGCCATGCTGTAACAAGGGCTGAGTGAGCAAGGCCTTGTTCCAGGGCATCAAATTTAGAGAGCAATGACATCCCTTGCAGTTTTTTCAATAAAAAAGAATAGAATTCATTTTCTGGTTAGGAAAAAATAATTAGTTAAAATAAGAAACTAACAGATGGTGAATTGGAGTCAGCTCCTCCTTTGCCATTTCCTGATTTTCCCCCTCCCTTCCCCTCCCCTTCTGTTTTCCCTGTCATTAGTCAATAAAGGCTACATTTCACCCTATTTGACCCCAGGTATGGGTGGTTTGGTGTATCAGTCTCAAGTGCAAAAAGGCTTTTGTTAGGACTCAGCAAGAAGTAGTAGAACATGAATTAACTTTGAACCTTGGGCAATGAAATAGAGAGCACTGGTCATTGTGCAATTTAAAAATAGACACAAAAAATAAAATAAAATGAAAATAGAGATAATCTTGATGGCAGAACATTTGGTTTAGATACAGCAGGGGTTGGGGGGGAACACTTAAGAACTACTCTAACTCAAAGATGACATCATTACAGCTTTGTCATCTAAATAAGCCTAGCTTTATGTCACTATCTGGGTGAACATTTCCTCATGCACAGAGGTCATGGGTGACCTCTAAAGTCTTTTCCAGCTCTAACATTCTTTGGGTCTATAAGTCCATGCATGACCTCCCTGTTTCACCATCATGGCAGACCATAGCATGCTAATGTCAGAGACCACAAAAAACATAAGCAGTATCGTGAAATGTCAATTCATCAAGTGTTCTACTGTCTCTATGTTCTCACTGATGGTAGAGAGGATGAGTGAGTAAAAACCTGGAACACAAATTAAGCCAAAATAAATGAACAGAATTATCCAGATAAAGGAAGGAAGGAAGGAAGGAAGGAAGGAAGGAAGGAAGGAAGGAAGGAAGGAAGGAAGGAAGGAAGGAAGGAAGGAAGGAAATACACATTTATTTATTAAGTACCTGCTATGTGCGAGGCACAGTGATAAGTACTTTACAAATATCTTATTTGATCTTCACAAAAACCCTCGGAGGTGGGTCCTATTATTAGCCTCATTTTATAGTTCAGGAAACTAAGGTAAACCGGGTGACTTGCCCAGGGTCATACAGCTAATAAATATCTGAGAGTAATTTGAACTTATGTCTTCCTGATTCCCAACCCAGTGTTCTATCTATTATGCCACCTCTGTGAGGGTGGAAGGGTGGAGAGGGGGGATTGCCTGAATTATGGTGATGTGGAAAGAGTGCTGGCCTTGGAGTTAGGAAGACCTCAATTCGAATTCTACCTTTAACATTTACTAGTTGTGTGACCCCAGGCAAATCACTTAAACTCTAAGAGCCTTGGTTACCTCATCTGTAAAATGGGGTTAATAACACCTGTAGTGTCTACCTACCTCATAGTAAGGTAGAAAAGTATAGTAGACAGAAAGCTAACCTTACAGTCAGGAAGACTTGGGTTCAAGTTCTACCTCTGACAAACTAGCCGTGTGGCTAATCTGTATCAATGGAGGGACTTCCCCACTAAGAGGTCCCTGTAATAATGAATTAACAGGTCTAGACCAAAGAAGAAGAAGAGACAGAGACAGAGAGACAGAGACAGAGAACAGGACAGAAAGTGAGATGGGGGAGGGGAGAAAGGAAGGAAAGAGACAGTCAGAGACTCTGAGGTACAGAGAAATACCTTCCACCATTGTTGTAAAACTCAAAGGAGATAGTGCCTGAAAAGCATATTACAAACTTTAAAACAATATATAAATCTCAGCTTCTTCCTATGATTGCCTCAGTTAGCCTCTTCATCCTGTCCTAATAATCCTCTTTGCATGATGTGATGTAACTCTGGAGACTGGCAACCTCATTGGAGTTTATTTTAAAATTTCACATATCACTTTTAAGAAATGGACACAATGACTGTAAGCTGTCACTCTCATGGTCATGGGGCAGAATCACATTTCTTACGTCAAAAAAAAAGGGTGCATAATATGCTCCTTAAAATTAAGACACTTTGTAAGAGTAGAAAGTTTTGCTTATCCACAGGACTCCTCCGGTACATGTAGCTACTAGTTCAGTGGGTGATCTCATCTGTCAGGATAATCAACATCTGGATCACACCTTTGATCCATGGATTGGATTCCATTGATTTGATAGAACTTGTGCACAAAACCAAGGATAGAATCAAACCTGAATTGCTTTTTTAAATTTGTTGGGCTTATTACAAGAGCCATTTCACATTCCTTACTCTGTACTTTGAACCTCAAAGTGCATCCATTACATTCAATTTGATTTTCCTCTTCCATGCACTTAGCATGAAATTATTATTCATCTTAAGATTTGCAATATAAGGATGGAACAATGACTCATCTTCATCTGGCAATGAAGGATGCTGAGTGTTTCAGGAGAAGATATAGACCTCATATTTTGTTCCTTTAGCGTAAAACTTAGGATATAGGGAATGACATTTTCACTCATCTCACTAAAGCTGTTGATCAGCTACTGCCTCAAAGCTCAAGTAGCAATAACCTTTATGACACTTGTTCTCACTATTGAAGTGCTTCTATGTGCCAAGCACTGTGCTAAGAGCTTCATAAATATTATCTCATTTAATTCTCACAAAAACCCTGGGAGGCAGGTGCTCTTATTATCCTCCTTTTATATTTAAGGAAACCAAAGCAAATAGGGATGAAGTAGAAAAGCTTATTCAGGTAGCTTTCCAATCCCCTTCTAAAAATGCTCTCTTTGCCTCATTACCATTCTTTAGCAAAAAGGAATACAGTAATAAAATTTGAAACCTTCTTCCAAACATGTTCAAGTATGCTGGATAATGAGTAATTCAAAAACTGGGGAGAAAAGCAAGTAAAACAACCGCAAACAAGGGGATAAAGGCAATTCTCAGAACTCTTTTCTAATAAGCAGACTACTGGCATTCTCAATCTCAGAAGAGAACTTCTATTGGACAGGTCTTTGGAGGATCTTTTTTCTTTTCCTTTTTTTTTTTTTTTAGTTCTCCTGCCCCTCTTGGAAGCGTACTGGAAATGGAGTCCAGAAGCATACCCAAGGAAATATGTAACCTTTGGGGTTACCTCATTAAACACTTGTTGCCAGATACAGTTTATTTATAGAATTGCCTCATATTTGGTCATTGATCCAATATTCTTCACTAAATGAAACCATGAGCAATGCCCTCCAGGAAGGATTCCTCATTTCTTGGTCCCTGCACCTGACAGTGAAGGGGATTCTCTCTACATGAGGTGTCAGCTGGTGAGCCATCACCACGTGCTTGTACGACCTCATTTTCTCTACTAGAAGCATTTATTCTTAGTCATCTGGTGCATTAACGCCATTCTTCCCAATTTTGTATTGCCATCCTGATCGCAGAATACAATGTGCTTTGTAGAACTGACCATGTCATTTAGTTTAATAGATACAGGGAGGACTCAGACTGAGAGGGAGTGGGACCCTCGTCCCAGCTCTGCCACTGGTTGTAAGCTGTGTGACTGAAGCCAAGGCATCACCTTTCTGGGCATCAGTTTCCTAAAAGGGAAGATGAGGAAGTTGGACTAGATGATCTCTGAAGTATCTAACTAGCATGAGGCAGCTAGTGGATTAAGTGCTGGATTTGAAGTCAGGAAGACCTGAGTTCAAATCCTACCTGGGATACTTCCTAGTGACCTTAGCACAAGCCATTTCACTTCTCTGTGTCAGCGTCCTCATCTATAAAACGGGTATAACAAAAGCACCCACCTCATGGGATTGTTGTGAGAGCCAAATGCTTGCAAATCATAAAACATTACATAAATGGGGGAAGAAGGGAATAAGTGTGTATTAGGTGCCTACTATGTGCTAGGATTGTGCTAAGTGTGCCTTAAAAACATTATTTCATTTAGTCTTCACAACACTATAAAGTAGGTGCTTTTATTATCCCAATTTTATAGTTGAGGAAACTGAGGTAGGAAAAAGTTAAATGTCTTGCCCAGGGTCACATGGCTAGTGTTTAAAGAAAAATCCTGGACTGGGCCTCACCTTGGTCAATTAAAGGCAAACTCAGGAAATAAGACAAAAAGGAATTTATTAGCACCTCAAGGCATCTAGCAGTTGGGGTGGTGCCATATCCAAGCCCTTCCCTGCTTTTATAAATAGTAGTAGAACAATTTACGTATAAGAGTAAGACAATCCTGATTGGTAGATACTTTAATGAGGAGGTAAAATGAATGTCATTTCAGTTCCCCCCCATTACAGCATCAATGGGAGATGAGATTAGTTCTCAGGTGATGGGGCTAGTCCTCAGGTGATGGGAATAGGCAACCTGAGATGACTGGGAGCAGTCTGCCCGCTGAGCACCGCACGGGAAGGTTGAGGTAGGTTCAAACACGTGGCCCCTCAGACTGATTCTGTCCCAATGGCTGACTTTGCACATGAGTAGGTGTCTGAGGCCAGATGCCTGAATTGATGTCAGACAATACTTCTCTGTCATTCTATTTAACAATGAAGGAAGTCGCTCTGTAAAACAGCCCTAAAGCATAGAGCAAGATTTCCTTTCTTCTGTATATTTGTGTTTTGTTTTGTTTCCTTTGGGAGGCCAGGGCAAGGATGTCTTCCTGTATGGTAGCAGTCCTTTATATCTACATAAGTAGCACATATCCTTAAATTCCTTTAGGGTGGTACTATTTTTGTTTTTTCTTTGTAATCACAGCACCAAGAACAATGTATTATAGCCTGGAGTCAGGAAAACTCATCTTTGTGAGTTCAAATCCAACCTTACCTCAGACACTTATTAGCTGTGTGACCCTGGGAAAATCATTTAACCCTGTTTGCTTCAGTTTCCTCCTATGTAAAATGAGCTGGTCAAAGAAATGGCAAACCATTCCAGTCACTTTGCCAAGAAAACTCCCAATGGGGCAGCTAGGCGGCGCAGTAGATAGAGCACCAGCCCTGGGATCAGAAGGACCCAAGTCCAAATTTGGCCTCAGACACATAACACTAACTAGCTGTGTGACTCTGGGCAAGTCAGTCACTTAACCCCAATTGCCTCACCCCAAAAAACACAAAACCCAAACTCTGTCACAAAGAGTCAGATACAAATAACTGGCTAAACAACAAAATAGTGAATAAATGTCCCCTACCACCAACAGCACATATTTTGTGAGAATTCTTGGTAAATAATGACCCACAGATCATTCTGTGACAATGAAATATGAGTAGAGTGCCTAGTTGCCAGTAAGATGACCAACACCTGGGAATCCACCTAAGCAGAGATAGAACACTCTACTTAGAAGGCATTCTTCATACTTGTTCTCCCTTGTATGTTCCCTATGAACTGAAACACACTTCTCAAACTCATCTTCTTTCAGATGCTTATTTTTTTCTGATGCTCAACTCAGGTAATGCCTAACAAATACATAAAGCTGGCCTTAATCTTCTCATCTGTTAGTGATTTTTCACTCTTCAAATATTCTTAGAACACTGGATTTTCCTTTGCTCTCTTTACTCTGTGTGTTGCATTTTCAGACTGCATCTATGTATACGTCACATCTAATCACTCGCCAAATCTTGTCAATTCTACCCACACAACATCTCCTGCATCCAACACCTTTCCACTCATGCCACACCAGTTCAGGCCCTCATCACCTCTCATAAAAGCCACGTGAACGCTAGAGAATGTAAGCATACTTATACATGTCTGTGCATCACTATGTTGGTGAATCAGTGCCCCATTTTTCCAAACATTAGGATCTGTCTACAGTTCCTCCCCTCCCCACTACTCACCCCTAATTAGGTTGCTGTTCATACTTAGAATCTCAAGTGAAAGTTATAAGTCTTTGAGTAAAGCCCCCCTCAAAGCAGCATGCCCCAAGGCTCTTTCCCTTGGTAATGAACCAGCTATTTCAAAGACAAAGAAAACTACTTAGGACACTCTGATGGCTTGTTCTCCTGTTTCCCTATGCTATTTCAGTAGTTTTCCTTACAATCCTGAACTGCTGGGAAGGTATTCCCTGTTTCCCAAATTACCATAATGTTCATCAGCACAAATGAAGCAGATTTTTATATCAGTTTAGTTCCCCATAGAAAATAGATTTCCATATCTTAGGCAAAAATAAGAAAAATTGAGCTTTCCAATCCTATTAGCCAACAACAGATCTAGAATCCCTGAGTATTAGAAAATGGAAAAATTATTGACATGTATCAGAGATGGAATCTTTCCTTCATAAAAAGGAACCATGGTAAGCCCTCTTTAGTCTGACACCCATATGGGATTTGCCAGCCCCCGCTAGTTGATCTGAGGCTGCAGGTCTTTGTGCTGCCCAGAAACTCCTTTGGTACTACTGCCCAGTCTGTGTGTGGTGTTACAATATCCCACCCCACCCCTCTTGCCACTTGGGGAGCTGCTCCCATGACTCCCACATGATCTAAGACTTCAGGATTCTGCTTTGCACAGAGAGCTGGTGGAGACACCACTAGAGACATAGACCTGGGGTTCACTAGACCACTACCAGCTACAAAGAACAGGTTTCCATAGGATAAATAGGCACTGGATAGCTGTGTTCATTTTCTTTCTGGGTATGGAAGCTAATTTATCACTAAATCAGTTATTTGAAGGATGACTGCCATTAAATGTGGGGAATAATATAGACAGGAAAATCTGATCAATTCTCCTTTTCAGTTATTTCCTATAGACCCCCAACATAACCCTAATTCATTTGTTAAAAGGAATGGGGCACTAAAATAAGAGTTCAGCTCACTTCAAAGGATTATTTTGTCTTCTGCTGAATCTTACTACCTTTGTGTGACCAGGTCATCACCCTATTCAAGATGTTTCAGTGATCCCTATTAAACTTCAGTCAGATATGGTGGCATAGGCCTATAATCCCTGCTGTTGAGAGCCTGAGGGTGATGGATTATTTGAGCTCTGCAGTTCTGAGCTGCAGATTGAGTATCCATGCTAAATATAGCAACAATATGGTTACCTAAGGAGAGGCACACCAGCCCAGATTGGTAATGGAGCAGGTCAAAACTTCTGTGACAATCAGTAGGGAGAATTGGGCCCATGAGTGGCCCCTGCACTTTTAGCCAGGATGAGCTAGAGAGACCCAGTTTCTGAATAATATGTGTGTATAACTAGATAGATGATAGATAGATAGATAGATAGATAGATAGATAGATAGATAGATAGATAGATAGATAGATAGATATGACTTTCTTGGTTCACCTTCTATACCAATGCAATTCTTCTATGATAAAGTATAGAAGGTGAACCAATGAAATGACAGCTCACAAGTTGCTGTGGTTTGAAAAAAAAACAATTATCACTTGGTGGCCAGGCTTCTTGTAATGACCAGCTCCAAACTTTACTAGGCTTTTGCTTGGATGATAGAAACTGTACTCAAAGTCTTAACATAACACTTTAAAATATCCACTACAGTCTCATCATGGTATGGAATGATTCTGACATCCAGAGTATAGCTATTACTTCTAGCTTTGAGCCACCTGTGAATTTGATGAGAAAGCCATTTCTACTTTTATTTAAGTCACTGATAAAACACAGAGCCAAAAACTGTTTTTGGGGACACTCCATTGAAGAACTCCTTCCAGGCTGATGTGGAACCACTTTCCCCTTAGGTTCCCCCTTTTTCCCCAACCTCATCCATCTCAGAATCCATCTGGGATAACTGGGAGGCCAGAAAGCCCACCATCACGGAGTCCTTTATCCTTCCCCAGCCAAGCCAGGCCCAGAACCTATGGCCAGATTGCCTGACCATGACTGCTCACATGGTTTGGATGATATGGGGCTCACTTACTCTATTTCTTCCAGTGAGATGGAGGTGTTACTTTCTGATATAACATGAGCACTCCTGGGCCTTGCCATCTGCCCCACTGTTAAACATATGGACTTCCAGGCTTTTTTATCCACCTTGCAGCTCTCCCCCAATTAAAGTGTGAAATCTCAGGGACTGTCTAGACTTTTTTTATTTCTACCCTCAGTGTTCAGAACAGTGCTAACACATAGTAATAATGTTTAATATGCGCTTCTTCATTCATGCATTTTCAATAGTTCTGGCCTTTCAACTTGTTCTGAATTCACCTAATTGTATAATTTGGCCTACATCTCTCCACCTTTACTGAAAGATTAATCTGAGCTTCTTTATCAGATGCTTTACTACAATACAAGCCAACTATATCTGAAGTGTTTCCCTGATCTACCACTGTAGTAACCCCATCAGAAAGAGGAAATAGGTCAGTCTGGCATGATCTTTTCTGGAAGAAACAATGTGGGCTCTTGGTGATTACTGCTTTCTTGTCTAGCTGCTCCCTAACTATCCCTTTAATGATATATTCTATAATTTTCCCAGGAATCAAAGTCAATCTCACTCCCCTGTGGTTTTTAGATTCCCTTCTCTTTGCTGCCCCCAACCCCCTTTTTTTAAAAAGCAGGTCATCATTTGCCCTCTTCCAGTCCTTTACTATTTCTCCCATTATCCAAGAGCTTTCAAACATCACTGACAAGGGCTCAGGAATCTCACTGGCCAGTTCTTTCAGGGACCCTAGGACGTGGTTCACCTGGACCTAGTGATTTGAACTCATCAAGGGCAGCAAGGTCTTATTTCATCATCTCTCCACTTATCTTGTCTGTCAACCACAGTATCCATTTTTGTTGGCAAAGGATCACTAGGCCGTACATTGGACAGAGTGCTAAGCTTAATTAAGATCAGGAAGATCTGAGTTCCAATCTTGTCTCAGACACTTATTAGCTGGGTAACTCAGGGCAAATCATTTACTCTCTTTGGGCTTCATTTTCTTCAATGAGGTCATTGGAATTGATTGTCTGGAAGGTCCCTTTCAGCTCTAAATTTATGCTCCCGTGAAACAAACAAAATAAGAATAGAATTTTCATCATCCGTTATCCTCCTTCCTTTCCTGCTTCCTGTCCTCATAAAGTGTCAATTTTCTGGACTCTCCAGCCTCTTCCCTATATGCCCCTTGACTTCAAAAGGCAGACACCAACTTTGATCAGACTACACTGACTATCCAGGTTGATCAGCTCCCTGGAGCCAAGTCACTGGTCAGTGCTCAAAGGGACCAGGGAACAGGGGAAAGCTGTTTTAACAACGATCCTCTCTGTTGTTCTCCCTTTGTTATTAACTGCTTTTCTTTGATGCCCTGGTTTGGTTCCTACCTCTGTTAATTTTGTGTCTCCTGACTTTGGCTGCCTATCACATCACCCAGACTCTGGTGCTTACTCTACTGTTTCCAGTGAGTTAATTCTAAGCTTCCTAGTTCTGATCCTACATATTACCCAAAGCTCAGTATATGCCATCATTACATTATCACGCGGCCACTGCCTTTGACTAATGGCAGACTACTGGTTTCTGTCCTGTGCTCCACCTTCCACCCACACAACCCATGATGGTGAGGCTGAGTCAGTGCTACTCTTCCCCACAACTGGGAAAACAACTCAGCATGCAAGTCTGCCCAGTGTGGGTCATTAGCATTGTTCCCTGTATAATAAGGACAGCATATTTTCTTGCATTCCAAGCATATAATCCTCCTACAACATAAAGCAGTTTACTCTGTAATCATGCTAATAGTTCAGTGGCACAACTGCCGTGTTTCATCTGCCCAACAGCTAGAAGGAGAGAACAATACTCGTATCTACCTTTGGGAGGTTAAAGCAACTTTTTTCAATATTAGTAAGTCAGGGACAGAGTTAGGAATTGTTAGGAATTCCAGTCCAAATTCAGTCGAATAGGTTCATAACTAGGAGGTCATGTAAGAAGTTAAAAAAACAAAACAAAACACTGCCTTATCTCTTTTTAAATGTGATTTGTTAATTAAACACAGTGTTTGGCTAGTTGACAAATTCTCAGCTGTTTGCCTAAAGTTCTGGATTTGATGTCAGAGTACTAAACTACCTATGAGACCTTAGGCAAGTCATTCATCCTTTTTGAGCCTTGAATATCCTAATCTATTTAACTCCCTATATATACTTTGCCATGCAAGGTCACTGGCCTCCCTGATGCTCCTTAAACTACTCCCTCCAGCTCCTGGCTCTGAACATTTTCATGGACTGGCTCCCATTCCTGGCATTCCTTCCCTCCCACCTCTGCCTCCTACCTTCCACAGCTTCCTTCCTGTGTCAGCTAATGTCCCACCTTCTGTAATCCTCCTCCTTTATCTTAATGCCTTACTTTTGAGACCATTCCCAAATTGTCCTATATCTATACACACACACACACACACACACACATAAAAATCTATTTACATATACATATATATGTGTGTGTAGAGAGATGTAGATATAGATTTGTTTCTACATAGTTGTTTCCCTCATGAGACTGTGAGCTCCTTAGGATCAGAGACTGCTTTTTGCCTTTCTTTGTATTCCCAGCTCTTACTACAGTACCTGGCATGTTGTTGTTGTCATTATTGTTTTTAATCAATCATTTCAGTCATGTACAACTCTTATGAACCAGGTTTTTTTGGCAAAGATACTGTAGGGGTTTGCCATTTCCTCCTCCAGCCCATTTTACAGATGAAGAAACTGAGGCAAACAGGGTTAAGTGATTGACCCAGGATGGAACAGCTAATAAGTGTCTGAGGCTGACACTTAGTAGGTACTTAATAAATGCTAGCTGACTGACTTTAAGTAAAGGAATTCAACTAGATGACTTCTAAGATTACTGACAATCCTAAATTTATGATCTGGCCACTTTCCTTGGCCACAACTTTGACCAAGCAGCTATGAAACACAGCTAGGCCCATAGGTCAAAGGCCTGAAAGAAACTGTACTGAGGCTAAAATAAATCATTCTGCAAGCAAGTTATTCAAATACAATAAAAAATTACCAGCCACTATATGAGTATCAATTACCAAGTGATGCTTGCTGTTTTACCAGGTGTCATTGCTTTGCCCTCAGGAAAGAGACTTCAGTTCAATTTAAGAAGCACTGACTAAGCACTTCCTTCATATGAAGCCCTGTACTGGGCACTGGGGACAGAAAAATAAAAATGAAACAGAAGTGTCTTCAAAAAGCATACACAGATAATTAGACACTAGACAAATAAAAAGTAGATATGAATAAATGTCCTGGGGGAGTGGGTAGACCATTAATGTCTGGGGAATGTAGAAAAGGCCCCAAATCACAAATCAAGGTAGCATTTGAGCTGAGCCTAGACGAAATTCCAAGAAGCAGAGATTCTTTCTGCCTCTGCCCCCATCCCCGCCTCCCATATCCAACCAAGGATCATGGATCTAGAGCTATAAATAACCTCATAGGTTATTTGGTCCAACACTCTAATTTTGCAAATTAAGAAACAGAAGCTGGAAAAGGCAAGTAAATTGCCCAAGGTCATATGAATAGTAAGTGTTAGAGGCAGGATTAGAATTCAGGTCCTTTGACCACCGTGGTAAGGATGGAAAGCATTCAATCAATCAATAAATAAACATGTATTAAATGCCTAGAGATTTTTGTATCTAGAGCTACAAAAAGAGGTGAAAGACATCCTCCGCCCTCAAGGAGCATACAGTCTAATTGGGGGAATACCATGCATAATACACACATATACACATACATATACATGTATGTGTATATGAAAAATTAACAGAAGGAAGGCACTAGAATTAATAGGGGTTGGAAAGGCTTCCTGTAAAAAGACCGGATTTGGGGCAGCTAGGTGGTATAGTGGATACAGCACTGACCCTGGAGTCAGGAAGACCTGATTTCAAATTTGGTCTCAGACCAGACACTTGATACATACTAGCTGTGTGACCCTGGGCAAGTCACTTAGCCCCAATTGTTTTGCCAAAAAAAAAACTGCATACCTGAACAAATGTGTGGGGGAATTGGGTAGAGCATTAACAACTGGGGAATGCAGAAAAGGCGCATAGTACTTACTATATAAATGTTTGTTCCTTCCTTTCTCTTCCCTGTCTATACCTGCTCCTCTCAAGGTCACCAGAGCTCCATAAGATAAGGCCTAAGACCCTATAACAATTAATATGACTGCATATGCATATGGAACAAGGATGACATGATAAACAGTGCAACATGACTATACTTCTGAAAAGAGCTCCCAAACCCACACCATTTTTTTCAAAAGGTGTCTCAAAGGACACTGGCATTATCCAAGGTTCTGTGCTCCCACTTAGGCAGTTTATTTAACATTCTCTCATACTTTCTCCTTTCATTCCAAATGATTCATCATCAGATACCATTTCCTCCAGTTTTATCATTTTGCAATGGGTAGCAGAGATACATATATCTGAACAGTATAATTCTATTCCATCTTAGAGATCAAGAGAAATTCCCAAAGTGTGAGAAACAGTCTTCAAGAAAATGGAAGTTTTTAATTTCCTTGTGTTGGATTGTTGGTGGTAGTGGTGGATTTTGTTTGTGTTTGTTTGTTTGTTTGTTGTAAGGAAAGGCATGGTTAGCAATGCTCATGAACCTTACCAAAACTAAAAACTTCAAGCCAGAAGAGGAAAGGAACCTAAAACAAAAGATCTGAAATGTACATACAGTATGACAACACTGACATCTGTTGGCTAGGAATGTCCTGAGTTCTAATAGCCATGCCAGCCCCAGCCTTTTCACAGCAATTGAAGGGTGAGCTACTACAACCAATATAATCTCCTCCTTCATCACCATTTTTAGATCTGACATTGGTGGATCTGAACTTTTGAAACTATGAAATGTCTCTCATTCTCATTAGATACCAAACTTGCACTTGAGGCTTACTGTTTCAGCATATTCTGCTGCACAAAATAAGGCTTCACATCATGTTGAAACCTTTCTCCTGGATCAAAAACCAAACAGCATTTTGTGCAATTAACCCATCATGTCCTGTGCGAGGTACAAAACCAGGAAGTTTTGACATTTTTGTCGTTGTGGCTTCCACAATGTGTAGATCTTCATTTTCTTCTTGAATCTCCCTGAGTCTCTTCTCCTCCTCTTCCCCCTGCCCATTACCTGGTAGAAGTGCTATCCAGAATGCTTGGTGCTCTCCCTGTATGCTCTCATGTTTAGAGTTAATTCATCCACAGGGTTTAATTATCTGTGAAATAAGCAAGTGAACCAGAATGGCAGTGTAGATGGAAGGCCAGCCTGGGAATAGTAAGGCCTCAGTTCAAATGCACATCAGGACTCTGACACACACTATGACCCTAAGCAAGTCACTTAACAAGACAATAAGTTACTAAACTCAGCGGGGGGGGGGGGGGGGGGGGGGGGGGGGGAGTTTATACAGTGGGAAGTCCTGATGAAATCATAGGTCGAGATCATCATCATCACCATCATCATCTCATCAAAGTCCAACCTATCATCTATTTAGGGGGTTAAGGGGAAAGGAGGAGAGGAGGGAAACAGCAAAGTAGAGGAATACCAGATAGTGATCTAGTGAACTTTGGGGCTCTGAGCTCTAAATGACCTGGAAGGAACCCTGAAATGGTGGTGAATTGAGTCTCCTCAGATTCAGAGAAGTAAACAGGATGATGTTGAGTTGTAAACTGACCTTACATTCCATGCCTGGAGGGCTCTGTCTCCTTACTTCCACCTTTTGGCTTCCCCAGCTTCTTTCAAGGCAACTCAAATCCCATTTTCTGCCCAAGACCTTCCCTCTGAAATTACCTCCCAGGGGTAGCTAGGTGGTGCAGTGGTTAGAGCACTGACCCTGAAGTCAGGAGGACCTGAGTTCAAATCTGGCCTCAGACCGAACACTTGACACTTACTAGCTGTGTGACCCTGGGCAAGTCACTTAACCCCAATTGCCAAAAAAAAATAATAATAAAAAATAAATATAATGAAATTACCTCCCATTTGTAGTCTATAACTCCAGTATGTTTGTCTCCCCCATCAGAATTTGAGGTCCTTAAGGGCAAGGGCCACTTTTTAAAACCTTTCTTTGTATCCTCAGTGCTTAGCACAGCACCTGACACTATTAAGTGATTAATAAATGCTTGTTGAGTGACAAATAGAAAGCTTATACACTGTTAATATAATGAATAATGAATGACAGAATAGGTGCTGTATGTCAAAGAAGGTGACTGAAACTCTAGATTCTCTACAAAATTGGACAGCAGCAGGGCTAGATAAGAGACGTAATTATTGTTCAAATGCTTCACAGTGACATATCAATTACTAGCAAAGCATTTTATCAGCTGCTTCCCAGAGAGAAGCCTGATTTTATCTTTCTTAATAGAGGGCATCACAAATCTACTATCAAAAGGTAAGAACACTAGGGACCCCTCCAAATATGTGTTTAACTACTATAAACAAAGCCTCCACAGCCTGTATCACCTTAAATAATCTATTAAAAACTTTGGAGAAAACAATATATTGGCTGAAAAGCAAAAAGTGTGTATCAAAAAGTCCCTGGGGCTTAAAGAGCAACTTACTATAAATTCAGTAATTATTGAAAAAGCTATCTAAAAGTATCACAATATATACTATTTGGGCTATTATTTGACCCATTTAAGTTCTTGTGATGAAGCTAGATGGTGCAGTAAATAAAGCTCTGGACCTGAAACCATGAAGACCTGAGTTCAAATATGACCTCACACACTTAGCTGTATTGCCCTGGGCAAGTCATCTAACTTGTCTGTTTCAGTATCCTCACCCATCATCAAATGAGGATAAGGATGTCCACCTACCCCCCAGAGTCATTGTGAGAATAATATTTGTAAAACACTTTGCAAACCATGAAGTGTTATATAAATGCCAGCTATTATTAAGGTTTATTTTTATACCGCAAATATATATGCATATGTATATACACATATATGTAAAATAGACCCGAGTATAGTGAAATTTGATGTCCACATGGAAGAGCAGCCTCTTTTTAAATGTGCCATCAGCACAATAATATCAAGAAAAATTCTTATAAAACATAGTGGGTTTTTTTTCAGGGAGACTGTTTAAGCTTATAGTGATTCAACCCAACCTTAAATTCATTGTCATCTCTCCAAAACAGTACTAAAGATGACTTCCAAATTTAAGGACTCAAACCAAAATATCTTATTAATCATTTGACATTCATGCATGGCATCAAGCTACATGACTTTAAAAAATACATTAAACAGTTTCTCTTTCTTGTGGAATCTTTCTCCAACGATAACAAAATGTTTTTTGGACCCCAGTGTAAAATTCTTAACACATGCCAAGGAAAAATAGAGATTGTGAAGGCTTGAAACTAAAGGTCAAGTTGAAATAGAAGACAATATTACAAATGCCTTGGTCTCCTCAAGACAAGACACATCAAGCAGAAAGCAATGACTGTGTATGTTAAGTCACTTATTGGCATTCTAAAATCAAAACCCAATGGGAAGAACACATTTAAAGTAATGAATACCTATGCAATATTGTTCTTTATATGTACATCCAGAACATTAGAATCAACTGCAACAGATGTGGAAAGTATCCTAATAATTAAACACAGGGCCAAAATTATACAACAGAAGCTTGATAACTTTCATAAACTAACAGATGACAAATTTCTATACTACAAATACAGATACCAAAATATCCTTGAAAATTCAACAAACTAACTGTCCTGGGACTGGATCACTATCATGGACAAAACTGTTGCCCATAATCACCCAGACATAAAATTGGTCCATAAAATCTTAAGAATAATATTTTAATATATGTAATCATACCAAATATTTAATACCCCCAGCTCCTAAAGCTTACACAATATTCAAATTGAACAGAAGAAATCAAATTCATGTTAGGACAAGATGAAATACATAGCCTCTTTGTCATCCTGGTTGTTACAGCAGTTATTCCAAAAATGCTTTTGCTGAACTTGCAGATGAGTTTACATCCCAATACTTTTATTCATTGCAAAAACCAATCATTTTATCCACTTGTGCAGTAGTCCATGGAACATTAAACATAAAAGAATAATAACAGTATAACAACTTGTCTATCCCAAGACCATTCTGTCTGAATTCCATCAAACAAAATAAAAAAGAGACATCATCATCACAATAATAATAGCAACAACTTCAGAATCTGTATTACAGGCGCTGACTTCTATTCCTCTTTTCCATTTTAATTTATCCCTCCATCTCCTGTTATATTCAGGACTGCCAAAATTGTATATTTTAGCAACACCCAAAACTTGAGCTTGTTACCTTCACTCCTGAAGCATTACATTTTCCTAATTCATCTGTTCTCATCAACTGGAAGGAATATTATTCTTCCAGTACCTACTTTGGAGTCATATCTGATTCTTATCATTTATTCATCCTCCACTTCCAACACAGTCCTGCCAATCCTATTAATTCCTATAGTCACATCCTTGATCCTGGCCCTAATCACCTAAAGTCACCCAATCACCTTTGACAACTTCTTAACTGTACTGCCTGATTTTATTCTACCGTTTGTCCAAAATATCCCTACTACTAGCTGCTAGAATCCTCCTCTTTCCGTGTTATTTGAACCAGAGGTGTCAAACATGTGGCCCAAGGGTCCCATTGCAACCACCAACACTCCAAAGTGCAGGCTGAACCAGATTAAGATGTAACTGGGAAATATTTAACAAGCTAAACAAAAATACAATAAGACATAGATAATGTTAATATGCGGTTTCCTAAATCAATATGCAACCCATAATCAACCTTACATACAGTTTGATGACCCCATTTCTATTTAAGTTTGACACCACTGATTTAAATTACATCATTACCCTGGTCATAAGTTTATTAAGGACTACCAATTACCTTTCTTGTCCAATCCCAACTCCAGTTGATGTGTTTCATGGCTTTCCATGAACTGATCATTGCATCTTCCAGTCCTCGTCTCACAACTTGAGAAGTCACATTCTCCTTTCCAGGCAAGACAGTCTGCTTCCTACCACCATCCCCTACCTGCTTTGCTTCTTCCATTCATCTCTTCCCTCTTCTCCAATCCTCTTTTTGCCATCATGTCATGTCCCTCATCCCTCTTGAGTGTTCAAACTCTCTTCCTCCATGAAGCACTCCCTAACTATGCCCAAAATGGATTTCTTGAAACACATCAACTATCCTACGGTCATATGTGTAAGGGGAATATAGTCTTTTTGGTAACTAAAATTTTCACAAAGCCTGTGCAGAGCCCAGCATGGGAAAATGCTATCCCTACAGGGAATCTGGTTGTATGAGGGCATTTTCAAAAAACTTAGTAAGAAGCTAGGCATGAAATCTCATGCAAGAGATGAGATGCAGTGAGTTTCATTTACAGAGTAAAAACAAAACAAAACATTGGAATGGAAAAGAAAGAGGCTGTCTTTAATTGCACCTAATTTCTGCTGCTTTTACTTATGCCCATAGCGCCTTTTGTGCCTCTTACTATTGAGGGCATCCTCCCAGTCACCTAGGCTCAAAACCTAGATGTAATCTTCAACTTCTCTTTGCCTCTCTCTCTTCTCTCTCTCTCTCTCTTCTCTCTCTCTCTCTCTCTCTCTCTCTCTGTATGTGTGTGTGTGTGTCCCTGTCTCTGTCTCTCTGTCTCTCTGTCTCTCTGTCTCTCTCTCTCTCTCTCTCTCTCTCTCTCTCTCTCTCTCTCTCACACACACACACACATACACACACCCCTCATATCCAATCATTTGCCAATTCCTTTCAATCCTTCCTTTGCCACATCTCTTATACATGCTGCCTTTTCTCCTCTGACCATCCAAGTGAAGACTCATCAACTCATGCCTAAACTATTCAAATACACAGCTGGTTGGTCTCCTTAACTCAATCTCTCGCCATTCCAGTCCATCCTCTACTCAGCAATCAAAATCGCTCTTCCTGTGGGAATTATAGAAATTAAAAGTACAAGTTGGACCATGTCACCTACCTATTCAATAAATCCTAGTGGCTTCCTATTACCTCAAGGATCAACTTCTCTATTTCCCAAAGTCTCTGGTTGGATTTTAAAACCCTCCATAACTTCCCCTTCCTATCTTTCCAATCCTTTTATGCTTTATTCCAAATATTCTATAGTCCACTGACACTGGCCTCTTGGGTTCCTCAACACAGTATACTCTAGTCTCTGGTCTCTGCGTTTTCATTGTCTGTTTCCCACGCCTACGGCTCTCTCCATTCTCTTCTCCATCTCTTGGCTTCCTGGATTTACATTAAGTCACAGCTAAAATCCC
The DNA here is from genome assembly GCF_003287225.1 of Phascolarctos cinereus. NCBI lineage: Eukaryota > Metazoa > Chordata > Mammalia > Diprotodontia > Phascolarctidae > Phascolarctos > Phascolarctos cinereus. The sequence continues at coordinate 116,727,403 of NW_027555514.1, read as the reverse complement.
ACCTTCTACAAGAAACTTTTCCTGATCCTCCTAAATCCCAGTGCCTTCCTTCTCCAATCTATTCTTGTTTGTATAGTTTTTTGAAACTTGTCTCCCCCATTAAACTGTGAGCTCTTTCAGAGTAGCTACTGTTTTTTGCCTTTCTTTGTATCCCTAGCACTTAACACAGTGCCTAGTACACAAAAGGCACCTAATAAATGGTTGTTGTTGACTGGAAGCAATGGCTACTAGCTTCTCCATTTCTTGGTTTCTTGCCATGTTTGAACTTATCAATGTTTCACAGCTCTGGTGCTGAGATAAATGACATTTTCCATAGTGAGACCCTAGCATCTGTAAATCTTTGAAATTCCTATATTTATCTGACAAGGAAATCATTACACCCCATCTGTAGCCTAGTGTAAAGTGCTATGCTGATAAGATAGCACAGAAAGCTAGGACTAATGGACTCCTACCTTCCCAGAAACAAAGGATGAGAGAAGGTAATTGATGAAAATGAGGAGTAAGAGTTTTTGCTATTTGATTTTAATTCCCTTATTGTTGTTTTTAACCTTGCATCTTATTTTAATTAAATGTACTTTCCTATTATTATACTATCCTATGATTAATGCTAGCAGGTCAGAGGGTAGAGATTCAGAGGAAAATGGGAGCTCACAAGGTTTGAATAGATGGTGAACCTGCAGAGGTCCTAGGACCTTGAAAGTGGCTATATGCCATTTCCTTGGTATACAGCTACCACTGTAGGTGCTTGTTTATTGGTTTTGCTTTGTCTTTTGTCTCTAATGATATCTTTCAATAGAAAGAGGTAATAATCTTTTTCCAGGAAAAACATGAGGCTACTAAGCTCCTTTATATACAAAGGGCTGTCAATAAATATATCACAATGAATGACTTGCCTGGGTCTCATTGTAGGTTTTTTAATGTAATAGCATGGTTGGCAGGGCTCAGCTTTTGAATGAGCACATTTCAGCAGTGTTACAGACTTTAATGGGAGTTGTTTGTATAATAAGCCTCAGAAGAGTTGGGTTATCTAAAACAAAAGGTCTCATTCCATTGTTACTTTGCTTCTTAAGCTAGGTCTACACTTACCACTGGCTTGGACTAAAGGGAAAACATTTTCTCTGTCCAATTGTCACAGGTTGCAAATCATACAACCAATACTCCTGGACTTTGAATTGCAGTATAGCCAAAGGCAGGGATTGGGGCATGGAATTGTGTAAGACCAAGTGATTCAGCCTTCATCATAGGCAACTCAGCCCCCTCTCAGAGACACTTCTGAACAAACAAATAATTTTATGATGCTTTTAGGCATGACTCACCTTGCATTTGAAAAATCATTTTTCATTTAGGTCCTATGCCTTATTGCTTTCTGTGAAGCCATCCATCCTATTTATTGCACTGCACAAAAATAATTGATTACTTGCGAGTGACAGAATAATTGGCACTACCCTGGTTATTCAGCTATTTTTATACATTACAATTATCAGCTTCAGAACACTAGAAAGAATTTAATGTTCTTGAAAATTAATATTATTGAAAGACTCAATACAAAAGAATGTAATGTGCCTAAATTAAAACTTGTCACAGACTGGTAGACTCCTACATTGTTGAATATTTTTCAATATTTTATTTTTAATTATTGGAAAACCTTTATAAAGTCACAAAGCCTCATGGCCTGAGTCAGTTCTGAACAACCACATTTTAATAAACTTGCAATCTGGATTAGTGTTTGCAATTGTAAAATTAAGTGTTTAATGTTCTGGTGAGGGATTTGAATTCATCTTTTGATTTGGACTGTGATATGTGAGTTTCTTGAGGGCAAAGAGCAAGTCTTTTATACACGGTGTATGTGAATGCTTAGTGAATTGTAAAATACATAAAGTACATTTTATAAAAATACTGCTTAAATGAACAATATCCCTGATGCATGAATGCTCACAATGAAAACACTTCTCCTGCAACATAGTACATCTACAGAACTTGAAAATTAATTGGCTGTAAGGCAAAGGTGGAAACCACCCCTGCTTGCAGTGTGGGATGGTGGAACTGGTTCCAGACATTAATATAAGTGCATCTTCCTTTTGAGACAAGTAGTATTAATAGATGACTCCACTGATGTCTATAGCTGTGAAAAAGTAACATAGCTTTAAAAATCATAAGTCACAATAAACAGGATGTTACTTAATGAAAATGTGCCTTCTTATCTGCATGAATATACATTTCCCATTCTCTCTCCTTTTCTTTTTATATTGTTTTCTTTGTATACACTTCATGTTTGTATATATAAGAATCAGCCTGGTAGAGGGAAAAGTGCTGAATTTGATGTTAGAAGACTTCCCACTGTCTCTCTCCCTCTGACTGTCTATTAGTATATTTACATCTTGGTTTATATGTATCTTTGTCTCTTTTTTTATATTTCACTGTCTCACTTAATTGAACCTGCTCTCTGTAGAGTTACAAATGATCTCTTACTTGCCAGATCTGATGGTGTCTTTTTTAGCCTTCATTCTTCTTGACCTATCTGCCGCCTTTGATATCACTGAAGACCTTCTCCCTCTGGGTAATTTCTCCCCTCTGAGTTTTTGTGACACTGATGTCTCCTGGTTCTCTTTTTACCTCTACATATCCTCTTTCTCACTTTCCTTTACAGGCTTGTCATCCCCTATTATGTCCCCTATGTGTGGATGTTAATGAAGGTTCTGTCCTAGGCCTTCTTCTTCCTTCCCTCTACATTTAATCTCAGCAACCACCTCAGATCCCATAGATTTAGCAATGGCATACATATTAGATAGCAGAAAATCAAAGTTCTAATAGAAAAGGTCACTACCAAAGGGGGAAGAAAGAAAAGGAAAAGAGAAAAAAATCAATAAAAGTTTCATAAAAGATGTCACATTTGAGTTGGACTAGGAATTCAAAGGCAAAGGACAGAGGATATTACTAGCTATGGAGCAGTGTAAGTAAGGGCCCTGAGCACCTAGGAGGCATAGTAGATAGACTGCTAGGCCTGGAGGCTGGAAGATTTATCTTTGTGAGTTGAAATCTGGCCTCAGACACATACTAGCTGTGTGACCCTGGGTAAGTCACTTAACCCTGTTAACCTCAGTTTGCTCATTTCGAAAGTGAGTTGGAGAAGGAAATGGCAAACAACTCTAGTATCTTTGCCAAGAAAAGTCTCCAAATGGGGTCATGAAGACTGAATGGGGTCACATGACTGAAAACCAACTCAACAACAAGAAGTAAAGGCCCCAAAACAGTAATTTTTAAGGCACGTTCAGAGGGCAAAGGGCAGTCCAATTTTGTTGAAGTTTTGAGTAAATATATAGAATGGGACCAAATAGTGAAAGGCCTTGAATGCCAGCCAAAAACAATTAAGCCTAATAGGCAGGGCTATACGGAAAAGTCCAGATAAAGTGCTATAAGAACGTTTGAGGAGGGAAAGATCACTTTCAGCTGGGGGATCCAGGAAGGCTTCTTGAAAGAAGTGATACTGGAGTAGCTAGGTGGCGCAGTAGATAGAGCACCAGCCCTGAAGTCAGGAGGACTTGAGTTCAAATCCAGCCTCAGACCAAACTCTTGACACTTACTAGCTGTGTGACCCTGGGCAAGTCACTTAACCCCAATTGCCTAAAAAAAAAAAAGTAATACCCAAACTAAGCCTGGAAGTGAGAGGTAGATTTCAATAAGCACAGACCAGGAAAGAGTTTATTTCAGGCATAGAGGTCAGGCAGCTCAAACACACAGATATGATAAATATGAATCCTATTTTAGGAATTAGTATTATTAATTTTAGGGGAAATAATCTCAGACAAGACAAAAACAGAGGCATATCCAGACTTTAGTGTAGCCACTATGACTTTGCTTCTCAGCAAGATAAAACAAAAACACTCATTTCATGATTTTAAGTAATTAGTTATAATTGCTCTACTATCCATTAGCATGGAGAATAAGTGACAACCAACCATTTAATTCACTCTTATCACCACGAAATGAAGAAAGCGGTATGAATGTTTATAAATATTTATAAATAAACTATGCAGGATGGTGTGGTAAGGAAAAAACACTGGATTGGGCATCAGGGTACATGGGTTCAAGTGCTAGCTGTGCTAATTGCTAGTTGTGTCCCTTTGGACAACTCACTTCATACCTCTTGACCTCAGTTTCCTCAACAGTAAAATGAAGAACTTGGAATAAATGATCTCTAAGTTCATTTCCAGCCATGAATCCTATGATTCAATTAGGTCAAATGATTTGATCAGTTGTTGTTCAGTCATTTCAGTTGTGTTCAACTCTTCGTGACCCCATTTGGGATTTTCTTGGCAAAGATACTGGAGTGGTTTGCCATTTCCTTCTCCAGCTCATTTTACACATGAGGAAACTAAGGCAAGCAGAGGTCAGTACCAGATACTCAAAAGGAAGACTGGTAGACATCTCCAGGCCTAACAACCTTGAATCTCAAGTACCCCACTCAAGCTCCAGGTGACTTTAAGTTCTTCATCCTGCCAAACTCCTCCTTTCAAAAATATCCAGAAAAGTCACCATATTATACATCATAAGTAAACCTCAAGGTCCCCTGCTTTATAACCACTCATCTTACCACATCCATTTATGTGGTATTATTGGGATCTATTCAAATCCATAGTTCTAAGCCCTCATTAATATATTACTTTATACAAGACCAAGACAAATGACAGAAAAATTAAAAGCAAATGGAATTTTTAAAACAGAACAGTAAGATAAATAATAATGAAGAAATCCCCCATGTGCAAGGGAGTACAATATCTCATAGGTTTCCATACCTCTTGTGGGAGATGGAACTCTCTCCAGATAAAACATGCTCCCACAAAAAACAATTGAATAACCTGTTGACTCAGTCTCTCCTGCCTCCCTGCAGTTCCACTCTGCCCCCAAAGCTTCCACCTGCTTGTTCCTTCCGGGCACAGTGACTGTTGTCATCAGCTGCTAGACAACTTCTCTCCTTGACTACCTCTTCACTGAACTGCTACTATCCTCTTCTAAATGACTTTTATTTTATCTGCTGGGATTTTATATACTTCAAAGGGTATGTTACTCGCTCCTTTGGTAGTGCATGACTAAAACTATTTTAGCTTTTTGGCTAATCATGTCCATAGCTGAACTCAGCCAAAATATGGGAATAAGGACGGGGAAAAAAAATCTTAGGTCAAAGTATCTTTTTTTAACAAGTTCATCATTAGGAAAAAAAAATTCAGACTTCCTTGATACATAGGTTAGAGTAAGTTAAAAACACATATATGTGTGTGACTATATAAATATACATATCCATATCTACATCTACATCTACATCTACATCTACATCTACATCTATATCTATATATGTGATGTTCCTAGCAGCTAGTAACACAGCCATGCAAACCATTATGGAGTTTCACTTAAACACCAACAAATCAAAAATCTCCAACCGAATAACAAGTAGAAATTATGAAAAGTAAAGTAGAGACTAATAAAATTGAAAATAGGAAGATGATTAAATTGAAAAATAAAACTAGGAGCTATTTAAAAAAAAAAAAGCTAATAGTATTGCCAAACAGCCAACCTGTTTTTTAAAAGAAAGAGAAACCAAATTGCCTATATCAAAAACAAAGAGAACTTAAAACAACTGAAGAGGAAATTAAGGAAATAATTAAAAGTTATTTTGCCCTTTTCTATGCCAAGAAAATTAAAATGTTAGAGGAAATAGATACTTATGAAACTATAAAATACCCAGATTGAGGGAAAAAAAGAAAAATAGAATAATTAAATAACATAATGTCAGAAAAAGAAATTGAACAAGCCATAAACGAACTCCTAAAGAAAAAAAAAACTTCAGGAACAGATTGATTTGCAAGTGAATTCTATGAAACATTTAAAGAACAATTAATTCTAACACATAAGCTGTTTGCAAAAATAAGAACGCACCCTTCCAATCTCTTTCTACGATACAAATATTTTCTTTATACTTCTATCAGGGAAAGAAGAGAGAGAAAGCTTCAGACCAAAATCCCTAATTAACATAGATGCAAAAATGTTAACAAGTAGGCTACAACATATTAGAAAGATTATATACTATGACCAGGTTGGCTTTATACCAAGAATGCAAGGTTGATTTGACTTAAGGAAGACTATAAGTATAATAAACTATATTAATAATATAAATCAAAAGTCAATTTTAAAAAAAGCAAAGAAAGACGAAAAGGATCTATACATACAAAAAACATGCATAACATCTTTTTCATGGTAGCCAAAAACTGGAAACTAAGGGGTATCCTCCTATGACAAATGGCTGTACCAATTGTGGTATAGAAATGTAATGGAATTTTATTATGCCAAAAGAAATAATGAAACCGTGTATCAGAGGAAACTAAGAGCTTTTTAAACTGAAGCAGAGTGAAGTAAGCAGAACAAGGAGACTAATTACATAATGATAACAGTATCAAGAAAAACAACCTAGAAAGACTTTAAAATCCTAAATAAACCGTACTACTCAGCTCCTGACAGAAAGGTGATTAACTTAAAATGCAAGAAAATGACATGCATTTTCAGATATGGCTAATATGGGAATTGGTTTTGCCAAACTATGTAGATATGTATTGAGGGATTTATTTTTATTTTTGGGGTCTCTTTTTTATTTATTTGTTTGGAGAGGGAGAGAGAGGTTGGAGGGGTAGATTAATAATGATAATACTTTTACTTTAAAAATAAAAATAATAAACTATTTTTAAACCACACTGAAGGGTTGGGGTGGAACTGGGGACTTTCCCCCTATATTCCTGCAGCTAACAACCTGGTCAGTCAGTCAATAAGCAATTACCAAGTGCTTAATTATGTGCCAGGCACTGAGCTATGCATTGGGGATACAAAGAAAGACAAAAAATAATCCCTGCCTTGAGAAGCTCACAATCTAGTGGGGAAACAACATGCAAACAATTATGTACAAACAAGCTACATACAGGATAAATTGTTGTTCAGCCATTTCTGTCGTGCATGACTCTTTGTGCATTTGAAGTCTTCTTGGCAAAGAGACAGGAGTGGTTTGCCATTTTCTTCTCTGGCTCAGTTTACAGATGAGGAACTGAGACAAACAGGGTTAAGTGACTTGCTCAGGGTCACACAGCTAGTAACTATCTGAGGTCACATTTGAACTCAGATCTTTCTGAATCTAGGCCTCCTATCCACTTTACCACCTAGCCGCTCATCAACAGGATAAATTAGAAATAATCAATAGAGGAAAGGCACCATTATTAAGGTGGATCAAGAAAGCTTTCTTGTAGAAGTTGAGGTTTTAGCTTGCACTTGAAGTAAGCCTGGGGAGCCAGAAGTAGAGATGAGGAGAGAGAACATTCCAGGCATAGAGGACAGTCAGACAAAATGCCCAGAGCCAAGCTCACCCTCTGTATCCCCTACCTAAATTTTAATAGTTAATTCAGATGATAAGAATTAAAACAGTTTAATAGAGTATAAATGATACATAGAAGGGTAGAATTTCACAGTTCCCAGAATTCTCTTCTGAGAGCATCTACAGAGAGAATCTACACCAATTTCCTTCCCCTCAGTTTACAGATGGGGCCCAAAGGTGACTTGTTGAAAGTCAAACAACTAATAAATGAAAGAACTGACGCTAGAACCCGGGGTCCTGACAACCAGGCTAGTGCTCTTTCCATTTGACTAGTGCTTATACAAAGGGAGACATTTTCATAATAATGGTATAAATTCCAAAATTCTTTATCAGCACTTACTTCTTAATTCTAACATGAGAGGGTTATATGGATTTATTTTAAATAATAATAACATTATTTTAATAGCACCTTTAAATTTTATAAAGTACTTTCTTCATAACACAGCTGTAACAAAGGTAGTATTATCTATAATCTACAAATAAGGAAAATCATGCTCATTAGGTTAAGTCACTGACCATGATCATATAACTAGTAAGTACTGAAGCAAGAATTTGAAGCCAGATTTTGTGTTTCCAAGGCCAATGTAACTATTTCATGAAGGCACATACTTACTCTTTTCCCATATTCTATCTTTATTATTATGTCTTCACTTGCTTACTAAAATTAAGGTTGGTATTCCCCAAAGTTGATATACATGCAAATTTAAACCCTTATTAATAAAAACAATAACTCAAGATATTTTTCTCCTTGCTACATATGGTCAAAGTCAGAGAACAGGCACTCTGATGACTGTTGGGTTTTTTGTTATTTTTCTGCTGAGTTTCATATCCTTCTGCTTGGGATGCTGCTTCTTAGATCATTAAGAAAAATGTTTGGCAAAATTAATTAGATAACAAAATAGTGGTTCTGTCTTCCCTGGCCATCTCTGATGGAGTCCAAAATCTTCAGGAACTTTCCTTTCTTTTTCTTTCTCCCTTTCTTTCTCCTTGACTCCTTGATGGAATAAAAAAAAAATTAACTACAATGGTTATTGGCCATTGCCTTTTCCTTTCCATGTTCTTCTTTCTATCCCTGGAGTTATTCCAGTTCCTAATAGAAAGAATGGGGAAAACAGAAGAAAAGTCAGATTTGCTAAATGAATCACTTCAGTGACCCATACTCATGGAAAGGGGAGAAAAAAAAGAAGTTGTGTGATGGAAATAGGAGTGAGACGATCATTCATTCATTCATCTGATAGACATTTATTAAGAAATGTATTATTTCTAAAATGTCCTTGTAATATACTGGGGGGGGTAGGATATGCTAAATAAGGTATGGGTGCTACACTCAGGAAGCTTACAAGCTAGTAATGTCCAGGCAAGAAAAGCAAGAAATCCTGTCAGACCTGTAGTTCTGAGTAATCATCTCCTTTAAGTCTTAAAATAAAGAGCATAATGTGTGTGTGTGTGTGTGTGTGTGTGTGTGTGTGTGTGTGTGTTGTAAAATGACTGGTAATAAAGTGGGTGCTTATCACTTAGGGAATGGCTGAACAATCTATAGCACATCAAGGAAATAGCTTATTATTGCACTGTAAGAAATGAATGTGAAGAATTCAAAGTAACACAGGAAGGTTTATATGAATTGATGACGAGTAAAAATAGTGGAGCCAAAAGAACAATGTATACCATTACTACAATAAGGTTAAAAAAATCAACAGACAGCTGGACTGATTAATTGTAATGAGCAACCTTGGCCCTGGAGAACAGCTGATGATCACATTTCCCTCTCCTTGGGAGACTGTAGGTATGGAACATTGCATATGTTGTCAGATACAGTCACTTTGCCACTTAATGTTACTTAATTGTTTAGCTTTGTTTCAAGGGAGGATTCAATGGATGGTGGGTGGGGAATTTTACTGGGAAATAATGATATAAAGAGCAAAACTCTTTTATAAAACACAGATGAACAATGCTAAGCAAAAAAAAAGTCTATATACATCTAGAAATGTTCAATTAGCCTAAAATGGCATGACAGTAACCTCAAATCATCATTGGCTATCTTCTTAGCTGTATATTTTCTAATCTACTAAAAAACTCAAGTGAATAATCCCTTTAAAATTAATTGCAGTTTATCCGGAAGCTTATCCATCACCTTTAGAAGTGCCCAAGGGTCAAATAATGACAAGTGAAGGCAAACAAGTGGCACAGTTGAATAATCCTGAACAAACTATACCATTCAACAAATGATACTGTAGCAATCAAGCAAGTAGCATATTGCAAGAGCGATCAGAACAGCTGAAATGTAGCCATACTCAGAGCAACATCTCAGCCATGTTGTCTTGTTGAGCCATCTGTGCCACCCCCAAGTGACATACTCCAGCCCTCCCAAAGATTGACATTTTGAAATAGAGGGAATGTTTAATGCAAGTTCATGGCTCTGGAATGCAGAGAAAATATAGAGAGCAAGTAAACTAATTCACACAAAAGAACCAAATGAAATAGCAGGGAAGTTTTGGGAAAAGCTTTAACTATTCACTAAAACAGAAATCTTTACAATTCCAAGAGCTACCTCCTGAGGAGCCTACATCATTGTGGATTTCCAAAGTACCTGCTTTGATAATACAACATGCTCTAAGTGTTCAGTGCCCCCAGTCTCCCTTACTTTAGAGATTGGGAATAGGCGACAAGCCCAGCTCACACAATTCAGATAATCAGAATTAAAGTGGTTCTGACCACAGCTCTTATCATTACTTTTCCCCCTGATGCCAAAAAATTGGACCAACCCATGAACTACCCTATACATTATAATGACTACACATGATCAGGAGACTCCAGACCAAACATCACAAGTATTGCTCTCCTGTGCCTCCCAACAGGTTCTCTCCCACACATATTCCACTGATATTTGCCAATAGCTCCCCTTTCTCCTTTTGTTCTCATTTCACACTATTCAGACATTTCCCCCCTCTATTTCCTTTACTCTGGTCTCAGATGAAAGGCTCTTCTCTTTGTCATCCCATTCTCTCCTGACCTCTCTAGCAGATTGTCCCCACTCTCATTTCCCTTTTCTACCTTATCTTCAAACTCTCCTAAATTATTGGTTCCTTTCCTACTACCTACAAATATGCCTATGTCTTCCCTATTCTAAAAATAAAAAAAAACAGTCTTGCATCTACCATCTCAACTAGCTATATAATCATATATCTTTCCTCCTCTTTGCAGCTAAACTCTTTGAGAAAGCACTTAAACTAAGTGCCTCCACTTCCTCTCCTCTCACTCTTCTAAACCCTCTACAATCTGGTTTCTAATCCTATCATTCAAATGAAATTGCCCATTCCAAAGATACCAATGATCTCTTAAAGGTCTTTTCTCCACCCTATCCTTCCTGAACTCTCTGCAGCATTCTCAATACTCTCTCCATATGAGATTTTCATGACAATGCTCTCTCTTGGTCCTCATTCTATCTTCCTAACCACTTCTCACTGCTTTTGATAGCTCTGTGTTACACTCACTAACCATAAATATCCCCCAAGGCTCTGTCCAGTATCCTCTCCTAATCTCATTCATTCCCAAGGACTCAATTATCTCTATGCAGATGATTCCCAGCTCTAAATGTTCAGTCCTTGTCTCTCTCCTAAACTTTAGTCCCATATCACCAACTGCCTTTTAGATACTTCCAACTGAATGTCCCATAGGGATCTCAAATTCAACAAGTTCAAAAGAGGACTCTTTATTCCCAAATCTTCCCCTTTCTCCAATTTCTCAATTGTTGTTGAGAGTGCTACTGTCCCCCTAGTCATCCAGATTTGAGCAACTTCTGTGTCACTCTCACCTTCTTCCTCACACTCACTCTACATATCTAATCTATTGCCAAATCTTGTCATTTTTATCTTCACAAAATACCTCCTATATGTCATCTCCACACTCACACAACCACATCCCTAGTTTGGTACATCATCACTTCTTACCTGGACTATTACAATAGCTTTCTCACTGGTTTCCCCGCCTCAAGTTTCCCCACACTCCAATTCATTCTCTACTCCACTGTCAAAATGAAGATTTGACCACGTCACCTACTACCCCTGATCCATGAGCTCCATTAGCACACTAATTCCTCCAGCATCAAGTATTAATCCTTGGTCATTTGAAACTTTTCATAACTGGGCCCTTTTCTACCTTTCCAGTTTTCTTTTATTCAGTTGTCCACCACACGCTCTACATTCCAACAACTCTGGCCTACTTGCAGTTTCTTCATCACTACATGTCATCTCTTTCTCCATGCCTTGGCACTAACTGTCGCCCATGCCTGAAATGCCCTACCCCTTACCTCTGTCTCTTTCTTTCCTTGAGTTCATTACTCAGCTGAAATCCCACCTATCCCAGGACACCTTCCCCAGTCTAGTCACCACTCCCTTAGTGACTTCCAGTCTCACGGTGCCTTCCATAAACTCTTTATATATCATGTATATACTTAGTTATTTAAAGGTTGTCTTCCTATTTGAACACAAGCTTCTTTAGAACAAGGATTGTGTTTTGGCCTTTCTTTGCATCTCTAGCACTTACCACAATGCCTGTCACATAGTAAGTGCTTAATAAATGCTTGTTGACTGTTGACTGTTGTTGACAACATTTGCTGACCGTCACCAAAGGCTACTTAGTCTCTAGCCAACCAGCAGCTTCTCATCCTTTGAAACTCCTCAATAGTCCAGCTCCTAGGAGTAGCTATATGATCAGCTTTCATTTCCTTCTGATGTTCCAAAAGCGAGGAGATCAGTGACAGAAACTCTCTATGTAGTCTGCAGTGGCACCTGCATACATTCCCTACCTCCCAGCTGCAGAGCTCCTTCAATCTTCTGACAATGTAGGTAGAGTGTTCTACAATGGCACCGTTTTAGTATGTCCTGACTCCAGGCCCAATGCTCTATCTACCCTAACACCTAGCTGCCTGCAATAAGCCACAGTAGATGTCCAAGTATCCTAGACTACTGACTTCCAGCCAAGATGGCAGGACCCCGCCCCCATCCCCCTCATATCTACATCAGTAAAAATCTAAAATTCTAACTATATAAGATAATGATCAAGAAATCCATTGATCAATGTTAATAAGCTGCTTCTTCTACCCCAGACTCATGTAAAAAGTCAGCTAAAAGTAAAGAAAAAAGGGGAGGGCACTAGAAAAGCCAGAGCCAGCACAAACTAACTAATTCAACCATAAACTGATCAGGGCTCTGTATCTACAAGCAGCAAAAGCCAAAGACCCCACAGAGAAACCCTCTAGCTGGTCAGAAAGCCCTAGGGTGAAGACCCTAGAAGTGCTGGAAGCAGCAGATAGCAGAGATCATAGCTCAAGAGTCCGAGGGCTCCAAAGTCCCTAGCACTTTGTCCTGAGATACCACAGACAGCCCTAAAGATCCAGAGTTCTGAACCTCACAGATCCAGAGTAACCTAACCCCAGAGCAAGAACTCAGTGCAGGAATCCAAACAAACCAAAGCAGGCGAAGCAGAGCTCACCATTCCACTGAAAAGCACAGTACAGAGTGGACCTGGACTCTGGCACAGAGCTGAAGAGGAAAACAAACCAAAGAAAATACAAAGGTATATGTGTGTATGTGTATATATACACATATACATATATACATATTTGTATATGTATTTTATTTGTACATATATACACATATTTATTTGTATGTATATATACATATATGTACATATATATCTTTCTATATACTATGTAGATATCTTCTATATACTATATAAATATATCTATATACTATGTAGATATATAGAGTAGATCTAAACATCCCTCCAAAGAAGAAGAAAGTAATTCCATAACAATTGCAAACAGAGACTAAAAGGGGAAAAAAACAGATATTCTGTGAGGACTACAGGAATACTTAGGAGAAATTAAGCAAGAGATTAAAAATGTAATAAAAGCTCTGGAGGAAGAAATCAGAAGGAAAATAAATAGCTTAGAAGAAAAATACTCAAAGGATGTGAACAGGCAGTTCTCAAAGAAAGAAATCTAAGCTATCAAATAGCCATATCAAAAAGTGCTTCACATCACTATTAATTAGAGAAGTGAAAATTAAAGCAACCTTTAGGTTCTGCCTCATCCCTATCAGATTGGCAAAGCTAGCAGAAAAGAAAGATGATAAATGTTGGAGGGGCTGCAGGAAAACAGGTACATTAAAGCAGTGTTGGTGGAGCTGTTAACTGATACAGGTATACTGGAGAACAACTTGGAACTATGCCCCCCAAAATCATTAAACTATGCATATGGTTTGGCCTAATGATACCACTACTAGATCCATTCTCCAAAGAGATCAAAGAAAGGGGAAAAGGACTGATATATACAAAAAATATTTATAGCAGATATTTTTGTGTTGGAAAAAACTTGAAACTAAGTGAGAGCCCAACACTTCGTGAAGAAAAATAACAATAATAATAATAGTTAACATTTATAAAGCATTTACTATATGCCAGAAACTACACTAAGTGCTTTACAATTATTATGTCATTTGATTCTCACAACAAACCTGGCAGGTAGGTGCTATTATTATCCCCATTTTACAAATGAGGAAACTCAGGCAAATAGAGAATAAATGAATTGTCCATTCTCACACAGCCAATAAGTGTCAGGGGCCAAATTTGAACTCAGATCTTCCTCATTCCAGGCCTAGTGTTCTATCCACTGTACCACCTCTACCTCTGCATGTTACTGTAATGCAATACCATTTTGCTTGTAAGAAATGATGAAAGGTGCAATTTCAGTGAAACCTGAGACTTGCATGAACTAATGTAGAATAAAATGAACAATTTAAAAGACAAGCAACCTTGAAAGATTTAAAAATTATGATTAACACAGTGATTGACCATGATTGGTTGGTCCAGAGGACCAACTATGGACAATACCAGTCACCTCTTGACAGGTAAGTAAGAATGAGATATATATTTTTGAACATAGGAAGTATGGGAATTTGTTTTGCTTAACTGAAAATTTGTTACAAGCATTCCCCAATGGGGCAGAGAAGGAAGAAAATATGCTTTTGTTAATTGGAAAACACAAAATTAAAAAAAGAGAGAGTGGTAAACATTATCCATATAATGTACTACCTGAAAATAGAACAGGCTAAACTGAAATGAATGACTTCATGATAAAGCAAGAAATATTAGAACAAAACTAAAAGACTGAAAAAAAAAATAAAAGCAAATGTAAGATACCAGATATCAGGAACAACTGACCTGGAAATGAGGTCAAATGAAAGTAATTTAAGAATTACTGGACTCCCTGAAAACCATAATTGTCAGGGACCTGGATGCTATATATCAAGAAATCATAAATAAAAACTGCCTAAAACAAGAAGACAAAGAAGAAATAAAGGAATCACCTCCTCAAAGAAATTCCCAAAGAAAAAGCTCCAGCAATGGCACAACCAAAATCCAGAGCTCCTATACCAAAGTGCAAAAATCCAAAAAAAGCAGTTCAGAGACTCAAGGATTATATTTAGTATCACAAAAGACCTGGCAGCTTCTATGACAAATGAAAGGAGATCTTGGAATACAATATTCCAAAAGGCAGAAAATATACTTACAATCAAAAATACCTTACCTTGAAAAACTGAGTATAATCCTACAGGAGAAAAATGGCTCTTAATGGAACAAAGGATTTTCATACACTTGTGATGAAAAGACCCAAAACAAGAAAAAACTTTGAACTGCAGACACAAGAGTCAAGGGAAACCTCTAGGTAAATTTATTTGAGCAGTTAGAGGGACTATATGATGATGTAATACTAACATTCTAATAGAATGAGAACAAATGTGTCCCTTAAGAATCTTAGTATCTTGGGGGTAGAGCCAAGATGGCGGAGTGAAAGCAATGACTTGCGTGAGCTCTCCCCAAAACCCCTCCAAATACTCATAAAAAATGGCTCTAAACAAATTCTGAAGCAGCAGAACCCACAAAAAGACAGAGTGAAACAAATTTCCACCCCAAGACAACGTGGATGGTTGATCAGAAAGGTGTATCGCACAGGCAGGCCGCAGCAAACCTGGAGCAGGCCTCAGAGGGCTGAATCCGCAGGCAGCTGTGGAGGTTTCCAGACTCCTCAATCCACGAATGCCAAAGACAACTTAGAAGGTCAGTGGGAAAAGTCTGTTTCTCTCGGTGCTGAGAGAGGAAGGTGGGGTCTCAGCTCCATTCCCCAAGAGCATGGCCCTGGGGTGGGGCAGCTGCTTCCCGAGCTTCCGGCCCACAGACTGAGGGGGAATCCAGTGGCTGATCAGAGAGGGATTGAAGAGATCTCTTTGCCAGTGCTGAGGCAGGAATCTCTTGCTTTGCCTGTGTTTAGATCTGGGTCACAGTTCCGGGTGGTGGTGCTGGAGCGAGGAGGAGCACTGGCTGGAGTGGTGGAGCTTGTAGTGGCTGTGGAGAGGAACCCCTCCTCACAGTTACAGAACAGAAAGGAATACTTTTTGTCACAGGCCAGGAAAGGAGTAAACACCTCTCCCCTTATTATACCACCTTGGAAGAACTGAAAATTTGCAGGTTCCTACAAGTATTTCTGAAAACATCTGTACAAACCCCTGAAGCTTGGGACAGTACATTCTCCACACTGGAAGCAGACTCTTACCTTAACAAAGAGTTTAAAACTCAGGTAACTGGCCGGGATCATGAGCAAGCAGCAAAAAATGAGTCAGACTATATTATCTTACTTTGGTGACAAAGAAGATCAAAATATACAACCAGAAGAAGACAACAAAGTCAAAGCTCCTACATCCAAAGCCTCCAAGAAAAATATGAATCAGTCCCAGGCCTTGGAAGAGCTCAAAAGGGATTTTGAGAAGCAAGTAAGGGAAGTAGAGGAAAAACTGGGAAGAGAAATGAGAGTGATGCAAGAAAATCATGAAAAACAAGTCAACAGCTTGCTAAAGGAGACCCCAAAAAATACTGAAGAAAATAACACCTTAAAAAATAGCCTAACCCAAATGGCAAAAGAGGTCCAAAAAGCCAATGAGGAGAAAAATGCCCTAAAAAGAAAAATTGGCCAAATGGAAAAGGAAGTCCAAAAGATTACTGAAGAAAATACTTCCTTAAAAATTAGAATAGAGCAATTGGAAGCTAGTGACTTTATGAGAAATCAAGACACTGTAAAACAAATCCAAAAGAATGAAAAATTAGAAAACAATGTGAAATATCTCATTGGAAAAACAACTGACCTGGAAAATAGATCCAGGAGAGAGAATTTAAAAATTATTGGACTATCTGAAAGCCATGATCAAAAAAAGCCTAGACATCATCTTTCAAGAAATTATCAAGGAAAACTGCCCTGATATATTAGAACCAGAGGGCAAAATAGAAATTGAAAGAATCCACAGATGTCCTCCTGAAAGAGATCCCCAAAGGAAAACTCCTAGGAATATTAGCCAAATTCCAGAGTTCCCAGGTCAAGGAGAAAATATTACAAGCTGCCAGAAGGAAACAATTCAAGTACTGTGGAAACACAATCAGGATAACACAAGATTTAGCAGCTTCTACATTAAAGGACCAGGGCATGGAATATAATATTCGGAGGGCAAAGGAGATAGGATTACAACCAAGAATCACCTACCCAGCAAAACTGAGTATAATCCTTCAGGGGAAAAAATGGTCATTCAGTGAAATAGAGGACTTTCAAGCATTCTGATGAAAAGACCAGAGCTGAATAGAAAATTTGACTTTCAAATACAGGACTCAAGTGGAACATGAAGAGGTAAACAGGAAAGAGAAATCATAAGAGACTTATTAAGATTGAACTGTTTACATTCCTGCATGGAAAGATGATATTTATAACTCATGAGACCTTTGTTAGTATTAGGGTAGTTGGAGGAAAAAAATTATATGTATGATAGATAGATAGATATAGATAGATAGATAGATAGATAGATAGATAGATAGATAGAGGCACAGGGTGAGTTGAAGATTAAGGGGTCATATCTGGAGAATAAAATTAAGGGATGAGGAGGATTATACTCGGAGAAGAAGAAAGGGAGAGGTAGAATGGGGTAGATTATCTCACAAAAAAACCCAAACAGAAAAGAAAAGTCTCTTACAGTGGAGGGGAAACAGGGGAAGGTGAGAGGGAATGAGTGAATCTTATTCTCATAGGATTTGGCTTAAGGAGGGAATAACATACACATTCAATTGGGTATGGAAATCTGTCTTACCCTACAGGAAAATAGGGGGAGAAGGGACAAGAGAGCAGGGGGATGATAGAGAGGAGGGCAGATTGGGAAAGGGGGTAATCAGAAGTAAATACTTCCGAGGAGGGACAGGGTCAAAAGAAAGAATAGAATAAATGGGAGGGCAGGATAGGATTAAGGGAAATAGAGTTAGTTTTTCACAACATGTCTACTATGGACATGTTTTGCATAACTGCACATGTACAAACTATATTGAGTTGCTTGCCTTTTTAATGAGGGTGGGTGGGGAGGGAGGAAGGGAGAAAATCTGAAACCTAAAGTTTTAAAAACATGTTTAAAAAATGTTTTCACATGCTATTGGGAAATAAGAAATACAGGAAATGGGGTACAGAAGTCTATCCTGCCCTACAGGAAAATAGAAGGGGAAGGGAATAAGAGAAGGAGGGGGGAAGAGATAGAAGAGAGGACAGACCAGGGGAAGGGATATTCAGAATGCATGCCATCTTGGGGTGGGGGGTGGGGTGAAATGGGGTGACAATTTGGAACTGAAAAACTTGTGGAAGTAAATGTTGAAAACTAAAAATAAATAAATTTATATTTAAAAAAAAGAATCTTAGTATCTTTACAGGGTATTGAGGGAGTAAAATATGAAAAACAAAAATCCTGAGGACTGACTGGTTCTATCCTGAGGGGTTGAAGAAGAGAAAGAAAGGGGAGGGTAAAAGGAATGTAATGGTGTAGAAAGGAGGAAGAAGGGTCTATAATTTGTTTTTTTTTCATAATTGGGGTGCGTATGAAGAAGAGTATACAAACATGGAGGAAAAGGTAGGGGGAGTGGGCATCAGAAAAATCTAACTCTTATATGAAAAGAACAAAGAGGGTTGAACAAACACAAAGATACAGTTTGGTGAAGAAATACATTGAATTCAAACATTTGGGGCTGGGAGTGGGGAGAGGAGATAAAGAATGAGTTAAGAGGGTAGGATAATAACTGAGATGGAACAGTTGCAAATGAAACAAACTTCCCGATCCTGAAAGGGGTCTGGGATGTGTGTGATAATTTTCAACTTAGCAGGTGTCCATTGTTGGAGAATGATTGAACAAATTGTGGTATGTTATTGTACTATAAGAAAAGATGAAAGATAATTTGAGAGAATCCTGGGTAGTATGAACTGATGCAGAGTGAAGTCAGTATAACCATGGAGAAGAATTTATTCAAAGACAACAACATTATAAAGAAAAACAACTTTGAAAGACTTAACAACTTTGACAGATGTAGTTATTCACCTTGTGTCCAAAGAACTTAGAATGTTACTCACCTTCTGACAGAGAGGTGATGGACTCATGGTGCAGGAAGCAACTTACATTTTTGGATATGAACATTCATTTTACTTAACTATATTTATTTGTTACAAGTGTTTTCTCCCCTTTTCTTTCAGTTTTTTAATTGAGGAAAGTATGAGGGGAAGGAGGGAATTAGAAGTAGTGATGGCAAAAAAAAAGACCATTGAAATATATATATATGTATATATATATATATATATATATATATATATATATATATATATTTTAATGCACAGGAGAGAACAGAAGAAAGTAAAGAAGAAAACAGTTAAGGACAGTTTTGAAAACAATGTGTGCAAATTTTTATGTACCTTTTCTAAAAAAACAAGCAGTAAAAATAGAGATTTGTGGTTTCATATACAATCTTCTTTTGCATTCTGCAATGTGTATGGAAATGTTCTTATTTTTGGCATTTAAAATCAGAGTGAAAAATAAAATGTTTAAGAAAGCAAGCTCAGAACTTTAATCTTGAGCCTTGAACCTGAGAGATGAATGAGCTTGGAATTGGGCATATCGGAGGAAAACAGAAATATGCCCATGCCCCAAAGATCCCTTATTTTGTATTTATTTTATTGCCCAAATTGCTTTGACAAGCTGTGGGGCAGAGAGAAGATATGAACAGATGCTATAAGCCATCATGAAATGGAGAAAAGAAAGGCTGGTTGTCTTGTCCCTGACTTATTGCAGGCAGCACAGGCATTCTCTGTGCTGTCCTGCTGGAGAGAGGCAGAGTGGGTGGGCCTCCTACCTCCCTCTCCCACGTGGCCTGCACTACATTGTAATTTCCATATAACCTTTCCTATGCTAGACAATCCTATTACATTGGCAGTGATTAGCACTACAACCCCTCTGGAATCTCCTCTCTTCCTTTCCATGGATGTAGTGTCTTCTATTTCAGGGAATCATCATCTTCATCATCACTGACATCCTCAATGCCCCAATATACAGTGGCTTCTTCTGCTTTTTGTTGAGTTCTCCTCGGGGTATGGTTGAGTTTTGTCATGAGTAGCAATTTGCTTTTTGCTTTGATTTCTTTCTGCAGGGGACTTATTAGAAGAAAAAATAAATGCCTTTATCTTTTCATAAATTTAAGAGAAGGAAGCCTTACTCTATACAATTCCCTCTCAATCCTGATATCAAAGCCATGCTCTTTGCTTGCAGCAACTAAATTTGACATTTTACTACAGTTTATAGAGCTCTATCCCCTGTGATAAAGGCGCTCCAAAGCCAGTGTAAATCCAGTAGAAGGAAGTCAAGATGTGCTTCCCTTTATCTCTTCGCACATCACCTTGCAACCTAATTTTGGGTGAATTAGTGCTGAACCACCTTGAATCAGCAATTAACTAATTACATTTTCCTTTTGTTGATGGTGCATAAAGTATTTTCTCCCATGGAGCATCACAAGCACATACACATATGAACATGCATGCCTTAGACATACTCAGAGGAGTTTTTGCATTCCACATCAGGAGGAAATTGATGAATGTGAATGTTTTAGCTGTAATTGTTGTTTGTGTATAAACTTTTGTTAAAACAAGTGCGGCCAGATAAATGACCTTTATGCAGACACCTATTAAGGCACTAAAAGGCTTGGCTACATTCATCAGAGACGCGTCTACATAACGATTGGAACAATAAGGGGATCAGCAGCTGCAAGGAGGCTGAATTGAAT
This sequence comes from Phascolarctos cinereus, assembly GCF_003287225.1. Classification (NCBI taxonomy): domain Eukaryota; kingdom Metazoa; phylum Chordata; class Mammalia; order Diprotodontia; family Phascolarctidae; genus Phascolarctos; species Phascolarctos cinereus. Next base: position 116,706,819 of record NW_027555514.1, on the reverse strand, counting down.
TCTGCAACAATAGAAAAGTTTTTCAAACCCAAACACCGGCAATCAAAGAGAATTTTTTGCAGATAATCCAAGAGAAAGAAAATAATAAAAAACAAAATGCTAGCCCACTTTGCACCAGTTAGCATAAGGTTGCCATCTGAAACATGTCAGCTTAAGAGTAGACCATAGTACCATTCTTCTGCCCAAGCGCATGATTCAGGACTGTTTTCCCCCAAATAATCCCAGATGGCATGCCACAAAATGTCAATTCATTTTAAAAGCTTTCTTGCCTGTTATTATGTGATTGAAAGTGCAAAAGCAAGTTACCATTCTCATGGCACTATTTGCATTGGCTATTATCCCCTAAAATCCCCTTTAAACAGCTACATTGTCAGCCCATAGGCCTCATTTAGAACTACAAAAAAGCCCAGATTAATTCGATCAAAGAAAGAGCCCAATACAAAATGCACTTTTCAAACTGTATCAGAGTGGGTGCGCTTTACAGATCACTGCGTGGCAAGGGCCCTTGCGAGAAGAAAAACCCCTGAAATAAAGCTTGGTTACCAAAGTGAAATAACTAGAGCTAGCTTCGAGCTGATCCCTTTGGGGCATCTCCAGGCTAAAGCGCCAATTAAAAATGATTATAGGGGAGCAAGATTTAAAGACAAACTCTGAAACTGACTATACCTCAATTGCAGGCATCCTTAGAAGGCAAGTGGTTACCTTCCATGAGACACCTGGTGAACAAGAGACAGTTCTGAAATCTCAATATACTGGCACATTTTTTAAAACAGATATTTGCAAAAAGGTAGAATTCACTTTTATCCACCCTACTCCATCCTTTAATCATTAACCATGCCTCGGTAGTAAGCTGTAGTAAGAAAATATGTGCTAAAAACAGCAGATGCAGTGAATACACACAAACACATATTTGCAAAGTAAAGCATTCTCAAAGTCAAAGTGAACTTCAGACATTTGAAGCATCCTATAGGCCCACATTCTATGAGCTGGCTGACTCGGGAGTAGCTTTCTTTTCCCACTTTTCTTTTTAAACTCACCTGGTGGTCTAAGGCAGGGGTAAGGCAAGCTAGAGTGGTCTCTTGTAGAAGCTGCCTAAGGCTGATTACCTCTGCCTCTCCAGGAGAGATGATACTGTTGTTTGCTGCCAATGATTTCCTTCTCACTCCTAGTTGGAAGCTGCTCCCCTTCAGCAGCTGTTTTTGTGCCCTGATAAGAGCATTTCATCCAAAGAAGGAACTGCTGCATAGAAGCAGAAGTCCAGATAGATAGCCTCTTTAGCCACTGACCACCCTGAGCCAGAGACTGCAGCTGAAAAAGGAAGGAGCTTTAGGAGATGGAGAAAGTCATTGGCAACGGCCTGGAATTGGGGAAATAGTTATTGCACCTCATTCTTCTGTTTGGGGACTCACTCAATTTCAGGGAATGGGGCTTGGGTGGGGGAAGGCGGCTGCTGATTCTTCCCGAAAGAATATAATTGGCAAGGATAACTTCACATGTCTATGGTCCCAGGACACTGAACACAATTGAAAAACAGGTTCCAAATGACTTGTTCACGGGCTTCTCTGAAAACTTTTTTGGTGTGGATCAGTGGGTTATTCCCAGAGTGGACACCCTCTTCACTGATGCAGATCAACAAACACCATCACTGGACCCATATCTGAAGGCTATCTGAAGGACCCATATCGGCCAGACCTTTCCCACTTGGCAGGGCCTCATAGAGTTTATGTTCAGTTTGTGTCTCAGGGTCACCTCAAGGTCACACTGAGGCCTTGGAGGAAAACTTTCACAGAGGAAGGCAGGTATTTCTATCTCCACTTAACCCCGTGAGGAAACTGATTCTTAGAGAGACTGAATCACCCCAAATCATTTAGTGGCAGAGCAAGCTCTGGAATCCACACTCTCCAAAGTCTTCTCTGCTGCATACTGGGACGTATTATGCATTATGTTCTAAAGGGTTTTCATCATTTTGCATTTTTGCTATATATGCACTTAGTCTGCTTTCATAACAGACTGAACTCCATATGACCAAGAAGCCAAAAACTCAGTGGGATCAGCCAATGGTCAATTTGTTTGGACAGAAATAGAAATGAGGAGCATCAGGTCATCATTTCTGATATTCAGTAGATCTGTAGTTTCCTCATGTCCAAAGATGGAATTAAATGAATGAATGACTAGCATTGTGCCTTTGTGTATAGTTATGTAGTTTAAGAGAGGCCCCATGATATAATGGAAAGAGCTTCAAGTTTGGAGTCACATAAAATGAATTCAAATCCCAGCCCTACTACTATTTTGTTTACCCTGTATGACCTTGGGCAAGTCACTTCACTTCCTCTGGTTTAGTTTTGTCAACTACAATTGGGAGGGTTAGACTAGCTGATCTTTAAGGTCTCTTCTTGCTCTATGGCCTGTGAACCTTCTCATGAAAGGAGAAGGAATGTCAAGAGGCTTCCCCTGACACTCCCCCAAAGCCTATCAGCAGCTTTCCTTCTGGCTTGCATGAAGACTGATTCAGACGTCTTTAGATAGGCTCTGGCTCTGAATGAACTACCCAAGAACCTTCCGGGCCTGGCAGATGCTGACCTGGACTTTTGTCTCAATTTATTAGCTCAGCTTAACAACTGCAAACAAAGTCTTGGCCCTTTTATTGACCACATCAGCGCCATACCAAACAAAATGGAGAACTGGTCATAGCTGATGAGTCTGAGGGATTTTTTTTTATCTGACCAGTGTTATTGGTTGGTTTAGACAACCGCAATTCACTGGATAGTGGTGATTTGTTGCATAGACCCACCCTAGCTATGCTTTTGTCACACTCATAACTGTCGTCCCAGAACAGAAAAGCTGTTAAGGCTATAAATCTGAATTACTTACTAGGTGAACCCTGGTAAGAATGGGCAAGTTCCCTTTGTCCTCCAAGGAAGGCAGTATGGGATGACAGCAGTAACACTGACACTAGTCATAGGTGGGATTTGAACTGATATCACAAAAACCGCTCCTCCACCCCCCGCCCCCAGCTCCATTTCCTCATCTGGAAACTGAGAAGTGAGACCCTAGCAGCCCTTTCTAGCTCTAGCTCTCTGGTCCTGTGACCTCCAAACTGTTACAGTACTGAACTAGAGGGTCTCTTCCTATTCTTAACCGATGAAGTTTTGGATATTAAGGGTCAGGGCAGTTAAGGGACCTGCCCAAGGTCATGCAGTTCATCAAACAGCATTTTTTAGGTACCTTCTGTGTGCCAAGAAGTTTATGGCAGAGCTTCGATTCAAGTCTACATCCTTGGTTCTAAATCTGGTGCTTTCCACCAAATTACACGATTTTGATAATCACATTAAAGATTAATTAGTAAGTAGTTAAGCAATACATTAATAAATAAAACCAATACATTAATATAATTGGTTGATTCATTAAAGAGCAGCAGTGTGATGAAATGAATAGAGTTGTCTTTGGAAGATCTGGGTTCAAGTTCTACCTCGGGCAAGCCACTGAATCTCTCAGTGCTCAGGTAACTCTTTATTCCCTTTGAGCCCAGGTCTCCCTCCATGATCACACAGTCTACGATACAGTCAATTAGTCAACAAAAATTTATTAAGCACCTACTATGTGCTACAGGCATAATGACATTGTGGACGTAGACTTGTCAAGACTTGGTCGCTGATTAGATATGGGGATTGAAGAAGAAGGAAGAGTCAAGGATAACTCTGCAGCTGAGAACTTGAGTGACTGAAAAATAGCAGTGTCATTGCTAGAAATGGTAGTTTTAAGAAGAGAATGGTTGGGGGTGGGGAGTATAAAATGAGCTCTATTGTTTAACATGATAATTTTGAGGTACCTATGGGACACACAGGCAGAAATATCCAGCAGGTAGATGGTGATATAGGACTGGAGTCATACATGTATGTGTCATCTGCACCAATCTAATGATTCAGCAAATGGGAGCTGATAAGATTACCAAGGGAAAGAATGTAAAGAGAGAAAAGAAAATGTCTGTTGAATTAAATTCAATTTATACACAGACTACAGTGCTTGAAGGTAGAAACAGGATTGTAAATACACACACACACACACACACACACACAGAGTCTGACAACACAATCGCTTCCTAGTCACATACACACGCACAAAATTGAGATTATGTACCCTTCTTTCCTGATCACTTGGCTCTGAAAAGAGAGATTCCAGAGGAAGTAGAACGGACCACAGCCCTCTAGTGGACGAACCTGCCCAGTGGTTTTTCACTGCTACCCTGCAGAACAATTTAAGGTGTCAGAACTCTATGTTTAATCTACCTTTTTACACTGCGATAATAATAAATGTTATTGTGGGAATTAAATTTTTCAGGTGATTAGTTTATGTGGCAGACTAATCGGTTTTGCCTTTATGAAAAAACAAAGCACTCCCACAAAGCTTGTGTTATTAGAGATTGTCAACTAAATAATTTAAGATATGCTATTTATGTAAGTCCCTAATTACTTGGGGGATTTGTACAATAGAGTGGAGTTAACAGTCTATTTTGTCATATTTTCCCATACTGTGATGGTTGTGAGTTTTCTTCTTTTAACTGCATACAAGAATAAAAATATTCTATTTTTTAAAAGTCTGATCAATCTAAATAAGAAGGGTTAAACTCATCTGAGGGTTGTAAGTACCTCAGGTGGATCTAGAGATTTAGTTCATGCTTCTCAATATTACTACATGCCTTAGAAACAACATGCTGTAGTATAGTCTCATCCCTTAAAAAAAAACATAACCAGCATTGTCTCTTCTCAATACTGTTCATGGACCCCCTGCTGACAGGTACTTTAAAAATGTTTGGCAAGAGGATTGAAATTAGAACATTCTTCACTACATTTTAAATTAAAGCTAAACAATTCTCATTAAATAATCTCCTTTTCCCTTTTCCTGGTCCTCCAAGTAAGGCACTTTAAAAAATATCTGTTCTGCATCAATAATGACATAGATCAAAGAGTGTATATGTCCTCAGCCCTACAGTACAGCTGCTTACTTCACCAGCTACCATCAAATAATGGTTCAGACTTCTGTCCTCCCTAAACTGTGAGTTCAGGGAAGAACCAAGAAGAAAAGGAAAGGAAATTGGGGTGCAAAATCTAGGGGAAGAAGTGGAGGCTTGATTAGCAAGGAAGGGTTTTGCCTCAGGATGGTGAAATTTAGAGGGTGCTGACAGAATTTACCTTTTTTTTTAGCAGCATCGAAGGAAGGGTAATTAGTTAAAATAGGAAGCTATTAAATGGAATTCATTCTCCTTCTGTTAGCTAATTCCCAGTTAGCTCTTTCCAAGGCCATCCCTTCCCTGCTTTCTATATCCCCCACAAAGACCTCCCTAGCAGGCTTATTGTACCCTAGAGTCTCTACCCCAGAGTTATGGTCCAGGTTCACTGGGAAAGTCACTTAACCCCCATGGCCCAACCAAAAGAAGACAAAAAAAGAAATGCTTCTTTGGGGCAGCTAGGTGGCACAGTGGATAGAGTACTGGCCCTGAAGTCAGGAAGACCTGAGTTCAAATCTGACCTCAGACCAAACACTTGACACTTACTAGTTGTGTGACCCTGGGCAAGTCATAACCCCAACTGCCTCTAAAAAAATTCATTTGAGGGTTCATTTTGTGCTGCTTACACCAGTGCATTTTATGAAGCTTCCCCCAGGTGCCTAAATACACGCATACATACATACATACACATATACATGTGAAGAAAAAAAGGAAAACAGGGAGGAAAAGGAAAGGGAGGAAGGAAAGGAGGAACAAGGAGAGGAAAGAAAGAAGGAAGGGAGAGAGAGAGAAAAAAAGATTCTGAGGTTGAAATGACTTAACGGAGTTTACAAAGAATCTGAACAGAAATAAGTAACCCTTGGGGAAATACTAGGGATACAATTTACAGTTTGAAAAGAATGCTGGATTTGGGGTAAAAACCTGAATTCAAATCCTGACCCCGCTACTTACTAGCTGTGTGCCTTTGGACAAGTTATTTTACTTCTCTAGGTCACAAGTTTTTTAATCAGTAAAATAAGGGGATTATACTAGATCAAGATTTCTTAACCAGGGGCCTGTGAACTTTCAAAAAATATATATTTTGATAACAGTATTTCAATTTTATTTTATGCACTTAAAAACATTATTCTGAGGGGGCAGCTAGGTGGCACCATGGATAGAGCACCAGCCCTGGATTCAGAAGGACCTGAGTTCAAACCTTACCTCAGACATATAACACTTACTAGCTATGTGACCCTGGGCAAGTCACTTAACCCCATTGCCTAACCAAAAAAACAAACAAACAAAAAAACATTATCCTGAGAAGGGATCTGTGATCTTCACCTGATTGCCAAAGGGGCATAGAGATAGCTCAGCTGTGGGCCTGGAGTCAGGAAGATATGAGTCCAAATTTGACCTCAGCTATTTAGCAGCTGTGTGACCCTAAACAAGACACTCAACCTCTGTTTGCCTCAATTTTCTCATCTATAAAATAGGAAGAATAACAGCATAATTTTCCAGGGTTGTGCACAATGTTAAGCATTATGTAAATGTTAGCTATTATTAAAAGAGTCCATGACTCAAAATCTTAAAAACACCTGGCCTAAATAATCTCTTAAAGTCCATTCTAATGCTAAATCTATGATTTAAACAAATATAGTGGAAAGAATACTGGATTTGGAGTCTGAGGAACCTGGTTCTAATATTGTCTCTTCCAGTTATTAGCTATGTGACCTTGGCCAAGTTACTTAACCTCTTGCTACGTCTGTAGACTCATCTGTAAAAATGAAGGATAGGTAACACTAGATGATCCCTAAAGTCTCCCTTCCCCCTCTACATCGATGATCCCATGATCCCTTTGCAAGGCAGCAGTTTATCCTCTTGCTTCCCCAAGACTCATAGTTTGTGATGCTATAAGAATGCATGTCACTGGAGATACATACCCTCAAAATGAGTCTCTGCCCTCAAGGTTGACTCCAAGCAGAGTTAAAGGTAATTGCTATAAAATATACATATTGGTTCTCACATTTAGTTTAAGGACTAGGGGTTTTGTAGTGTGGTGACAAGGTGCTGGTGGTTTTGCCAATGCACATTTCGATCCTCTGATGCCTGAACAGATTTTTTTTTTATTTTTGGGCCTGAAAAATTAATTGCTCTATGGTCAACCTGGAGATGGACTTCTCCAAACAGCTAAGCTGGCCCTCTAACGACAGACATACAGTTTGTCAACAGGCTTTTCTGGACTGACAAGAACTAGCAAAGCTTGCTCTCTGCAGGCATAGCCTTTAAAAATCTAAGGTCACCTCCTTGTCACAATGAAATATTAGAATAGGATGTGGGCTTTTCAGTACTTAAAATGTTAAAATCTTAGAGCTAGAAGCAACCTTAGCAACTACCTAGTTTAACAGTCTCATAGTATAGATGAAAAGACTGAATTCCAGAAGAGTTTAAAATATTTTGTCCAAGGTCACACTGTTAGTTACTTACAGTCAGGTCTTTATAAAGGAAAATAGCATTAAGACATACCAAAGCAAAATAGTATCTTACTATCCATCTGCAGAAAGAAAATGGTATGTATATAACTATAGCCAATATTTACATAGCACTTTAAGGTTTGCAAAGTGCTTTACAAATATTATCACATTTGATTCTTAAAACAACGCTTGGAGGTAGGGGCTATTATTTTTATTACCATTTTACAGATGAAGAAACTGAGGAAATCAAAGATTAAATGAATTGCCCAAAGATACACAGCTGGTAAGTGTTTTGAGGCAGGATTTGAAGTCAGGCCTTCCTCACTCCAAGTCCAGTGTTCTATCCATTGCCTCACCTATCTCTATTAATGTCAGATTATTGGTTTACATGCTAAACCCACAGTTAGTCATATTTTTTTTTCTGTTACACATTTGTTATAAATAATAGGCCATGGAATTGTTACTGCCAAAAGAGACCTCAGACATTATCTGATCAAATCCCTGAATATTACAGATGAAAACTAGGGCCTGCAGAAGGTAAGTGGATCACTCAAGGACACACAGAGATGTTCCATTTTCCCAGCTGGAATCTCAACCCACTGTAACTTAATCCCTTAGGACCTCATTTACATCAGCTAGTGCTATTGAACATATACACTTAGGCAATATTTCAAATAGATGAGCTATTTGAACCTTTCTTCTCAGGTTGCTGCTGTTTCAGGAGAAAAGGAATAAAAGGTCACAGATTCCCAGGTCTGTGGATTCTCTTTAGTCATCCTTTTTTCCCTCATGGCAAGCACTCCTTCTCATATGCAGCTTTGAAGAGTATAAGGCAAAAATGCACCATCATCCAGTATTTATATCTCATAGACCAAGCAACCAGATGGTTGATTGAACTTTCCACTTTTCACCCAGATGTTTGGTCCAATGTAGACAGAGCAAACACACACACATGCAATCCACCAAAAAAATCAATATTTCAGCATTGTGTGGCAGAATTGGCACCTGACTAGGAGTTAAGAAACATAGGGTTAATTCTAGCTAATAGACACATATGTGACAGTGGACAAGTTATTTCACCTTCCTTACCCTCAGTTTCTTCATCTGTAAAATGAGATGGTTCGACTAGATCAGCTCTAATATCTCTCCAAGCTTTAAAAGAATGCTAGAGGTGGAGGAAAGGATGCTGCTGTCAGAAATGGGTGACAGTGCCAGGGATTGTAAAAAGAACTTCTGGGACAAAAGATCAAAAGATCTTTTTTTCTAGAACTATGTCCCACTAGCCCCCAACAAGAATCCCAGACTAATCTACTCAGCTATTGCTAAATTTCTGTTTTGTTCCCTGTGACCCACCTGCAGCCCCTTAGGCCAGTGAATTTGATTTGCGTCACAAAGGGAGAGCTCTCCCCTCCAACACACACACACACACACACACACACACACACACACACACACACACACACTTTAGCTTATTTGCTGTTTAATAGCACATATATGCACTCATAGATGAATATATACTATACCACTTTTGCACACTTTCTGTATTCTTAAAGAGGCCTCACTGCATGCTCCACCTTCTACTTTATAGCGGCATGTGTACATACAAAATAAACAGCTATCTGCAAGACCATGTAAAGGAGGGGAAGAGCCATATGTGCACTAAATATGAAAAATCTGGAAGGCCAACTACAAGGTGATCATGTTCTTATTTCCTCCCTCCAATGAATTTTAATGCCCAAAGGCACCAGGATATAGATTTAGAAGCAGAGGTAAGAGCTAATATCTTGTCTCCAGACTAATTAAAATGCTAGAAAATCCAAAGTGGTAGTTGATAAAATGAGGGGTTAAAAAATAACATCACAGGGGCAGCTAGGTGGTGCAGTGGATAAAGCACTGGCCCTGGATTCAGGAGGACCTGAGTTCAAATCTGGCCTCAGACACATGACACTTACTAGCTATGTGACCCTGGGCAAGTCACTTAACCCCCCTTGCCAAAAAAAAACCCCAAAACCGAAAGGTTTACTCCTATGCCCTGGTGGGACAGAATGAATCTTGGGGCAGCTAGGTGGCACAGTGGATAGAGTACTGACCCTGAAGTCAGGAGGACCTGAGTTCAAAACCAGTCTCAGACCAAACACTTGACACTTACTAGCTGTGTGACCCTGGACAAGTCACTTAACCCCAATTGCCTAAAAAAAAAATCACAGAAATAGGGGATCTCTAAAGTGTAAGTGGGAACATACAGGTCAAGAGAAGTCATATTCCTTGGATGAACCCGGAAAAGCACATATGGAATAGAAAGAGAGGGTAGGGGACCCGGTGTCCTAACTTGTACATCTCAGTTAGATATGCTAACTTATATGTCCAAGAGTCAGAGATTCCTAGATCTGCAAGCAGAATGTCTGGGTTTGCAACCCAACTCAGCTACTTACCAGCTGCATAATCTTGGTCAGTGCATCCCTTCAACTCTCTGTGCCTCAGTTTACTCATTTGTATAATGAGGGAGTTAGAATAAATGGGAACATAGGAATATGGAGTTGAAACAAAACTTAGAAGTCATCTAGTCCAAACTTGTTTTATTTCTTAAATTTTCTTTCATTATTATGAACTTCATAAACATCAATAAACATGAACGCTTCTTTTACAAAGAACAAAAAAGGATGATTGTATATGATACTGTGAATGTCTATTATGTACAGCTTGGTTTTTTTTAAAGTACATAATAACTTTATTAATTTTAAAGTACATATTAACAACCGCACTCTGCTTGCCTGTGAATCCTCCTGAACTTCCTTCTGTTCTCTTCTGTGTATTTTTAACGGTTCACTGATGTTCTTTCTACTCTTACCACTTCCTCGTAGAGCCCTACCACACCAAAAAAATAAAATAAAAGCCTTCCCTTATAACAACAAGTACAGATAAGCAAAATAATTAACATATTAGCTATGACTGAAAATATGTGTCTCATTCTGCACCTCTTGTCCATCACCTCTCTGCCAAGAGAAGAGGAAGCGTCAATGCTCTGGAGTCGTGCTTGGTTATTGACTGCATTGATCAGAATTCTCAAGTTCTTCATAGATGTTGTTCTTTACAATGTTGTAGACACTGTCTAAATTATTCTCCTGTTTCTGATCATTTTACTTCATCAAGTCATGCAAGTCTTCTGAGATTTCTCTGAATCCATCCCTTTCATAATTTCTTATGGCTCAACAATATTACATTATTTTTATATGCCATATTTGTTGAACCATTCCTCAATTAATAGAAATCTGTTTTATTTCCATTTCTTTGTTTCAAAAAAAAGAAAGAAAAGATGCTGCTGTAAATATTTTTGCACACTTTGTTGTTCTTCAGTTGTTTTTCAGTCATATCCGACTGAATATGGTTTGCCATTTCCTTCTGTGGCTCATTTTACAGATGAAGAACTTGAGGCAAACAGGTTTAAGTGACTTGCCTAGGGTCACACAGCTAGTAAGTGTCTGAGGCCAGATTTGAACTCAGGAAGATGAGTCTTCCTGACTCTAGGCCTGGCACACTATCCACTGAGCCTCCTAGCTGCCCTATTTTTGTGTATAAAGGTCCTTGATTCTTTGATTTCTTTAAAGCATATGCCAAGTAGTGTTTTCACTGGCTCAAAGAGTAGATATAGTTTAGTGACTTTTTAGGTATAGTTCTGTGGAAGCACTCTAAACACTCCACCTAGCCCTTTCCGTCTTTTAGAAATATTATGAAAAGTTATACGAGTATATATATGTATACATACACACATATATAGATATACTGTGTCTCATAATTAGACTTTTTAGCTTAATAAAATGCAGTGTATTAATTATCTCTTTTACGGTTCAGACCCCTCATTTTACAAATAAAAACCCTAAGGTCCCAAGAAAAGAAATGACTTGTCCAAAGTTACACAGCTAATGAGTGGCGAAGTGAGGATTTGACCTCAGCTTATCTGACTCCAAACCTGGTGCTCTTTCTAAGAAGGCATATTGTTTGTTAAAGAAGAAAAAGCCTAATGTTCTCAGTCAATGCTTGTGGCTAGGTCCCTTTCAGCTCTCATATCTTAGATCATATATCACAGCCTGCCTGTCTCCCATGGACTCTTATCGTCCCAGCTACTCCAAAGTCAGGGTTATGCCATCCCCTCTCTGAATGCCATGTGGAGAGTATTACACATATAGTAGATGTATATGTGCTGGGAACTAAGCCCAAAGAAAGTATAGAACAGTCATCCCTATTCTGCTTCCCTAGTCTCTCTGTAACAGAGAGGAAGTGACCTAGCTCTGAAATCTCTTTCCTATTTGAACTATGAAAGATTTCCTTTCTCCAGAATCCACTACTATGCTGACTCTCACCCCTCCTCCATTCTTCCCCTTGGACCTATAGGACAGTGTCCTAAAATAATCTTCTGCTGAAATATGTGTAGACACTAGGTGTTGCTGGTTTACCATAAAAATAGAAATTTCTCTTATTTGTTCAGCAATAGACCCAGTTTCATTATCACAAGGAAGTAGATAATAACACTGAAAATAAGAGGATTTTTTTCCCCTTTTTGTTTATGATACTGTTACCAAATAGGAAATTTCCAAAGTATGCACTAAAGGTGTTTCTCCTTTCTTAGAGAAATTTTACCAACTACTTCAAATACTAATGTGTGAAAGTAGGAGTAGTAAGGGGAGGGGCAAGAGAAAGGGGAAACAGCCACCAACTCAAAAATAATTTATCCTCTAATTCTATCTCTGAATATGTAAAATACTTGGAATAGAAAATAGCATATTATATTTTAACTTATTTTTATTTTAATATTTTATTGATGCCCTTATATTGCTATCATTTCCCAGTAACTGCAAAATAAGCTAATACATTGTCAAACAATGTATTTCTCATTCCAAACCTATAGTCTATCACCTCTCTACTGCTAAGAGGGAAGTACGTTTTATAATCAAGCCTCCAGGGTTGATTGGTCATTGAAATGATCTAGGTTCTTATGTTTTTAGAGTTGTTTTCCTTTATAAAGGGAAAAAAGTCTTAGTACAGTGCTACACTTTAATAATTTCAGGATTATGAATACTACAAACTTAATATAATTGGAAAGGTTATTTAAATTTTAGCAATATTGATGTTTCTTATCAAAATTCGACATAACTACTATCTTATACTATATATCATTCTGATCGATTTTCAGACTTTGCAAAAACTTTCATCAGCAGCTGCATTTCTGATCCTAGTCTTTAGCTCATCCAAAAAAATAAAGTTTTGATGCATACATGAAATTTTAACATTACTTGGTGAGAAAAAGTACAATGAAGATGGCTGAAGTGACCAAGGTAGCCAACCAAGAGGACCTACCTCTTCCATGCTTTACCAATCTGAGAAACCCAGAAATTGTCTCAAATGTAATGCATAATGACAGGGCACCCAAATCATGTTGAAATTAAAATTAAAACTCATTTTTCAAAATTCTCAAAACTAAATTGGTTTAAAAGAAATTTAAATAAACTTTCAAATTTTTTTTTAAAGAATGGTAACACATACTTCTGAAGTTGTGAAAGCTTAAAGACTTCTAGACTTAAAGTCTGCACTTAGATTTTTGGGTCACCCCGTATTATTGTGGTCATTTTGTATACTCTTTGTCATGCTTACTCTGCTCTGTAACCATCTTCCCATGTTTCTTTGAATTCTTCATTTTCATCATTTCTTATAGTGCCATAATACTCATTTACCACAACTTGTCCAGGAAGTCTTACAATCAGTAGTACCCGCTGTTTCTAGTTTTTTTGCTATCACAAAAACAATACTGCTACTAAAATATTGGTATTTATGGGGCCTTTCCATTTCTCTATCTATGATTTCCTTAGAATTTTATATTTTTTGAATAACTTTCAAATATACTGTCTGATTTGACTACCACAACTACTTGGTGAAGTTGATGAGGTTGTCATTATCTCTCTTGACAAGTGAGGAAAATAAAACATAGAGAATTTAAATGACTTTACCAGAGTAAGTTAATAACAGATCCAAAACTAGAGTCTATGTCTCCCGAAGCTGGATCACTTTACTTTCCATAGAGAAAGGTATAAATAATGTTAGAGCAAATGAGAAAATATCTCATTTTTTCTCAATAAGCAAAGGAATGCTGAACAGTATAGCTTGAAGAAGCAACTACTTTCCAACCCACCCCCAAAACCCCAAAGTACAAAGAATGATAGAGAATAAATGGTGTAGTGAGATCATACTACTTGTAGTAACAACTTTCAAGTGAGGCTTTAGGGAAAGGAGAGGATAGAGAAAAGGAATAGAGGAAATGGAAAGAGAAGAGGGGAGAGGGAGGGAGAGAAGGGAGAGGAGAAAACAGAAGGAGAGAGATACAGAAGTAGAGATACAAGTTTCTTTAATATTTAGCCTAAGATAAAGAATATTGAACCGCAAGAGAGTCCAAAGGAACTGGCAATATTTTCAAGGGTTGGAGGAAATTAGGTTTGACAGTCACTAGAAAAAAAAATCAGAATTTGGGCAGTTGGAAGAGTTTGCAAGAAATGTTATGATCTTAAAGAATAGAAAAGTTTGGAGTGAATAGGAGTCGAGAATGCGCAACACAGCAAGACACAGAGAAAATAAGTGATTAGTTGATCTAATTGCAGTTGTTACTAAAAATCTGTGCCTTCCCAGAATACAATAGTGTGGGGTTGGTAGGTTAGGGAGTTGAATATGTGGTATGTGGTTGTTCCATACCCTATATGTTTCAGAGAATAGCCCTGAATAATCTGAATAACCATATGTAGCTACTTGGGGTAGGGAAATTGGAGTGATCTAAGAGATAACTGGGGAGAGCGTATAGTCTTCCCCCAAGCCTTTAGAATGGCAAGAAGTCCTGGCAAGGACAAGAGGCATAGTATGCGGGAAACAGGATAAATAAACTATGATTAGTTACCATAAACCAGCATGGAACTGGAAAGACAAATGCTTGAAAAGCACAAGAGAAAAAGATGCCTCGAGATTCCTATGAGTCCTTTTTTGTTTTGGAGGGCAAGAGCCATGTTGTTGTTGTTCAGTTGTGTCTGACTCTTGGTGACCCCATTTGGGGTTTTCTTGGCAAAGATACTGGAGTGGTTTGCCATTTCCTTCTCCAGCCCATTTTACAGATGAGAAAACTGAGGCAAGCAGTGACTTGTCCAGGGTCACACAGCTAGTGTCTGAGGCCATACTTGAACTCAAGAAGATGTGTCTTCTTGATTTCAGGCCCAGCACTCTATCCACTACACACACCACTAGGAGCCACAAGAATTACAATAAAAGAAGAGGCTTCAGCAGTAGAGACATTCTAGTTCGGTGGTATGTTTTGAATAGCAAACACACTGTGGTACAATAGGTACCTCAGAGTGCTGTTTCCCTAGGTAAAGGAAAAGTCCAACACTGTCTTCTGGAAGCTGTACAAAGCCTGAACTTTATGCCTAACAACACTATGCAACACAGGTAAGGGAGTACTCTCCCATGCTGGAATCTGACCCAAGGCAGTACTATGTCTGAGACTTTATGGGCTGCTGGGTGGATGGCTGCTCAATGGTGAGAGCTGCTACTGTTCATGGGCTCTGAAGTTCTATTTGTTTCCTTTAACTTCTTAATGAATCCACATTTTGAGTTTCATAAAGGGAGCTGGATAATAGTCCATGGGGACAGTGGGATATGGCCAGACACTGAAGTTCTCAGATTATCTGGGTAGGGAATAGGAACAAGAAGAGTGAGAAGTCCTGCAAAGTATGCCCAGGCCCTTCTTTTAAAAAAAGAAACTTTTCCATGAGGGTTATGTAAATTCCTTCTCCAATTCTAAAAGCAATGTGTCTAAAGTAGGGGAAGAGAGAGAGAAAGATAGTAATATAGTATAGAGCAGCAGTGTCAAATGCTTAAGGATCCCTGTGGCCAAATGTGAACTTGGAAAACCACGTATTAACATTATCTGTGTTCTACTGTATTTTTACTTATTTTGTTAAATATTTCCCAATCACATTTTAATCTGGTCCAGGCTGCACTCAGGAGTGCTGCTGGCAGCAATGGAACAAGTGAGCCATGTGTTTTGACACCTCTGTTGTGGCTTATTTCCTTCCTATTCTCCTTTCTATTTTTGCTACAATGCAAAGATGTTCACAGCCCTGAGTTCTGCTTTGATGCAGCAATACAACTTCAGACTCAACTTCCACAATGTAGCAATGGATTCAGGGCACTTTCCACTACACCACACTGCCTTATCAAAGAGGCAAAATATGCCTTCAACTTCTTTGGAAGGAAAAAAAAAATCGACCCTAGGCAACAAAGAGCATCTTTATGCTTTGACAGGTGGATTCTTTACAGCAAAACCTCAGCACATAAGCTCATGTGCATCCAGGCATTTAAATATCATTTGATGATTAACTTGTTTCTTTCTTTGCTTACTATTTGTGCCCTTTCAAAGATGGGAAGAGCCTAAAAATTATCTTCTCTAGGTAAACACTTATAGCTGTATACTTTATAAACTTAGTGTTATATAAATGTAGGCTATTACTATCCTTCCACTCTATTTCTGACACCCAGGAATATCAGTACTCACAAAATGCTCTCATGCCTTTTGAAATGGTGCCTGGAAGAGAGACAAAGCAACAAATTAAAGCAAGCTATCAACTGTGTCTTTTATTCTTGCTGTGCTAGGGAAGCTGTCCAGGATGTCACTGTATCCTGATTATGTTTTTAAGCATAATAAATCATATGCTTACAAATATGGTTGAATCAAACAATAAGCATTTATTAAGAACCTACTGTGTGCCAAGCTCTGGTGACACAAAGAATGAAATTATTCCTACCCCCAAGGAATTTGCATTCTAATGAATAAAACAAAAAGTAAATATATAAACAGCCTAAATAGAAACTGAATAAATACAAATATGTACAAAGTTGTTAAATGCAAGGTAGTTTGGGAGGAAAGGCACTAAAAGTTCGGGGGATTAGGAAATATATTTTGAAGATTGTCCTTGAATTCCATCTTAAAGCAAGAAAGAGCAGCTAGGTGAAGCAGTAGATGGAATGCCAGACTCAGTCAGGAAGACCTGAGTTCTAATACTGCCTCTGACACTTTCTAGCTATGTGATCCTGGGCAAGTCACCAATCTTCTGTCTGCCTTCTATTTGCTCATCTGCAAAATGGGGGTAATAATAATGCTTACTTTACAAGTTGTTGTGAGGATCAAATGAGATAAATATATGGAAAGTCCTTTGCAAATCTTAAAGGGGTCTATAAATGCAAGCTATTGAGGAGGCAGAAGTAAGGGAAGAATGCATTCCAGTAATCTGGACAGCCAGGGCCAAGGCACAGAGACAGAAGATGCAGGCTAATACATGAGGGACAGAGAGAAGGCCAGTTTGGCTGGATTGCAGGGTGTAATAGGAAGTCTCTGGAGTTGACTGAGTAAGGGAGTTAGACAGGTGTGCACTTGAAGAAAATTACACTGGCAGCAATGTGTAAAAAGGACTGGAGTGGAGAGGGACTTAAGGGACAGCAACCACTTAGGAAACTGTTGCAATAACCTAGGCATAAGATGATAAGGGCCTGAACTAAGGTGGTAGTTGTATGAGTGGTCAGATATGAGAGATTCTGGAGAAGTAGAAATGGCAAGATTTGGCAACTGACTAGAAACATGGACTGAGGGAGAGTGAAGAGTCCAGGATAATGCCAAGGTTATAAACTTGAGAGATGGGAAGGATGGTGGTGCTTTTGAAAGAAATAGGGAGATCTGAAAGCGTGGAAGGAGGGAGAAGATAACGAGTTCAGTTTGGGATATATTAAGTTTGAAATAACTCCAGAACATTCAGTCTGCCCAATTGGCAAGTGGTGATGCAGGTCGGAATCTCAAATAAGAGACAAGGAGCTGTATACATACATAAATGTGTATCTGTATACATATATGCATGTGTGTGTGTGTGTATGTATACACATATATTTATGTGTACATGCATGCACGTGTCAGAGGGATATGTGATTTTATGTGTGTGTGTGTGTGTGTGTGTGTGTGTGTGTGTGTGAATCATCTGCACAAAGATTGACAGTTAAACTCATGGGAGCTGTGCGGCTCAAACCAGGAACAGAGCAGGATCTCAGCTCCAACTTCTAGCCCAGTCTGACCCTGCAGAGGATTAACCAGGGCAGGAATTCTAGGCCAAAGGGAAGCCTGCAGTTCTGTCACTCTGAACCAACAGAACTTCCTAGCTGGCTGACAGTGGCTGAGTCCAGCAGCAGTCTACTGTTGCTCAGATCCAAACCTAGGTCAGCTCAGACTGGGAAGGGGTGGGGGATGGGGGAGGGAAGTGATCAGACCTTGCCCAGCATTAGACCGCTCTGGGAGCACTGATAGCTGGCAGATCCCCATTCTGCACTGTTTCTGAGAGCCTGGAATAATACGATATGTAATACCCCCAAGAAAGCAGCAGCAGGACCAGTCCAGACCTTCCTCCAGAGGAGCAAAAGAACCTGACCCTAACATCAAGTCCAAAGTCAAGAAGTAGACTGGAAAATGAGCAAATGAAAAAAGGATCCCACCATAAAAAACTATGATAGTGACAGGAATGCTCAAGACACAAACCCAGAAGAAGAAAATAACTCCAGCACATTTATAAGCAAAGCCTCAAAGAAAAGGACAGCTTAGGCACAAATTAAATTGAAATTCTTGGATGAGATGGGAAGAGTTATTAAAAAGAGTTTAAAATGTCTTTTTATAAATTAAATGAGAGCACTGGAGGGAAAAAATTGTAAAAGAAATAAAATTTATGGTAAAAAAGAAAAGGAAAGGGAACTGACAGCTTGGGACAAGAGGTACAAAGCCTTGCCCAAACAACAAACTCTTTAAAAATTAGAACAAACCAAATAGAAGCTAATGACTCAATTAGACAAGAAATATTAAAAACTAAGTCAAAAAACTAAAAAAAGAAAGAAAACAACTGATCTAGCAAAAACAGCTGATCTGGAAGATAGATTGAGGAGAAAAATCTAATCATCTAAATACCAATGAACAACCATAAGGGACTAATGGATAAACTGCTTACATTCTAATATAGAGAGATGACATATGTGTCCCTTCTGAGCCCTATTATCATCAGGGGTCATAGAGGGAGTTTATGACAAAAGACCTAGAAGGGGTTCTCTTATATCTTAATGATCTTAAAAGAAGAACAGAAATTGAAAGGAAGATGGATATTCTGGGATAATGGTAGGGTGAGGTGGCAGAGATTGAAAGGAAGGTTAGAGAAAATTTTCTTGAAAGCTTTGACCAAGAAAAAAAAAAGAACCTAAACAACATTTTTCAAGAAGTCTTAAAATTGACCAGACCTCTTAGAACTAGAGGGCAAAGTGGAAACAGAAAGAATCTACTAGTCACCTCCTGAAAGAAATCCAAAATGAAAAATCCCAATGAAAAAATTAAGATCAATTCTGCATTATTTTCTTATTGATTCTATTTACAATTAATTGACTTTGTCCTCTAACTGCTTTTGTCTGGTAAGTGCTTAAGTCATGGCTCTTTGTCTCTGAACTCAGTTCAGGGATTTAGCTGGCTTGTAATGGGTTAATTTAAAAATCCAGCTCTTCTGTGAATCACTAATCTATTCTTGCCTCAAGGAATTTAACTGACCTTGAGGATGGTGTGAATACAAAGGGAGTTGGACCTAATAATATCTTTACACCACCAAGCTATCCTTCAAAGATGTCTGGTTTGCTGTCCAAGAGGTCTAGTCCATTATCTCTAAACCTTACAGCTGTACTCAGATAATGAGTACTCCTTAGTCTCATGAGAGGGAGGGTGTTGCTAGTCCCCATTACCAAACTTCCAACTAATCATGTTGTTCCCTGTGTCTCAGCTCTGTAATCAATCATGGTGCCCCCAATCCCATGATGGCATCTACCCTGTTCTGTTCTTTGCTCTATACTCATCAAAACTTATAAAAGGGGAGCTGTCTACTTGGAGTCTTTGGCATAAATGAAGGAAATCCATTGACCCATTTATTGACAGGCAGCATGACCCTGTTAACAAACATTATTTTGTGCAAAGAATTGTTTCAGTTTACCTTCTTGTTAAATTTAAATCACTACACCAGGAACATTATAACCAAAACTCAGAGCCTCCAGGTCAAAGGAAAAATACCACAAACAAACAGAAAAGACTCAAGTACCAAGGAGCCACAATGAGGATCACATAAGATTTTGCAGCCACCACTATAGAGAAGCAGATCTTGGAATGTGATATTCCAGAAGGCATAGAATGTAGCCTTACAGCAAAGAATGATTCATCCAGCAAAACTGAGTATAATCCTATAGTGGGGGAAACGGACTTTTAATAAGATAGAAGATTTTCAAACATTCCTGATGAAATAACTAAAGCTGCATGGAAACTCTAAAGTTCAAATAAAGGAGTTGAGAGAAACACAAAAAGGTAAATACCAATGAATGTCAGGGACTACTTATGTCTTAATGATCTTAAAAGAAGAACAGAAATTGAAAGGAAGATGGATGTGAATCCTGGGGTGATGGCAGGGTGAGGTGGCAGAGATTGAAAGGAAGATTAGAGAAAATTTTCTCACATAATCAAGTGCACAAGTGGAAGTACATAATAACAAGGAGAAAGCAAGGAAGTGGCTGACACCAAACCTCACTTTGATCTGAACTGGTCAAAGGAGAGAAAACACACACAGAACTGGGTACAGAAATACATTTCACTCAACAGAGAAATAGGAGACAAAAGGAAGAAAGAAGGAAGAGGAAGAATCATAGGGAGGGTAGATTAAGAGAGGAATTAGTCCTAAGCAAAACATACTCTAGCAAAAGATTACAAAAATATTTTTAGCTCTTTTTGCAGTAACAAAATGGGAATTGGTGGGGATGTTTATCAATTGGGGAACTGCTGAACAATTATAAAGGAATATTATTGTGCTGAAAAAAAATGATAGAGATGGTCTCAGAGGAAAACTAGGAAGACTTACATGAACTAACGTAGTTAAGTGAACTGAACCAGGAGAACAATTTATACAGTGAGAACAATATTGTTAAGACAAATAACTCTGAAAGACTTAAGAATTCTGATCAGCATAATGATCAATCACAATTCTAGAGAACTAATGATGAAAAGTGCTGCTAATCTCCTGATAGGTGAAAGACTCAAAGTGCAGAACAAGGGGTCCTTTTTGAAGTATATTTTGCTTAATTATACTTATTTGTAACAGCCAATAAACATTTATTAATTACCAACCAGTGCCAGGCACTGTGCTAAGTACTGCAGATACAAAGGCAATTAAAAGACAGTCCCTGCTTTCAAGGAGCTAATGGTCTAACAGGAGAGACAGCATGAAAACAACTATGTACAAACAAGCTATATACAGCATGAAATGGAAATAATCATCAGAGGGAAGGCATTAGAATCAAGGGGGATTTCCGACCTCAGACACATAATACTTTCTAGCTGTGTGATTCTGGGCAAGTCACTTAACCCCAATAGCCTCACAAAAAAAAAAAGAAGAGAAAGAAAGAAAGAAAAGAAAAGAAAAAAAGAATTAAGGGGGATTGAGAAAAGCCTCCTATAAAAGATGGGACTTGAAGGAAGCCAGAGAAGCAGGAGGCAGAGATGAGGAGGTAGAGGGTTTCAGACATCGGGAAGAGCCAATGAAAATTCCCAGGGGCAGCTAGGTGGCACAGTGAATAGAGCTCCAGCCTTGAAGTCAGGAGGACCTGAGTTCAAATCCAACTTCAAACACTTGACACTAGCTGTGGGACTCTGGGCAAGTCACTTAACCCCGACTGCCTCACCAAAAAGAAAAAAAAATTCCCAGTGTTTAGAGGTAGAGTATCTTGCTCAAGTAATAGCAAGGAGGCCAGTGTCATTGGATAGAATACATGGGGATGAAGGTATAAAATATAAGACTGGAAAGATATAAAGGGGACAGAATATAGGTTTTAAAAGCCAAACAGACTTTATATTTGATCTGAAAGGACAAAATTTGTTTAACGCATCTTATTTCCCATCTCTTAGCACAGTGCTTTGAATAGAAGGGCCCAATAAATGTCGATTATGAAATAATCCTTTACTAGGAGACAGGAGACTTGGCTTTTGATCTCAACTTTTCCACTTGTGTGAACTTGACAATTCATTTGGCTTCTCTGCACCTTAATTTCCCCATCTGTAATGGGACCCTTCTAGTACTAACACTGTATATGGCTCTCTACTTCCTTCAAACTTCCAAAACACTTTACACCACTTGTATAAGACTAATTACAAGCTACTTTCTGTTATGCCTATGTGTAAGGTGCCATCCACCCTCCAAATCTCCCTTTTGAATTCTGGAATCTCAGAATTGGAAAGGCTTTCAGAGGCTATCTGATCCAACTTGAACCTATAATTCTAAAGCTCAGTTCAATAATTATGAGAGTTATAGGCACATCCACTAAGTCCATTGGAAATCTAATTTTCTCCAAGTTTGACTAATTAAACTTTTTGAAAGATCAGACTATAAAAACTATTACTATTTTTACGTAACTAGGGTTTTTTTCCCTCCCACTTTTAAAGATAAGAATTTCATAGCTCAGGTTTAATAGCTTCCAGTGTCCAGTCCCTTTTTCCCTCCTCCCTGATTGAGTCAAGCCCATGGAACCTTGGGGTAGGCCTACTTCTAGGCATCAATGATGGAGGGGCCCTTCCCATCAACCTCAACTTCTGAAAAGGCATATATTGCTTCCTGTTGGACACAATAACTCAAGGGGTCATACTGTGTGGCGACAAAAAGTCTTTCTATTGGCAGTTGAACCTGACATCTGTGGATGTAGTAGAGTGAGAACTTCTGCCCCACCAACCTTTTCTTTACAGCCTTGAAGTGTAAGGATAACTCTAATTCCAACACCTGGCCACAAGCTGTGAACTTATGGCCTCCTGAGCAAACCTGCTTATTCCAGGGGGGTTACAAGGCTGGGTAAGATCTTAAAAGATATATGGCATCTTCCTCATCTTGAGTACCCAAGCAGCAGGGCAACAATACCAGAGGAGTTGCAACAGCAGCAGAAGCAGGCAGGCTAAAAGGTTAAGGAGCTCATTTGGTGTTAATCAGACTTGGCTCAGGAGAGGTGAAGTGTAAAATGGCTAATTAGCATCCCTCACAAAATGTTTGGGAATGTCCCAATAAGGCTCCAATATTAGCCTCTCAACTATACTAGTAGTAATAAGTTACCAGGTTCTGTTCTAATCATTTTATGAGTCCTTATTGTTTAGTATTCCCGTTTTCTATGTGAGAATAAAATTATCTATCCCATACTTGATTCATGTTTGTACTTTGGGCACTTTTTACTTCCCTCCACCCCTCTTGCTGGGATGAACCCTTAAACTAAACCCAGAACCGGAATTGTTCCTTGGGAATTTAAGTGGGGGTGGGGGGCGGAATTGAAGCACTGGGGAGTCTAGTTTCCCTGTTGAAGAGACAGGCAACCTCAGAGCAATAAACCCAGGGCAAACTGCAAGGGTGGTAAAGGACAGAAATTGACAAAAGCTACCAACCCCAGTGGCCTCAGCCCAGTAGTATCTGGCTAACCACTGTGCTAGAACAGCAAAAATGTACCCAAAGCTATAGTTTTTGCTATGTTTTTATTATAACACATCATTACTGTCCCAAACATATCATTTTTTGTGGTCACCCCTCAAGGTAGTATATTGTAAGGCCCCACTCAGCACTAGAACGAACAACTTTTCAGGAGCAGAGAAGAGAAGAACCCTGGCCCTTCCACTGAGAACTTGGCCTCAGGTCTTTTCCAGAAGTAGATCTAAGGTCCTATGATCCAATGGACCTTTTAATCATAGCTCTCAGAGTCACAAATCTCTGCTATGAGGTTAAAAAAAAAAACCAAAAAAACCATTTCTCTATACCAGGAGGACACAACAGACAGGTGCTTAGGGAGTCCAATTAGTGACAAAGTTGCATTTGAGATCCCCACAAGGGAGTTTGAGGAGATGAAAGAAATATCTACAGCAGGATTCTGGGTATCTCACTTCCGATGGTACCTGAGAAGTAAGGCTTTCTTTTCCTAGGAGGGGACAAACTCTACTTTACAAATGCCCAAATTAAGCCCTGTAAGAAGAAAGGAAAAAAGAAAGAAAATCACATTCACATAAAGAAAGTTTAACTCCATTGCCTTCCCAACTCTCCCAGTGAAGTGTGCCATCTTAATGAGAGAGGAAGCTATGGAAATTCTTATAGTAACTTGACCTGGAAATTTAGCTAACTCAGAAAGGGAAATGAGTAATGTGTCAATACTAGCAGCCCTCCCCATGGCTATTTTATTCTACTTCTCAACTCATTGGGCTTCATGGCCTGCCCTTCTAATCCCCATCTAAAACATAGATTCTCTTGGGCAAGGAGGTCAGCAGAATTATGGCTTTAATGCAATTGGAGAGAAGCTTCATGGCCCCAAATAAAAGGCAGGAGGGAGAGGGGATATGACCAGCCAGTTTTCCTTTTACTGCTTTCCAAATCTCAAATTTCCAAAGAGCTAGGGCTATGAAACTTTATGAGGAACCATTGCTCAAGCGGAAGTTAAAGTGTAACATTTTTTTCAGCTGAGATTCCAGTCCTCTCCTACAAAGGTCTCCCACAGCTTATGAAACATGACCAACTAGGAAAACACTGCTTTTCTTCTCTTCCTGGTCTCCCCACAAGGATAGAAAGAGGTGAGAGAGAACAAAAGGAATTGCTTGCAAGATGGCCTGCCAAAGCCTTACAACCAATAGCTAACACCTCCCAATATTGAAAGAGGATACTATATAAAGTGATTGCTCAACTGGGAGGCAGTTTTCTTTAAAAATCTGAAGTTCAACATTGAAGATACTGTAGCAAGACAAATAACCATTCCCTCCACAATCCACCTGGTATTCCCAAACACAAAAGCTAGGGCAGGAGAGTTCTGAACTTGGGGTCTGTGTACTTTTTTTTTTTAAGATTTTGATAACTGTATTTCTATATAACTGATTTTTTTGGTAATGCTAATTATTTCATTTTATGTATTTAAAAGCATTTTGAAAGGGAGTTCATAGACTCTACCAGCCTGACAAAGGGATGTATTGCACAAAAAAAAAAAAAAACCGTTCTAGGGCAAGTGCAGGGTTTCAGGTCTTCTGTAGGCTGATTATTGTTATTTTAGGTCTGAGACCCCTGGTGTCATCTGGGCTCATCCTGAACTCCTCATGGCCACCTATGTTTATTATTAGTTCTGGATCCTTTAAGCTTGGAAAATAATGTGTCGCAACTAGCAGTAGAAGAGTTCACATACTCAAGTTCCTTCTTGAAAATTGGAGTAAATATTGAGAACATGGAATTAAAATATAAATTACTTTAGGGAAAGTTTAACTCAAAGTTAGCATGGTACAGAGGTGTCAAACTCACTACCTGAGACATAGCCCTGCAAACACCCAAGACCAGCCGAAACCAGGTTAAAATGTGAGTGGGAAACGTCTAACAAAATAAATAAAAATACAACACAACATGCTGTTAATGGGTGGTTTTCTAAGTCAATATGCAGGCTACAAAGATCCATTTCTTCTTGTTTGACACCACTGGAATAGTGGATCAAGACTTTGTATGACTTTGAATCAGAAAGACTTAAGGGATCCCTCAGACATTCTGAGTAAGTCACTCTTCCTCTCTGTACCTCTATTTCCTCATTTATTAAATGAGGCAGTTGGGTTCCACAGCCTCTAAGGTCCCTTCCAGCTCTATGATCCTATGATCTAGCAGGTAACTCCCTGGCATAAAGAATTTAATCAACAAATCCTATCAACAAGAGAGAAATTCAACAGACTCCTCAAGATCCAGAAAGACTTGCTTCTGCTCTGGTTTTATGATCCTTTCATAACATATGAGCTGAGAGGAAGAGTAGGAAATGAGTAGTAAAGAGGTATGAAATATACAATCAGACTAAACAGTGGTGAAAACACTAAGGGTAATGAGAGTAGAATAAGATATTCAACCCCAAAGCCCCTCAAAGAATACCAGTAAAGGATACACAGAAAATGTGTCTCCTTTAACAGATAAGAATTAAATCAAACTCTTACAACAGCAGACTCTTAGGTTTTCTCTACCTTAAGGTGAAGTCAGAAGAGTAAGTGGTATCCTATTGGTAGAATTGTAAATTGGTCTGAACTTTTGGAAAGCAATTTAGAATTGTTTAAAAAGTGACCAAAATATCCATACCCTTTGACCTAGAGGTCCCACTGCTATGCATTTATACAAGGTGATCATTAAAAATGCCCCAAATACATGAAAATACAGCTTTAATATCACCCTTTATAGTAGCAAAGAACTGGAAAGAAAAGTAGATGCCCATCATTGGAAAATATATACACAAGTTGTGTTACATGGATGCAATAGAATATTACTTGCTATAAGGAATAATAAATATGAACAATATAGAGAAGCATGGGAAAACATATTAACTGATGCAAAATAAGCAGAACTAAGAAAACAATATACCAAATTGCAACAAATGGGACAGCAATACAACAAATTGAAATTATGTCTGTGACGTGAGAATGCACCTTCCTCCCTTCTTTGCAGAGGCAGGGGACTATGAGCATGAAACTCCATGTACGTTTAGAGGCAACACAGTGTGGTAAACAGAGTGCTAGAGTCGAAGCCAGGAAGACCTGGGTTCAAATCCTGCTTGACGCTAGCTATGTGACCATACACAAACCACTTATAATCTCTCTAAGCCTCATCTGTAAAATTAGTCGGTTGGAGCCAAGGACCTATACAGTTATTTCCAGCTTTAAATCTATGATCCTATTTTGGACTTGGTTGATCAGTTGGCTAGTTTGGCTAAATGATTTTTCATTTCCTCCTTTTTACATTGTTATAAGAGATAGCTCCCTGAAAGGAAGAACAAGGGATAAAGTAGAAAATGTAGGTGATGTAAAATCAAAGTAACAATAATTTTTTTTAAGACTAGTTGAGCTCTTGACTAGAAAGCTAGACTATTATCAGGCTAGAAGTTAGACTCTGAGGACAGTAAAAGTGGGCTGAGCCCAGTTAATGCTCTTGCTGGCAGTCCTCCCCACTTTTCTTTTGGGTACACTGTCATACCTGTGAAATGTCTCTCATTCTCTTTTTCCTTTGGTTCCCTGGATTTCCCAAGAATTTCAAAGTATCCAAATCACTTTTCTCCAAGAATGCTTGACTGTGACCCCAGAAAGGCATCTTTATCGGATCTTCTGAATTACTGTTGTGTTAGTGGGTTTTTTCCATAATTTATTAAAGCTAATTCTCCATACAAGGGATTTAACTGGCTATGGGAATCACTCATTGTTGATGAACAAAGATTTAAATATTAGTCTTTAAGCTTAAAAGAACATACTTTTAATCCTGTGTGCTACAGACATAGCACCTTCTCCCTCCCCTCAACATCTGCTTTTTAAAACCTGTGAGAGTGCTAGGTAAACTCTTGGCAAGGTCCAAAAATCCCAAGTTCACAAGACTCTTGGACTGCATAAGCAAAATATGCACCTAGTGAAGGAATCCTGTGAACACCATTCCTATTCCAGACTTGTCTCATGCCCCAGGGGATTGGGCCAAAATCCCACCTGCCTCTGGAAATGAAGGAACAAATCACTGTTTTATTAATCATATTAATTAATAATTAATCATAATAATACACATTAATTATATTATTATTGTCATATTAAAAGCACCAGTGGTACTGGATTACCTTTCCAATGGAATTAATTTATTATCTACTCAGAAACTAAACTGTCTCTGGGAACTTGCAAAGGATAACAAAACATTTTATTTTAGAAAGTTTCAATATTCTCCAAACTTTGGTGCTCAATCTCAAACCCCTGAGCAGAGGTTGCTATTACAGTAATACCATAAGCACTGCCACAGGGCCCAGAAGCATCTGGCAGACACCATCCCAGCCCAGTATGGGAAAGACAGAAATGATACTAGTAAGAGAAGAGGTTATAGTATCAGAACTGACCCGAGGATAAAAAAAGGAAAGGACCAAAAGTTTTATCTCTTGCCAGAAGGCCACCAGCTACTACTGGTTGGGAGTTTCATAATCACTTCTTTCTCCTCTGGACTGAAATGCAAGATAGTCAATATGGCTGTAAGTGTCTGCTGGCGGCCCAAAGAGTCAGACAGGGTTAAGAAGCGATAGATTATATTTTTTAAGTACTCCAGATTGGCCCCCTCCCTGCTTTGGTCCCTGATACTTTTTTCAATGTGGCTCTGTAGAGCACAGACTTGTTCTCGGTGCTGTTCACCCTCCACAATCAGCCTGTCCTGAAGCTGGTGTACCTCCACCTCAAGCTTATGCTTTTGTTTCCTCAGAGATGTTATCTCAACCTCCTTGCGAGCCAGCTGTTCAGCATACAAGAAGAAAGTGGGTTCATTTGACGCAGCCAGGTGCAGAGCTTGGGTCAAACTGTCTGGAGATGAGTCACTTAGACCTCCATTATGCCCCTGGCTCACTGAGGCCTTATGCCCCTGCAGCCCAGAGCACAAAGCCACAGATCGGAGCTGCTCTAGTTCCAAGTCCTTCTCGGCAAGCACTGCTAAAGCACGGTCCCTCTGTTTGTGCAGCTCTTCTTCAAGCTTCAGTGTCCGGTCCCGGAAATCAAGCTGGCTTCTCTCCAGCTCCTGCCGATGGACCTGCTGCAGCTGAGCCAACTCCTGCTTCCAGCTCTCTGCCTCTTGTTGGTGTTGCCTTTCTAGCTCTTCACAGGACAGCCGAAGGGAAATGTACTTCTCCTTCAGCTCTCCAAGCTGCTCCTGGCTTTCCTCCAGTTCCTTGGCTAGGTTGCCATCCTTGCTTGTCTTGCTCTTGAGGACGACCTGGGCCCTCATTTTGTACCTTTCAAACTCCTCTTTCAGCTGCTTGAGCTCTTGCTGGTAGTAGAGTGCAGTAGCCTTTTCCCCATCAGCAGCATCTGAGTTTGTCAGCATCTCTATTTCACACAGTTTTTCCATATTCAGAGATACCTGGCTCTTCCTGGCTGCAATCTGCAACAGCCTCCTCAGTTTCTCCATCTTATCCTTTAGGACATTGACATCCAGGCTGGTCTCCTCATTGTGGCTGTCCAGGGGAGAACGACTAGAGGCTGCAAGAGCTAGTGTCTTATTCTCCATATCCAGCTGCAGAAGGCGATCCTTCAGCTTCTGAATGGCCAGCTGGTCCTTTTGCTTGGCTTTCTCATAAGTGCCCAACAGCTCAGACACTTCTGAGACTTGGTTCTCTAGGGCAGCCACCCTCTGTTCCTCCATCTGAGAATACTGACGGAGCTGTTCCTCGGCCAAAGCAGTCTAAAAACCAAGGAAATAAACAAAGATGAATTAGGAGAGAGCGCAGAGCTTGTCACTGAATCTAGGAAAGGCAGAGAAGAGAGGGGGCATTTGAACAGTATGTGCTGGCAGGAATGGAAAGAACTTTAGAGAACTTTTTCACTGATTCAAGTCCCAATAAAACTTTCTATTATCTACTCCCATTCTACAACCCTGCCCTTACCCCTTGAAGACTCAGAATTTATCTGACCAAATAATATTAAGCTCATTTTATGTGACTTGACAAAAATCACATGGGTGCCAATACCATTACTAGATCAAGTCAAAACAAATGCACTACAATTACTCCCTGAGAAGCATCAACTTCAGCTGAAGAAGTTCAAAGTGAATCCTTCTCCATGAATCCTTCCCTGATCCACCCAGCTTGAAATTTTCTCTCCCTCCTCAAATTTTCCTATAACACTTTATCTAGATCTCTCCTTTGCCCTTCTCAAACACTATCTTGTATATTATACTTATCTGTGTACATGTACTGTTTCTTCCTGCCACCTCCTTCCCAGTAGAATATAAGTTCCTTGAGGCCTGGAATGTTTTTTTTTCCCTTTTATAATCTCATTGCCTGGCACAGTGCCTTAGCTCATGATAGGCAAGTAATGTTTGTTAAGAGCTCATGAACATAGTGCTAATCTGCTTTTAGTTCCTACATTTTTGTCACACATCTAGCATATTATGTCTATCACTCTTAATCCATTGTTTATCCCCAGAAACTCCATGCTACTGCATGCCACCCTTGACTAGAAAGTTCAGAACAGGAGCCCTCATAAAATCCAAAAGAGTATTCTGGGATAGCATATTCATCTCCAAAACAAATTCTAATTGACAACAATTGAAGGAAACTGACTCCTTCTGAAAAAAAATCAACCACACACACAGAATACAGTAACTTCACTGTTTTCCTGAACACAGCTGTTAAGAAACCAATGCCCAGAATCTGGCAGCACTCCAACTTCATTCCAGACAGCACCGACAAACATCACATCCCCTTGGAAGTATGCTCTGTAATTTTTGTAAACATCAATTAGACCAGGATTTTCCAGTAGATTTGTCCATGAGAAATTTTGGGTAAGTACCACAAGAATATAGGAAATGAAAGCATGAAGAGACCTTGGAGATAACTTTCCTCCAAACCTCTCACTTTGCAGAAGAGAATACAAGTTCTTAAAAGATAAAACAACTTGCCTAAAGGTACAATACTGATATACAGCACAGTGAGGATTTGAACTCTCATTACAAATTTAGTGCTTCTTTCAATTACAGTAGACTGTTTAAAAAGAAGAAAAAGTCTAATATTCTTAGTCTCATATTAAGTACCTATGGATCTGAATCAGAAAAGGTGAATTACCTTCCTCATTTCCTGCTGCAACTGGGTCTGGAAATGGCTCTTAAGGTGGGCAGCTTCCTCCTGAAGTTCTTCCAGCCGAGGGTCTGGATGACTCTTCTCTTCTCGAAGAGCCTGCAGTTCACGCTTCAGGTCCTCCACTTCATGGGTCAACTGTTTGATCTGTAACTCAAACCCTTCCACCTGGTCAGCTGAATAGGCCTGTCCAGCCAGGGCTTCCCGGGTCTCCTCTAGCTGCAGTTCAATATCCTGCCTTAAGGTTCTCTCTCCTTGTAGTAATTTCTGCAGCTCCCTCAGCATCAAAGCATGATCACTCTGCTCCTGGGCTCTGTCATGCTGCTGTGTGATCAACCTGGCTTTAGTCTCTGCCATCTGCTCCTGCAGCCCTTTTAGCTCCCCCTCCAGCCGGCTCCTTTCTTCCTCAGCCTTTCTGCTAGCATCCTCCAAATCTTGTTTCATCTTCTTTTTATCAGCCTGGTATGAAGCTTCCATGCGAGACTTCTCTTGAGTCACTGTGGCCAAAGAGCTGGTCAGAGTGGCCAACTGAGTCTTCAGTTGGTGCAACCGTTTGTCAATTTCCCCCCCACCACTGGTTGGCACATCCCCACTACTGGAACTAATGCCACTCTCGGACCCACTGGCTTCCTCAGACTTCGGAGGTGGCGGACCAGTGGCCAGTCTTTCCTCTTCCACCCCGAGATCACCCTTGGTGCTGGTCAGACTGGCTGTTGTGTCCAGGCTGGTAGCAGTGCCAGTGCTGTCCTCACTATGAGTGGAGCACCGGTCATCAACAGCGTCGGCCAAGGGAAGACCTGGGGACTGGCCGGCATCGTCCGCCTCATGGGACGCGGAGAGCACCTTGAGGCTGGCCTCCAGGGCTTCTTTCTCTTTCAGCAAGCTCTTATACGCCCGAACGACGTCCTTGAGGCGGACCTGGTACTGGAGCAACTGTTTCTTCTGCGTCTCTATGGTCTCCAGCAGGTCCTTCTTGCTAGGCCCCCCGCCGAAGTTCATGCCAAACTTCTCCATGGCAGGGGCTGCTCCGTGACGTCACCGCTCCCGGAGCCGGGCAGGGGGAAGGGGCTGAGGTGAGGGGTCCGATCTTACGCGCGCTCCCGCTCAGCTGTCGCCGCTGGCAACGCCGCCATGTCAGGCGCTTTCCTGGCTCTGGCCCCCCCGAGGGCTGGCGGGGCGACTGCCGCGTTCCTCGCTCCCTTTGCCCCCTACGCAGGACAGACCTGTTCCTGCTCCGAACCCAACTCAGTAACCACTTCAGACAGTTGCCAACAACGCTTCCGGGTCTTCCGGAAGTGCAGGTGGCATTCGGGATAGGCGTGCGCTCGGGGAGGGGAGGTGGGACGTAAGCGAAAGGGGTGGGTCGTAGTGAGAGGGGCGGGACCTCTGGAGCACTAAGGGGAGGGGCCTTGAGCACAAACTGCTGCAGTTGCTTCTTGGCCCTATTGGGAGCTGCTTGCTTCCTGGGGTCTGTGCTGGTCTGGGTATCCGATGCAATGGAGGGACTGAGCCTTGGGGAAATGCATAAAGAGACCTGTATGCATGACTGAAGCGCAGAGATTGGAGGCGACCCCCTGCCAAGCGCATGACCACCAGTTCTTCACCTCTTTTGTTTTTTGGACCCCTTAAAGCACTATATAAATGATATTATTTATTAAAATGTTTGAAGGAGAACCCTGCCCCCATGGGGAGTAGGGGAGGGAAATACTAAGGGCGGTTCTCCATACCTTTGCTAAGTGACCCCGAGCAAATCACTTAAAATGGGGATAATAGCATCTACCTCACAGGGTTGTTGTGAGGATCAAATGAGAAATTTGTAATGCCTTTGCAAACCTTAAAGCACTATACAAATACTTATTATTATTATTATTATGATTTTCACCAGTCCAGAAGATCCAGAAAGCTGCAGCCATTATGGTCAGCTGGCTCTTGAGAGTTGTTTGCTCTAAATTTGCAAATTGGCCTTCTGCAGATCTCCAGTGTCACTCAATTCAACAGGCGGTTGTTGATACAGACCTCTACTCTTTCACTGTGTAGTGGAAGTGAATTCTGAATTTGTGAGTCTAAGGCCTAAATTCAAATCTCTCCCCTGATATCTTTCTACCTGTGTAATCTTGGGCAAGTCACTTTATTGCTCTTGATCAAAAAAGTGTCCTCAGTTTTCAAATGAGAGGATTAGATGATCACTTAGGCCCTTTCCGACTCAAAAGGCCCATAGTTGAGGCAGCTACACAGCACAGTAGATAGAGCACCCTCCCAGGAGTCAAGGAGGACCTGAGTTCAAATTCAGCCTCAAATATTTACTAGCTGTGTGACCCTGGGCATATCACTTAACCCCACTGTCTCCAAAAGAAAAAAGGCCTATTGTTTGGGGTGTCTTTGTATAACTAGAGAGTGGAAAAATAGTAAAGCTGGGTATTGTATCTGGACTTGAATATGCTTTCTCCCTCTAGATTATGATCTAAAATTTACATTTTACTTTCCCTCTACCCTGCCAGTCAATTTAATTCAAGCATTCAATTACCATGTGCCTAGTCCTGGGTTAGAGGCTGTCAGAGATACAAAGTATAAGAGGAAATTTCTGCTTTAAAGAGATATATTCTTACTCTACCCTGCTTCTTACTTACATGGGAGGGGCAGGGAATTGAAGTAAACCACACTAGGGTTCCCTAGAATTAATGCCCTTGATAAAACCCAGCTCCTCGAAAGCAGGGACTGTCTTGCTTGTATTCGTAACCCCAGCACTTAGCACAGTGCCTGGAATATTTTAAAGCACTTGATACATACTTCATCTGTTTATTATCTTTAGTGTTTATTGTAGAACAGTTGTGATACCTGGAAGTAAGGGCAGAGTCCATAGATGCATTCCTTACTTTGCAGCGGAAGCAAGAGTTTGTTAACGTGGTTTAAAGCACATAATACTTCTGTTTATTCATTAGTATTTATTGTAGGTCAGGAATGATACTTGGAAATAGGGGCAGTGTCCATAGATTCACTCCTTACTTTGCAGTGGCTCTGGGGAAGAATGGAAACAAGAGGTTAAAGAGTAAGAAACACTTGAGTGCTCTGGCAGGCATGGGGAAGAGAAGTTGCATCTGTTACAAGTGATCCTGACGATGGGAAGTGAGATGGGCTCTGAGGCTATATTCTGGAGAGGCAGGGAATTTGGTTATTACCCCAACTCCTTTCTCCTACTTGGCACAAACACACAAACATACACACAGAGTCCCAGGTAGAGTGTTCCAGAATGCGGGGAGGTTCTTCCTGAACCTTCTTTTCGTGTTTCAGTTTTTCCTGGTGGAAAGAAGTGATTTGGGTCAGAAGGCAAGGGTTCGCACACCATCTCTGCTATTTACCATCCAGGTGACTTACAGAAAATCCCTTCCCCTCCTGGCCTCAGTTTTCTCATCTGAAAAAAAGGAGCCTCTAAGCCCTTTAAGGAGCGCGGAATGGAGGCGGGGCCCTGAATGGGGGGCGGAGCTCTACAGTGACGTCACGCTGGTCCTGTAAGCGCGGAGGCGGCTCTGGTTCCTGCCGCCGCTGCTCTTCATCCCCCCAGCAACCTGCCGGCTCCCGGCTCCCCGCTCCTCCCTCCCCGGCCCAGCCATGGGCCTCACGGTGTCCGCGCTCTTCTCGCGGATCTTCGGGAAGAAGCAGATGCGGATTCTCATGGGTGAGGTCCCGGGCAGCGTCACACCCCCGGCTTGCCTCCCTGCCCACGGTGTAACGCCCTCCACCGCCCCCGCAGCATCCCCGCCCTGCCTCCACCGCCCCCGCAGCATCCCTGCCCAGCCCTGCTCTGCCTTGCTGTACGCCTAGCCCCGGCCTCCCCTTCCTTTCCCGGGGGCAAGAGCTGGGGGGATGGGGGTGGGGTGGGGGTGAGGGGGTGGTCTGGAGAGAGAGAAGGAGATGAGGGAAACTGAGGCACGGGGTGGCGGGTGAGGGAGGAGAGGGAAAAGGGATCCCCGGCGTTCGGACCCCGCTGCTTGGCGGCGGCGGGCGGGGGGCGGGGTTGGGTACAGGAGGTATGGCCTGCCGCCCAGCCGGCCCTGCCTGCAGCCTCCTCCGCTTTGCAGCAGCAGCAACCCGAGCCTGCCGGCGCCCAGGCCCTGGAACCTGCTGGCCTGTGCGGGGTTAACCCACGGGCAGGCCGCCCGCCCCCACGCGAGGCTCTTAGACGTGGCTGGAATGTCTCTTTGGAGAGACTCCTTCCAGGAGAGACAACCCCCCGTCGCTATGAGTGCCCCTACTTCATCCCCTGGGTTCTTTCCTTTAATCTGCAGGCCTTCTTTGGGTGGGGTTTTTTGTTTGGCCCTGGGTGTGTGTTTTTCTATCGAGGGGAAGAGAAATGGCTTGTGATGCCCAGGCTTCTTTCTGACGCCCCTAAACATAGCTCCAAGGAGTGGGACGTGCAAGTTGAAGCTTTCCCATTGCATTTTTCCCGTTGAGCTCTTGACCGTTCCTGAACCCTCTCCCTCCCCACCTCATTCAGAGCTTCTCGGGTACCTCGTATCCATTGCTCTGCCTCTCTGTTGCAGTCGGCTTGGATGCCGCAGGCAAGACCACAATCCTCTACAAACTGAAACTGGGCGAGATTGTCACTACTATCCCCACCATAGGTGAGCTCCTGGGAAGGAGGGGAGGCTTGGTTTCAGGATCTGCTCCGCGGTAATCTGTGAGAGTCCCCTGTATTTCCTCTCTGGGGCCTGACCCTGACACTAGATACGGCTGCTTTGAGAAAGTAGGTCATGGTGTCTTTGGCTGATGGTGCCAGGATGTAGAAGTAGCCCCGGGCCTTGCCGTGTTAATTCTTTTAAGTCTGAATGATGTACTTCTGGGGACTCCCAGAAGTTCTCCTGTCCATGCTGATCTCCTGTCACTTTTGTGGAGTTGAATGTACCTGCCCACATTACAGCACCCCTCCTCCCCCCCAGGCTTCCCCCCCTTTTCCCTTTCCTCACAGGCTTCAACGTGGAGACAGTGGAATATAAGAACATTTGTTTCACCGTCTGGGATGTGGGAGGCCAGGACAAGATTCGGCCTCTCTGGAGACACTACTTCCAAAACACTCAGGTGGGCCAGAGAGTTGGGGTCTAGGATCTCATACCACTGTCTGTCCAGCCAGGCACAAATGTCGCTAAATAGCCACTCCCCTGCCTTAAAATTTCCTATGGTTTCCCATTGCCTACAAAATAAAACTCATGCCTCTGTCTGGTATCTATTAAGCATAAATAAATAAAATAACCCTTTGCCCTCAAGGAATTTTTATTCTACTTCCTAGCCATTTTTCAGCTACTCCCTTTTTTATTCTAGCTACCTTGACCTATTCTGTTTCTTGAACAAGCTTTTCTGCCTCCATGCTTCTGTTCACCATTCCCTCTCCTAGAATATTCCTATCTTTCACCCTTCTCCCCCACTCCAATCTTCTCCCACCTGTTGAAATTCTGTTAATAATACTCCAAGGTCCCACCCAAATACCACTTCCTTCTCTATGAAGCTTTCTCTGGTCTCTTCAGTCAGAAGCAGTTTTTCCTTTCATGTTCCCGTAGCTTTTGCTTCTATCAGTTCTAAATGGCCCTCATGAAATTCTTCCTCATACAATATTGGTATACATATACTTTTACATTAATAAGTGTTTTCAGAGTAGAGAATATATACTTTTTCCCTCACAGTGCCTTGCATATAATAGATGCTCAAAAGATGTTTTGGGTTTGGGAGTTAGGATTTTTGGTTTTGTTTCCTTTTTTGAATGAAAAGCAGTTGAGTCCATTGATGGATGAAAGTGGAGTTATAGAAAAGGGAAGGAAAGGGATGGAGAAGATAGAACTATGGTTCATTTTCTTTGGCTGGGCTAACTGCTCTTTCTTCCCACCCTAGGGTCTTATCTTTGTAGTGGATAGCAATGACCGAGAACGGGTCCAAGAATCTGCTGATGAGCTTCAGAAGATGGTGAGTACCAGATGGGCTATGGAAAACATTGGACAATGAGCCCTCTCTCATGAGTCAGAAATAGCCGAGACAGTGGAAACACAGACTAGGTTACAGCCTAGGCCAGTAGATCTGAGTCGTTTTTTGGATGTAAAATCTCAGGTGTTAATTCACTCTGGGTAAAGAAAAATAGAGAAGCTTTGCCCCTTATGTTATGGGATGAAGCAGGTAAAATAGACTTTCTTTTTATCCTTTAGTCATGTTTATGTGGGATGTTGGCCGAGGTGGGGAGAAGAGATAGGTTGTACAGAAATAGGTACATTGTATCTTTCAATATGTTGAAGTAGGTTTCTATCCTATTTACCAAGAACAGGTATGGGTTGTGTATAAGGCCGAGATGATTTCATTCAGATTAATAATTCTATTTTATTTGTATTTATAATACCTGTAATATTAGCTATATAGACTAGTATTTCCGTAGGCAATTTGGCTACAGAACAGTGTGAGGCTTAAAATACATAAATTATATAAAGAACTTCCAAATCCTGGTCTAGGGATATAGAATACTCACAGAAAAAAAAAGTTGAAAAAAGTTAGTTCAAAATCAAAGATATTGAGCCTGTTTTCATGCTGAAAAAAATTGCACATAATAAGTATTTTTGATATATTAATAGCTAATATTGTAGTGGAGGGAAATGTCATTTGAATTGAGATCCTTTTCCCAGAAACTACTCACATTATGTGGATCATCAGGGTTCTACAGAGCCCAGGTTGAAGAATGTTGATATGAAAATAACTGAGTTTCATATAGCACCTTACAATTCATAAAACACCTTTTATTATAATTAATATATAATTAATATTATTATAATCTTCATATATTATATTAAGTTCATGACAACTCTGTGAGGTAGGTAGACAAAAATAGTGTCATGATTTACAAATGAGGATTGTAAATACTATATTCTACTGATTGTAGAATACTCCTTCCTAGAGGCAGGTAGGTGGCGAAAGGGGATAGAGTGCTAGGCCTGAACTCGGGAAGACCTTATTTCAAATCTGGCCTCAGACACTAGCTGTATGACTGTGGACAAGCCACTTAAAATTCTGTCTGCCTCAGTTTCCTCAGCTGTACTATGGGGAATTCGTAATAGCACCTACCTTCCATGATTGTTATGGGAAACAAATGAGATAATATTTGTAAAGTGCTTAGCACAGTGCCTGGCATATGGGAGGCGCTTAGTAATTGCTCATTCCTTCCTACAGTGTTTACCTTGCCTCTCTTAGAAAGGGTGCCTGTAAGTCAATTGATGGATGTATGACCCCTTATCTCATCCTTCCCTTCTTTTCCCCTCTCAAGCTCCAAGAAGACGAGCTTCGGGAGGCTGTGTTGCTGGTGTTTGCAAATAAGCAGGACATGCCCAATGCCATGCCCGTGAGCGAGCTGACTGACAAGTTGGGTTTGCAGAGTTTGCGTAGCC
The DNA here is from genome assembly GCF_003287225.1 of Phascolarctos cinereus. Taxonomy (NCBI): domain Eukaryota; kingdom Metazoa; phylum Chordata; class Mammalia; order Diprotodontia; family Phascolarctidae; genus Phascolarctos; species Phascolarctos cinereus. The sequence goes on along the minus strand of NW_027555514.1, from coordinate 116,669,218 downwards.
GGACTGTGAGTGCATCTCCTCGCCCTCCCTCCTCCTTGGGGCTAAGGATAGGGGTTTTACGGTAGAATAGAGGGGTGGGATGAGGGAAAGGATAATACCAGAGAAGAAGGTAAAAGCTGGCATGAGAACTGAAGCTTCCATCCACCACCATGGAACCCCTTTCCCCGTGGCTAACCTCTCCTTTCTCTTACAGTGGTATGTCCAAGCAACCTGCGCTACCCAGGGTACAGGGCTGTATGATGGGCTGGACTGGCTGTCCCATGAGCTGTCAAAGCGCTAACTACCCCAGGGGCAAAACCCCTGCTGGAAGAAAATTCCCAGGTTGTATCTCTTGGACAATTGAACTCTTGAGGACTCCTGAGGCAGCACTCCCTGCTCCTACCCCCTACCCCTCCTTCTCAAACACACACACACACACACACACACACACACACACACACACACACACACACACACACACAAAATTACAGCTGCTCTTGCCTGCATGTTCTCTCTTACCAGGACCCAAAAGACTAACCCTCTGGGTACTGGGGGGAGGGGGGAAGGGGTTGTCTTCTGACTCCCTGGGAACTGTGGAAGCAGCTACAGGAACCAAGGCCTTCCAGAAAAGAAACTGGGTTGACTTTTGATTTCATTCTTTTGGGTGTACTTCTTGGGGTATGTGGGGAGGGGGACCAGACTGGTGCTGTGATTCAGCACTGGATATTGAATAATAAATTTGCTGTGGTTTGTAGCTTTGTTGTTGCTTTCATCTCTAGAACAGGGACCTGCTTTGCAGGGTGCGTTGGGATAGCATTACCTAGGTACCTTGAAGACTTGTTTTGGGAGGAATGCACTTTATAAATCTGAAAGCCTTCTATACAAGTGAGTCCCTAATAGCACTATTGCCTGGAAGAGTGGTGGGATGCTGACAGCAAGGAGACAACTGGTTTGGGAAATGCCGTGGGTTAAGGAGGCTGAACCTTTTTTCCCCAGCCATCTTGTCTGCTTGGCTCAGCCTCACTTTAATAGCTGTGCCTGAGACTAGACAGAGTAACAGGGACACCACCTTGGAGGCCCTGCTCTGTTTGTGTCACTGGGCCCAAAGGCAGTCCTGTCCTCTCAGCAGGAGCACTGGTTGCTCCATCATCTCTGTTATATCATCTCTCTACTGGAATAGCACATCTTAGAGCCTATGGAATGCTGTGCCTTCCGTGTGTTCTACTGAGTACTCTCCCCTCTAGGGAAGTCCCCTGGCTGGCAGGGGAAGGAAAAACTGAGTCTAAAGAAGACAACGCTACCCCCTCTCCTCCAATACAGCCGACGGTTTCCATCTCCTTTGAACCTCCAGCAAAGAATCAAAGAAACCCCCCTCACCATTTTTCTTTAAATGGCCTATTTATCTGTTTTGCCACTACCCCAAATCAGTTAATTTCCCCAGAGCTTCTACTAAGTGCTTTGTCTCTTTATGGGTCATGTAGCTGCACCTCAATCACCATGGGAGCCCAAATTAGTCATATGGAGACCTTTCTTTCCTTAATGGTAGTATTGTGGGAACAACATTTCTGGGGACCAAATGTCTGGACCCTCTACTGCTTTCTTGTCCTTGAATTGCCCGCTATACCACTGGTTACCAATAATGTAATTATAAAAGACTAGTTAAGTGGGAGTTTAGGGGGTAGCGCAGGGGAGGGGAAGGGTAATAACCCATGTCATTTATGTTTTTGTGTCAGTTTCCTTAGCCTAGTCAAGAATCCTTACATCAGTCCTACCTGAAACCCAGTATTGGGCTCTGTCCCCTTTTGCCAAAGAATTCAACATTCTCAATAGTTTTTTTTTCCCTCTCACATTCTTAGGCTAGAGGGATCCCTCAACCCTAAGGGAACCTCATGCCCCTGAACAGAGATTGAGAATGTCTTCTCCTGTTTAACAAAGAAAGAAACAAAGACCCAGAAAGAGGACTTGCCTGAAGTCACAAGTTGGTCCTGGAAGAATCAAGAGGTTTGTGATTTCCAGTCTCAGGTCCAACATGGATCTGTATCCAGGCTCAGAATGTAGAAGATTGCTGTGAATCCTGGGTTCTTATTCACTCTGGAGTGACTGACAAATGTGGATGGATACATTTGTGAGGGATTGGGACCATGCCTTGTCCCAGTATAGGGTGATGACAGGCAGACCTCTAGGGAAAGGAGGCAACCTCTATGGTCATAATGCCTACGGGTCACAGAGCTGGCTAGGTCCAGTGGGAAGGGCACTCACCTAAGAGGTTCCCCCTTTAGATTCCCCCCCTTGTTGGGCAGGCCTGTACCTGGCCCTATGGCCTGCAGGTGCACGTTAAGACGAGGCTGGGCCGGATGAAGTCATCAAGTGTGGCACCATCCCCATGGAGAAGGACTGGATGCTTCACAGGTCCCGACCAGAAGATCAGAAGGTCGCCTTATCAGCTGGGCTGGCACCTATCTAACAGCTGAGAACTATGGAAATAAAATCACTGCTGTAGCTAAAGGCTTAGGCAGGAGACAGGTAACCAGCCATCACTGGGGTGAGTGGGATATCACAACACTGATGCTCAAATGGCCACACACACCCCATCTGGGGGATGTTGGCACCTTTTCTCCTGCCCTTTTGCTTGCCTCTATCACTGACATTCCTGAGTTCTTTCTGTCCTGTGCCCATGGGGTCTCCATCTCCAACCCAGTCTTACCTTATCAGAATCTCACACACCTTTAACAAAGTCCATGGCTAACTTCCAGTCTTCCTGCCTGTCTCTGCTCTGGCTGCTCTCTTACCTCTGCCCCCTATAGTATCAGCACAGAGGTACTGTGACATCACAAAGGAGAGACTTCCAGAGCCTCAGGCTAGAATGAAGGACTATGGGATCTCGGGGGAAATCATATATATAGGAAAAAGGGGGAAGGTGTATGTAACACTAAGTCCTAATTTCATATCTTGGAAAAAGGATAGGAGAAATGGAGGGATCCAGCAGAATCATATGTGAAGAATCACAGGAACTCATGAGTTCTGTAGCATGAATGGCATGGAACAGAAGCCGGAACTGGGTTCTTTGTCTCCTAATGAAAAGAATTTCCATATTTCTACCTCAGATCCTCCCATTGTTTCGTCTCCACTGAGAACATTTAAATACAAATTTTACATCCAAAGCAAACAACATAAGTGCAAGTCTCCTAGGACAAGTATTTCAGAGCTATGCTGGTCCTCAAATGCTGCTTGGGGAGAATGGGGAGCAGGCAGCTGGCCAACAAGATGCTCCCCTGGAGTATTACTGGTGGCTAGCAGGTCACATCTGGACATTTCTGATATTAACTAATTATTCTTGCTAACTAGGTGCCAAGCTCAAAGGACTGAAAGTGCTGCCAGAGCCCTCTAAATTTTAGCACCCTGTTGCAAAGCCGCTTGATCTAGTTCTGCCTCTGAGCCCAACTCTCACACACACACACACACACACACAAAATTTCTAAGTCTCGTTGCTTAAGCCTATGGTCAACACACATTATTTCTAGGAAATATGAAATCTAAAGGCTTACATTTGGCCAGAATCACACGACTGGTGTCTGGGGCAGGATTTGAACTCAGGTCTTCTTGACTACAAACCCCACACTATAGCAAAGTGATGACAGCTTACAGCAACAAACTTTTGTTCCTTGACCTGAGGCTCTTGTTCATCTCTGACACATCAGGTAGAGATAGAATTCCATGAGATGGCTTTACTAAGAACACATGGTTCTGGGAATGCAGATACAGACTGTGGGTGATGAGCTGATGCACCTGGTTCCTAACTATAGTATATGTAGTATCAGAGAGCAAAAAGTAAGCCTTAAGTTTGAATCCCATTGAAACTTTGACCTCAATCTTTGAAGGAGATTGAGAAGAGCAGAGACTGGGAAGTTCATGTTAGGCCAACTAGAGAGAAGCACCATGATACAGTTGATAGAGTATGGGGCTTGTAGTCAAGAAGGCCTGAGTTCAAATCCTGCCTCACCTGCTTATTAGCTGTGATTAGCCAAGTCACTCTATCTGCCTCAGTCTCCTTATCTATAAAATGGCCTCAATGACCTCTAAGGTCCTTTCCATTTCTAAATCTATGATCCTATGAATATGATATTTTTAACTTTTTTTTTAAGAAACCGCATGAGAAACTGCGGTTTGTATATTGGTGATACTGGCTTCACATCCCCAGTGGTATGCATGCAGGTCATGTTATCGTTCCTGCTAGTGGTTGTGGTGGGAGGGCATTAGGGAATATGGGGTTGGTTGCAATGAGGAAACTAGCACTCCTAGGAGTTGATAGGAGTGGTTAGAAGGTCATGGTGAGCCACCTGCACAGTCATAGCAATAGCATAAATGGTATTAGTGACTGACATCAGAGTGCTGTGAATGAGTGGCGTAGGGCCAGTAATCTAGTGAGCATTAATATCTCCCTCCTCCCTCACTGGGACCTCTCTGCAGACCTGGGAATTAAAAGTATGCAATGAACAGGACGAGGATTGTCAGGCTGTGGTGCGCCTACAGAGCATCTATGGCCACATCTTGCTGCCGGAGGGAGATGGCTCAGTCTACTGTGGGTGTCCCCGGAACGCACAGCATGGCTACTTCTTGCTTCGTTTCCACCGCCATGGCAAGTGGACCCTGCAGTGCATGATCACTGGCCGCTATCTGGAGTCTGATGGTGAGGATGTGTTCTGCACCTCGAGGGTGCTCTCTGCCTACCACATGTGGGCCCCACGGCCAGCCTTGCACGTCCACGTGATGCTCTACAGCCCAATTACCTGTTGTTACGTCCGGGCCAGCCCTGAGCAGGGTTGTGTCTGGGTGGACACACCTGTTCCCTACTTAGAGGAGTGTGGCTTCTTGCTGCACTTCCATGAAGGGCTCTACCACCTCGAGTCTTCTTCCCACCACTTCCTGTCCCAAAGTGACAGGCTGGTCAACAGACCCTCACCACAAACAGCCTTTCACCTTCAGCTCCGGCCTGGTGGGCAGATAGCCTTGGGCGATGGGGAGGGATGCCTCCTGTACCCGCAGGGCTCCCATGCCCTCCTGGCTCTGGGCTCCAGCCCCATGGGGGGAGAGGAGTGGTTTGTGCTACAGCACTGCACAGCCTGGATCGCTATTAAAGCTAAGAATCGGAAATTCATCACCATTGTTTCAGGCAAGTGCTGGGGCTGGTGGGAGGGGTGGAGGAAAAATCCATAAGGGAGAGGAACTGCGTGAGGGAAATGAGGAGAGCAGGGGAGTGGGGAATGAAAAGTGCTAGATCCTACAAAGTGAAGAATCTCAAAAGTAAAGAATAGAAATATGGCCTGGAAAGCAGGCAGAGAGAGGTTGAAAAACAAAGAAACTAGTCTCTGGATGGAAGGGGCTGTGTCGTCTTCTTCTATAAAATGCCCTACAGGGTCTGGTATGGACCATTCCATACAGAAAAATAATGAGAGGAGGGAAAACAGAGTTTAGCTCTTAGCTGGTGGGGGATGGTTGGGTCTGGGTCTTGTTGGGGAAGAAGAGGCTGTAGGAGGAGGAGCAGGGGCTGATACTGGCCCGTGGACTGCCTGTGATCAAAATCCCTCTTTCTGCAGATTTGGAAGTCTGTGCTAGTTCTGAGCGGATGACCCCTATGTCCTTCTTCCAGTATAAGAGTAATCCAAACACTAATGCCATTCAGCTCCGTTCAGTTACTGGTCAATATTTAGCACAGGTAAGAATATCAGCCTAAAAGCTGGCCCAGGACAATTTAGAGGAATTTTAGCCCAGGTATTCCCTTTTTCTAAACAACATGCGCACCCTAAGACCCCACGGTCCCATCTCACAGTGGAAATGAAAGCGATCTCTTCCAGGGTAGATGTCCAGATGTTTTAAGCTGCCCCAAAGAAGTAAGATGCTTGTGTCCCTAATTCATTCTGATTTGTCCCCATGATCCTGAGTGCAGGCTTCTTCTTTCTTTTGACTGTTCCTAGAGCGAAACCCTAGAAGAGTGGTCTGGAGTGTGGGAGGGTTGGGCTATGGAATCCAGAGTTGGACCTCACTGTAAGTCCCTAGAGCTATGGAACCTCAGCAGAAATGTCATACAGAGACTAGCATGATTTTCAAGGACTTTTTTTCTCTTTAATAATTGTCATAACAATAATAATATTACAATAACAATAGCCAACTTGTCATTTTGTGTACATTACCTCATTTGGACCATGCAACAGCCCTATGAAGTAGATACACTACAAATAATATCATCCTCATTTTATAGATGAGGAAACTGAGACTCAGAGAGGTTCACAGGCAGTTAGATGGCACAGTGGGTGGACCACCAGCCTTGGAGTCAGGAAGATCTGAGTTCAAATCTGGCCTTAGATACTAACTGTGTGACCTTGGACAAGTCACTTAACCTCTGTTTGCCTCAGCTTCCTCATCTGCAAAATGGGGATAATAATAGCACTTACCTCCCAGGGTTGCTATGAGGATCAAATGAGATAATAATTGTAAAGCTCTTACCACAGTGCCTGTCACATAGCAAGCCCTATATAAATGGTTATTATGATTATTATTATTTGTAGGTTCCACAGGATCATAGATTTAGAGGTGGAAGAGACCTTAGAGGCCATGTAGCTCCCTCATTTTACAGATGAGGCCCAGAATCACGTAGCTTGTGATTGTTCAAGGCACGATTTGAACCCATGAATATCCTCACTCCTAGTCCAATGTTCCTTTCCGTTCCACAACACTGCCTCTCTTTCCCCCTTTTGTCCCACTCTCTTGCGCTTTGTGAATCATAGTTCATCCTGTGTTGGTAGTAGGTCTTTTTTCCAAGAAGAATTTGAAAGATAAAGAGAAGGAAGCTCTAGACTAAGGGTTCTTAGCTAGGGATAGATATCAGATGGTCCAGTAACTTGGGTAGGAAAAAATATTTTAATAGCCGTATTTCAGTATAAAGGGTTTCTTTTGCAGTGTATTTTATTTTATACATTTAAACACATTACTCTGAGGAGGAGGTCTGTAGGCTTAGCCAGATAGCCAAAGGAATCCATGACACAAAAAAGGTTAAGAACTCCTGGACTAATTAAGCGTTAATAAACTAGCTGAGAGTGGAAGCCAGAGGCAAGGTTTGAGAGGGGACCTGAACTCTGCCCCAAAGCTGAGACTTTCCCCTTCTTTGCAGAGGTCACATAGGGCAGTAGTGGGAGATGGGCAAAAACAAGAGGCCAGTGCCATTTTCTGTGTGAACTGGGACTGTGGCAAGATTGCTCTGCAGGCTGCTAATGGACGTTATGTGGGTGTCACATCCGACGGGTTCTTAATAGCCAGCTCCCTGCATCCAGGTAAGCCAGGGGAAGGGGCCCTTCCTATTAGGATCTCTGGGCCAGGAATCCTTGCATAAGGCCCTTCCATACCTAGACTGCCCCTGGTGCATCACATCTGAAAGAGATCCCTGAATGGTTATCATTTCCAGTGATCTCAACTCCCATTTCCCCCAGGCCCCTGTGAAGAATTTAGGATCCGCTTAGTCAATAGACCGTTCTTGGCATTGCGAGGTCGCTATGGCTATGTGGGTACATCATCAGAACATGACCAAATGCAATGCAACATGGACCAGCCAGACTGTATCCAGTTACTGCCCTGCCGCCAAAGCATTTACCACTTCCAGGGTGAGTGCTACTCTCAGCCCAATCCCTCCTTGTCAATATGCCACAAGACATCTGAGGCTCATCACTCAGTGTCCATTGGCTCCTTCCCCAACTCAACCCTTTCCAGGATGTGGGAGAGTTACCTTAGGGGAGTCTGGGTTGGATGGTCTATGGGTCCCTTCCAACTCTAATATTTATGTAATTGGAGCAGGAGAAGATCTTGAAGGCTATCAGGTTCAACTCATCCCTTTGACAGGGGCCTGGAGGGGTGAGATAGTTTGAATGAAGTCATTCAGCAAATCAGTGGCAGTATAAGGAATCTGGATTTCCTGACTCCCAGTCTAGTGTCCATCCTGCTATGCCACTCCCTAAGGTTTTACGATATTTTGAAAACAAGACATCTTTCTGAAACAATTCTTGTGCCTTAGCATTTACTGGATGCCACAGTAATATATGCTGAGCATGAAGAAGGAAGTTCAGGTTTGCCTTCCCTCTCCCACTATATATACACTTTACTGAAGAATCTCACTCTCCTGAGTTAAAATGAGCCCCTTCACTCACACTTTTCCTCCGACACCCTCTTTCCTGCCACTTTAAGAGTCTAGCCACAGTGCTAAGTTAAAGCAAACTGTAAGACGTGCAGAAGGTAATGGGCAGGGAGAACAGGGTGGGGCTACTGGGAGATTGTCCTGGGCTGGGGTGGGAGGTGGTGGGGTAGATAGATGAATAGACAAAAGAAGATTCCTGAGTAGATTGGGATTTTTTTTAAAAAGTCAATCTAAGGAGGAAGGTACCTCCCCTATTGTTCTTTATAACAGATCCCAAATTGGAAAGAGATGGCACATAGACCTAGGGCATCCCTCTTCATGCTTCTCTGAGGCAGCCAGGTGGTACAGTCAATAAAGCCCTGGACCTGGCTGGAGTCAGGAAGGCCCAACTTTGATTCCTGCCTCAGACCCTTCCTAACTGGGTGACCCTGGACAAGTCATTTGACATCTCTGTGGCTCAGTTTCCTCATCAGTGAAATGAAGATAATAATAGTGCTACCTCCCATGGTTGTTGGGAGGATCAAATGAAATAATCTATATAAAATGCTTCCTAAACCTTAAACTACTATATAAATGCTAGCTAGTTAATATTATTATTAGCTAAGGTACTGCTGACAAAGGATGGGAGATTTGGGGAGGAGGAGGTATGGTTGATGGAGGTAGTGTGGTTGTATATCCCCTCTACCCATACCACAACTCAGGTGTCGGAGAACCTGAGGCACATACTTCACTTTCACAGCACTTAATGACCTCAGCTCTCCTACCCCCACAGCACAGGGTGGCACCTTCTGGTCCCTGACAGCCTGTGGCACCTTCCGTCCCTGGGGAAAGTTTGCTCTCAACTTCTGCCTAGAACTACGAGGCACCAACCTACTAGCTGTGTTGGCCCCCAATGGCTACTACATACGGGCTGACAGCAGTGGTGTCTTGCTGGCTGACAGCGAGGCCATTACCAGTGAATGTCTCTGGGAGTTTTAGGTATGAGAAAATCTTCACTTGACCCTACCATCCCTTTTATCTACTATCCTACATCTCTCCTCCTGCTCACAAATTCCTAGAAAAAGTTGTTTACACTCTTTGCCTCCACTCACTTGTCAACCCCTTGCAATTTGATCTCTGTCCCCACCACTCAGCTGAAACAGTTTCTGTCCAGGTCACTAGTATTTCCTTTATTGCTAAATCCGGTCACCTTTTTTGGGTCCCCATTGTTCTTGACCTCTCTGTGGTATTTAACCTTCACTCTTCTGGATACTCTCTCCTTTCTAGGGTTTTGTGGCATTGCTCTGTCTTGGTTCGTCTCAGCCTCCCTTTTAGGATTTTAGGTCTCCTTCATGTGAGTCACCCGGGGCTCTGCCTTGGATCCTCTTCTCTTCCCTCTACAGAATTTCTCTTCTTTCTTTCATCAGCCCCCATGGCTTCAACTACCATCTCCCTGCCAATGACTCTCAAATCTACATATGCAGCCCTCGTCTCTTCCTTGAACTCTAATGCAACCTCACCGATTGCCTGCTGAGCATTGCTGCCTAGACATCCCATAGGCATCTCAAACTCAGCATATCCAAAAACTTTCCTCTTAACTGCGCTGCTCCTTTCTAACTTTCTCTTTTCTGTCAAGGTCACCATCATTCTACTCAAATGCATTTACTCCCCATCCTTCACTTTGACTCACCTCTTCACCCCCATATCCTATCAGCTGCCAAGTCTTCTTGATTCTACCTCCCTTATATCTCTTGCATCCATCATCTTCTCCCCATGCATACTGTAATCACTCTAATTCAGGCCCTCACTATTATTATTGTTTTAGAGTTTAAGGAGATTTACTTGTCATAGCATGTAAAAGATACTCAGCAAGGATACAGCAAGAATTCAGCTGAATGTAGTGTCCCTGCATCCCTGTTGCTATGCTTATACATTTATCAAGCCTGAAGGAGGACAGCTCCAGCCTTCCGATGGGCTGACTTTTATGTTTAGATCATCAGGAAGCTTTATTGCTCAGCTTCCCCCTCCCCCTCTTCCCCCCAGCTAATTAAGTTTTAAGGTTGATTTCAATACCTTTCAAAGCAGGCTCTCATTGCTGAAATCACCTCTGAATTGATCTTCTCTCTCCTTCATCCTTCACACAGTGGCCAAATTGATATTGCTAACATAGAGATCTGACCATGTCACTCCCCAGCTCAGGATCATAAAATACAGATTCCTTTATTTGGAATTTAACCCTATTCCCAATCTGGCTCCAGGACTGTCTTTCGGGTTAACTACAGATTGGTAGTCCATCAGTACTCTACGTTCTGGCCAAACTGACCTAATGACTGTGGTCTATGCACAATATTCCCCTTCCTGCCCCCATACCTCTGCACAGGCTATGCCCCACAGCTGAAATGCTCTTCCTCCTCAGCTCTGTCTAAATCTACCTTCAAGCCTAAGCTCGAGCACCACCTACTTGGAGGCCTTTTCTGATTCCCACCGGTTTTTAGTGCCTTCTCCCCTCAATCTCCTTTGTTTTCCTTTGTATGTATGTTCTCTTTACTTTTTGTATACAAGTAGGTTTCACCTAATAAATGACAAGCTCCTGGATATTAAGGAAATGTTTCATTTTTTTGTATCCCCAGCACCTGGCACAATGCCTGACCTATATAGTAGGTACTTATTAAATGTTTGTTGATTGATTGATTGTATCAATACTTGAGAGAGAAAAGAAGATGAGCTGTGGAAGTACTTCTGGGTCATAGAATCCTATATGCTAGATTTAGAGCTGAGAAGGACCTTCGAGGCCATGTAGACTCACCCCCTCATTTTACAGATAAAGAAACTGAGGCCCAAAAGGGTTAAGTGATTTGCTCAAGGTCACAATGACGTACCAAGAATTTATTAGCTGATGGATACTTCTAAACGTATCAGTTTACCATCAGATTCCCTAACCCAAACTCAATAGGAATGGTCCTCCAAATATGTTTTCATGTGGTTGTTATGAGGAAGTGAGAACTCTTATTGTCACACTAGAGTATCCCTATGCTTATAGATAGAAATCTTCACCTAAATCTAAGCCTTTGAAAAGTCCAATAGTAGGTGGTGAATAAGGGAAAGGAGGTTAATTTTGAGAGAGAAGATATTTATATATACATAGATCTCCCTCTTGTCATCTGTGTGGGTCTCTTACGATCAGATGACTTCTAAATCTACACCAATAGCTTGACCTCTTTCATGGGTTCCATTCCACATCATCTTGTATGTTCTTCCGTAACCTCAAACTCTGTGTTTCTGAAATTGTAAACTCCTCATCTTCCTTCTGAACCTGGCTCCTCATTTCTTATTTCTATTCTCCCAGATATCCACCCTCAAAACCTGAATAATTTTTAAAAAATGTCTTCCTTTCCCTAACTTCTTACTTAGTTACTAAATGCTATCAATTTATCAATTCTTCCTTTCCAATGTCTTTTAAATTTATTCTTTCTAGTCCCACTACCTTATTTCAGGTTCTCAATACCTCATAGTTTATTAAAAGGCTTCCTAATGGGCTTTCTTCAACCTCTCTCAATTCCAGTCTTTCCGTATCGCCACCAGATTAATCTTCCTAAAGCATGGCTTAGATTGGAGGTGTCAAATTCAGTACTGGCTGACCACATGAATTCTGAAGGGAAGACTGAACCAGATTAACATGTAATTGGGAAATGTTTAGTGAAATAAATAAAAATATAATACAACATAGATAATGTTAATTTATGCAGTGTACATGCCAGCAGAGATCTGTTTCTATTTGAGTTTGATACCACTGGTTATATCATGTTATTCTGCATCTCAGAAACCTTCAATGACCCTCTCATGCATAATTCCAAATGTTTTCGCCTGACATAATAAATATTCCACAATCTAACCCCAATCCACCTTCCCAGTTTTGGACCCCTTTTAAGTATGTATGGGACAGTGGAGATGGTAATAGATAGAGTCAGGAAGACTTAGCTCTGATACTATCTTTTTTCTTCTACCTTTCTGACTGGTCCTTCTCAATCTTCTTTGCAGGATGATCATCTATATACTGCCTCCTGTGGAAAGATGTATTCCAGGGCTCTGTTCTAGGATTATACTCCCACTCTCTTTACTCTGTCTCACTTGGTGACCTCATTTGTTCCCATAGGTTCAATTGTGGTCTTTATGCAGAAGACTCCCAAATCTACATATCCAGCTACATATCCATCTCTGACTATTTGCTGGATATTCTGAGGCATCTCAAAGGAAACATGTCTAAAACAGAACTCCTTTCCTCCTAAACCTCTCATTCATCCTAACTTTTCTATTCTTCCCTTAACCAGCATCCTTTTAGTCACCTAGGTTCACTCAGGACATAGAAGTCGTCCTCAGATCTTTGTTGTTCCTCTCCTTATCCTTCTATTCTGTCATTGCTAATTCTTGTGCCAAGTCTACCATGTCATTCCCATTCTCTCACTCAACAATGAAACCATTGTTCAGGTCCTCATCCTTTCTTACTTCTAGGTTATTATGCTGATGGGCTTCCTGAATCCAAGCTCTTCCCTCTCCAAATCATCCTCTATTTACTACCCAAAATGATATCTCTGAAACCCAAATCTGACCATGTCCCTGCTCAAGAAGTTTCAATGATTCCCTATTCCTTCTGGTATAAAATATTAATTCCTCTGAGTTTGCCATTTAAAGCTTGTCACAATATAGGATCCACTCTATCTCTTCAGAATGACTATATATATACCCTTAGCATTCTACATTCCAACCAAACTGGCCCACCTGCCCTTCCCTATACACAATATTCCATCTTCTGTCTATAGCTTTTGCCTGAGTTCAAATCTTTACTGACTGTGTGACTCTGAGAATTACTTAACTTTTCAGCCCTCAGTTTCCTCATCTGCAAAATGAGGATAATAATAGCACCTACCTTCCAGAGTTGTTGTGATGATTAAACAAGATAACATTTGTAAAGCACTTTGCAAACCTTAAGGTACTATAGAAGTGCTATCGTGGGCTGGACCCCATGCCTGTTGGAATATGCTTCCACTTTTTACCCCTGCCTCCTGGCACATCCCCTTTTCTTCAAGACTCAAGTACCTCCTCCTACAAAAAAGGCTTTCCCAATTTCCCCATTTGTTAGTACTCTCCATCCCATCAAAAAATAACTTTGCATTTAGCTTTACTCCTGTCAGTACATATTGTTTTTCCCTTATAGATTACAAGCACCTTGAGAGCAGGGACTTTTCATTTTTGTCTTTTTCTACCTGGTACAGAGTAGGCATTTGATAACTATTCATTGAACTGAATTACTAGCTGTATGGCTATGAAAGTTGCTTAACCATTCCAACTCTCACACAACTTTCTAAGACTACGAATCATAGATGGAGTGCATCTTTTAAATTCTGGGAGTTTTCTCATTGAGACAATCACAGTTACTGATGGTTTAACGTAAAATGTTCTGTTTCATCTAAACTGGGTTTCACTTTTCTGCACTTCATTTCCTCTTCCTTAAAAAGATAATGCTGTACTAGATTATCACCAAGGTCCTTTCCCATGCTAAATTTCTACGTTCTTTCCTCTATTCACTGCCCTTGGAACATGTCTGGCTTTTCCCCACCCGCCCCCTTTTACTTGCCAGCTTGGAATGCCCTTGTGTTCCTCTTTGCCTACTGAAATCTCATCCATCATTTGGAGAATCACAATGTCTCAGAGCTGGAAGGCATTTCATCTTAGAGGTCATCTAGTCCAAACTGTAGCTGAATAAAATATTCTTTTTCTACTGAAAAGGAAATTGAGGCACTGAGAAGTTGATACTCGAGCTCAAATCTATCTGTTCAGTGAAGCCCTTATAATTTAATGCCTCTTTTTCTAGCAAATGTCTTTCACTCCAACTGGTCTATAATTTCCTTGAAGGAGCAGGGAGCTCATGTGCTTTTTTGTATCCCCTATAGCACCTAGCATATCCCCTCATAAGTGCTCAATAAATATTTGATTGATCTGATTTAGTGAAAGTTCCTATTTGACTCATACACCACACCACCCACCCCCAGGTAGACATGATGCCACCATAAAGAAGCCCTTTGGAGGAGGAACCACTCTACTGAACAGGATGGAAACCCTGAAGATGAGATCTGCAAAAAGATTATCCACAGCCCAGCCCCTAACCTTACCAGCCAGAGCTTAACCTTCCATTCCTCATTTACGTTCGGTAACAATACACCATGACCAGCCACCAATGTTTCTGTGTACTGCCTCTTTCTAAGGGAGCAGAAGAAGGGGTGGGGGTGGAGGTGGGGAGTAGGGTGGAGAGGCTATGGCTATGAGGCCTTGGGATACTTTGGGTCTAACATTCAGAGAGGCTAAAGAAGTTGTGTCGTGGGCAGGCATGGTGGCACCCACCTGTAATCCCATCTACTGGGGAGGCTATGGCTACCAGATTTCTAGAGCTCAAGAATTCTGAATTGCAATGGACTATGCAAATCTGGTATCTACACTAAGTTTGGCATCAATTGGGAGAGCCCCCCAGGAGTGGGGTCAGACACAGAGTAGTGTCAAAGCTCCTAGGATCAGCAGTGGGATCAACCTGCAAGTAGTCCCTGTACTTCCACCATGGCTGAGATGGAAGGACCTAGTCTTTGAAAAAAAAAGTGGCAGGAGATAAGAGGAATCCATTTTTTCCCTTTCCCTGTCCTTCTCATTTCATCTCACCCATACTAACTAGCTGTGTCCTAGAACTATGGTCTCCCATGCAGGGTGTACAAGATAATCCACTGGGGACATGGGAAGAAATAATAGGACTTTTATTTATATTAATTTTGGCTAAAATTAAAGAATTAAGATAGACTAATATGTAGCATAGAGGTTGGCACTGTTGCCCTCATTCAGTCAGTATTATAGAAGCTTCCAAATAACATGCAAAATATCTTGAGGAAAGAATAGGATTTCCATAGTACAAAAGAGTCTGAAGTGGTGCATTTCATTCATTCATTTTTGAGTGAACTGTGACATGTTGAAGTTGACTGGTACCTGGTTAAGATTATCTTATCTAGAAACATGCTTTAACCACCTCTTCATAGAGAGGTAATGGACTCAGAGTGCAGATTGAGATGCATTTATTTTACATGGCCAATATGGGTATTTATTCTGCTTTGTTACACATGTTTATAACAGGGTTGTATTCTTCTTGCTTTATCAGTAGGGGAAAGTTGGAAGGAGAGAAGGCAGAGCTTCATGAAAAAAATTATATTATCTACTTTAAACTAACTCTGTCTCCAAAATGGGCAAGTTACTTCAAAAGATTGCTGCAGAGAAATCATGAGTTAAAGAAAATAATAATATTATTGTGCTCAATAGTAATGTGAGCACAAGACAACACTCCAAAAATGGCAGGCCTGACACTTCTACTCCTAGTTTTTAATAAACTACACTATGAGAAGAAAGTTAAAAACAACCTAATCAAATCTAATAAGAATTCGGTCAAAAAAATTCTAAATTATAAAGAGTATTTAAAACATGGATTTACAACCACTGTCAGGGAATTCAGTCCATTTTATGGCTTGAGATGTTAGCAATGATAATATGAAGTCTTCATGATTAGCAAGACATTTAAAAACTGTGCTTTTGTTGCTGAAAACAACCCAAGAATCATCTAAAAAAAATTGTATCCATACACTTAAAAACATGGAAAAATATCTTTCTAACCTGTTTAAAAATCTGTCAAATGAAAGGTTTTAGTGGGTTTTGAACTAATGAAAAAAATAAGGATGCACCATCTTGTGATTAGTTTGCAAGAACAGCTGATT
Organism: Phascolarctos cinereus; assembly: GCF_003287225.1. Classification (NCBI taxonomy): domain Eukaryota; kingdom Metazoa; phylum Chordata; class Mammalia; order Diprotodontia; family Phascolarctidae; genus Phascolarctos; species Phascolarctos cinereus. Next base: position 116,653,282 of record NW_027555514.1, on the reverse strand, counting down.
GGTATCAAGGAAGATGGAAATTTACTAGCTGAGTTTCGACAAAAAACCTTTGCATAATTGGATGGGCATGAACAATGAGTATAGTGACCATAAGTAGAGCTAGTGCTGCAGGTCTTCCACTTGGAGCTATATTTCTTTGTGTATCTTTTTTAGCTAAACCTCTATTAAAACTCTTATTTTCATGACTAATGTGGAAATATGTTTAATATGATGGTAGATAGATAGATAGATAGATAGATAGATAGATAGATAGATAGATAGATAGATAGATAGACAGATAGATATAGATATAGATATAGATATAGATATAGATATATAGCTTGTATCAGATTGCATGCTGTCTTGGGGAGGGGGAAGAAGTTTAGAACTCAAAATCTTATAAAAATGAATATTGAAAACTATAAATAATTAGATTTAGAAAAAACTGCCTTTTTACTGAAAGAAACTGAACTTAAGACTTTGCAAATTCATATGTCACAGGGTTCAACCACAATTTTCAAAAAATGAAAGAATATTCAGTCATATTGAATATGGAACTACAGTTCTCTGATCTGCTTTTTCCCAATTTATATTGCATTTTTATGTTGGCAATCTTTGTAATGCTACCCAGCTAAGACCTTAAATGTAGAGGATGCTTATTTACCTCTAGCAACCATTGATTTGCCCTCTCTGTCTACAAACACTAACTTACATGATACTGAGTGTCTTATAGTGCAGAAGACAGTAGCAAGTTTAAATGTTTCAGTGTCTAAACGTCCTCAAGAAAGATTTGTAAAGTTTTATAAATCAATAGTAATATGTTACAAATAGATGTTGTTACCTCCTTCTCTCAAACTCAATTGTGCCATAAATTTAACTTTAAAAATACATTATTAATAATTTTAGCAACAGTTAAAAATATGTTTTTGTATGGTAAATAGTTTTAAAATATTTTCCAACTTTTTCATCCTTTTAAAATATCTATTATGGTATATTGTGTAATGAAGATAATATGTTCATGCAGTAAAGAATTGTATGTAGGTAGGTTCTTTTTTTTTTAATCAGACGTATGATTTCATAGGTGTAAGGAGCTCCAGATGAAGAACTCCCTCTACTGAAACAAGCTGGCATTTTCTCTGCAACTTAGAGTCTGAAAGAGTTACTTGGGACAGTGAAAAGTTAAGTGACTTGCCCAGTGTTGCACAACTAGTATGTGTCAGAGCCAAGACATTACCCCAGAACTTCCTGGCTCCAGGCTTGGCACTCTATCCACTGGGCCACCCAGCTGCCTTTACTTACACTGCTCCATAGCCTGTCATATTCTGTGCCCTTTGCCTTTGAATTCCTAGTAGGTGTCTGAGGCTAGATTTGAACTCAGTTAAGAGGAGTCTTCCTGACTCCAGGCCCAGTGTTCTATCCCCTGAACCACCTCACTGCCCTTTAGCAACATAAGTTCCCTCATAAGGCAGCCAGATACACATGAATATTTGTAAATTGGGCATATGTGTTCTACTGTACTAGAGAGGCAGCTTGGTGTTGGTTGTGGAGTCAAATGGGGTCATTAAACAGTTGGACATGACTGAAAACGACTGAACAACAATAACATGTTGGAAGTTGTGTCCCAGTATGGAAAAAAAAGGAAGCTAACATTACATCAAGACTTAGAAAGTGGATTTTTCTCCTACAAGTAGGAGTTTTGGGTATTTCTGGAAAGACTTGAGAGAGAACAGGTGGACAGAAGGGAAGTGATGGGGCTTCCCCTACAGATGGAGTAGCAGCGTGATCTCAGCAACAGCTGGAAAACATTACCTTTCTGGGTCACCAGAAAAATGGAAGGTATAAGTGTGAAGTTTTTGTTTTTCACTTCCAGCAGTTGATCAGAGGGTTGGATCAGAGGGGGAAAAACATCTGTAAGAACTGGCAATCTTTGATGGATGCAACTGTCACCTATTTCTGGGCATATTATTTTACTCAGTTAAAAATTGCATCTCAGGAACCTAACTAATTCCTTATTAAAAACTTGAGGTTTTCTCAGAAAGCCTATCCTTTACATTTCTTTGTGTCTCTTTGTTCAAGGCATGAGAGATTTTGTGGAACAATTCTGGGAACCACATAAGGGAGAATAAGCTTGTGAGCTTTTCTATAAAAGGGCCAGTATCCCACCATTGTTAGTTTTCTCTCTCTACTTGAAGGTCATCACCACAAGCCATTCATGTATTTCATAATTATACTTCTGTGGGCAGAATTATTACTTACTTCAGAGCCATTTAAATCTGCCTTATCAGACTTTGAGCCTAGAGTTACACATCTATGGAAGAATGCTCAATTTTTTTTAACTGAAGGGATATATTGGTCCAAAAAGTTTGGATACCATTGCCCTACAGATCTATTAGGAGCCTGTCTAGCTTAAGTCCCTAGTGCAGGCTATAAGCCTTTTCAGCTCTTGTGACTGTAAGTCATATGGAAAGTGATGAATGTTGGTGTTCTATAGCAAATGACAAGACAACCCGAAAGCTTAAATTATAGCAAAGGAGAGATTTATGTTAGAAGAATAATAAAGCCTCAAATTCATATAACACCTTTCTCCTTAATAATTGAAAGTTTTGGGACAGCTAGGTGGTCCAGTGGATAGAACACTGGCCCTGGTGTCAGGAGGACCTGAGTTCAAATCCAGCCTCAGGTACGGACTAACTGTGTGACCCTGGGCAAGTCACTTAACCTCAGTTACTTCCAAAAAAGAATTAAAAGCATTGATGTTATTTTAAAAAATCTGTCACAAAAGTATTTTCGATGACTTCTGAGTTGTTGTGGGTTGTACAACCAGATCTGGAGGTTGGGGAGGGGTACCTATGGCATACTTCTGAGTTTAATCTACATGATTAGCATTTTCTCCATAATTTTATTAAGTCCAGACTATTGACAAAATAGTAAATCAAGCCTTGATTTATAGTTTGCTGACTTCAGAGGTGTAAATGTTCACATCGAAAATTTAATATTTGGTTCTCCCAAGTTGCTTCAAACTGGCTTCCATACACCCCTGGTTGTACGGTGGTTATGAAGAGATGTAGAATCTCTCTTGGAATGGACTTTTAAGGTTGTCTGTTGAAATTGTTACCTGATATATAAATCCCCTGTATACCCTCTTTCACAAGCAAGCCAGTTGAGCACTATGAGTAGTGGAGAATTTACCACTTCATAAGGTCCTTGTTGCTTTTTTTTAATTAAAAAAAACTTTCAAAAATTTTATTTTTTAAATTAAGCATTTATTTCTTCACCCTCTCACACCCCTCCCCCCATAAAGAAAGACAAAATCCTTGTAACTTAGTTGCATAGTCAATCAAAACAAATTCCCACATTGATCATGTCCACAAAAATATGTCTCATTCTGCATCTTGAGTCTAATACCTCTCTGTCAGGAGGCAGGTAGCATGCTGGAACTATGGCTGGTCCTTGCACTGATCAGAATTCTAAAGTCTTTCAAAGTCCATGTCTTACAATGTACTCACTATATAAATTGTTCTTGGATCTGCTCACTTTGTATCAATTCATACAAGTCTTCCCAGTCTGTCCCTCTGATTATTTCTTCCTTATAATGGTTTAAAACAATTCAAATTCTAAAATAAAAAAAGTCTTGCTTATATTGAATTGAAATATCTACCACCCTTCCTCCCCCTCTTTCTGCTCATAGGAACCGCACTGATTTTTTTTTTTAATACAGAGCCCATCACATTTGCAAAACTCTCTTTCTCTCATATTTCCCCCTAACTCTTCTCTTCTCCCAGATAAACTCTCTCAATTCCTGCACACAATCCTCAGACATGGCTTCACTTGCAGGGGTGTATTAGAATGTTCTATGTTAGCATTTACACCTCAGAAATGGCAAACTATCAATCAGAGCTTGATTTATTGTTTTGATTGTTTAGACTTAAAAAAGTAGTAGAGAGAAATGTTATTAATGCAGGTTAAACTTTAAAGTGTATCTTGCAATATTGAGAACCAATTGTTTATTTTAGATTTACAAGCACACCCCTGGTTTTAAGTCCCCTCACCATTCTGGTTACTCTCCTCTGGACACAATACAGGTTACCAGTGCCCTTCTTAAACGGTAGTACCCAGGGCCAACTAGATGGCACAGTGGACAGAGCACTGGCACTGGAGTCAGGAGGACCTGAGTTTAAATTTGGCCTCAGACACTTGACACTTGCTAGCTGTGTGACCTTGGTCAAATCACTTAACCCCAACTGCCTTGCCAAAATAAATAAACTAATTAATTAGGTTTTTTTTTAATGTAGTACCCAGAACTGAACACATTATTGTGTTCATATAGTAAACTGAACTGAATTGCAGTGGTCTGAGTGAAGAGTAGAATAGGACAATAACCTTCCTTGTTTAGGACACTAGCATAAAGGATATATATGGAAAGGAGGGAGGTCATATGTGGAGAATGAGAGGCTACAAATGGACAGCCTGAGGGCTATAATGGACCCTCCAATACAGGATATCCCAACAATCTTTGTTGTTGTTTTTGTTTAATTGATTAGTCTTGTCCACCTCTTCGTGTCTCCATTTTGGGGTTTCCTTGGCAAAGATACTGGAGTGATTTTCCATTTCCTTTTCCAGCTCATTTTACATATGAGGAAACTGAAGCAAACAGGGTTAAGTGATTTGCTCAAGGTCACATAGCTAGTAAATATCTGAGGCCAGATTTGAACTTAGAAAGATGAATCTTCCTAATTCCCAGCCTGGAATTCTATCCACTGAGCCACCTAGCTGCCCAAGCTTTTATAAAAACTGTATATATTAAAAGAAGTAGAGAATTCTGTGAAATGGTAATGACCAAACTTAGTGAAATTCCACCATGCTTCTTTGTAGAGATTGGGGCACAGGTAGAGAACCTGAGGCTTCGAGGATATGTTTGGCTTTCTATGTCCTTGGGTGTGGCCTTTTGACTAAGTCCAACTTTTATAAAACCCTTTTATTAAGGGGATTTGTTCTGTGAAGTTTGGCCACACTTGAGGACCTAGAGGGCCACACTTAAGGACCTAGAGGGCCACATGTGACCTCAAGGCTGCAGATCCCCCACCCCTACTGTTGGGGACTATGAGTATGAAACTCTACATATGTCAGACCTTTGCCATATCTTGGTCAGTCTTGCCAACCATTTTTCCCTCTATTTTTATCCTTTGTTATAAGGCATGACTCTTTGGTAAAGGGAGTAGGAAGGGACCAATTGGGAGATGGATATTATATAAAAACAAAAAAACCCAACAAAATATTCTTTTTTTTTTTTAAAGAACAGAAGAAAGTCTGCTCATCAGATGTTGTTTTATGGCAAGACATAGACAAGCATCACATATGGTAAAACAGAACATGGAGGCCTTGCACATCAGTGGAGGGAGTCCCCATGATGACAGAATAATGGCAGCTCACTTAAGTATCAAAGTAATTTTTAGGACATTAAACTTCTATTAATATAGCCTAAGATTATTTTTGTTTTCTTGAGAGTCACCTCACACTGCTGATTCATATTGAGTGTTTAGTCATTTAAAATCTGGGATATTTTCTGCATAAACTGACATGCCTTCCCTCATCTTGTGCCCATGTTTGCATGTGTGTGTGTGTGTGTGTGTGTGTGTGTTAAGTACAAGCACAGGAATTTACATATTCCTTCTAAATTCCATCTTGTCAAGTGTGAATCTCACTCTAGCCTGTCAGGATCTTCTTGTATTCTGATTCTGTCATCAGGTAAATTAGATATCCCTCCCAACTGCATGTGATCTACAAATGTGGTAATGAGAATGTCATTTCTCTCTAAGCCATTGATAAAAGTGTTCAAAGAAAACAGGACATAGAACTGAGACCTATGGTGACACACCACTAGAGGTCTCACTCTGGCTTTATATTTTTCCCCTCAACTAATAGTTGTCAAACTTTTTGGTGTCAGGACCCTCTTACACTCTTAAAAATGGTTTTGAGGCTGGGAAAACTGGAAAAGAGTATGACAGAAACTAGGCATAGACCCAAATCTCACACCATATACCAAAATAAAGTCAAAATGGGTTCATGACTTAGATATAAAGGCTGATACCATAAGTAAACTGGGAGAACAAGGAATAGTTTACCTATCAGATCTATGGAGAACAGAAGAATTCATGACCAAACAGGAGATAGAGAACATTATGAAAAGCAAAATGGGTAATTTTGATTACATTAAATTGAAAAGTTTTTGCACAAACAAAGCCAATGCAACTAAGATTAGAAGGAAGGTAGAAAATTGGGAAAGAATTTTTACAACCAGTCTCTCTGATAAAGGCCTCATTTCTAAAATATATAGAGAATTAAGACAAATTTATAAGAACACAAGCCATTCCCCAATTGATAAATGGTCAAAGGATATGAACAGACAGTTCTCAGATGAAGAAATTAAAGCCATCTATAGTCATATGAAAAAATGCTCTAAATCGTTATTGATTAGAGAAATGCAAATCAAAACAACTCTGAGGTACCACATGACACCTATCAGATTGGCCAACATGACAAAACAGGAAAACAATAAATGTTGGAGAAGATGTGGGAAAATTGGAACACTAATACATTGTTGGTGGAGTTGTGAAATGATCCAACATTTTGGAGAACAATTTGGAACTATGCCCAAAGGGCTACAAAAATGTGCATACCCTTTGATCCAGCAATAGCACTTCTAGGGCTATATCCCAAAGAGATCAAACAAATGGGAAAAGGACCCACATGTACAAAAATATTCATAGCAGCTCTTTTTGTGGTGGCAAAGAATTGGAAATTGAGAGGATGCCCATCAATTGGGGAATGGCTGAGCAAGTTGTGGTATATGAATGTAATGGAATACTATTGTGCTATAAGAAATGATGAACAGGCTGACTTCAGAAAAACCTGGAAAGACTTATATGGTCTGATGCTGAGTGAAGTGAGCAGAACCAAGAGGACTTTGTACACAATAACAGCCACATTATGCAATGACTGAGATTGTTAAACTGAACCCTTCTCAGCATTACAAGGATCTAAGACATCTCCAGAGGTCTCGGGATGGAAAATGCTGTCCACTTCCAAAGAAAGAACTATGGAAGTCAAATCACTATCACTTATTTTTACCTTCTGTTGAGTTTTGTTTCATCTTTCTGATGGTTCCTCCTATTGGTTTTAATTTTTACTTACAACTTCACTAATGTGATATAGTTTAATGGGAATGTAAATGTAAAGCCTATATCAGATTGTGTGCCATCTTGGGGAGGGTAGGGGGGAGGAAGGGGGAGAAAAATTTTCAACTCAAAAGCATATGGAAGTGATTGTTGATAAATCAAAATAAATTAATAAAATTTTTTAAAAAATGGTTTTGAGGATCTCTACAGGACCATATTCTGAGAACCACTGCCCTATGTCATTGCTTTTGAAATATGACCTCAACTACTTATGAATCCCCCTAACATATTAACCATTATCTGTTCTACATCTCTCTATTCTGTCCACATGAAAATTATTATTTGTCTAATTTCTAGCTGTAATCCAAGTATTTGTCTACAGTATTTGCCCAAGTATATTTCTATAGCATTGTCCTGACCTATCAGTCTAGTAGCCACAATTGAAAAAGGAAATTAGGTTAATCTGATATAATTGTTTTTGCAAAACCTAATTTGACTTCCTTCTGCTCAGTACTCACATTTCTTCAATGCCCCACTTAAAATTTTGCCAAAAATTGATATCAAGTTCATAGATTTGTATTTTATAATACATTATCTTCCCCTTTAAAAAAATTAATACAATATATGTCCTTCTTCCATCTTCCAGTTCCTCTTCAATTATCCACAACTGGTCAAAGATCACTAATAGTTCAGTGATCACATTTGCAAGCTATTTTAGTACCCTGGAGTGTAAGTCTTTTAGGACAGGAAAGTTAATCTCATATCAGGGAGGTATTCTCTTAACTATTTTTTTTTATCTCTTTGGGGCTTCAATTTTTTTCACAATCATATTTGTTTTTCTAGTAAATCTTCCTACTAGTAAAATATTCTTCATGACAGAGAAAAGATAGAAGCAAAATAGTAATTGAGTGGCTCCTTTTCTCAATTGATTGTTTTCTTCTTCTTGGAAAGCCTTAAGAACAAGCTAGATGTCTATAGTTAAGTGCTGTCCTGGCTACTTGGTTTTGACTCCAAGAAAATCATACTTTCTCCCAAGATAAACTCATCACCTGAAATGTCATCATGGAGATTGATTCAGCTTTGATACCCAACATTTCCTCTACAATTTCCAAGGGTATCATGCCCTCTTCTCATAGGTACCCTTTGGTGACACCCCTCCCCCATTCTCAACTTCATTTTGTGCACTGCCTTCCCCCATTACATTGTAAGTTTCTTGAGAGCAGGGACTGTCTTTCTTATTTATATCTCTTATTCTTAGCACAGTGCCCATCACATAGTAGGCACTTAATAAATATTTATTGAATGAATGAATGGATCCAAAGGATGAAGTGAATTACTCTTCTAGTCCTTGAACTTTTCTGGTGATTTTACACTAAAGTAGGGGTTATGGCTCCACCACCCTAGACTGTTCTATAGTCTGACAGTGGTGTCAAAGACTCAGGGGCATACTGATAAATATTTAACAACTAGCTCTCAAAAAAAAATGTACCCATGACATATTTATAAGCTTAATCTGCATGAGTAACACTTTCTCTATCACTTTCTTAAGTCTAGACACCCTCAAAAACACAATAAACCAAGCCCTAATTTGCAGCATTTGCAGATACCAAGAAATTAACAATCATTCTTCCAAGCTAGTTTGAGTCAGTCCCAGCAACACCCCTGGGACCCCAACTAAAGTCATGGATGAGGGAAAAAAAGGATGATTATTTTCGGTATGTAACAGATTACTCTCTCCCTGTTCCTGGGGTGTGGGTGTATGACCGTTTCACCCTAAAAGCAAAATGATGAATTGCCCTTCTGGATCAATGCTTAAAGTCCAGAAGATGGAATTCAGCTGAAAAGAAAAGTTTCCAAGGAAACTCTAGAGAGGGAAGAATTGTATTTATCTAACCTGAAAAACCATGTTTTTTCCCTTCTCTTCCTTCTCCATTTTCTTCTTTCCCCAGTGATGGGAAGTATATTTCAGATGAGAGCATAAATGATTCTCTGTGATTGAGTAGAGAAAATTTCGACCTTCCAGTAAGAACCTAAAGCCATTTCTCAGAAGGAATAGTGGATCCTTCTCTTCACCCTGTCAGACCGGAGCAAGGACTGTTGCTTCTTCATCCTGGTATCCTCTGTTCTTGGCACAGTGACTCAAATTGAGAAGTCTTTTAACAAAAATGTATTGAATTGAATTGGATGTAATAGAATGGAATTTTAAAATCAGAGAAGGGAAGAGAATCCAAGGTTGTACCCAAACCCAAGGGTTATTCTCTTTTTCAGTGAGGGTCAAGGTTGGAGAAATGTTATTTCCTAAATGCCCCTGTCATGCCCAGGACTGGCCAGCATATATATGAGCACACATAACACACACACACACACACACACACACACACACACACACACACCCCTATACAAACACACTCCATCCTTATCATGCTCTCATTCCAGAAAAATGAAAGTGGTAACAAGTTTTTCACCATCTTCCTATGAAAAATAAAAAATTGTTATTAGAGATGGGAGGAAGACCTGTAAACAGGAATCTCACCAGCTCCACCTTTGAAAAGTAGCTGAACCTTCCCTAGTCTGCAATTGTATGATGAATTAAGGTTCATACAAAAGAAGTTCTTGGACATTGAGGAGAGAGCTTAAACTGTAGGACAAGCAGAGGCTATTTGAGTAACAGACCTATAGAGCTTGGAGGAAGAGAAACAAACAAATATTTGGAGAGGGAAGGTATTCTTTATTATTAACTTACTCTTTCACCTAGATCCCCAAGAACATGATCATTTTACTGATGAGGAATCTGAGGACCAGAGAAGTGACTCGTGCAAGGTAACAAAATTTTTAAAAAATTCAGTTTTATTTTATTTTCAGTTCCTAATTCTCTCCCTACTACCTCCCCTACTCTACCCACTGAGAAAGCAAGAAAAGCAAAACCTATTATAAACACATGTAGTAAAGTAAACCAATGTTTGCATTAGCCATGTCCAAAAAAAGGAAGAAAGAAAGAAAAAAAAAGAAAGAAGGAAAGTAGAAAGGAAAGAAATAAAGGAAAAGGAAAGAAAAGAGAAAATATGATTTAATTTGTACTCTGAGTCCATCACCTCTCTATCTGGAGGTGGGTAGCATGTTTCATCTTGAGTCCTCTGAAACTTCTTCATTTCTTATAGCACAATAGTATTCCATCACATTCATAATTTGTTTACCATTCCAATTGGTGTTTCAGATGATGGACACTCTACCCATTTCCAATTCTTTGCCACCATGAAAAGAAGCTGCTATAAACATTTTTGGACATATTGTTCCTTTTTCTCTTCCTTTGATAGCTTTGAGGTATAGACTTCATAGTGGTATCACTGGGTCAAAGGATATACATAATTTAATAGCTTTTTGGGCATAGTTCTAAATTGCTTTCCAAAATGGCTGGACCAGTTCTCAGCTCCACCAACAGTGCGTTGATGTCCCTGTTTTCCCACAATCCCTCCAGCATTTGTTATTTTTCTTTTTTGAAAACTTTGCCAATCTGACAAGTAAAACAACAAAGTTGTTTTAATTTTCATTTCTCTGTTGATTAATGATTTTGAGTGTGTTTTTCCCCCTTGGCTATTAATAGCCAAGGAAATGCAATTAGTGAATGGCAGAGTTAAGTTTAGAATCCAGATCTCTTGACTTCCAACATGGTACTCTTTCCCCTATACCATAATACTTTCTATTCCACTCCAATTCTTAGAGTGGGAGGGAGCTAGCAATGGCAGAAGAGGGAATGAAAGGCATGAAGACATGGGGTAGGGATGGTAGAAAGAAGGGCCGAGTATCCAAGGCAGGGAAGGGCATTGGTGACAAAGGTGTGCTATATCCAGAATATGAGGTTCCAATGGATATTTGTCCTGTAGTGACAAAGAGAGCAGGGTAAGTCCTCATAGAGAAAGAAGAGATGAGACACTTCATTCCAGAATTCAAAACCAAGGGACGTTTTGTCTACCATACCCTATTCCCAATATCCTGGGCTACTGCTGCTGAAATTAGAGGGATTACAGAAGGGGCATCATGAAAATGCTGATCCTTCCCCAGCTTCGTGCTTTGTCAAGGGAGGAAGCGATGTGAAGCTGGACTCAGCTTCCATTTTTGACCCCAGTTTGTGATTCTTATCTGCCAACTGATCAAGGAAAGTCAGCCCCTCCCACCGCATGACTTGAAAATGAAGGAGGAAAGAGGTGAAGGTAGCTCTGGGTTCTTACCACCACAAGATTTTTGCCAGACACTGGGTAAGGCATTGCTCATATGCCTTCCTAATGCTGTTCCCAAGCACAGTTGATAGTGATGTGGTTCTGAGGGCTCAGGGGCAAGAAGAGGAGGCATAGGAAGACTGGTTGGGGGCTGCCAGGGAAGAAAAGAAGAAGAGGGAGAGGAAACTTGGCCTACCTTCCTGTGCCTCCATATCAGTGCTCCTGGGGAGAAATCAGGATCATTCCTACACCAGGAAGGCTTAGCCTTTTGGCCTCCCTAAAACAAACTAGAGGATGGACTGAGAGATCCCCTGGACCAGCCCCACAACCCTTATCTATTTTTTGGTACCTGTGCAGAAGTGGTCCATTTTGAAGTATCTTGTGAGGTCAGACCCTGGGAAGCAGCTCTAAGATTGGGCCAGATTTGCTCAGAACATGGAGCTGGGAAGAGCAGGGTGAGTAAAGTAAGGGTAGAGATCGATTCTCCTTGACCAATGGGGGAGGGGAGGATGTGGTGAGAAAGCTGGGAAAAGGGGCATGAGTGGATTGAGTGGCAGGAAGATTGATGAGTTGGGGACTTAGTATGCCTGAGGGTTGAGGATCAAGAGGCAACCACCTGGGAATTGAGTTTCCCACTTCAATTTCTCTTCCCTTCTCCATTTGGCTCTTCGGTTAGAAAACCAAACCTGAGATTAGAATGAGATCAGAAAGCTGTTGCCAACTCCATGGTCTCTTCCCATATACTCTCACTAGTGTTCCCACTCTGGCTCCTCTCCCCATCTCTTTCTCTACTCAGGATGAGAGCTTCTATCAGCACTCACTCTGCCATTTATTAGCATCTCACCTTCACTGTAGCCTCAGGCAGAGAGGTGGCAGCAGCTAGCTTTCCCCAGGTAGCTGGATCAGGATACTGTGCCCTCTGGAACTCTGCCAGGAGACTCACAGAGTGAGGGCATGAGAGACACAGCACAGGAGGATAATAGCTGCTGTCCTTAATTCCATGTCTAAAGTAGATGTATCCTCCAACTTTCTTGCTCCCCAAAGTAGGTCCACCCTCTAACTTCTTTTCTTGATCAGTGCCCGGAATGCCTAACTCTCACCACTGATTTGTTCCCATCTCTATTCCCACCCTCATTGTCCAAAGAATATTGTGTGCCTGTCAGGCTGAAGTGCTGTTGTGATTGGTGAGTGGGGGACTGGTAGGAGGAGTGGAGAGGGAGAAGTTTTCTTCTTCTAGGAGACTACTCGGCACCCTCCCCTCCCCTTCCTAGATCCAGCACCTTTTTCCAGGGCAGCAGCCTGATATGGGGAGAAGATGGTTCGATTTCGCTGGCGTGTGCCTGGCTTGGCCACCTGGGGTGCCTCAGAACCACTGTGGGGAAAGTAGAGACCTAGAGCAGGGAAACCTGCAGAGAGAGGGGAGTGGCTGATTGTTACTACTTGGCAATAGGATCTCTAGCATCTCAAAACTGGGGCAGTGACAAGAGCTAAAAAGAACTGAACTAGTGCACATCCAGCACAAATGGATTCTGCACATACAGATTCATGGACAGAGGAAGGACAGAAGTGTGTCCAATCAGCAATCAATAGTGACTCTTTGCAAGTAAGGATTATGGGACTGGCCCAAATTCCAGATGATGGATACTGAAATGTGTTTCTGGGTGGAGGCTCTTAAGAGTCCAGAAGGGCGGAAGAGCCCTTTTCTCCTACCTGTTTCCCTTTTTCCCTGACACCCCTATGCATTGCTCCATTTCCCACCTGGCAGTGTGAGTTGGGCCCAAGGAAGCCTCTTGTCCTCTTGTAAGGCCCTCAGAATGCGGTTGATGGAGGAGACCTGGGCAAGAGGGATGTATAAGACTAGCTCAGGTACTATACTTGGTGGCTAAAGCTAGAATTCACTCTAAGGTTGAGACTTTTCTTTTGTCTCCATAGCCCTCTGCATTCCCCCACCCCTTCCCTTGTTAGCAGTCCCTTTCATGTTTACTAAATAGGAGCAGTGTTCTTTCTCCTTTCTCTCTTGAAACTTTCTTTTCCTCTTCTCACTTCTGCCTTGCCCCCATTTTTCAGGTGATTAAATTCTAGGTCCCAGTAGAACTCAGGGAACCTGGCTCATTTCCCTCCATGGCATCCTAATGGTGGTACCCCACACTGTCTTCCAGAAATGAGCTTCTGCTCAGCCTTTCTCACTGGGTAGGGACAAATACTCACGCTAGGTGTCCTGTCTTTGGTGCAGAGCCCTTCAGCATATAACTGGTGACGGATCTCCCAGGCAAAGATAGCTGGACACTCACCCTTGAGTTGGGCAATACGAGCTACCACAGGGGGTGTAGCTAGGCGAGGCTTGCTTCCCCCAGTGCCCTTGGGCTCCAGGGTACCTGTGCGGTAGTATCTCCCCAGAATCTTGCTCACACAGCCATTAGATACCTGGGTAGGATGGGAGGATGGAGAGGTACACAACCCAGGGGAAGGAATTGCCTCTTTTCAGAGGAAGCCTCTCTGGCAAAATAAGACTCCAAGGATCAACAACAAGAGAATGCTCCAGAGGACAGTCTTGCCTTTGGGCTCTAGATACTCACTTCCCAACCTTAAGGAGTATCCTCTGAGAATGCTTTATAGAAACTAGAGCCAGTTTCCCATTCAGCTTCTTGCCCAACAGAACCCAACACCAGGTTGGTACTTACTTTGCCCTCCCCACCCCCAGCTGTTACCTTGAGGCTTCTGGAGATGTCACAGGGCCGAACTCCACTGACTGCCAGCTTCACAATCTGCTGCCGGGTACCCGGGGGCAGAGGTCGTCCATTCACAAAGATCCCCCCTAGCTGATTCACACTACTGATCCCTGGGAAGAAGGAGGAGATATCATACACAGTAGAAGCTCTCCCTCTGTCCCCCTGCAGTAGGATGCCCCCTAGGACAGCATACCTCAGGATCAACCAGCATGACTACTCTGAGATGGGTGGGGCTCACCCCTAGGGGCCAGGTTTCCACTCTACTCTTCAGGGCCTCTCAGAGGTACCACTTCCTTCTCCCTGGGGCATAGCTGAGGGGCCAATTTTCCCACAGTCATACTTTTCTTTCAGTTCTAGGGGTGGTGATGTAGTGATGTTATATTAAGGGAGAGTGTTGCTCCTCAGCACAGCAGTAAAGGATAGATGAGTCAGAGTTGGGAGAGGTAAAGTCCTAAATGGATCAGATACCACCCACCCTACCCCACCATAGCTTTTTCAGGGTTTCTCTTACCGTTTTGCTGCATGACCTGGGATGACTTGCCTTGACTAGAGGAAAAGAGATGTGAGAATCAGGAATGTGGGGAGGCAAGACTGGGCTATCTCCCGCTTTAGGATTGGACCTGTAGTGATACAGAAAATTGTAGATATAAGTCAGTCTAGAAATGGTAGTAACTTGTGTCTCAGAGTAATAATAGCATGTTACTCTACTAACTGAAAGACAGGCCGACATTTATATAGTATTTTAAGCACTTGACAAATATTACATCATCTAATCATCACAACAACCTTGTGAGATAGTTGTTATTACCCTCATTTACTTTTCCTCCTAAACCTCCCCTCTTCTGAACTCCCTAATGACTATCTATGATACCACCATCTTCTCAATTATCCAGGCCTGCAACCTTTATCACCCTCAACTCTTCAATCTAATTCACCCCACATATCCAATATGTGCCCAATCTTGTGTTCCTTTATGTAATATCTCTTATACATTCCTTTCTCTCCACTTACACAGCCACCCCCTTAGTTTAGGCCCTCATCACCTCTTGCCTGAACTACCTCAATAGCCTTCTAACTAACTGCTCTTCCTGCGTTACTTCTCTCTCCATTACAATCCATACTCCACTCGGTTGCCAAAGTGATTTTCTTAAAGCAAACTTCTGACTGTTATCCCTCTTCTCCCATACACACTAATATACTCAATAAATTCCAGTGATTACTAACTTTATAGTGATACCCCAAAGAGATCGAAGAAAGAGAAAGATGATTTATATATGCAAAAATATTTGTAACAGGTCTTTTTATAGTAGCCCTGTTGTTGCTATTTGTCTTTTGTTCTTGAAGACGACCATGACATCAGGGAGGTGATGCCATGACTTGTAAGTGAATTAGATTTAAGTGAGGGAGGGCTGTGCAAAGCCACCAGCCTCACTTTCTCTTCCAGAGCCATCTTGGTCCAGTGGCCAAATATAAATCAGGACAGTTGGAGATGGTCCAGGATGCAATGGGGGATTTTGGCCTTTTCAAGTTAAGATCTTTAATAGGTTTCAGGTTGACTGAGGCAGCACCCATTCAGTGATTAAGGCTGATACTAAGAATAACAATAATAATAATAAGAAATATTTCTTATAGATATATACTTGCCCTCCCCACCAAATAATAATAATAACAATAATAACAACAACAACAATAAGAAGAAAAGAAGCAGAGAATGGCCTCTTTACCTAGTCAAAAAAAATCTATCTGGGAGGGGAAGACCCTCAGGGTTTCTGGACAAAATAGAAACAATTGCTATTTACATTTATTCTGAGCCAATCAGGGCCCAAATAATGATAGGGCTTGGCCGGGGACTTATTGTTGGCCAATCAATGGTTTAAGGTTAAGGCTGGTCTTTAAGAGTGATTTAAGGTTAAGGCTGGTCTTTAAGAGAAAAAACAAACAAAAAGGTTTCAAAGATTAAAATTTATATTCCCTTTGGGCAGAGCTCCTGCAGGTAAGGGTGTGATACCTTATGTGGACAGAGGGAAGGGAGGAAAAGAAAGAAAAGAAAAGAAGGAAAAAAGGAAGAATGGATGAAAGGAAGAATGGTGGGGGGGAGGGAAGAAGGAAAGAAAGAAGAAGGCAAGCCATGTTGCCCGACTGGCCAGTTCCAGTTTGGTCCCCAGTGGGCAGCTCCTTTTCTACTCACAGAGAATGCTGTTTGTCCCTCATTCTTGAAGAGGACCATTATATCAGGGAGGTGATGCCATGACATGCAAGTGAATTGGATTTAAGTGAGGGATCACTGTGCAAAGTTGCCCAGCTTCACTTTCTCTTCCAGAGCCAGATACAGTGGCCAGATACAGAGCAAGACAACTGGAGGTAGCCCAGGATGCAGTGGGGACCATAGCTCCCCTAAATTGGAAACTAAGGAAGTGCCCACCTATTAGGGTAATTGGCTAAACAAACTATGGTAAATTAATGTAACAGAATATTATTGTGTCATAAGAAATGACAAAATGGACAGTTTCAGAAGAAACTGGGAAGACCTGGGAAGACACTGCAGAGTGAAGTGGGCAGAACTAGGAGAACAGTATATGATGACAACGAAATTCTAAAGAAAAGTAACCTTGAAAGACTTCAGAACTCTGACCAATTGCAATGATAAAACCATGAGCCCAAAGGACTAAAGATGACTCATACCAATATCTCCATCTAGAGAGGTGAGGGATTCAAGATACAGAATGAAACTTACATTTTCAGATGTGGCCAATGTGGGAATCTTGCTTTTTGGACTATACATATCTTTTTTCTTTTAAAAAACTGTTTGGTTGGGGGGGGGGCAGCTAGGTGGCACAGTAGATAGAGCACTGGCCCTGGATTCAGGAGGACCTGAGTTCAAATGTGGCCTCAAATACATAACACTAGCTGTGTGACTCTGGGCAAGTCACTTAACCCTATTGCCTAACCAAAACAAACAAACAAACAAACAAAAAACTATTTAGTTGGGGAGGGAAGCAGTGGGAGAGATAGTAAAATGCTTGTAAAATAATAAATTCCCATGGCTTTTTATTACTTCATAATCAAATAGAAAATCTTCTATTTGGGACTTCACAACATGGATCCTTCCTACCTTTCTGGTCATTTTTCATTTTACTCCCTTTCACTCACTCTATGATCTAGTTGATCAGGACAAGGTGCTAATCGTCTTAGGCTTGGGCTTAGGACCTGGCACTCCCAGGCAGCATCCTGCCTAACCCAGACACCCAGGTCAGCTCTTGGGCTGACGATCCAGTTGAAGTTCCAAAATAATTTGGCCACATCTCTAGTGGTTCATGTCTCTGTATATACCCTGAAGACAACTCCCCGGAGTTACTGTGATTCTCTAGCTTAGTATTCTATTAGTTGCCTTCAAGTACCTCAAGGGAATTGGTCCTCAGTCCCAGTACCATTAGGATGCCCCACTTCTCCCTGTTTTCTTGCAAAGTCATTCAGGAAAGGCTACCTTCTCCCTCTTCCATAGTATATTCTCTGAAATATTCTAGTAGAACCTGTGATGGAAAGAGGGAGGAACTAGCCTTTCCTCTGGCTGTCTTCTGAAGGCCTCAGCAGCTCAGGTTTGGTCTGAGAGCCTCTATCAGAAAGGAGTCTGTATGGTATCTTCGATACAAAGCTGATCTCAGAGTGAGGAAGACATGGATTCAAGCCCTGCGTCTGAAACATACTAGCAATGTGACTCTGGGTAACTCATGCCCTACCAATGTCCCCTAGCCAATTCCCTATGACTATAAGTTGCAGAATGCATGTCAGTCCATTTGCCTTGGTAGAGAGTTTCTCTATGCTATTGATGTAATTTTTAAAAAATTAGAAAGGAAGGATCTAGGTGGGGAAAACTCTATTTCTTTTCATTTTTTTAGGCAATTGGGGTTAAACGACTTGCCCAGGGTCACACAGCTAGTAAGAGTCAAGTGTTTGGTCTGAGGCTGGATTTGAACTCAGGTCCTCCTGACTTCAGGGTCAGTGCTCTATCCACTGCACCACCAAGCTGCCTCCAACTCTGACTATTTCTAAAAGACATCTCTATGGCTAGCTTTCTGGTCTGCCAGAATTTCTGACCTGTCTGTAGACATGAAATGGGGTACAGGGATGCTCTGCTGTAGGCACTGACCCCCCACACCCTTCCCCTGGGGTTGTTAGACAATAATAGTAGAAAAGCAAGGGCCTTCTGCTGACTTATGGTGGGTATGTCAGGAGAGTCTCTCAAGTAGCTAAAGCCTGCCTTTGGCTACTTGTCTGGTCAGTGGAAAAGAGGAAACAAAACAGAAGTAGGAGTACCAGGAAACCGCTTACACACTTTTTCTTCATGGTTCCACCTTGAAGTCAAGTATGCATTGAGCATCCTGTAAGTGCCCCAGAATTATGTTGGAAAATGGAGGCAGGCTGGGAAGACATTCAGAAGAATAAGATAAAGTCATCACATCACGAATTTAGACCCAGAAGGGACCTCCAAAGCTAGCTAGTCCAGCCTCCTCGATGTACTGATGAGGAAGCTATGATCCAGAGAAGTTGGGATTTTTTCCCATCATCACACATATGGGAAGTAGCAGACATGAAATTTGTTCCTCAGTCCCCTGCTGACAAAGCCACTGCTCTGTCCAATGTGCCCCTTAATCACCTGCTCTCTCTAGGAGCTGCCAATCAAGCTGGGGCAAAGAAGACTAACAAATGGGAAATGAAGGTGGACAAAACAGTGTAGAATACAATACCAAATTGTAAAAGTAAGTGTTAGATTAGCTTCCATTTTACTTTTCAAGGAGTCTAAAATATGTGTTTCACCAACCACTTATTCTCCCAAGAAGTGAGAAAGAAGAGTCAAACTTTTTCATATTGAGCAAGAGATGCAGCATGCCTAGGGTCTAGAAGTAAAGCAAATAGCAAAAAGCAAATAGCAAAATCCTGCTAGCCCTCAGGATTTGAGGTTCTTAGTTCTGGTGCTTTTTGTCTTTTGGTCCCCTTTGCCACTCTTCTGAATGGCTGCCATGAAAAGCAACGGGATAATTGGGTAAGAACCTTAAGGAGTTACATTAAGCCAATGTGAAGAAGTAGATTTTCAACTCAGCCCTGAATACTGGATGTGTCTGCTCCCAAAGATGAAAATTAGGAGTGAAGAAACTGAGAGAAGTTCAGGTTCAGTCCATCTAAAATCACCCTCCTCCCATACATGCACCCTATTTCCAAAAGCCACACACATGCTTACAACAAGAACATTAGCTTATTTAACAAATAATTGATGATCATGATAATGGGAGAGGAGGATAGAAGGATGAAAGAGGCAGAAGCAAAGTTGCTTCAAGGACAGCAGGAAGAATGAGGTTGGGATTGACCACACAAAGACATGGAGCCAGTACAGAGAGGCAGAACAGACAATGAATTTGCAAGGTGAGCTACCTGTGTGGAGATAAGTGGGGAGCTTTAGGTAAGAGATCAGCCAATCTCTCCTGGGAAGGTGGACTGCTGGAGTTCCACTTCAAGCACCCTGGGGTGATGAGTTCTGGTCCCAGGAATAGTCTCTCCCCTCCCCTCACCAGGGGAGCTGCTCCAGTCCTGTCTTGGGGAGAGGGGGTCCAGTTCTACAGAGAGCCAGAGCTCAGGTGCAGAGGGCAGGCTTCTGGGAGCAGCCAGTGATGTCACAGGCCATGAGGAGAGGAGAGAGGAGGAGGGAGGTGTGCACCATGGATCTGACTCTTTCTCTCAGGCAAGTCAGCTCAAAGCTACCTTTCCTATTCTCTCCCCAAGTTCTGAGGGCTGAGATTCCACTTTGCCCACAACCCCTCCATCACCAAACAACCGGCTGTTCCAGGCCCTTTGGGGTGGGTATGTACACATTCCCACTTATGGACACACATATACACACATACACATATATATGCAAACATACACTTACATATCACACACCCCCTCCACTTCCACATTCATATGGAGAGAAAAGACTAAGGAACACACAGTACAGGGGGATGCAGAATCTTTCTAGTTTACCATCAAAGCCATGTAGACACATCCACATAAAGATATATGCTTGAACACTCCTGGACACATACATACATAGCTGAGTAGATTCCCTCCATCTCAACTATAGTTTTGTTGGGACATGTATGCCATATGTATATTTCATTTTCATATATATGCATATCGCAGAGATGGAAAGAAAGAAAGGAAGGAAGGAAAATGGAAGGGAAGGAGAAAAGAAGGAAGACTCAAACTGGTCACTGGGCTTGGTGGGCATATATCTGGTACTCCTGGCTTTACATGGAATGAGCTCTCACAGGCTCTCCAGTATACTATCTTATGTTAGTCACTTCTTAGGTAAGGTGCTAGTACAGGAGCAGTGGCATCTTGTCATTGCTATATAAGAATGGAGGTGGCAGGGGTGATGCCGACGGGTATATACAGAAGAGTGTGTGGGATTCCTGTGTGCTGGTGTGTAGCTTCAGCTTTTCCTCCTTCAATCCCAAGTGCCAAATCCCTTCTCACCAGGATTAACATACGTGCATGTGTTATCGTCAGGAATGGCATTCAATGTTCACAGCTACCTCTACATATTGGCTAGGTCACCATTTTGAAGGGCACAGGGTAGGAACACAGAGGTTGATCTAGATTCTCTAACGGTCTGGTAGTGACTGGACAAGAGGGGGACAAAGAAAAAAGAAGCCCAGAACTGCCGAGGTCTCACTGTATCTTCCCATTCTAGTGTCAAACCCTAACAGAATCCAGCAATAAGAATAAATGATGGGGCAGTCAGCAATGCAGGGGCAATGAGGCCTGGACTCAGCTGGGGGTGGGAGTGTCCCTGTTCAATTGGAGGTGTGCCGTACACTTCTCTAACTTTTTCCTTTTTTATTGATGAAGGGTCAGAGTTTAGGGTGCCTAGGAGAGGAGAACAATGATCTTGCAGAGTACAACTCTAGATTCCAAGGACCAACTGAGGGCATTTCTTCCTCATGCCAGAGCTCACACACATTTCATTATTTCAGGTCTTTCTCCTCAGCTACTTCAGGCCAGTCCTACTGCCTCTGGCTTAGTGTAACAGTAGATCCTGCAAGATGGTAGATTCAGGACCGCAGAATGTGGAAAGCCCCATTGCTACTGGGAATGCTCAGTTCCTGCGCGTTGCTGCGTGCCCCTAGATAGTCAGTTACTTGCGTGTGCTTAAATGGATTAAGGAACAGAGGTAGTATATGAGACCAACTTAATTCTGTTGTTCAATGTCTCTTCCCAACTGCCCATCACGGCTTCCCAGGCCTAGCCCTCAGCAACGTCCACAATGTTAGAGAGATGCAGGTCGCTGCGCCCCAAGCCATGATCTTCCAGTAAACAGCTGCATGGGGATGGGGGTGGGGTAGGGATGTCAGGGGGAGCTGAGACAAGCCTCGGCAGATGGTGGTGACTGCGATTTCTCCCATAAACCTCTCCCTCCCCCCGCCTTTACAACGAGCTCTCTGGTCTGAGCAAATAGAGGCTCCAGACCCGGTGGGGGAGACTTGGGAGAAGAGTGACTGGGGACTGGGCTCAGAAGGAGGGGGAGCCAGGGGAAGCCCAGAGGCTCAACTACTCAGCCCTCTGCCCAACTTACTTCACTATTTGAGGAGCAAACATCAACCTTTGCGACCAGGCTCCCCCAACAGCCCCCACCCCATCCCCGGGCTAATTGTCCCTCATTAGCTGGCCTGGCCCCCAAGCTGCCGCCGGCCCCCGCCATCTGCTCACAATTATACATTAACCCGAAGACCCAGCCACCCGCCAACCAGGTTGTGCGCCCCTCTCCGAGACTGACCGGAGACTCTCCTGTCCTCCACCAGTCGTATTGTGGAACCCTGCTTGCTTAGCGTTTTCCACCCAGAGAAGGCCCTGATATAGAAAACAACAGTTCAGGACAAAGTTCCGCTCTCCGGAGACCAGGATCAACCTCTCTGCCCTACCCATCGAGGCCCCACTACCTGCCGAGGCCCGTGCGTAAAGCTGGAGAGTGCAGGGCGCGGTAGGCGCAAGGAACCCTGGTGGGGCGGAAATCGGCCCTCAACCGCCAGGTTCCTACTAACAATTCTAGACTTCCTCCCGTCCATCCTAACACAAAATTAAGATTCCTGCCATCGAGAGACATATGTCTGACCTGGGCAGTCTTTCTCCCTGTAAAGCCTCCATTTGAATTACCCCTTTGAGCGCACTGCGCCACCTCTCCAAAATAGCTCTGCATCTCCTTGCGCCTCCTGGTTTCAGCGCGTGGAGATAGTCGCTGATACAAAGAGGCAGAACCCTGTTTTTTCTCATTCTTTCCCAGACCCAGGACTCCCCACTCTGGAAATGTAAAGCGCCCAGTCAATCATAGCGTCCTTCCGCTTCCAGTAGGTTTCCAACTTCAGCTATGAAAGCGCTCCATTTGTCTGTCCCTCTCCTGCTTCTCACCTCTCTCCTAAAGAATAGCTCTTTGAGCACTGGAGGAGAATGAAAAAAGAGCTCTTTTTCACTCTGCATAGGCGAAAGAATCACGAAACTTTAGAAAGCCCTGTTCTTTCTCCCTCCCCCTAATCTCCTAAACCTTGTCTGGCCTTCCTGGAAACCCAGGCTCCCTATATACCCCGGGAACTTGAAAGCCAGGGAGATCTCCCTCCCTGGATCCCAGGCATGTAGTTCAGCTGCAAATGGCAAGTTGTGGGGTGGGAACAGACAGGGGCAAAAAGATTGCATCTGATAAGAAAATCTAGAGTCTGAGCTTAGAGACAGCGGGAGCCCAGAGAATTTAATGACCGTGCGGAAAACGACGTGAGCGGGGGTCTCTGCTCAGGAGTAAGGGGTGTAGTATTGTCCACCCACCAGACTGAGGGCAGAAGAACAGAGGTCTCCTTTAGGTGACACAGTTTTGGAGGTAACAGACTTATCTCCATATTCTATGCAGAGAAGACGTCAGTTTTGTTTTGTTTTAAAGACGTTTTTTAAAAAATCCCTGGATGCCAGGAAGTGACAATGGAATTTTACTGGAAACAAACCTCTCCCTAAATTACCAATTTCTCTATCCAAATTCCCCAAACTCCCAGTTCTCCTCTTTCTAGGAAATAAAGGAGAATCTTCTCTCTGTAAGTCAGTCAGTCAGCCAATAAGCATTTACTAAGCATTTACTATGTGATGGACACTCGGCAAAGCATTGGGGAGACCCAGAAAGGTTAAAAACAAAGACCTTTTCCTCATAGAGCATATATTCTAATGCAGGAGAGTACATGCAGACAGCTATGTAAACACAGGATTCATACAGAGCCGATGGAAAGCAAAAAGCTTCTGGCCAGCAATTAATTCTCAGGGTGGAGGCAGGGTTTGCTGGCTGGATTGGTGGGGAGCCGAGCGCTCACATTAGCTCAGCTCATTCAGCAGCTCTATTTCCCTCAAGACGCCCAAACCAGTATGGATGGGCTTCTTTCTAGGATATTTGCTGAACATTCTGCTCTGAAGCCTGGATTTACAGGGATTAGCTTTATGATGGCTACTCTGTCCTCCCTTCATGGCATTATTGTCTTGTTTTGGCTATATATGAGAAAAATAGTCTCAAAAGGGAAGGACATTATAACTCTTACCTCCTATTCCTCCCTTCCCAAAGATCACCTCTTTCAGCCTCAGTTTCCTGATCTATTCAACAAAGATTTATATCTGTATATAAACACATATATATATTTGTATATACACATATATCATACATAATGTCATACTTTGTGGGGGTTGTGAGAATCAAAGTGCCTTCAGTTATTATTGCTACAGGTATTATCATCCCCATTTTATGGATGAGGAAGCTAAGGTTCAGAGAATTTAAATGACTTAAGGCAGCATAGCACAGTGAAAAGAGCAGGGGCTTTGAAGTCAGAGACCTGGGTGTATTTCCGTGGTGACTCACCTTCACTTCTCGAACTATTTTGGCTGCCCTTCTCCCAGTTTCCCTAAAATTTCTTTAACCCAATACATACATACTCAGTCAGCACTGAATGAGATTAGGGGAAAGGGGAAGCAGAGAGGTTAGGAAAATGGGGAGCAGTACTAATTACGTATAGGAAAACAGTTGAAGTCTCATTACTCACTCCAGCTTGCCCCAGATTAATACCATCTAATACAACTAGGTGGTTAATGAAATATTCCTCTGGGTTTCAATCTCAGGTCAACAAACTTCTTAAGTGCTGATTCCTGAATTATTCTGTCTTTCATAGCACGATCACAGGGCAAAACTATTCTATCCATATGCCCCCAAACCCTGGCTCTGTGCACCCCTAGAATGGACCTAGGGTTTCTTTATCAACTTTCCCTTCTTTCTGGCATACAGCCCAGGACAAATGCTCAAGACATGCTCCCATAACCTTTATGATTTGGTGCCTTCTTTCTTGCTCTCTGGCTGTACGTTTTATGTCTTTCAGACCAGAGCATTAATGACTTTCGCCATCCACTCAGGGTGTTTTCATTTCAATTATGCTCTTTGAATTCTTTTCTCTTAAAGAGAGGTAGCATAGCATAATGGATAGACAGTTGGAGCTGGGAAGACTTAGATTCAAGTCTGACTCTCAGAAATAATGGCTTCATGACTCTGGAGAAGTCATTTAATTTCTCAGTGGTCTAGGCAACTTTCTAAACTATCAATTGCAAAGGTCATACACGACAGAAGCAGGATCTGAACCCAGGTCTCTGACTTCAAAGCCCCTGCTCTTTTCACTGTGCTATGCTGCCTTAAGTCATTTAAATTCTCTGAACCTTAGCTTCCTCATCCATAAAATGGGGATGATAATACCTGTAGCAATAATAACTGAAGGCACTTTGATTCTCACAACCCCCACAAAGTATGACATTATGTATGATATATGTGTATATACAAATATATATGTGTTTATATACAGATATAAATCTTTGTTGAATAGATCAGGAAACTGAGGCTGAAAGAGGTTAAATTACTTTTCCAGGATGGCAAAACTAGTAAATATGAAGTCAGGATTTGAACCCAGATCTGATTTCAAGCCCAATGTTCTAACCAGTATACCCCCTAACTGCCCCACAAGCCTATTTTGAGGATCAAATTAGATAATCTACATGCTTTACAAAACTTTAAGTTCTATATAAATGTCATTTATTATGTCCTCTTTCATTGATTTGCTTCTCCCAGAAATATCACCTGGAAAGCATATATATAATTACTCACAATATGTAATTAAAAATATACATTTCCTGGGTTTTTTTCTTTGTCAGTATAAAAACTAGAATAAATAACAGATTATATAAAAACTGATTTACTTTATGATTACTCCTGCTGCAGTCAGACAAAGGTCATATTTAAATATAAACATGTATGTGTGTGTATATAATTTTGGGGATGGAGTGGTCCCAACACCTTCATCTCCATTACCTACTCTTCCTAGGACTGCAGAGAAGGTATGTCTCTCATCACTGGTGATGCCTGAAAGATTGCACTGAGCAAGTAAAACAACAGCTTTGCAATACACTCAACATTGATCACATACATTCTATTGCTTAGTGCTTATAACATTCAAATATTCTATTTGGCCAAAAGAGGAATCCTCCCTGTGTTTTCCTATCCCCTCCACTCTGGTTAAAGACTCAGAGTTCACTCAGCTGACTTGATTAGTATTGATCTAATAAGAACATTCTGCGAAGGAATTGGGAAGCATATCAACAAGTTGGTAAGTCCCAATATCTGAAATGATCATTTGGATTGGTACAGTACTTGGGTATTGATACAGCCTGCAGAAGAATGATAAAAAGGCAGCTCCACAGTAGCCCCGGGAAACTGTTCAGCCAGTGATTGCTAGTTTCTGTGACGTTTATCCTGTCCAATTCCAAACTGATAGTATCTCCAGGTTAGACAAGATGGAGTGTGGGGTGACTATACAGTAATTCTTCAATAGTCAATAAAGATTTATTAAGTGCCTACTATATGCAAGGCACTATGCTAAGGGCTAGGGATACAAAGAAAGGTAGAAATTCCTGCCCTCAAGGAGCTCAAAATATAGGGGGGGAAGATAACACATAAAAAGGATCTGAAAAGGGAATGGGAGTAGGAAGGTTACTGACTGGGGGCGGGATATGATGAAGCTCTGCAACAGGGATGGGAAATCATCTGAAGATGTATGAGTTTTAAAGTTGATTTCACCTTCCAGAAGGTTGAGTTTCTGGAGATCATGAAATCCAGGAAATCAGCCCAATGGGAAATTATGCTTCAGTTCAGTTCAGGAACTGTCTAAAAGACAGTTCAGGAACTCTGTCTAAAAGACAGAGCATCAACCCAGATGTGAGAGTACTACACTTATTGTAATGATACATAGCATAGAGACAGAAGACGGAATATTGTGTGTGAAGAACAGCAACGTCAATTTGTCTAGACTGAAAAAACAGAAGGGGCCTGATGTATAATACGGTTGGGAAGGTAGTATGAAGATGGATAGCTTGTGAAATGCTTTAAAAGCAACAAAAACATTCATATATTTGAAACGAGCATTATCATTAGTATATTATCATTAGTAATTATCCCAAATCCATAGTACAAATACAGGTGCATAGAATTGTGCAATGACAAAATGAGGCATAGGTTTGATGATAATGATGATGAAGATGAAAAGTAGCATTATATAGTGCTTTAAGGTTTGCAAAGTGCTCTACAGATATTATTTCATTTAATCGTCACAGCAACCCTGGAAGGTAAGTGCTATTATTCCCATTTTACAGATAAGGAAACCGAGACTAAAAAAGATAAAGTGATTTGCTCTGGGTCACACACCTAAGTAAATGTATAAGGCTGGATTTAAACTCAGGTCATCCTGGCTCCAGGTTCAGTATTCTATCTACTCTGTCACCTAACTGTATATAACACAAAAGTAATTAGTAATAGCATATATATGTGTATGTATATCTATATCTATATCTATATATCTATATCTATATCTATATCTATATCTATATCTATATCTATATCTATATCTATATCTATATCTATATCTATATCTATATCTATATCTATATGTATACGTATATACGAAAAAGTTACATACTGTAGACCAAATATATAGGTTACAAGCAGTACATAGTACATTGCACCATATATCAGGGTTATACAGGGGGATAGAGACTAGATCTGTGATTTCATTAGCAAAGGGAATTCTTGGTTAAGGAAACTCCCTCTACCAATGCAGATCAGTACCTGCTATTCATTTTACCATCTTAACAATGTTGTCAAGAAGGGACAGCTAGGTGGTACAGTAGATAGAGAAGGGGCTCTGGAGTCAGGAAGACCTGAGTTTAAATTCAGCCTCAGACACTAGCTGTGTGGCCCTGGGCAAGTCACTTAAACCTGATAGCTTGGAAGAAAAAAAAAAGAATGTTGTTTAGAGCAGTTTTAAGGAATTTTTCCCAGGATTACCTAGCCAACATGTATCAGAGGCAGGATCTGAACTTAGTTTTTCCCAGTCATGAATCCGGCTCTCTGTCAACAATATTCTGCTGCCTCTCTCTCAGGGTTTCATTCAAAGTTCATATTACATGCATTAATGGGTGTCATTTGACTCTTTGTATAACCTGGAGAATCAAAAGTCAGTCTAGTTGCTAGATAGATCACCCCGGCACTCCAGCAGAGAGCTGTCCATTTTGGACCCTTAATATGCTTAGATAACCTCAGTAATTAGCCTGAGCTGTTCGTTAGCTGTCTCCAGCTCTGAGTAAGTCAGGCATTGTAAATAGCTTCCAATTCTTAGGAACTTCCACTACTGGAGATATAGCTTCTAGCTTCAGTTCTTTCCCTTTGTCCAGTCAGAATTCCTCTCAGGCTAAAATAGTCTTGCCTGATTTCCTAGACTTTCAAGAAGGCACTAGCATGCAATTTCATTTTCATCTCAATCCTCTTGATGTGAGCCATTATCTGGCTCAGAAAAATTCCACTGAAACAGGAACTGACTGCCCTCCTTGGGTCCCATCTGAGCAATTATCTATTGCTCTTGTCCTCCTGATCACCCAGGAGTGTTATTAATTCCCCTTTGGGCAGTAGATGGGGTGATGCATTATCTTTTCAGGACCCCAATCATAAAGCCCCAGGGGACTATTTCACAGAATGAAAGATTTCCTAATTTTTTAACTAGTTAGTATGAGGTGGTTCTCCACTGTTTCTATATTTGCGTTTTCCTTGGACACCAAGATTTCTTGGTAAATGTAATTTCTCTGGTTGGAGATCCTGACACAAACTGAATTATCATACCATAACTTATTCCTCTCCAAGCTCTTCTGAGCTAGGGTCGTAGCTAGCTTTCGCTAACTGATGTCTTAGTCAAAAGATGTACTTCTTGTTAGTATCCATGACTTCAACAGCTTCCAAGGCCACAAAGCACAGTAGTAGATAAATATGTTATGAATAAATGGTTCTCCTGATTCTCCTCACTTCTCTTTGTATCTGTTCATATGAGTCTTTCCAGGTTTCTCTGAAATTGTCCTTTTCATCATTTTGTACAACACAGTAATATTCCATTTCATTCATATACCATAATTTGTTCAGCCATTCCCTAACTGATGTGCACTCCCTTATTTCTTGCTTTTGCCACTGTAAAAAGAGAGGCTACAAATGTGCTTGTACATATGGGGACCTTTCCTCTTAAACAATTTTTTTTTTAGAGTATTGGTCTAGTGGTAGTAATCCTGGATTGGTAGTAACTTTTGGGACATAGCAATAGGCAAATGTGAATTTCAACAAATATCAACAAATATGATGTCAAGACACAATGGTGTCATTGTTGGTAGCATGCTATTCATACACTAGAAATGTGGACAGTAGACTCCATTGATTCTTCTACCCAGACCTAAGAGTGCCAAACATGCTTAGAACTGAGTGATTACGAAGGTTAGCCACAGAGCTCCCTAAGAGTGGTAAAGTGTAGTTCTCAGCCTCTTGGTTCTTGTCCATGATGACATTTCCTTGAATAGCTTATTCTAAACTCATAATACCCTTAGTAATAATAACTGATTATATAATGAGAGAAAGTGTGGCATAGGGTAGGAGGGGGGTGGGGCAAGGGGAGTTGAGAGAGAGAGAGAGAGAGAGAGAGAGAGAGAGAGAGAGAGAGAGAGCGCACTTTGAAGGCAGGAAGTCATGGGTCTAATATATTCTGGCTCTAACCTAGGCAAATCACTTAACCTTTTAGTGTCCAAGGCAACTCTTTAAGACTGTAAGTTTCAAAGAAGGTACTGACCTGCATTAGTAGATGGTTTTTTACTGGGAAATTTCCCTATGCCAGTGGTTCTTAAACTTTTTGGTCTCAGGGTCCCTTTTCAGTCTCAAAAATTATTGAGGATGCCAAAGAGGTTTTGTTCACATGGAGCTTATCTATCAATGGTTACTGTATTAGAATTAGAAATGAAAATGCTTTGATATTATTATGAAAATAGTTTTGATATTGAGCATCCCCTGAAATGGTTTTAGGGACCCCTAAGTTAATCTTCTTTCACTTTGAGAACCATTGCCCCATGTCAGTGAAATTACAGGTCCAGGCTCTATGCCAGCTTAGAAAGTGCTTTAAGCTTCTTATCAGCTCATTTTTGATTCTCACAATAACCCTGTGAGCTAGGAGCTGTTGCTATTGCTATCTCCATTTTATAGCTGTGCTTTCAGCTAGGGATGGAAACTGAAATGACTGACTTTGGGACTTATGAAATTCTGCACGTGCTATTGAGAAACTGGTACAATGGTGGGACTGGGAGGTGTGGGAATTGTGTTCTCTTTTACCTTCCCTTAGCTCTCCCTTTTTTCCATTCCATCAACCCTGTTATTGAAAGGAAGGGAAACTATTCTTTTTTTAAAAAAATTTTATTAATTTATTTTGATTTATCAACAATCACTTCCATATGCTTTTGAGTTGAAAATTTTTCTCCCCCTTCTTCCCCCTCACCCTCCCCGAGATGGCACACAATCTGATATAGGCTTTACATTTACATTCCCATTAAACATATTTTCACATTAGTGAAGTTGTAAGTAAAAATTAAAACCAATAGGAGGAACCATCAGAAAGATGAAACAAAACTCAACAGAAGGTAAAAATAAGTGATAGCGATTTGACTTCCATAGTTCTTTCTTTGGAAGTGAACAGCATTTTCCATCCCGAGACCTCTGGAGATGTCTTAGATCCTTGTAATGCTGAGAATAGTTCAGTTTAACAATCTCAGTCATTGCATAACGTGGCTGTTATTGTGTACAAAGTCCTCTTGGTTCTGCTCACTTCACTCAGCATCAGACCATATAAGTCTTTCCAGGTTTTTCTGAAGTCAGCCTGTTCATCATTTCTTATAGCACAATAGTATTCCATTACATTCATATACCACAACTTGCTCGGCCATTCCCCAGTTGATGGGCATCCTCTTAATTTCCAATTCTTTGCCACCACAAAAAGAGCTGCTATGAATATTTTTGTACATGTGGGTCCTTTTCCCATTTGTTTGATCTCTTTGGGATTTAGCCCTAGAAGTGCTATTGCTGGATCAAAGGGTATGCACATTTTTGTAGCCCTTTGGGCATAGGGGAAACTATTCTTGTAACCATGAAAAAACAAATCCCCTGAGTAGTTGGTCAGAGTAGGGGGTCAAGAACTTCCCATCTTTCTGTAGGTGCCCTTGATTTATCTCCAGGAGAAGCATTAGTAGGTAAGTGCCTCAAGCTCACCTCTAATTGGAATGACAGTTTAGAGCAGAGCAGATGAGTAAAAGAGCTCATAGATTAGGAATGATCATGAGCCTAACTTCCTGTCCTTCAAAAGAGCTCATAGATTAGGAATGATCATGAGCCTAACTTCCTGTCCTTCAAAAGAGCTCATAGATTAGGAATGATCATGAGCCTGGCTTCCTGTCCTTCAGATTCTTCCACTTTTAATCCATTCCCATCTTTTATAATGTCTTCCCTGGGTAAACTGAAACCCTTGGGAAATGAGGGCAGAAGAGGAAGGTTGAGAATGCTGGGAAGCGAGAGAGAGAGAGAGAGAGAGAGAGAGAGAGAGAGAGAGAGAGAGAGAGAGAGAGAGAGAGAGAGAGAGAGAGAGAAAGAGAGAGAGAGATTCAAGTGTTAGAATGGTAGGACATGGAAGGATGTGTGTGTGTATGTATTCAGAGGGAAGAGAAAATTATTATTTGTCCTTCCAACCCACTTACCTTTTCTTATGACAGGTCTCATTTGCATATCCCAGATTTTCTAGGATGGGCCCAATTGAAAATATTCTAAACCTTTGTGTTTTTCAAAGACATTTACAAGTCAGGAGGAAAAAAACCCATGTCAGACTATGTGTTCTGATTTGGTGTTGAGAAAATATCACTATACCCATCCTGCCCTAGGAGGAAACAATCAGAGGAAGCAGCATGGCATACAGGAGGCTCAATGGATAGAAGGCTGGTCTTGGTCAGGAAGACTCATCTTCTTGAGTTCAAATCCAGCCTCAGACACTTACTAGCTGGTTGACCCTGGGCAAGTCACTTAACCCTGTTGGCCTCAGTTTCCTCATCTGTAAAATGAGCTAGAGAAGGAAGTAGCAAACCATTCTAGTGTCCTTGCCAAGAAAACCCCAAATGGGGGTCACAAAGAATTAGACATGACTGAAAAACAACTGAACAAAAACCAAAACATACTAGACATACTAGGAAACTCAGCAGGACTAGGGAGTCAGAAGATCTATGTTCCAGGCCAATCTAGGGACTAAACAACTTAGATGGCATTTTGTGTGTGGTTAAATCTCAGTTTCCTCATCTGTAAATTGGGGATAAAAACATAACTCCTTACTCTTTCTTTTTCTTTATATCTTTTCTGTGGAGTCTGTGAATTTTCAGGAATATTTTTATAACTGTATTTCAACATAATTGGTTTCTTTTGTAATTCTATGAATTTTATATTATGCATTTAAAAACATTCTGAGAAGGGTTCACTAGGTTCACCAGATGACCTAAGGGGCCTATGACACACTAGTTAAGAACTCCTGAACTAGACCTTCTCTAAGATTCCTTCCAGTTGTATGGAATGCCTCCTATGAACTGGGGCAGCTGTTATTAATTCCCAGTCTTTAGAAATATTTGGATTGGGTGGGTTCCTTGGGCCTCAGTTTCCTCATCTGTAAAATTGAGTTTGGACTAGATGACTTATCAGGTGCTTTTCTACTTTAACTCTATGATACAAAAGAAGCTTATAAGCTTACATGGAACACAGGGAAGAGGATTTTGAAAAATCTCTTACAAAAAACAAACTGTTAGAAATCTATGTTCACAAAAACAAAAACAAAAAACAACCAAAGACTGATTTGCTTTGCTTGTTTAGACATTCTGCTCAGCTCTAACCCCTGTCCCTATCCCCCCAAGTTAGGATGAGGTGGAGAGGAAATGGAGTTATACTGAGTGCTTGGGATTGTTGTAGTTGTTGTTCTGCCGAGTCGGACTCTTTATGGCCCCATTTGAGGTTTTCTGGGCAAAGATCCTGGAATGGTTTGCCATTTCTTTCTCCAGTTCATTTTACAGATGAAAAAACTGAGGCCAAAAGGATTAGGTAACTTGCCCAGGGTCACCCAGCTAGTAAGTGTCTGAGGCCAGATTTGAACTCAGGTCTTCCTAACTCCAGGCCCAGCATTCTATCCACTGTACATCCTAGCTGACCCTGGGATGGTCTTCCCTAAACTAACCCTAACTATAAGAGTTCCACAGATTGTGATTTAATATACTTTTATACTGCTTGCCAGATTCTGAGATTTCATTATGTCTATGCTGGGAGTTGGAGACTTTATCACTTCCTTGGGGAGAAGTGTTGTTTTAAGTATGCTAAGAGATAGCACTGCTCAGGCATTAAGACTTTAGTATTCTTCTGACTTGTTGGTCAGCAGTATTGCCTCTGTTTCCTAGCTTGCACCCCTGAGCTGATGGAGCAGCAAAAGAAATGGAAACATGGACTCATGCCATTCTGGAACTGCAGATGTGAGAAGAGATAGTTTTGAGAAGCAGGTGATAGAGTGGTTAATTTTAATTCATTGTTATTTACTTTGCATTCTATTTTAGATGAATGTTCTTTTGCCTTATTATTATAGCACTGGCAAGGTCAGGCAGACTCAGTGGGGAAAATGTGGGACTCAAGAGCAGTGGCTTTGACTAGATGATGGCTCCAAATAGGTTTTAGGAATCTGAATGTTCTGGTAGGACATTGCATTCATCTTTGAGTTGCTCATGGAACTTACTATTTGAATAAATATTTGTACTCAATAAGTACTTGTTGAATGAATGAATAAATGGGAGAAAAATGACCCAGGGTAGGGCCCAGAGGGAAGCTCGAGGCATGTCTAAGAGAAATAGCAGGGAACAGAGAAGAGTGTAAAGAAGAATCAGGGATCACAAAAAAAAAAAGGGAAAAGCACCTACACGTTCAGAAATATTTATAGCAGCTCTTTTTGTGGTAGCAAAGTATTGGAAATTGAGGGGATGTCCATTAACTAAGGAATGGCTGAACAAGTTGTGGTATATGAATGTAATGGAATACTATTGTGCAATAAGAAATGATGAACAAGCAGGTTTCAGGAAAACCTGGAAAGAGTTGTACAAACTGATGTAAAGTGAAATAAGCAAAGCCAGGAAAACATTGTACACATTATCAGCAACCTTGTGTGATGATCAACTATGAAGGACTCAGCTCTTCTCAGCAATACAATGATCCAAGACAAGTACAAAGGACTCATGAAGGAAATGTTATTCACATTCAGGCCAAGAACTGATGGACTTCGAATACAGATCAAAGCATACTTTTTTCACTTACTTCATTCTTTTTCATGGGTTTTTTAAAATCTGCTTCTTCTTTCACAACTGTGACTAATATGGAAATATGTTTTACATGATGGCACTTGCATAGTCTATACCAAATTGCCTACCATTTAGGAAGAGGGGAGGGGAGGGAAGGTAGGAAAAAATTTTGGTACTCAAAATCTTGTCAAAATGAATGCTAAAAATTGCCTTGCATGTAATTGGGGAAAAAATACTATTTAAAAAAAACCATGAAAAAAAAAGAAAGAAAAAAGAAGAATCAGGGAACTTGCTGCTCAATTTTGCTTGAGATTGCTTGGGATAGCTCTGGCTGAGCTCTAGATCAAAGGTTCCCTACCCACTGAACCTGTAGGTGATCAAGAAGAGATCTTCAAATCCATTTTGACACCAAGTATAGTCATTTTGATTTGTATTTAGTTTCCACAAAGTATAGTGCATGATTTAATCTATAACCAGGGTTTCTAGCAAAGTCAGGGGCATTTTGCATGAAACTCTTCTAGTTGGTGGAGAAAATGATGACATTGAAGGTTAATGTGGATGAGGAGTGGGCTTTGTGAGAGTTTTGGAGAGAAAGGATATTTGTTTGTTCCTTCTTTATGAAAGGTTCTACATAATTCCAGACCTTCTCTGGGTCCAACTTCTGACACTTGGGGAAAGAAGTACTTTGGAAGGCATAAACACGTAGGGTAAAATGGCTTCTCATCACACCCCCATTTTCTGGTTTAGTTCCCTAGAGACTTTGGGGAATTTTCCCTTGGGTGACAAAGGGTTCTCTTTCTCTAGGTTTAATTTGAGATATTTCACTCCCAGAGGGAATGAATTCACTCTATGTATTTTCTGGTATATTTGAATCTGTATGACTTCTATATTTTCTGTCTGGTATTTATTTGGATAAATGGATTTACTTGCTGTCCACTATTTGTGATGGTCTTTGGTATAACCATCTTTTTGTGGGAAGGTTCCAAACTTGAGGGTGTAAGCTAAGAGCTCTGTCCCCCTCGTCCCTGTAAAGGACAGTGACCAAGGAAGTGATTAACTTTTTGTTTTGAGCAAATTGTGTCACTGGACCAGGAATATTTGCAGGGATAGAGGGGGGAGTGGGAGTAGATATATTTCTACTCTAGTACCCTTCTCAGTATGGGCAGCTAGGTGGCACAGTGGATAGTGCCTGGCCTGAAGTTAGGAAGACCTGAGTTCTCAAATCTGGCCTCAGATACTTGCTAGCTATGTTCTAGTCAGTCTAAAACAAGTGACTTCTCCAATATCACTTGGTAACATGCTACAGTCTACTCATACTCAATGTGTGCATCTCTGTTGTCCTTTGGGTCACTTACACTTTTGATTCTTCACAAGTTTTCATATTCCATAATCCCCAGCCCTGTTGGATCACCACGAGAACACTACTGTTTTTCTAAATGGGGTTTCATATTGAAGGAACACAGGTTTGAGTGTGAGTTATAGTTCCCTGTAACCATGTGTTCTGCAGTCTTAGAGGATGGGCATGATCTAGAGTTGTGACCCATAAGCAGTATGCTTTCTGACTAAAAGGTTAGCCTATACTTTAGTTATAGCCTTAGGTCAGTGAAGCATAGAAAGGAGACATGCTCAAGTTCACCATCATGACCTTCAGCCAGATCATAGAGTCCCATTACCAAGATGGAAAACCAAAAATAATGGGTAGAGATGGTAAGTCATCCCATACCAAGGAGGTGAGAGAGTTGGCTTTGTGCCTAGGCAGGTAATGTACCAAAACCACTTGTTGCCTCTAAGGGAACTAATTGGGTTTTCTAGTGAACGGAAGACAGGGACACAAGAGAATGAAGGATTTAGGTCCCATGAAAGCTCTCTTCACCAGCTGGATAGTGGAATACAGAGATAAACCATGTGGGCCAAAATCTGGATGAAGAGCAAGCTGA
Source organism: Phascolarctos cinereus (assembly GCF_003287225.1). Taxonomy (NCBI): domain Eukaryota; kingdom Metazoa; phylum Chordata; class Mammalia; order Diprotodontia; family Phascolarctidae; genus Phascolarctos; species Phascolarctos cinereus. The sequence continues at coordinate 116,617,451 of NW_027555514.1, read as the reverse complement.
GTTTGTATGTATTACTGGGTAATGGGGAAGATGCCAGGGATGCCTCAGTTTGAGAGGAACACTGTCTGGACTAAGGAGAGGGCCTGGACTTATAGGCCACTTGTTTTTCGCCCTATTCTCTGGCTTTGGAAGTCCCAAGGGCATAGTTGTTACCTACGTTAATACTACGTGTTAAGGGATGGACTTCATTCAGTCTGAGACATCCATGTTCCAGAATTGAGGCTAGAGGACGGTGGGTCTGAGGAAATTTGCTTCTCCATAGAGTATGAGAAGACCGCATGTTCAGAATTGGCTCTGAGCCACACCAAAGCGGTCCACAGCCTCTGGCTGTGACCAGGCTGATATATGATACCAATGGGGGATGCTTAAGGATGTTTAGGGATAACTGAAATAATAAGGAATAAGATAAATGATAAGACAAAAGTGAAAATCCCTGTCTTCACAGAGTTTACATTCTAATGGAAAACAACAGATACATATATAAGTATGTACAAAATGCTGTATATACGAAAAGAATAAAAAAGGCTTCATGTGGAAGGTGATGTGTGAGTCTTAGAAGAAACTAAGATTCCATGGGATAGAAGTGAGGAGGAAATATTCATCAGGAATAGGGGATAGCCAGTGCAAAGGCATGAAGATGAAAGATGGAGTGTCTAAGTGTGAGGAACAGTACTGCAGAGTGCATGGAGAAAAGTAGTTTATATTTGATCATAGAAGAAATAGGGAATCACTGGAGTTTATTGAGTAGGAAGAAAACATGGTCAGATCTGTATATTAGGCAAATTATCGGTGGCTTTGTGGAGAACGGATTGGAGTGGAGAGAGACTTAAGTTAGGGAGACCAAATGCTCTTCTGAGCATTGCAGTAATCCAGGTAAGACATGCTAAAGGCCTGAATTAGGGGCAGTGGCTATGTGAGTGGAGTGAAGGGAACATATATAAGCCATGTTGTAAAGGAGGACACGACTAGATTTGGCGATAGATTGGCCATGTGGGGTGAGTGGTGTCAGAGATAACTCCTCCAAAGTTGTGAATTTGGGTGACAGGAAGGACAGTGGTACCCTCCCCTCCATACTTGTAAAGAAGTTTGGGACAGGACTAGATTTTGGGGAAAAGATAATGAGTTCTATTTTGCAGATGTTTGAGACCATCCAGTTAGAAGCATATTGCAAGAGGGAGCTACTTGTACATGATAGAGTGGAGTAGAGGCAGATGAGAATTGTCACAGAAATCTAGAGCTTCTTGTGAAACTGGAGAGAGCCCTTGGTTGAAGGCTGTTTCATACATGAAGCAAGTGGGTCAAAGGAAAGACGCTAACAGGAATCAGGCTATATGTTTGACATCAAGCTACACATGGAGCTAGAGAAAGATGCCTATACTGAAGTTCCTGAAGGGAAGCAGCCAGATGGGGATAATGAACACTCCAATAGTGAGGGAACTAAAGCTTGGTGGTGGGAAAGAAAAAGATTGGCATGACAGGGAACAAAGAACTAGCCAAAGGAACCAAGGACTGAACTGTATATGCTGTATGAGTCCCTGTGGAAGATTTCCTCCTGACTTCTTCTACAGGTTCAGCTATGAATCCCTTTTATTTATTTTTTTAAGTTGCTGAATAAAAGTTTAATGTTCTTGTTAGCCCGAGGGCCTGTGGGGGAGCCAAGCATGCTTTTCAGGAAGCAAAGGAGACAGAGACTCAAGTTCACAGGTCTTCCCCTGGGTAGGGAATATGAACCAGAGAGATTTTTCTGTGAAAGGAGGTTTTCCTCGGGTCCGTAGTCATCAGCATCACGTTGTCACCACTTACTTTTTGAGAGTTTCCATTTCACGGTTTGAGTCCTGGGATCACGCTCGCCATTCCTCTGGGTTTCTGCACTGTGCTCGTCCAAAGCCTGGGACAGAGGAGAGAGCGCGTCTTTCCTTCCTGGGATTTATTTGAATGCCGCTGAGTGAATCTTTGATTTGTGAATTATTCTGCACGTGATTTGCTTCTATTGACATAAAGTCGGTACCCATGTAAATTCCCGCAGGACTTGAGTTTTTAAATTTAGTTATTATTTATTTACTTTTTTAGACTCGAAACGCTCCACTCCTTCCCGGTCCGCTAGACTCCCAGGATCTCTCTCTCACAGGGGATCTAGAAGTGGGTAGGGGCGGGGCGGGGTCTGGTGGGGCGTGTACAGAGGGAGGGGCTGTCCTCCCCGCTCCCATGGCCCCCTGCGCCCCGCCGGCCAGATGCTGACGTGTCCTTCCCTTCCCCACCACGCCTCCGGGCCCCTCTAGACTCTGCCACCTCCCGCTGCCCCCGGAAGTCCCACCCTTCGGTTCGTGACGTCACAGCGAATCAGCTCTGTCAATGCCGCTGGGCGCTCTCATCCCGCTACGAGGCCTGGGGGCGGGGCTCCGCCAACAGAGTGTCGATTGGCTTGGGTTCCGGCGGACCGGGCGTTCTGATTGGGTGGCGGGTGGCAGGTCTCTGGCGCGCTTGCGCGGCGAGTAGAACGTGTGGCGGCGGCCGCTGCAGCGTCTCCTCTTTGCTTCCAGTCCGGTTGCTGGTGTTGCTGTGGACCGATTACGTCCGTCTGTTTGTCCCTCCCAGCCTCTAGCCCGACAGTCTCATCGCCGCGCCGGCCTCTCCTCCACACCCCAGCCGATCGCTCGGAAAACTCTTCTGCTCCATCCATGGCCTCCTCCGCGCAGAGCGGCGGCTCCTCTGGGGGACCCGCACTCCCCACCCTGCAGCGGGGCATCGTCAAGATGGTGAGAAGTGGGGCCCGGGGCACCCAACCCTGCAACCCTTCCGACAGCCGGGCCCGGGCCCCGGACCCACCCTGAGTCCTCCTTAAACCGGAGTCTGGCACAGGGTCTCCTCCTGCCCTCCCAGGATGTGGAGCTCTGCCTCTCGCCCCCAACCCCCATACTCCGGCCAATTAGTGTGGGAGAGGAACCTCTCCTTCCCCCTTCTCACCCCGGAGTCCGAGACAGGAACCCTTCCTTCCCCTTCCTGTTCCCCCATCGCCAACTTTGCACAGAAGCTCCTCTCCCCCATATGCTAATATGGAACTCTGGGACACTTTTTCCTCTTTCCTTCTCTTGTCTCTTGGAGACAAGGGTACCCTCCCCTTTGGCCCCCCCGAACTGGAAACTGAAAGAGGAATCCTTAACTGTATTCCAGGACAGAGCTCCTTCGCACCTCCAAACTGCGGTACACAATCTAGACCTCTTCCCAAACTCAGAGTCTCGGACAAGGACTCCTCCAGCCCTCTTGTTAGCTGAGGCCAGGATACTTACTTTACACTCCAGTGGAGTCTAGAAACGGAGATATAACACCTCCTTACCGTAACCCCCAGTTTTCTCCAGTCCGGGATTGGTATAGGATTGTTCTTTTCTGGCTACCAGGAATGACATGTGGACCCAGACACCTCTCCTGTTCCCTAATGCCCATGCTCACTCACCATATTTGTCTTAGGCTCTCATTAATTCTTATTCGATATTATCCTCCCTCTCCCTGTGGTCTCTTTTTTCTCCAATCCATCCTCTACATAAGTGCTGAAATAATCTTCCTAAGGCAAATGGCTGACTGAGTCACTCTCCTACTCAAAAGTTTTCAGTGGCCTCTCATTACTTTTAGAATATAATAGAACCCCCTTAGGTTATCATTTAAGGTCTTCCTTCCACAATCTGCCTCCAGCCTACCTTTTAAACCTTACTTCATACTCCTCTGAGTCATGAACTTTATATTCCTGCTAAACTGAAGTGTTTAGTCTTTCCTGAACTCTGCCAAGTCCACCTCTGCCAAGCTCTTTCCCGAGCTTGGTTGTACACCTCTTTTCTTCTGTTTATCAGCCTCATGTTCGGGGCTCATTTCCAGTGCCACCTCCTTGGTGAAGTATTCCCTGATTCCTCCCCATTGTTAATGTTCTGTTCTTCCTCAGTTTTTCTTGTTCTGTACTTATTTGTGATGTGTTGTATCTTCCCATTTGAATGTAAGCTCCTTGAGGGCAGGGACTTTATTTTTGGTCATTCTATTTCCAGTGCTTAGTACAGTTGCTTGCAAATAGCAGGTATCTAATAAATGTTTGTTGTATTGAATTGGTTGAATTTGAGACAGGGAAGCCTTCTTCCTTTCAGGACAAAACATGGAAGTTGCCTCTGCTACTGCAAAATGGATATCTCTTCTCATATGCACCTGTGTGAAGGAGTAACATGCATGGATTCTTTCTTAGCAATCTGGGATCAGATTTCTGTTAGAGTCTCAGTCCTCACACTGGGATTTGTTGATTAAGAAAGATAAAAGGTCTTGGTAGACCTCCCTTCTCCCTCCTCCCCTCCACTTCATTTTGACATTTACTTAGTCTTGGTTTGCTTTTTTCAGGAGTCTATTATCCAAGTCTTGATAACTGTTCCTGCCTGGAAACCATTCCTCTCCAGACTTCATCCTCAGCAAACACTTATTAAGCACCTTCTAGGACTCAGGGGTGGGGAACCTGTGACCTGGAGGCTACATGTGGCCCTCTAGGTCCTTGAATGCTGCCCTTTGAATCCAAACTTCACAGAATAAATCACCTTAATAAAAGACCTTGAGGCCAAAGGTGCTGAGGATACAACAATAAAAATAACATAGACGTTGTCCGTAAACATCTTACATCTGCCCTTACGTCTCCTGGGGTGGAGGCAGGGGCAAGCGGATGTGACATATACACAGCAGTATAACACAGTGCAAGGAGTTTTGGGAGCAAAGGAGAGATCCTTACAGAATGCTTTTGGAAAAATATGAAAGAGGTGGTGGCATCTGAGCTCAGCCTTGAATGAAGATGTGGAGATGAATGTCGGGGTAGGAGTGGTGGATCCTTTTTGGAACAAGATGGGACCTTTCAATTTGACTCTTCCAGCCTTTTTTTTTTTAGGCTGTAGAATTCTTACATTTTGTCATTGGTAAACCTAAAATTTCTTGCTTTCCCTCTTTCCCTGAACTTCTCCCTAACTTACTCCAATCAGAACACTATATTCTCTGATGCTTTTGCACTCCCCTTCCCTTTCTCTCCCCCTTCCCCTCCACCTTGTGCTTTATTTTGATCAGTGGGGTCTTAATCCTAGCTTTTCATCTTTCCAAATTTTATTTTCATGCTTTCAATTTAAGGATTTTTTAAAAAATCTTGGACTAGGGTCTTTTTAATCTCCCCAAAACACTGATGCCTTCTCAGTAACCGTGGTGTTCTAGGTTCTGACCTCCTTCATTTGGTCATTTCCAGATTTCTTGATCCTGATCTTCTGTTTTCTAATTAATTTAGTTTGGTTAAACAAATATTTTACAAGTGCTTATATATGTCAGTCATGGCATAGTAGACCGAGAGCTGGCCTTGGAGTCAAGAATCCCTGGATTAAAGTTCCTTCTCTGAGCTGGACAAGTTACTTACTTAATCTCTCAGTGAACCAGACCACTCTAAGACTATGGATTGCAGAATAGGTATCTATCTGTGTCAGTGGAGGGAGTTCCCATATCAGGGGTACCCTGTGACAAAGTCCAGTCCGCATTCTCTCCCCCCACTCCTTCCTCCACTTACCCCAAGCAAGGTATCATTCTAAGGACTGAATGAAAAGGTGAAATAAGTCATTATCTGTCTTCAAAGAACACTTCTGTTTTTTTCAGCTGTGATCCAAGAAATCCTGTTAACTATAAAACACATATGAAATTTTATTATAGGCTATTTCTATTAGAGCCCCACAGCTTTTGTTCGTATAGAGAAAATAAGGAAGAGTTGAGAGACATTGTGATGTAGTGGTTGAAGAGCTGGCTTCTGGGGCAGGAAGATTTAGGTTAACTGTCTGTGTTATATGGTGGCTTTGTAACTCTGGTCAAGTCCTTTGACCCTCTGAGTCCCCTAGGCAACTCTTGAGGTTGAGGTATACTTACTTATCTGTATTGTATTATTTCCTCACTGGAGGAGTTTCCTCACTACTGAAATCACAGGCCTACATTGTCTACTGCCTCCATCCCCTTTCCAAATGAAAGGCTTCCTATTTTCTTGATTTAGGATCATAGAATTTATCATTGAAAGGACACTTAGAGAACATCTAGGTCTGCCCCTTCATTTTATAAATAGGAAACTGAGGGCCAAATAAATTTAAATGATTTGTTCAAGGTTACACAGGTTTTTAGTGGTAGAGCAGAGATTCTGATTAGAAGAGTATAGTAGGTAGTGCAGTCATAGAGCCCTGGGCCTGAAATCAAGAAGACCTGAGTTCAGATCTGACCTCACACATTTACTGGCTAGCAGTGTTACTCTTGGCAAGTCATATAACTCTTTGTCTCAGTTTCCTCATCTGTAAAATGAGCCAGAGAAGGAAATGGCAAGTCACTTTAGTATCTTTGCCAAGAAAACCCTAAATGGGGTCACGAAGGGTTGGACATGACTAAAATGACTAAACAACATAAATTTAGTGTGAAAAGGGCCCACGAAGAGAGTTTAAACCAACTCTCTGGGGGCAGCTAGGTGGCACAGTGGATAGAGCACTGGTCCTGAAATCAGGAGGACCTGAGTTCAAATCCAGCCTCATACTGAACACTTGATACTTACTAGCTGTGTGACCCTGGGCAAGTCACTTAACCCCAATTGCCTTAAAAAAAAAGAAAGAAAAATGTTTAAACCACCTCTCTTATTTTGGACGTGATAAATATGAGTGGATCCAAGGTCATACAGGGGAGCCAGATGCAGGAATTGAACCCTGCTTCCCTGAATCAAATTTCAGTGTTTTTCACAGTAAAAATCATCTTGTACCTTGTGTAGGTATGAAAGATTTCCCAAATTTAACTTCCCTCTATTTTCTTATTTTCATTTCCCATGCCATTCTTGTACCTGTCTCTTATATTAATATTGGTAGAGATTCAATTAACAAAAAATAGAGTGAGAAGAAAATCTCTGATAATCATTTTCATTGTGTCTACCAGAAATTTTTGCCTACCCTGGGAAAGAATTACCTCGAAAGATTGCCTAAGTCTACTTAATGTCTAGCATAATCATCATCATCAAATTTATATAGATTTTGAAGGTATGCAGATCCCTTCAGATACATTAGCTCATTTGATCCTCATAACAAATGTGTGGTGTAGATGTTTTTTTATACACACACACACACACACACGTGTGTATATATATATGTATGTATATCCCTATTTTACAGGTGAGGAAACAGCCTCAGAGAGGTTAAGTAACTTGCCTGGGCCAGCACAGCTAGAGAGAGTCTGAGGGGTCCAGAGTTCAGTACTCTGTCCACTATGCCATGCTGCTTCTATGGTGCAATGTGCGCAATAGGTGTTTGATAATTGTTGAGTTGAATAGTGAACATTACACAGGAAATTAAAGAGATCTGCCCGTAAGTAGTTGTGGGATTTGGGACAAATCTTGTCACCTCCCTTGCTATCAGTTTCCTATTTATGATGGAGAGGTTGATGTAAAGGAATCTTAAGTTCTTTCTACTTTTAATGTTTTGTTCTCTGGGATTCAGTTTCCTCATCTGTTAAATGAGGTGGTTGGGCAGTCTATGATTCTAAGTAGCCTCATTTTCTACTATATTTTGATAGCTTTTTCTTTTCACCACATTTTGTATATTATAATTTTGCACATGTACTGTATTTCTATATTACATTGTGAATTCTGTGAAGACAGAGAACCTGTTTTAGTTAATCTTTGTATCTCTCCCAGTGCTTACCATAGAACTCTTTAGTTATTAGGTGCTTAATGTGGAAATTGACTATAGAGACTATAGTAAAGTGCTTTGGTGGTTGGGATTGGCAGCACACTTTTCTTTGTGACAGCCTTCTTATTTCTCTTCTCCTGTCAGTTAGGCAACTAGCATTTAAGACACTTCTATGTGCCAGGCATGGTGCTAAAAATTGAAGATAGGCAAAAAACTGCCCTTTCAAGAAGCTCACGGTCTAATGGGGGAGAAAACATACAAACAACTACCGTATAAATGAGATATATGCAGGACAAATTACGGATAGTCTCAGAATGGAAGGCATTAAGGTTGAAGAAAACAGTGAAAGACTTCTTACAAAAGGTGAGAATTTAGCTGAGATGTAAGGGAAGCATTAGGTGGAGGAGGAAGGGCATAAGTATATATAACATCTACTCTGTGCCAGCATATATAACATCTGCTCTGTGCCAAGCATTATGCTAAATGCTTTTAGAAATATCTCCTTTGATCTTCACAGCAACTTTGAAGTATTATTATCCCCATTTTGCAGTTGAGGAAACTGAGGCAGACAGTAGTTAAGTGACTTGTCCAGTCACCCAGCTAGAGCCAGTTCCAGGCATGGGACAGCAGTAAGGCGGTCGTTGTCACTGGATTGCAGAGTACTTAGAGGGGGAAGTAGGGTGTAAGGAAATTGGAAATGTAGGAAGGGACCAGGGTATAAAGGATTTTAAGGTTCAAACAGATGATTTTTTATCTGATCCTGGAGGTGATAGAAAGCTACTAGAGTATTGAATAAGGGGGTGATAATGGTCATATCTGCACTTTAGGGAGATCAGTTTTGACATCTGAGTGGACAATGGACTGCATTGGGGATAGATTAGACGTAAGGAGACCAACCAGCAGGCTATTGTAATAGTCCAGGTATATGTTGATAAGGGCCTCCTGCATCAGGGTTGTGACAGTACCAGAAGAGAGAAAGGGATATGTAGACATGAGTTGACAGCTGATTGACTGTGGGGTATGAGTGTGGGACTGTGGGATGATGGGCTGCATTCTTTTTCTTCTAGGGTTAGAAGCCATTCAAGATTGTAGGACAGTGAAGCTGGTAACAATTGAGTTGGTGAAAGGATAGGAACTTGTTCTGTCGGTGATGTACCAATGTTGTAAGTGCTTTCATGAGTAGAAATGTGGCCTTAGTGTAGGTAGAAATATGGCCTTCGATTGGTTTTGTGTTTAGGAGTAGGAATTTAACATTCATCGTTCAGGTAGAATGTATCATCTTTGAATGTTTCCTTTTTGTGGTAGTGTAAGGAAATCGTTTGAGAATTGGAGAAGCTTTAAAAGAGATGAGCAGGACACAAGTTTATGCCATAGCAGAGAGCTCTTGCCTCAGGTGGTATAATGCACTGGTAAATTGAGGTCATTTCTGCTCTTCTTCTGGGCATGCTTGGATTTTCCTTGAGTGTAATTTTTTCCAGAGATACTGGGACTAATTGGTCTGTTACTTTTGCAGAAAGGTAGAGCCCTGTGATAGGGGAGTGAAGTGAAAGTACTGTAATGATTAAGAAAAAGGTGCTACTTTCTTCTTGGGAACAAGCTGATTAAATAGACCTGTACTTATTCTGAGAACTGTCTGGTTTTCATGAGTTAAGGTTGCCATGATGTGGTCTGTAGATGTAGTTTGCTGCAATAGGATGGAGGCTCCAGGAATAATCCCTTTTAACTCTGTTGGCTACACAGGTGTAGTAAGATTGTTGGGAGGTAGAGGTTATCAGTGGTCTCTGACCAGGAAGTTTGCTCATGTGGTTCATAACCTAGATGTAGACTATTTTTTTATTTTAAATTCAAAGGAAGACTTGGGAACCAAGAGGTAAAAATTTCTGGATTTTACAAACTGTTGAATGATTGAGGAAGCAAAGGCACTGTCCTGTTATTTGGAGTGAGGGTTGAGATTTACTGTTGAGAGCTAGTCAAGGAGGAATTAGATAGTGATTGGAAAGAAATATGTTAGAGTTGCTCCTCATTAAACAGTCACTGGAAATGATGGAAAAACTGAAGGTTTCTGAACCTATGGGCTCCTCTGAGGAGTGTCCTAGGCATTCCTTGATAGAAGAAGAAAACTCTCAGCTAGTGTTGGGCCTGGTGATTGAAGATTTCAAAAGCTATAGGCAGGTGTATGTTTTTCCTGTTTCTGTGGGCTTTGATTATTCTTTGTGACTGAAATCAAAGTATGAACTCTGCCTTCTGTCTTCACTTGATTTCCTCCTAACCTGTTTTTATTTGTATGTTTTTCTATGTTTGGAGGACATAGATTGCTTTTGTAACACTGGGTGAATCTGCCTTGGTTTTTCACCTACCAGAAGAAGGAGTGGTAGATAGCAGTTTTTTTGATCTTGCTTTTGGGGTAGAGGGTTAAAATGAAGAGCAGTTACAAAATTCTCTCTTTCCCGCAAGTCCTTCAGGCCATTGCTTCTACTCACTCATCACAAATAGAAAAGGAGCAGGAGTACATCTGTGCTTAGTACAACATTGGTGTCTTTCTTCACTAGGACTTTTCTGGTGTTGTCAGCATTTGCCAAACAAAATTTAAATTTCCTTGTGAGAAGCTTTAGAGGGTTTTTTTTTCTCTGCACAATGTAGTTTAAAGTGCTGACCATAATCTAATTCCCTTTAGTTGAGTATTTCCTATTTTTCAGAAGTTGGAGAGTTTGTGTCTGGGAGGTATTCAGCAAACGTACTAAAAACTTACTTTGTTCAAGGTACTGAGCTAGGGAGATAAAAAGATAAATGAGAAAACATCGGACAGTCTCAAATCCATATATCTAGTCCTCTTTTGAACTCCAGTCTCTCATCACAAAATCACCTTTTCAACATTTCCAGTTGAATATCCCATCAGTAACTCAAACTCAACATGTTTAAAATGGAATCTATATCTCCCTCTCAAAGTCAACCCTTCCAGCTTAACAACTGTTTGTTTGTTTGTTTTTTAGGCAATTGGGGTTAAGTGACTTGCCCAGGGTCACACGGCTAGTAAGTGTCAAGTGTTTTGTCTGAGGCCTGATTTGAACTCAGGTATTTCTGACTTCAGGGCTGGTGCTCTATCCACTGCGCCACCTAGCTGCCCCAACAACTGTTTCTATTGAGGGTATCCTTCATTTCATCCAGTCTGGCAGAATTGGAGTTATTCTTGACTTTTTTCTCCTCCCTGTACCCTGATCCAGTCAATTAATTGCCAAGTCTTTTGGATTCTGTCTCCACAAAATCTCTCACTTCCATCCCATCCTCTCTGCTCATGTGCCCACTTCCATAATTCAGGCCCCAATCCCCTTTTCCCAAGACTATTATACTAGCTTTCTAGTTTCACCTCTGCTTGCTTAGTCTTTTCCCCATCCACTGTTTCTACACAGCTGCCAAAACAATCTTTTGGAGTCTGACCATGTCACTTTTGTCTTCAAAAGCTGTCTGTGTCTCCTGCTTCTGGAATAAAATACCAACTCTTCACTCTATATCCTCGTTTGTACCTTTGTAACACTTTGTATTTCTCTTAAGCACTTCTGATTTGTGGTAGTTACTTAGGTTTTACTACCCTCATTAGAGTCCAAGTTCTTTGAGAGCTTATTTCTCGAATCTCTCCCCATGTCTAGCATGGTGCATTGTACACAGCAGGCACTTGGATGTTTGCTGGATGAATTTTTGGTTAAATGAATAATCCTTTTAAGATTTTTATTAGCGTGACTTCAGAAGACTCTGCTTTCTCCCTTCAACAAATATTTATTAAACATATGCTATAGGGAAAGCATTGTGAATAAATAAGATGAATGAGATAGCTCCTTCAGAGAGCTCACTCTAATAGGAGAGGTAAATGTACCCAAGCAGCATGAGAATGTGAAAGTATAGCCAGAGAGGTAAAAAGTTCAGTGAGAGTTCAGAGAAGACTACTCACTGGCAGGATTAGAGAAAGTTTGATGGAAGAGACGACATTTGGGGTCAGCATTTAAGGACAGGTGAGAAGTGGGCAGACAGAGCTTGGCTGTGGAAGGCAGAGAGAACAATGTGAACAAAATAATGGAGGTGGGAAAAGGTGGGGTGAATTTGGGGAAAAGTAAGTAATACAGAATTCCACTAGTTAAATTAGATTTAGTAATGCCTTTTCTTGGGTTACTATATCCTGTTTTAGTGATATGTGACATAGAGGTTGATGAGGTAGTAAATGCTTGAGGGAGCGTGTGCGCACATACACAAACAATATTTCTAGTGTCCCAGTAAACTTTATTGCCAATTTAAAACCCATTTAACAAATGTTGAGAATGGAGAAGCTGAGAAGGGAAATGACTTACCCTCAGTCATATTTGTGTATCTTTCAAAGTCAAGGGCAGCATTTGAGTTCCCTGACTTTTAGTCAGGTCTGCCTGCTCAAATGCTAACTACTCTTCTCCCAAAGGATGAGAAAATAAATATTCACAATGACTTAAGGTGAAGAACTTAGGGGGCAGCTAGGTGGCACAGTGGCTAGAACATTGGCTCTGAAGTCAGGAGGACCTGAGTTCAAATCCAGCCTCAGACAAACACTTCACATCTACTAGCTGTGTGACCCTGGGCAAATCACTTAACCCCAATTGCCTAAAAAAAAAAAATCAGGAAGAACTTAGTAGAAGCTAGAGCTAATACATATGCATACCTTTGGAAGCACTGACATATAATTCATTGCTTTTGGGTAACTTTATGGCCTGTAACACCTTATCCTTTATAAGCTTCAGTTGGTATTGTTGGTGAAAATCAGTTTCAGCACTCAGTGTGGTCAGTACTGCAGTTAAGGGGGCAGATGGTCTTTCTGCTCATTTAAAAAGTTAAAGAAGTCTACATGAGCATTTCAGAACATAGTTTTAGGTACAGAAAGGAAAATAAGGAGTAATTCAATTTAGATAGAACCACCAAAGTATTGTCAAAGAAGACTAGATGTTTTCAGAATAGTATAGATATCCACCTGTTAGAGATGACCTAGGTGTATTTCTGATGAGGGGAGGGGATGCTGAGGAATACTAAGTGATACTAAGTATGTATCTCTGTGATCATTTCTAGCTTTAGGATACTATACTTAAATCTTTTAAATTTTTTGAGAAAGTAAACAATTTACACTTGCTTGATAAATTGTTTTGACTTGTCTTTTTCAGTTCTGTTCCTTGACAACTCTCCGCCTAGGTTGTGTTGTGTGGCTCTTTTGGTTTATCATTGGAAGAGGAAGGCACCCCCAATTTCTTTTGCTGCTTCCTCTCTTGAGAGTCAGACGTGTTTTTTGTTTTTCAGCAGAAAATGGTGTAGAATTGCAGGTTGTGAACGTTTGGTGCAGATGGAGTATTTGTAGGATTTCACTTATTCTCAGCGAGACTTAATATGATAAATTGCAGTTAGGTTTTTCTCACTTAGTTTTCATTTTTAAGAAAAGAAACAGGTGTCAGATGGTATTAAAAATTCCAACTTAAGCAGGTTTACAGGAGGAAAATAGAATGAACATTAAACTCTAAACCATTTTCAGATGGCATTGTTTGAGGTGGCCAGTGTATGGTATAAACCTGATTTGGTATATTTTCCCCTGTTGCATACTTTTGTTGCCTAGTGATTAAGGTAACATCTTCCACTTTTCTGTCATAACTTTCTTAAGTAAATTTGTAATATGGGAAATGCCCTTCTTCGGGTAATTTGTTTGCAGCATTTTGCTTACAGATAGAATATGAGGAATCTTGGTAAACATTTAGGAATTTTTGCCAAGTTTAAGTTAGCTAATCTCTCACTGTTTACTATTGACAGGATTGCATGATAGAGATGCCCATATAATGCTTTAGGGTCAATGTTTAAAAAGGGCTTTGTAACCCCTAAACCCTTGGGAACATGATTCTTTTCCATTAACTTCCTGTCTTGTGGTGAAATATTTCTTTTGGTTTCCTAATTCTGTGGTTTCCAGTTTTCTTGGATGGTATTCTTGAAAAAGGTCAATTTCAAATTCATGCTGTGGAGTATAATAGAATTGGAATTTGAGCTATAGCTTGGGCCAAATCCTAGATATTTTCTTGGGGAATTCTAGCTCTTTTTCTTCTTTGGTCCAGGGAGAAGCAGAGTAGGACTAGTTGTTTGAGATATCCTAGGATACAGTGAGAGTGTATGTGATGGTACAGTGCTTCAGAATTTACTCATCGCTTCCACCACACACCTGTGCTGAGAAGTTATAGGACAAACCTGGAGCTCTAGGTCTAGACTGGGCAAGGTGAGGGATGAAGGAGAAGTTCAGGGAATCTTTAGCTATTTTGTGAAGAGAGATATAATAGAGCTGTTTCAGGGGGCTTGGTTCTTTCCAGTTTTGTCTTTGTCACTTTTAGTAAGTTGATGCCCAGAGTGGTTAAGGGATCTTGGGCAAGTCACTACTCTCAGGGCTGTACAACTATTATCCGTTTTTTTCAATACTTGACTGTTCCCAATTTCCTTACTTGTAAAATTAGGGGATTGGATTGGCAAGCATGTGTTTTTAACCTGGGGTCCATGAATTTGGAAAAAAAATTATTTTTGATGATAGTATTGCAGTTTAATTGGTTTTCTTTGTAGTCCTGTGTATTTTATTTTATGAATTTAAAAATATTGTTCCTAGAAGGGGTCCATAGGTTTCAGTAGAATATCGAAGTGATCCATGATACAGAAAAGGTTGACAAGCCCCTGGGTTAGATGTAATAGAATGTCTTCTACTGCTAACACTCTATGATTCTTTGACTCCTGGTTTGGCTCTTGGTCAAGGGGTCTGGGAGGGGAGAGATGGGATGTTCCAGGAATTTTGAGCTGTGTTAGTCTTTGTTGTTGCTTTTACTGTAGAAGTCTGAGGGTGTGAGGAACAAGCATTTGCGTGTGGAATGAATCTCTTGCCATATTGGTTCTATCTCCAGATTAATTAAAGAACATCTTATTTTAAATAACTTTGCTCACATCACTTTTCATCACATTCTTCTGCTTAAGAACGTGTCATGGCTCCCTTTTGTTTCTGCTTAACATAGAAATGCTGGTACGTGGTTTTCAGGTTGTCCAAGGTCAGAACCTTTCTTTTTGACCCATTTGTCACTGTACCCCAGTGTGAAGCATCCACTTCCCTCACTGTTGTCTGCATATAACATAAACCTCTCTATCTCTGCATCTTTGTTCTCCTTACTTAGAATCCTCTATTTCTCTTCCTATCCAAATCCTATCTATTCTTTAAGATTTAGCTCAAGCCCCACATCTTTTGCACCTGCATACCTGGAGGTAATGAATTCTTAATAAGTGTTTATTAAATGACTACTCCAGTCCATACATTTTTCCTTTTTCCAAATGCCTAGGAATGTAGGAATTGCCATATTTAGTGAGGTCTAATATTCACCTAAAATTTGGTTGTTATCAGTGAAGCCCAGAGGACATGTCTTAGAAGTATGTGATTGTCTTGTCTTTCAGTCTAAGACTTAGACCAGCCTTAAACGTTCACCATTTCTCAGTTTCTCTTAGTAGCCATAAATAACTCTGTCATTGGCAAATTTGTTGAAACCATCTTTTAAAATCCATGTAGTTCTTGCCATACCACTTCATGGAGTTGAGTTTCACAAAGTTTATCATCAGAAGATCATAGATTTAGAGCTGGAAGCGTCCTTAGAAGCCATGTCATTTTACAGATGAGCAGACTGAAGGCCAGAGAAACTAAGTTTGAGAATGAGAGGTCACTTGGGTAGTAAGAAAAAGAGACAAAATTTGAACCTAGGACGTCTCGTGCTAAATCTGGTACACTTTGCACTGTATCGTGGGTGGGCCAGTCATGTATTGGGAGCCAGGAATAGGAAATGTACTGGTATCCATGAAAACTGAAAAGACCTTGAGGAAGGTCTCTAGCACAGTGGATATAGATAGCTCTTCTGTCTAATGGGAAGATCAGGGCAAGAACTGTGTAGGAGGTGGAAGGAGTGGATTGTGATTTGCTCTGTTGGAGGGAGTGCTTAGAGATCCTGGATCTTTTGAAGTATTTATTACATGCATGTATGTATATGTAACATTGTTGTTGTTCAGTTGTTTCATTTGTGTCTGACTCTGTGTGACCCATTTGGGATTTTCTTGGCAAAGATACTGGAGTGGTTTGTCATTTCCTTCTTCAGCTCATTTTACAGATGAGGAACTGAGGCAGACAGGGTTAAGTGACTTGTCTAGGGTCATACAGCTAGTAAGTGTCTAGGCCAGATTTGAACTTAGGAAGCTGAGTCTTCTTGACTCCTGGCCTGTTTATCCATGCACTGAGCCACCTAACTGCCTGCATGTGTAACTTGTACAGGCTCCTAAGCTTGAGGCCTACGAAGGAATTCAAAGTTTATCTAGTCAAACTCCCTTATTCCATGGAGTGGGAAACTCAATTCCAGAGATTAAACCACATTGTGACATACGTTAGTACTGTGTTTCAATTCTAAACCTACCTTCATCAAGTTTCTACTCTCCTGCTTCCTTCTCCTCCCATGATCCCCCCAAATATTATTTTATGATTTGGTGAACATGACTGAGTTCCTCTTGTGTCATTGATGGTTGTATAGATTTTGGATGTCTTCTCAGTTGTGGTGATCCAAATTGAAGAATTCTGTCTCCTTTGTGGTCTTGCAGCATGCCTTCCTATGCGTGGATGGCTTTTGTTGTACTTACCTGAACCTTCTCTCATAGTATATGTCTTTCTTGGGATATTTCAGCCACAGTTGCACACCATATTCCATCCAGATGTAGATACATCACTCTTATAATAAGGATAGGATAATTTGTTCTCTCAGTGACCTTTTTCATGATGTCAAACATTTCATAAGTCTTTTGGGGTAAAATAATACATTGTTACCAAAGAACCTCAGTGTAATGATTGGAATCTTTCACTGCTTTATGACTGATAGTTCAGAATCTATCATTGTATATAAACAGTAATAATATTATTTATCTTTAAGCATATTACTTTGCATTTGCTCTAATTAAAACACATCTGTCATGTTTGTGGCCATTTGCAACAGACTTGTAAGATCTTGTTGTAGTCTATCCCTAGTCTGCTTGATTTTTCACTACTTAGGAGGTGTGTCACCCACAGATTTGGAGAGCTCATTAGGTGTTCCGTACTCCTCATAAATTTCTGAAGAATGCTACCCCTATATTTTTCCATCCAGTCTAGTGCCTATTTAGCCCTGCTTTTTCTTTGCTGTTTTTAACGGTATCCTTGGCAGGTTCTCTCCCCGCTCCAAATTCCCAACAACTTCTTGGTTATTTGATTTTCAAATCAGCTGTGGTGTGGAATCTTGTTACAGGCTTTTGGAAAGTACTGATTTGAGTATGTTCACCTCCATGTACCTCTGTGGACCTTTGTTAACTGGTCAGAGGGCAGGTGTGATTTTACCTGGCAGGACTGGCACTGCTTTGAGGGCATTGGAGTACAGAGTCCCCTAGAGTGGCTTCTTCCAGCTCACTGATTCTGTTGCTGTATATTAGTGTCTTTTTACCTTTTTGTTTGAGTTTGGTGATCATCTCTTTAATTAGGCTGCAACAGCTTGCTTAGGCTACAGCAGCTTGCCCAGTCTAGAAGTGAGGCTTATTGGTTGGTAATTCTGGTGTTTCCTTTTGATACTTTTTTCATCATTGGGTAGTTCATTGTCAGTTCATGGTAGCTGTTTGTAACAATAGGGCATATGTTTTGGCTGCCAGTTGCTTTCTTCTGCATCTTGAGCCCTCTAGGTGAATGTAATGGTGTTCAAATGATTACTGTACCTTTTTGTTTTTTTTGGTGATCTGTCCACCCTTATAGGGGAGAATGAATTTCTTTGCTGTCCTTCTGGGTAGAGCCTTGTTTGGTCCTTGAACTCACTCTTAGTGCCCTGCAGTGGATGTAACTCAAAGTGCTCTCTAGCCCTGGAGCAGATACAAAGTTTCGGTAATAGTCTCTGAGCTAACCTTCTTAAGGGCATGAGACAAAAGCAGACAACTAGTAGTCCCTGTGGAAGAAGTGCAGCAGGGATGCACAAAACAAGGTATGTGAAGTCCATGGTGGGGAATTAACTTGTTACCAGAGTGGCATGAGGACCAGGGAGGGTGTGGGGAAGAGATTATCTTTTGCATGAGCTTTAGAGATTAGGCAGCAGTCAACGGGCAAAGAAGGGGTGAGAGAGAAAAGTGAAGATGGGAAGTGTAGTTCGGATAGATCATAGAACTGTGGAATTAGAGCTGGAAGGGACTTTGGGCCTCTCACTTAAACCCTCTCGTTTTACAGATGAGGAAATGGAGGGCTACAGAGCTTGCCCAAGGTCACACAGATAGCTAATAAAGTAATGGAACTGGTATTTGAATACAGGGACTTTGACTTAAACCTAGTACATTTGGGCTAGAATAGAGCATTTGAACTCAAAGGAATTGAAATGTGGAAGACACTGAAATTTTTTGTTTTTCTCTAAAAGTTTTTTAACTAACAATTTTTAGTAATATGTTATTTTTTCCAATTATAAGTAAAGACAATTTTTAGCATTAATTTTTACAGAATTTTGAGTTCCAAATTTTTTGTCCTCCCTTTCTCCCCTTCCCTCCCCTTCCCTCTTCCTAAAATGGCAAACGTTTGATATAGGTTATATATGTGCAGTCATGTAAAGCATATTTCCATATTTAACTAATGATTTTTTGACACATCTGTTACTTCCCAATTTTTCCCTCCCCCATGTACCCTACCTTTAAGTATAAAAAGGGAAAACCTGCCTAATAGAGTAAGTGTAACTGATAGTACACAGTACACTCCATTTTTTGTAGTTTACTGTTTTGTTCTTACTTTAATTTTGATATAGAACCATTATTGTCCATTGTATTTATTCTGAGTTGTTTTTTAGTGTATTGTTGACTTTGGTGTCGTCACTGTGTCTGTTACTTAGTTCTGTTTTCTTCACTGCATCAGTCCATACAAATCTTTCCATGTTTCTTTAAATTTCCACTGAAGCCCTTTTAGCAAAGGATTTTGGTGTAGTGGAAATAGCACTGGAGTTAGATGACCTGGGTTGAAATTGGGCTCTTATGTAGACAAGTAAACCTCTCAGGCCATCAGTTTCCTCATTTATTAAATGAAGGTGTTGGATTAGCAGATCTTGAAGATCTTAGCTCTTAAATAAATACAGGAGATCAATTTGGCATTGATGTGGAGGATAAATTGGAGATGTGAAAATTTATTATGATGTTATCTAATAATTTGGGCAGGGAGTGGCTATGGAGAGGAGTGATTGGACTGAAGGGATATTATGGAGGTAGAATCAGCAGGGGCTGGTAGGTGATTAGATATGATAATTAAAGTAGAGAGAAGAGTAAAGATATCATCATGTTTTTGAACATGGGAAACTTGATGTAGTACCCCTGACAGAAACAGTGAAATTTGAGGTACTTATGTGGCACAAGAACTGTCTTGTGGGACATTTGGAACTATGAGTCTGGAGCTTAGAAGCAAAGTGAGGACTAGTGATAGAGATTTGGATGTCATTTTCATAGAGATTTTGGGTGAAGCATAGGAATGAACGAAGTTGCCAAGGGAGATCATGAAGAGAGAAGAGGACCGAAGAGAGATCTGGGGGAACTCCCAATTTTAAGGGCTAAGTAGAAGTTAAAGGGGTAAGGATGGAGAAAAGACCATTGGATTTTGTGATTAGGATATGGCATTATGATCTTTTGGAGGGCAGTTCTAGTAGGAGGATTTAAAAAAAACAGCTATTTTACTAAGGTTTTTGAGAATTGAAGATACTGGGTATAGATAATTTTTTCAAGAAATTTAGCTGTGAAAGGGAGAAGAGAGATGGACTGGTAGCTAGATCAGCTAGGAGGGTAAAGAGAAGACTTTTTTTTTAAAGAGCTGGGGAGACTGCAAGCTTGTTGGCTGATAGGAGTCAGAAGGGAAATGTTATTGAAGATGTGTAAGGTCTTACATAGGGCAGGAGGGAGTGGGATCAAAGGCATAGGTGGCATAACCTCATCTTTGACTAGATGATACCTAGAAGGGTCGAGGAATAGAAGAAGGGAACTGAAGGAGCTCATTAATGTGAGTCTTTAGTGCAGTAGGAGTCTAGGTCATGCTGCTGTAATTATTGCTTTGAGTGTGTGGTTGGAGAGAGGGAAAGATTGGGAACCGTTGCTGTGGGGAGTAAGAACAGAAATTGTTGTGCATCATAAAGGGCCAAGCTAAGGTTATTCACTGTAAATATAAAATTGGTGAAATCAGCTTGATTTTTGTGACTTATTGTGAGTTATTCCTCAGCTCTAGATTAAGGGGAGAGAAATCATTTGGGAGTGACTTGTAGGTTGGGAATGAAGCAACATGGTGATGGAGGCGAAGTATTCTGGGGGTAATGGCTAGTGAAATAGTAAAGTAATTGACCATTAGGTCAAGGCTTGAATTTAGAGGCATATAAAGCCAGGGTGGGAATAGAAGTATGGGTGAAACAGCGGAATAGAGCTGTTTACTAAGGGACTAGATAGAAGTTTTGATAAAAGGTGAAGAGTAGGCTTCAGGTAGAAGAGAATGGACAAGCTAGAATTAATAGATATTTGTGTGGTGGTAGTCAATTAGAATTTAAGTTCGTATTCTCTGCAGTTTTTTTTTTTTGCATTCCTTATGAACACAGTGCTGACATTAGGATTTATGTAAATTCTATTTCATTGATTTTTGGGTGCTGCCTAGGGAATAAATATACTGAGTCAGTTGCTTTTGTTTTGGACCTTTTCTCTTTTTAATAGCCATTCTTCACTTAGAGTAGGACTCAGAGGTTCCTGAGTCCCTGAGGGATACAAAGATATGGACCTTGTTCTCCAAGAGGTTAGAATCCAGTAGATGGTGAAAACCATGTACATAGATAGAGAGGGAGGAGTAGTTTATTTTTACCCAGGCCTGGAGGTAGGGAGGAGTTTCATGGGGGGAGGTAGTACCTGAGTTGGTCCTTGAAGGGAGGGCCTTCATCAGTAAGTTAGGGAGCCAGCATAGTTATAGCAGTCAGCTTGGTAAAATTGCACACGCGCCTGAAACCAGAGTGAGGGGCAGATTGTTGTTTCTGCCACATGGTAACCTTGGATAGACTTTTGTCGCCGG
Source organism: Phascolarctos cinereus (assembly GCF_003287225.1). Lineage (NCBI taxonomy): Eukaryota > Metazoa > Chordata > Mammalia > Diprotodontia > Phascolarctidae > Phascolarctos > Phascolarctos cinereus. The sequence goes on along the minus strand of NW_027555514.1, from coordinate 116,596,640 downwards.
AGATTGCCGAGCGTGGTAAGGTGAGGTGCAGGGAGGTAGCTGGTTGTTCTTTCAAGCCATAGAGCCCGGGCTAGCTGAGCTTCTGTGGGCAAGGCCCTCACCTTTCAGGGCTGTTTGTGTTATAATAATAGCTCATAATTTATATGGTGCTTTAAGGATTCGTAAAACTCTTTACATATATTTCATTTGATTATTGTAACAACCCTATGAGATTGGGTGCTATTATTTTTTTGTAAATAGTATTTTATTTTTTTCCAATTACATGTAAAGATAGTTTTCAACATTCTTTTTTTTATAAGATTTTGAGTTCCAAATTTTTTCTGCTTCCCTCCCTTTCCATCCCTCTTCCCCAAGATGGCAAGCAACCCGATACAGGTTATACATGTGCAATCATGTAAACATATTTCCATGTTAGTCCTATTGTGAAAGAAAGAGAACAAAAGGGAAAAGCCATACATGCACAAAAGTGAAGTATGCTTCAGTCTGCCTTCAGACTGCATAGTTCTTTCTCTGACTGTGAATAGCATTTTCTGTCATGAGTCTTTTGGAATTGTTTTGGTTCATGTTTTGCTGAGAGGAGCTAAGTCAGTCATAGCTGATCACACAGTGTTGCTGTTACTGTGTACAATGTTCTTCTGGTTCTGCTCACTTTATTCAGCATTAGTTCATTTAAGTCTTTTCAGGTTTTTCTGAAATCTGCCTGTTCATCATTTTTTTTTTAAGGCAATTGGGGTTAAGTGACTTGCCCAGGGTCTCACAGCTAGTAAGTGTCAAATGTTTGGTCTGAGGCCGGATTTAAACTCAGGTCCTCCTGACTTCAGGGCTGGTGCTGTATCTACTGCCCCACCTTGCTGCCCCCTGTTCATTATTTCTTGTGAAACAGTAGTATACCGTTACATTCATATACCACAACTTGTTCAGCCATTCCTCAATTGATGGGCATTCCCTCACTTTCCAATTCTTTGCCACCACAAAAAGAACTGATGTAAATATTTTTGTACATGTAGGTCCCCCCCCCCCCTTTTTATGATCTCTTTGGGATATAGACCTAGTAATAGTATATTGCTGGATCAAAGCACAGTTTAATTACCTTTTGGACATAGTTCCCATTAGTGTTCCAATTTTTCCACATCTCCTCTAACATTGGTCATTTTCTTTTTCTGTCATATTAGTCAATCTGATAGGTGTGAAGTGGTACCTCAGAGTTGTTTTAATTTGCATGTCTCTAATCAATAGTGATTTAAAACATTTTTTTCAAATCACTATAGATACCTTTAATTTCTTCATCTGAAAACTGCTTGTTCATATCCTTTGACCATTTATCAATTGGGGAATGACTTGTATTTTTTTTGTTAAATTTATTTTTAATTAGTATTTTTCCCCAGTTACATGTACAAACGTTTTTAACATTCATTTTTAAAACTTTGAGTTCCACATTCTCTCCCTTCCCTCTCCACCATCACTGACAAGGCAAGGTATTCAATATAGGTTGAATGACTTGTATTTTTATACATTTGACTCATTTTGCTATGTATTTGAGGAATGAGGCTGTTATCAGAAGCACTGGCTGTAAAAATTGTTTTGATTGGATGCTATAATCTGGTTGTACAAGCGAGGAAAACTGAGACTTAGAGACATAAAGTTATTTGCCCATAGCAGCACAGCTAGTAAGTGATTAAGCAGGATTTGAACCCATGTTTCAGTACTCTTTCCACTGTTACCTTTCTCTGTAGTGATTTCCTTGAAAGCAAATGTGAGCAATCTAGACTCCCCTCAGGAAAGTGACAGGAATAGGCTAGTGTGTTAATGGATGTTTTGGGGGTTTTAACTCAGATCAAAAATGAGTTATCTGAACTCCGGAAAGCAAATGTGAGCAATCTAGACTCCCCTCAGGAAAGTGACAGGAATAGGCTAGTGTGTTAATGGATGTTTTGGGGGTTTTAACTGAGATCAAAAATGAGTTATCTGAACTCCGGGTATTTCCTCCCAGATCTTTTAAATCTCAAGATATTTTCAATTCTAAACGAAGAAAAGAATTCCCTTGCTTGTAGCCATAAATATCAAGAGGCAATTTTAATTTTGGAAACAACCAAAGCTAATGAATTATAACATTAACTGAGTGAAATTCACTGGATTCTCTCTTAGGACTTTCTGCTAGGCTTTTTGATGGAATTCCTTTTTTTTTTTTAATTACTCTTGTGTATAAGATGGAGTATCTGGGCTCTTGAGTCCCACTGAAGCTATTATCCTGTATGCAATAATTAGTAGAAATATTACTCCTGGGCAGGTGAGCCCTTTCATAGCCCAGAGGCTAGTAGGTTTTTTCTATTCATTTAATACCCAAGTCATCTCGTTAAACTATTCTCATGTGAGAGCTTTTTAAAATACATAGTCACTTTTGAGACTGACTACTAGGACTTCAGTATAGTAATTAATTTTTATTTTACTCTTAATTAAGTAAGCCTGACCACTTTCATGATCCATGCCTTTGAGGCATGACTTTCAGTTACATAGAAAAGAGGGTTCTATTGCTTATGGTCTAAGTTAGTTGGTTTTAGTTTTAATACTTAGATTTACATATCTTGCTCTTAATAGAATTGTCTTAATTTCTTCCTGTCTTGGAGGCAAGAGAACATATATTTTGGGCTCAGCAGAAATGAGGGGAAGTTAAGAAGCAAAGTATAAGAAATAGTAATCAGATCCCCAAGCGCTAGATGCCAAGCACTCTGCTAGGAACTGGGGACACAAATACAATACATGAAACAATTTCTTTTCACAAGGAGTAAGTTAGTGACTTGCAAGTTAATTGACTTTCAGAAATTGCGGGTGATGCAGGAAATTGAATCCCTGAAAAATGGATATGGCATATAGAAATTTTGCTAGGAGAGGGGAAAATATAGAATCATAAAATCATTGAATTCTAGAGTTGAGAGGAACCTCAGAGGTCATCTTGTGTTCAGTCTCTGCTCAAAGAGGAATCCTCCATGAAGCTGTCCTTCAGGTTCAAGACGTCTAGTGATGGCAAATCAATCCACTGTAGGCCAAGGCAGCTCATTACTCTTTTGGACAGCCTTGTTTGTTAAGAAATATTTCCTTGTATCAAGGTAAAATTGACCATTTGTACCCATTGCTCCTATTTCTTCTCTCCGGGGCAAGTAGAAAAAGTCTTTTGCTATTTCAAGTAGACTAGTTTCAAAGACTAGTTCTGTGCTGTGAGTCCTGGTGTGAATGGCCTGCTGTGGCCATTGTTCACTCTTCTTGCACAGAAGCAGTCAAAAAATCCTTGCCCATGAAGTCAGAACCCTTGGGTTCATCTTCCAGCTGTGAACTATACTGCTAGCTCTGTGACCGTGGTCAAATTACTTAACCTTCCTGACTGAGTCTTTTATTTGTCTGTAAAATGAGGATGACACACTACCTACCTTACAGGGTTTTAATGGGGAAAAAGTGCTTTTTAAACCACAAAGTATTCATTAAATGTGAGATAAAAAAAAACCTATTAATATTTTCATACAAGAACTCTGCTGTCCAGTGAGACTGGTGTCTGCACTAGTTTCCTGCAGGCCCCAAATTTGCCCTGATCCTTTCTTATGCAGTTCTCAGTTAGAATACCTTCCTCTCCAGTTGGTCATCTGACATTTGTCCTCCTCTCCAAGTCTTCCCTGCTGGCTGTATAGCCCACATTGATACTTATACTCTTTGAACTCACTCAGCATTGACTGTTTGCATCAAGTAATTTTAGCACTTATTCATATACTGGATCGTTAAAACTTTTAAAAAAGTTATCTCAGTGTTGTCTCCATGATGATTCTATAAATTCCTTTTTGCTAGACTGTCTCTTATGCTACTTTTGTTAGTCTAGAGTTATACCCAGGATGGTAAATCTTGTTTTTTTTTTTTGTTTTTTTTTTTTGGGCGAGGCAGTTAGGGTTAAGTGACTTGCCCAGGGTCACACAGCTGGTAAGTATTACATATCTGGTCTGAGACCGGACTTGAACTCAGGTTCTCCTTACTCTCAGGCCAGTACTCTGTCCACTTCACCACCTAGCTGCCCCTAGGATAGAAGGATTTGTTGAATCAATGAGTTTGATAGAGAGTGTAAGCATACTGCAGGACCACTATGGGTAGATGGAATGCATTGAGATTTAACAAACATTTGTTAATGTGTGGAAAATATTGTACTACTTGGTGGATAGAGTTATGTCATGGGCCTTGTTCTTGAGGAGGTTATATTCTAATAGGTGCTAAAATATGTACATGGATAATTATAATACAAGGAATAGTGTAGTATAGTATAATAGTGTAGTATAATAAAAGAGAGGAAGAGTAGGAGAAAGAGGAGGAAGAGTTCACTTTCACTTAGGTGGAGAATTAGGAAAGTTTTCATGAAAGTGATGGTACCTGAGTTGGGCCTTGAATGAAGTGACATAAATAGAAAGTTAGAGAATGGGATTTATGGAGGGTGGAGAAGTGGGATATACATTTAATTTAGCAAGGTAAGTTGTTAGAATGTGGAAAGCCTTTAGTGCTAGGCTAAGGAATTTTCACCAGGGGAATGATGTGCTTGGTTAGGAAGAATAGTGATTTAAGAAGGTTATTTGCCACCTTATATCAGATTGTTTGGAGAGGTAGAGACTGTAGGCAGGGAATCCTGTTAGGATAATGTTATAGTAGTATAGTGAAAGAGGTAATCTAGATCCTGAATGAGAGAATTGAGAGAAAAGGACAAATGTAAGATTACAGGGGTGACCGACATGGAAGGGGGGAGATCCATAGATGTGTAGAAAGGAATGAGCGGAGGCCAGACTGAGAAGAAGGGGTTAGAAAGTTGTTTGGTCAGAAGGTAGAATACTCAAGGGAATAGTCTCCTAAAGGCAGAAGAGTTGGGGCTCAGGTGTCGTATTGAGGAGAGAACATCAAGGATTACGGGAAGGATCTATAAACTTTTCACCAGAATTTGGTAGGTTTAAAATGTGGGGCTTTAGATTCAAATCAATTGAATTCAACAAACATTTATTATTTTCTATTTCAAGATGCTTTTAAATGGAATGGACTTTTTTTGTCTTTGGAGAAAGGGTCAATTTAGGAAAGAAGGTCTAGTTTAGAAGTGGTGTAAATCCATATAGAAGTTGCTGCCGGCTTGGAATCATTATATCTTAACGACAGAAGAGGAATAAATGAGAATACAGCATACATTTAAAAAACAATTTTTTTTTTTGCTAGGCAGTGGGGTTGAGTGACTTACCCAGGGTCACACAGCTAGTAATATCAAGTGTCTGAGGCCAAATTTGAACTCAGGCCCTCCTGACTCCAGGGCCGATGCTCTATCCACTATGCCACCTAGCTACCCCCACTGCATACATTTTAAAGAAATCTGTTTAGAAATAACTGTTCTAGGATTATCTGCATAGGGGCTAAAGCTAACAGGATCCACGTAGGATCAAGACAGCCTTTTAATTCGTTCCTAATTTGTTCATTACCTGTCACCTAGATTACTAAACAAGCTTCCTAACAGGGCTGTCAGTTGGTAGTCTGTCCCTCTCCAGTCTATCCTGAAGGTGTATTCCCTTTGTTTAGAATATCCGGCTTAGTGGGAAGTAGCATTTGTCATGGATTTTTTAGCCGAGCCACTTTCAGTCTGTCAGTAAGCATTTATTAAGCACCAACTGTTTGTCAGGCACTGTGATAAGTACTAGGGATATAAAGAAAGACAAAAGACAGTCCTTGCCATCAAGGAGCTCACAATCTAGTGGGGAAACAACAAACAAATATGAAGGAACAACCTATATGTAGGATAAATAGAAAATAATTAACAGCAAAGGCACTAGAATTAAGAAAGATTGGGAAAGGCTTTCTGTAGAAGGTGGAATTTTAGTTGAAACTTCAAGGAAGACAGTGAAGCCAGGAGATGGAGATGAGGAGGGAGAACATTTTAGGCATGGGAGACAGCCAGAGAAAATGCTTGGAGCTGAAAGATGGAATGTCTTATTCATGGAACAGTAAGGTCAGTGTTACTGGATTGAAGAACATACAGTGGGGAGTAAGGTATAGGAAGACTGGAGAGGTAGGAGGGGGCCTATATTATTAAGGGCTTTAAATGCTAAGCAGATGATTTTTGTGCTTGATCCTGGAGGTGATAGGGAGCCACTGGAGTTTATTGAGTAGGAGAGTGACATGGTTAAACCTGTGCTTTAGGAAATCACTTCAGTGCTGAGTGGATAATGGATTGGAGTGGGAGAGACTTGAGACAGGCTGACCTACCAGCAGGCTATTGGAATAGTCCAGGTGTGAGGTGATGCATCAGGGTGGTGGTGGTGTTTGGGAATAGAAGGAGGTGTATTCCAGAAATGTTGCAAAGGTGGAATTGACAAGCCTTGACAAAAGAGACCTTGATAAAGAGATTCTTAGTGGTAGTCGAACATTGTAGCAAGTAAAGGAAAATTATCCTGGACCTTTCTTCCTGTTGAGTACAGTTTTGACATTAAGAAATTACTCTTAAGATAATTCAGACAGAAAAATTTTTCCACTAAGTGTGTGAAATAACTCAGGGGAAATAAGTATCTTTCATGTCCAATATTCTAGTGAGCTAGTTAACTTGTTAATATTTACATCATGGTACATTGTAAAGTTCATTGAATTCGGAGTTGGCTTTTCCTCTGACGCTTAAGTTCAATTGAACAATCTTATTCAGTTTTTTAAAGTATTAAGTATCTTAAGAAAGAAGAAAAGCAGCAGAGTATAGGAATAGAGGGGTCAGCCTTTTAGTCAGGAAGACCTGGCTTCAGATGCTTCCTTTGATACATATTGTCAAGTCAATATGTCACTCAGTCAAAATATTTTAAGATTAAATTTTAAATGAGTTTCAATCTGTATAGGTAGAGGCATTTCTATATTGAGAGATCTCCATGATGATGAAATCATAGGGCTGGACTACTCCTCCCAGCCCCCAAAATGCTTTCTCTGTTCAAGGCATTGGAGATAAAAAGAGTTGCAATCAGAAGTGTGTTAGAACCAGCTGGAACCCTCAAACTGATTTCTTAAAATTTCAGTTTGAACAGCTACAAATCAGGTCTTGATGTATTGCTTTGTTGATTCTCTAGAGTTCAGAAAGTGATGGAGAAAATGTTAATGCAGATTAAACTTAGAAGTCTAGCATGTCTATATATATGTTTTTTTTTTTGAGAGCCAGGTGTTAAATATTTACCAGCACGCTGCTGGCTGCAACATAAGGCTCTGCTCTCAAGTAGTGTACAGTCAGGTCAAGGCCAGATACAAAAGCATGGATACATCGTGAGGGAGAGATAAGAAGTAGCATGAAGCATCCCCTGTAGAGATGCAGCCTGGAAACTCCTCCTGCAGGCTGCAGCAACGAAGACCCAGAAAAGAAAGTTTCTTGGCATCAAAGTCTTTGGCAATTTCAAATGGTTCAGCATCAGATGTGGATTTTTTTTTAATACTAGAAGAACCAGTCACATCAATAGTGGCATGATTTTACTTTGAAATAAAAATTTTCATCCTATCTTTTTTTCAGCTTTACGAATAAAAGATCCTTTAAGGACTTTTTTCTTAAATTCTAGTCCTTCTAGTGTTGATAAATGGAAATGACATGGAAGAACATGCATTGCCATCTGCTTTGCTGCTGCAACCTAAGGATCATTGCTTTCTCAGCTTACTTCCAACTGAAATATCTCTCATGTGTTGTCTTTTCTTATAAGAATGTGAATTTCTTGATAGCAGGTACTATCTTGCCTTTCTCTTTGTATCTTAACACACTGCTTTGCACATATTAGTAGCTTAATAAATCCTTTTTGATTCATTCAAAAAACTAATACAGTGGAAAGTGAGATGTTGTTGAAATGGGAATGTTGAACTTGGATTCAAACACCTAAATCTCCATTGTACCATTTACTGCTTGTACGACCATAAAGAAGTCATTTTTCTTTTTAGGGCCTTAGTGCTAATTGGGAGGCAGTTGGGATCGTTGAAGGTTTTTAATTAGAAAATGGTAAAATCATAGTGTTACATTGAGATGCTCAGATGGTGGTGTGGCTGAATTGTAGAGGGGATAAATTGGCACCAGAAAGAAGATAAATGTTAAGTTTTACATTTAGGTTTAAAAAAAACACACTTTACAAGTATAAGATCTGAAAAGCATGAATAGACATCAGTTTATGTACAGAAGAGAAAATCTCTGAGGTTTAGTGGACTGCAAACTTGGTAGGAATCAGAAGTGCAACATGGTTGCCAAAGATGGCTACCATGCAATCTTATGCTGCATTAACAAAGACTTGGTTTTCCAGAATGGAAATGAGAGTTCCATTTCTCTCTGCTGATACAATAGACCAGAATAATATTTTTAAATGCATAAAATAAAACACATAGGATTACAAAGGAAACCAATTATATTGAAATAAAGTTATCAGAATAATTTTTTTTTAAAAGTTCTCAAATCTTGGATTAAAGTACTAGCCAGACTCAAAAATCCCTTCAGGCTCTGAGATACTTTGAAGAGAAGAGGCTTGAACTAGCATGGGTGTAGGGAGTGGAAGAGAAAGTTTGAATTGCAAGTTTTAACAAATTATGCGACTTGTATATGACCTGTGTGCTAGTTGTTTAACCTCTTTAATACTGTTTCCTCAGCTTCATTAGGATTAATAGTACTTAGAGTGTCAACCTAAGCTGGTTGTTAGTAGGAAGCCCTTTGCAATAGATGTGAATATTTCACTTTCCCCTTATCCCCAAAGTATCATTGTTCTACATGTTGATAAAATAAATAACACCTTTTCTTTCTTTCTTTCTTTTTTTTAAAGAGCTGATTCACTTTGAATAGTTACTGCCTGGTGGGCAGGCATTTGAAAGACCATTATAGATATATTTATTTATTAACATTATCGTCCTAGGTTAGCTTTCCAAATGGGGTGTTGCAAGGAAGCTTTGAGGATACAGGGAATTAGAGCTGTGCCCCTGAATAGCAGATGGGTGGGGACAGTTGCTCATTAGGGCTGGCACCACTGCATTTTCCTTTTTCTAGTTCTGAGGGTTTGCTTCCTTACGCATCCCTGTAACTTGTTTCTTTAGCTTCTCTTCTAGGGCTATAAAGAAGGATGTTACTATTCTAAACAATATGGATATTTTGCTATTTATTTACTCTCCTGCTTATTGTAGCGATCTGGTATTTGGTATAGGAGATGGGTTGCAAATCCAATAGGTAAGAGTTTTGTTTTTAAGACAAAAATGTTGTGAAATACAGGCTGTTCACTAAGGAAAAAGGGGGATTTGACAAGGGGAAGATAAAGTAGGAGAGTGATGGGGGAAGCAGATTAGAGTAAGAAATAGACAAGGAAACCATAGCTTTCTCTTTCTCCTCTTCCTATTGCCTTCCCTCAGTAAGATTTGATGGGATTAAACTGGGTCATTTCTTTTGGCAGGACATCCAGGCAAATTTGTCCAGTCCTTTCAGACTTCATTTGGCTCGATAGTAGAAATACTGAGAGTAAATAACTTATCCTCATCTCTCTCCATTTGCCATATGCTGACTGAAAATGGCATATTGTATAGTTAAAAAAAATTTGAGATCTTTTGTTTTTACTTTGCCAAATTTTTCTCTTGTATCCCTCTTCCTTCCCCCCTTCCCAAGTTTTCACATATAACAAATTTTTAATACTTGAAACAGTTTCTTTACTACAACTTTTGAGAACTACTGGTTGAGAAACTCCTAATTAGAAAGGACATGATAAGAAAAAGTAATGACTCTAAACTTGGTATTGTTGATTCGCAAATTTATAGAATCAGAGTTGGAAGTACTTTCCAGGTAATTTAGTCCAGTCTCCCAGCCAGTGCAAAAACTCTTTTTGTAGAATCTCCTGAGACTTTTGTAGATGGGGGCAGCTAGGTGGCTCAGTGGATAGAGCACCGGCCCTGAAATCAGAAGGACCTGAGTTCAAATCCAACCTCAGACCAAACACTTGACACTTATTAGCTGTGTGATCCTGGGCAAGTCACTTAACCCCAATTGCCTTTTAAAAAAATCTCCCACTTGAACTTTTATGAGGAACTCTGTGACAGTGGTATGCTTAGGCTTTGGAGAGTTGGACTTCTCTCTCTTTTTTTTTAATTATGGAAATTTTAAGCAAAAAATGACAGGAAAGGCATTTACTGGTGGTTTAAAGGATAGGTTGAATCAGTTATGGAATTTTAGAGTTGGAAGTGGTTTTAGAGGACATTTTGTCTCTCATATCTTCACTGTGTCTGATCTCTGTCTTATTTTTTAAATTGAAGTTTTATTTTTACATCATACTCATTTCCAGATAGTCTCCTCTTTCTCTTTTAACAAAGAAAAACAGTTAAGCAAAATCGATTAACTTAGTGACTAGGTCTTACAGTGTATACAGCATTTGGTGGCCATAGTCCCTCACTTTTCTGAGACAGGGAAGGAGTTAGATTTCTTCCTTTCTTTTCCAGGGTCAAGTTTAGACATGGTAACTACACAACATTCTGCTTTGTTGAAGTGTTGCTTATGTTATTATAGTCATTGAGTTCAAATCTAGTCTGTGTGTAAGTCACTGGGCAAGTCACTTAACTGCTATCTGCCTCAGTTTCCTCATCTGTAAAATGGGGCTAGTAATAACCACCAGGATTGTTATGAACATATAATGAGATAATTAAAACACTTTCCAAACCTTACAGTACTATAGAAATGCTAGTGGTGATGATGATGATTATTTTTGTACAGTCAATCCTCAAGTTTGATGTGTTTCTAGAAAAATGTGCTAACCTAAAAAAACGCAAAAGTTGATACATTGAACCTATGGGAAATAGGAGGTTAGTTCCCAGGATCACCAAATCTGTAATCTTTCTCTAGAGATTGCTGAAAATACATTTCTCCTTAATATTTTATTTTTTTTACTTGCATAAAATAAGTTTTTAACATTTGTTTTTTAAAATTTTGAGTTCCAAATTCTTTCTCTCCCTCTTCCTCCCCCCATTGAGAAGGAAGTTTGATATAGGTTATACATGTGCAGTCACGCAAATCATATTTCCATATTAGTCATGTTGTGAAAGAAAACACAGACCAAAAAAAGAAAACCCAAGAAAAATAAAGGAAAAAAAGTATGCTTCCATATGCATTCAGGTTCCATTAGTTCTTTCACTGGACATGGATAGCATTTGTCATCATAAGTCCTTTGGAATTGTCTCAGGTCATTGTATTGCTGAGAATAGCTAAGTCATTCACAGTTGATCACCTTACAATATTGCTGTTACTGTGTACAATGTTCTCCTGCTTCTGCTCACTTTACTTTGCATCAGTTCATGTAGGTCTTTCCAGGTTTTTCTGAGAGCATCCTGCTCGTAGTTTTTTAAGAGCACAACAGTATTCCATCACAATCATACACCATAACTTTTTCGCTATACCCCAATTGATGGCCATTTCCTTAATTTCCAATTCTTTGCCATCACAAAAAGAGTTGCTATAAATATTTATGTACATATAGGTCCTTTTCCTTTTTGCTTTTTATGTCTTTGAGATATAGACCTAGTAGTGGTATTGGTGGGTCAAAGGGTATGCACAATTTTATAGCCTTTTGGGCATAGGTACAAATTGCTCTCCAGAATGGTTGAATCAGTTCACAACTCCATCAACAGTGCATTGGTGTCTCAGTTTTCCCACATCACCTCCAACAGAAAATACACTTTTCTGCAGGCATTCTTTATAACAAAATCTAATTCTGTTAATATGCACTATTCCTAAAACAGTAACCATGAAGTAATCCATAAAATTCAGGGGAGAGGAGAGATACCACCACCCTGAGGTAAAAAAAAAAGGAAAGAGGGAACCTGCTATCTCTAATCTCCCTTTTGACTCTGTGGTTGAACTGTCCCCCTGATAAAAAAAAAAGCACATACCTTGGGATCAGTGCCCAGCCCCCAGTCCAAGTTTGGAACTCCTGGCCAAGGCTGGCTCAGTTCAACTATCTGTGGGCCAGAAAGCAGGCAGGAATGAGGGTGGGGATTGACCACCATCTCATTTACCTACAGATTTTGATGCTTTCCCTTTTTTTTTTCCTTCAATTCCCTCATCGGGCACTTGAGAGGTTAGTTTAATACTTCCTGGAGTGGGTTCACGAGGACTTTTATGAATACTCTTTTCCTTTTTGTGGATATAAATTTGTGCATTGTACCTCTCATTTTTTCCCCTCTACTATGCTTGGCTCACAAACAGGAAAGTGAAAATGAGGTTACTAATAAAATCACAGGAATGCTTGAAATTGTGAAAGTCAAATGCATAAATGTAGAGGATTGACTTATTTTTTTCCTGGTTTTGAGAGCTTTATTTGCCTGTCTTCCTTCCCCTTCCCTCCCTTCCCTTCCCTTCTGTCCTTCCTTGCCTTTTTTCCTTCCTTCTTTCCTCCCTTACTTCTCCTGCCATCAGGCACCTTGTGTGTTACCTAGAGGCAGTGAGAAGTTAAATGGCTTGTCCAGGCTCACATAATAAGCATGTGTCAGAGGAGGATTTGAACCTAAGTCTTCCTGACTCCAAGGCCTGCTCTGTATTTGCTCTGCCATGTTGCTCTTGTTCTGCTTACCTCCCATGTTTCTCTGAATTAGGAAATTATTTGTCATTTCTTATAGGGCAGTGATTTTCCTTTTTTTTTTTAAACAGTTAAGTTAGAGGATCGAACTAGGTCAAGATTATAACGTTCTTTCCAGTTCTTTCCAGTAGCTTTTTATCTCTTCACTGTCTGATACTCTGAACGATAGACTAGTGTACTGAAGGAGTGGGAAATTGTGCTTTGGAGTGCCATGCCCTTTTTTATTTTAGATGAATGCTGATTTCTCAAAGTTAGGCAAGGCCCCTACTTTTTGAGGCCAGCTGCCTGCCTAAAGGAAATGTGTAGTTGGCGGGCATCCTGGGAAAAACCTCCTGGGCCACATATCTTAACCTCTTTCAGGATTGCCCATTTCTTGTCTAGATAAATTTTAAATTCTCAAGGGATGGTGCTCCCCTGTGGAGATGACTGCTGACTGCCAGGAAGCCTTTTCCTGATGCATTCTAAAACCTATCTTTTTCCTCTTCTGACCCCCCTTCCAATTTAGTTTCACTCCATTACTTTTTACATCTTCTTTATTTGCTGTTTTCCTAGTCAACGTCTAATGCATTACTGTGTCTAGCACCTCATCACACTGTTGTTTTTTTCCTGACCTCTAATAATGCCTTCCCCATCCCCCCAACCTAATTTCTGTGACTGGCTTTGAGCTCAATGACCTAATAAAAATCTTGCTTATTTCTAGTCTTGGCACAGTACCTTAATTCATATAGCTCCATTTATGGGAGGTACTAGCTTCCAAATTGCATTGTAGACTTTTTGGTTCACTATCTCTGTGATATCTTTAATTTGTAGAGTCTTTCATAGTTCCTTTCTTCCATGATTTTTTTTTAAGTTAGTGCTTCAGTCAAAGAACTCTCTTGTTTCTAAAAACTTACGTTATTTCTTGGCATTGTCTTTTTTTTTTTAGGCTGTTGGGGTTAAGTGACTTGCCCAGGGTCACATGGCTAGTAAGTGTCAAGTGTTTGGTCTGAGGCCAGATTTGAACTTAGGTACTCTTGACTTCAGGGCTGGTGCTCTATCCACTGCGCCACCTAGCTGCCCCATTTCTTGGCATTGTCATCCTTCCTTCATCATCCTTCCTTCGTTTGTGTATTTCTTCCTTCTTCCTCATGACTTCCTTCACAAAGCTTATTAAAAATATGTAGTTTTAAGCTAGCCCTCTATCCTCTAGGACCCTCTTGACTTTTGCTTTTAGCTTTCTGAGTTAGTCAGTTGGTTTTCTTTAGTGCTTAGCATCTCAACCTGTTATCCTGTATACTGAGATAAACAGTTTCCGATCATTCTTTCCTTTGATCCATATTGGGTCACTACGCTTCGTCTGCATTCTCTCTTTTCACATCACTTTTAGTGTATGCTTTATTCACATTCTTTTGACTATGGCTTCCTATTTAGCAGATACTTTATGTAATCTTAGGCTAGCTGCCCTAGTGGACCTCAAAGACTGTAGCCTCAGATTGTGTAGAATTGAATTGGAGGGTGTCTGAAGTTGAGAGGAAAAATTCAGGTTAAGCCTGGTAAGGGACACTACTCCTACAACTAGAGCATTAACTTTTTTTATTGCAATAAAACTAGTGTCTGTGTGGTTAGCTGTGGAAGAACAAAGTTACCAACCAGCTGGTATTAGGGTGTTGAAGACTTATAACAATTAAGTAATTTGTCATAACCTGAAGAACATTGTCTCTGAGGTTTTCTTACTTCTGGGTGGCTTTTTAGTGTCTGCCTAGTCAGTGTGTGCTTTAATGTGGAAAATTGTTGTCTAGTCAGCAATCTTTGGTTTTGCACATCTCCATTGGCTTTTGTAAACTATCAGATGTGCCCTGAAACTAGATCCTTTGAATTGCATCACTTCTCTCTTCATCTTTTATTGGCATAGCTGAGAAGTTTGTCCTTCATAACCTTAGGCAGACTCAATGGGACAGTGAGGTTTCAAAAACATATAGCTGTATCAGGTAGGGCCAAGCTAATTTTCTAGAATATATAATTTTGCTATTGGTAATTGGTTAAAACAGTTGCCATGAGTTGCTGTCTATATGCTATAAATTAGCAAGGATAGTTATTGCAGCTATGAAAGCTTGAAGCATGAGCTGCTAAAGCTTTGATAGTGGGATTGTTCTGGGACAGTCCTTTCTCCAGTTCAGTGATAATCTTCTGAAATGAGTGTCCTCTCTAGGCTAATGTCAAAACATCTCATGACCATTATCAAAGAGGCTAATGAACATATGGGGAGATATTTCAGAGAGGAGAAATAACTTGTCTAGGTAGCCAAGTTAGTTGTAGAAGTCTCTTCTAGGTTGTAGCCTGGGGATCACAGGTTCATAAGGTTGTCTCCTCATGTTTAAAAACCGAATAGCCAATCTTTTTTTTTTCCAAGTAGTTGGTATCTGTTTTAGAATGAAAGTCAGAGGTGCTTAGCAGGAAGGCATCTACCTAGTCAAGTACAGTTTGTGTGCTGTGGCAGTGGTAGCTCCTTGAGACACTGACTTTGGCTTTCTTTTTAGCCCCAGCACTTAATGCAGTCCCTGGCATGTAGTATGTGCTTAATAAATTCATGTTGACTGACTGACTGTAGAGGCCTCTTTACAGGGACCTGGACTGCAAAGACCTGATGCTCTTGAGGGTGATAACTATTCATGCCCCTTGATCCAGCTATACCACTGCTAAGCCTATACTCAAAAGAGAGCAAAGAAAGAGGAAAAGGTCCTTTATGTACAAAAATATTTATAGTGGCTTCTTTTTGTGATGGCAAAAAACTGGAAACTAAGAGGATGTCCAGCAGTGGAGAAATGATTTGAATATGCTGTGGTGATGGAGAATGAATGAATGGTGGAGTGCTATTGTTGTAAATTTGGCCTCACACATTTACTGGCTATGTGACTCTGGCCAAGTCACTTAACCTGTATCTTTTTCAGTTACCTCACCTGGAAAATGGGGATAATGAATTGTTGTGAGGACCAAATGAGGTAATATTTGTTTTTCATGATTTTCTTGCATCACTCTCATTTCTTTTCCCAATTTTTCCTCTACTTCCCTTACTTGCTTCTGAAAATCCTTTTTGAGCTCTTCCATGGCCTGGGGCTGATTTCATATTTTTCTTGGAGGCTTTGGATGTAGGAGCTTTGACTTTGTTGTCTTCTTCTGGTTGTATATTTTGATCTTCTTTGTCACCAAAGAAAGATTCTCTGGTCTGACTCTTTTTGTGCAGTTTGCTCATGTTCCCAACCAATTACTTGAGTTTTAAACTCTTTGTTAAGGTAGGGGTCTACTTCCAGTGTGGAGAATGTACTGTCCCAAGCTTCAGGGGTTTTGTGCAGCTGTTTTCAGAGATATTTCTAGGGACCTATAAATTTTCAGTTCTTCCAAGGTGGTACGATCAAGGGCGAGTTGTTTACTCCTTTCCTGGCCTGTGCTCTGGTCTATGAGTGATTACAAGCACTCTTTTCTGCCTTGGGACTGTGAGGGGGATTCACTCTGCACAGCCACTACAAGCTTTACCACGCCAGCACTCTTCTTGCCCCAGGATCTCCATTCAGAACTGTGACCCAGATCCAAGTATGGGCAAAGCAAGAGAGCCCTGTCTCAGCACCAGCAAGGAGATCCCTGCAATTCCCCTCTGATTGGCAGCCACTCGATTCTCCCTCAGTCTGTGGGCCGAGAGCTCTGGAAGCAGCTGCTGCTCTGGGCTGTGCTGGGAGTGGGGCTGGGACTGAGCCCCTGTCTCACCGTGGTCACAGACCTTCTAAGTTATCTTTGGCATTTGTGGGTTAAGAAGTCTGGAAACTGCCTCACCTCCCTTTGATTCAATCCCCTGCTCCAGGTTAGCTGAGGCCTGGTGTTTGCCTGCACGCCCACTCTGAACTGCGCTCCTCTCCCAACTCAGCGCAACAGACCTTTCTGATCAAGCATCCTGGTTGTCTTGGACTGGAAATTTGTTTCACTGTCTTTTTGTGGGTTCTGCTGCTCTAGAATTTGTTGTTGTTTTTTTTTAACAGGTATTTGGAGAGGTTTGAGGGAGAGCTCAAGCAAGTCACTGCTTTTACTCTGCCATATTGGCTCTGCCCCACATTTTTCCAAATGAGATAATATTTGTAAAAGATGCTTAGAATAGTGCCTGGCACCATAGTAGGTTCTAAGGGGCCAACTTCAGTTGTCCTGATCTGTATCATGCTACTGGTCCCAGATGGCAGCGGAGAAGAAAGTGAGGCTGGTGACTTTGCACAGCCCTCCCTTCCTTAAATCCAATTCACTTGCAAGTCATGGCATCACCTCCTGATGTCATGGTCCTCTTTGAGGATGAAGGACAAACAAGGACAAGTAGGTTCTAAATGCTAGCTTTTATTATTAAAACCCTTTTACATTTATTTGTGTAGGTTTGGAGTTTGCTAGAAGAAGGAGATAACTGACAGATAACTAATTGGTGCAGTGGAAAGAGAACTGGT
This sequence comes from Phascolarctos cinereus, assembly GCF_003287225.1. NCBI lineage: Eukaryota > Metazoa > Chordata > Mammalia > Diprotodontia > Phascolarctidae > Phascolarctos > Phascolarctos cinereus. The sequence continues at coordinate 116,579,596 of NW_027555514.1, read as the reverse complement.
AGGCCAGGCTTCAGGATTGGGTTGACATGAGCATATGTGGTAGGGTAAAGGGAGGAATAAATACTATGACAAAAGAAATAGGATCAAGAGTGCAAGTTAGAGGGTCTTTTCCATTCAAAAACCTTCAGTGGCTTTCCTTTCCCTACTGAATAAAATATAATCTCCTGATTCTGGCATTCAAGGTCTTTTATAGCCTGGTCATATATACATTACCCTTCTTCATGTCCTCATCCTTCAGTCATATCTCTCATTACCCTTCATCACATCCTCTTTATTGCTTCCAAATTGATATAACCGTTCTTCCCTGTTCTTTTCCTTTTCTTTCTTATCACTATGCATTTGTTCCTAGTGCCTCGTGTATCTCAAGTGGACCTCTTCTTTTTCTTTTGGTTCGTCTCCATTATACCCATAAATAGAACTGACATCCCTTAGCCATATAGCTGCAACTATCTTCATAGCAGTGGAGGTATCCCTGACTCCCATCCCATTTTGTAAAGATGCTTTTTCTGGCCTATAATTTTGTATATGTTTTTCTGAGAGATTGCTTCTGTTGTCTCCACTCCAGACTTTTAAATTTATCTTTTATTTTTCCCTCACAGGTCCTCTCAGGATGTGCTATCATTGTCCGTGGACAGCCACGTGGTGGGCCTCCTCCTGAGAGGCAGATCAACCTTAGCAACATTCGTGCTGGGAACCTGGCTCGACGGGCTGCAGCAGGACAGCCAGATGCAAAGGATACACCAGATGAGGTAGGTGACTCCCTGTTTTCTGGATTCTCCATATAGGTAATTGGATGGAAGATAAAATGCATTTCTTGGTCATTGTCACTTTTATAATTGTTTGACTTCTTTGCAAAATTCCTGTGTCTTAGCACCAATGATAAGGCAAATTTCTCTTTAATTCCAATAATTTAGTTGGTTATTCATTCTTTGCCCTTGGGACAGGGGTGACTATAGGTCTTGAACTTTCTCATTTACTCTTCTAGACAGATTTAGTGCTTCTCTAGGGTTTTTGTAGGACCTTCCACTTTTTAAAAAATTTTGTAATTCTCTACTTTTGGTGTCTGCTGGGCATGCTCTCCTAATCTTTGTAGACCACCAATGATCGTAGAAAGCTGAAAACCATCTTGGGTTCCCTTTCATTCTTCTGAAATTCTCAGGTTCTTTTGAGTCCTCACCTGTTCTCTCCAACAGCCACTAACTCTCTTTTAGAAATGGATCCCTTCCCATGTTCCCTATTGAGTGGGCTTTTCCTTGTACCAGAGATTTAAAAAAAGACTGTATTTGACAGCATATGCAACATTCCACCCTATACAGCCCTTCACCTCTCCATTGAAAGGAGGGATGTGCATTTTCTCATCTCTGCTCTAGGGCCAAGGTTGGTCATTATGATTAATGTGCTTTGTTCAGTTTTGTTTTTATTGTCTCTTTCATTTATATCATTGTAATCATTGTTCACATTGCAGTTGTATATGCTGTTTTCCTGGTTCTGCTTACTTCAGTGCATAGTAATATTCCATTGTATTCGTGTTCTGCAACTTGTTTAGGGCATTCCTCAGGCAGTGGACATGGACATTATTTCCAGTTCTTTGTTACCAAAAAAGTGCTGCTATGAATGTTTTTTTTTGTGCATATTGCAAACTTTCTGCCTTTGACTTTGTTGAGGTTTCTTCGTAGCAGTAAGATCTCTGCCAAAGGATGTAGACATTTTAGTCATTTTGAGAAGTAGGGGCATAATTCCCAGTTGTTTTCTAGAATATTTAGATTATTTACAGTTCCATCTACATGCATTAGTGTGCCTTCTTTCATGCATTCCGTCTGACATTTACTGTTCTTTTGTCATCTTTGCCAACTTACTAAATGTGAGGTGGAATTTCAGTCTTTCATGTGTTTGTTAATTGTGCGTACTTCTTTTGAGAACTGTCTCAGAATGGTACTTGGGCTTTTGTGTGTGTATAAAAAAAAATATATATATATATATATATGTATATATATATATATGTATATATATATATATATGTATGTGTATATATATATATATATGTATATGTTAATTCTCTCTTCTGTTGGATATTGGACCATTATCAGAAATATTTGGGGCAAAGCTGGTATCCGTTCTTGTCCTAGATAAAGTGATTTTGTTTTTGGAAGAGATTTCCAATTCTGTTTTATTGAAATTGTCCATTTTATCTTTTGTGATCTATATCCCTTATTTGGTTAAGAATTCTCCCCTTAGTCATACTTGTGAAAGGTGCCTCCATCTAGTTTCCTTTAATTTTTCATTACTAAGTTAAAAAATTTTTCCTTTCAGGGGGTTAAACTATATTTTATTAGGCCAGTTTCTTATTCTGCTTAGCTTAGATGAATTCTTTGATTTAACACAGGCCTGCACAACCTACGGCCTGCCAAAGGATTTCCTCTACATTTCCTCAGCATTTTTCACTGGCTGTCCAAAATCCTTTGGCAGTCTTCAAGCTGCATGTTGTACAGGTCTGCTTTAACAGATACTCTTCACTCTGATTTAGTAGTACATGTGCGATGTGATCTCAGAAATAATGTTTTTAAAGTCTGATTTTGGTCTCTAATAACGACCTCTGCTATTATCTTCCTGCCAGAGGGATGAAAAACTTATAAACATTATTTGGGTTCTTAGAATGATATGCCAAATAACTCAGAATTTTTGTTTTTTGGTAGAGGTTCAGGGAGACCTTACCAGTCACTGCTTAATGTTAATTCCATGCAAATTGTTTCTTTTTTAACTTTTCTACTTGCCATTATGTAGTTATATGGAATGATGCTGTGGTCTACAAATACATTAATGTGTACCAAAGAACTGTATATCTCTTGCTAGCTATGTTAGATTGCCTTTCTTTGGAAATTTGGATAGAAAGGGAAGGACATTTGAATATCTTGTAATGTTCTTGGGTTGCCTAGTACAGATTCTTAAAAGTAAAATTCCCTGTTAGGACACAGAGGGAGAAATTTCCAAGTTTCAGGTGTCATTTCTATTGACCACAACTCCTGCCTTGAATGTCATTTGTGGGTTGTATGTAATTAAGCATTAAGAGAACAGTTACCTCCTCCATAATTGATTTTTACGGAAAATTAGGTTAAGAAACTATGTTATTTTCTTCTTAGGCAGTCAGAAATATACTTTTCTCATGGCTATAGTTTGCTTAAACTTGGAGAAGAAGAATGACAGCACGAGTTTTACAATGTACCTTTCTTGTGGCCAGTGACTGACTAACCCTAGAAAAGAAGGTATTGACCAGACAAGTATTGAAAGGTCTTTGAGTTATTTTGCCAACTTCATTTGAATTTGATGTTTTCCTGCTGGGTATAGATTTTTCTTGTGAGGCTGTCTCTACTTAGGAGAAACTTCATCAAAGCTTCTTTGGGCCTGTCTTGCCCTAATTATGGAAATGAGTTGGAGTTATTGTCCAGATTTTGGGAACACATTGTACTGCATATATTGGTTTTGCTTTCTGGGAGAGAATGGGGCTCCAGATTTGATACCCAAGCAAAGGGAGAGCTGTGTATTTTTTTTTTTAATAGCAGATTGGTGTTTTTACAGGGCATAGTAATCTGTGTGACTTCTCCCTTTTAGGCCTTCCCATACATGTTGCTTTTTAGTGCCACTCTCGCTTTGTATCCCAGGGTGGGAAAGGGCACTGGTTTTGGAATCTGAAGTCCTAAATTTGGGTTGGACTGAAATTCTAGATATGTGAACCCGTGCATATCATTTAAACTTTCTGTGCCTCAGTTTTTTCATTTGTAAAATGGGGATAGTAATACTTGCTGCATGGGCCTGTTAAAAGGAAAACATTTTGTAAACAAACATTAAAACTATATAAAAGGGTAAACTATTTTCATCCCAACCAGGTGATTGTTAGAGTGGCAGTCACATTTTCGGTGGTGGATTTTGTTGATGCTTGCAATCTGAGTGTCTCTTGTTTTGCTAGAAGGCTTCAAGGTGGTTTCTTTGCTTATAGAAAAGCAATATAGGTAGTCCTTTGAGAAGTTCACTCATTGTGACTGAGTTTTATCTTAACTGATAAGGTAATCAGACGTTCCCTTTCTAGGCATTCTCTGAATTTCTAGTTTAAATGCTATATGTACAGAGGTGTTTATGTAATTGGCAAGTTACTTGAGGTGTTGATTGTAAACTGGAATTAGAGAGTTCTCATATTGCATGTCTGTTTTGTCTTTTAGCCCTGGGGATTTCCTGCTCGAGAGTTCCTGAGGAAGAAACTGATTGGGAAGGAAGTCTGTTTCACAATAGAGTACAAGAACCCCCAGGGTCGTGAATATGGCATGGTCTACCTTGGGAAAGGTGAGCTGAAGGAAATCAAGATCTATCTCTCCTGGAATCTAACATTCCTGGAGAAATCTGTTTTTGCTTAAAAGGGTCCCAATGAAATAGCCCTTAGGGAACTGGGAGATAACAGAAAAGAGCTGACACTTCTGCAAAAGACTATTGAATGCATTGCAAGGGATGTAGTGACTTTCTTGGGTGTGCATCTGTTCTGTTTCTTTTCCTTCACCACCTCCTGCACCTGCTAGTCTTGAGGTTCGTTGTTGGTTTAGGTATTTGTAGGGCTACAGTCTTAGCTTGTGTTTAGGGCCTTCAGCTCTTAGAATATAATGGCTCTGGGCTTTTAGGTCACAGTGGTAATTGAATTTCTATGGATTTCCTATTGTGTCTTTTATTTACCTTATCCATCTTGTGACTTTTCTTCTTCTCTAGGGGACACTTTTTAGGAAAGGACAATTTGTTAGGACCTTTAGTTTTCTTTGTAGTGATACCCCAATAACCATCTGTTATAGAATGCTGGATGGGAGATTATATGCTGTTGCCTAGTTGCAAGGTTAGTGATGATGGGGCAGGCTAAAAACCTGGAATCATTTATATTGAAAGTGTTGGTACAATCTCTTCGGGAGAGCTTTAAAAGGTTCGAATGCATTTACATGGAGTTATTTCCAGTGTAGATATCTTTTTCAGGTTCTTGTCCTTCTGTGGTAAGGGGGCCGTAAGTATTGTTCATATAAGTGGAGAGTGATTGATTACAAGAGAAGAAGGTTTATATTTTTAAAACCATTTCTGATTTCTACTAGCTTGACCTTGAAGTTGGCAAGCTGATGGAGTATAGCAATTCTTGTGATACAATGTTTGATTTTAAGTGTTTTCTTTAATTATAATAATAGAATTTGTGTTGAAAGGCAACTTAGAAGTCATCTCTGGCGTACGTCAACCTCTTTTTGAATACCTTCAGTGAAGGAGAATTTTTAGAATATATGGATTTTTTTCTGAAGGAAAATCATGTACAAAACCTATAATCTCAATTAAAAAGATGTGGGAAATACAATGCTGTGTTGTCTGGACATTGTGGAGAAAATTATTATATCCTTATAGGATAAAAAGAATATTACCTACAAGTGAATGAATTTTTACTTTATCTTCAAGATTCAAATATTGAAGGACTTCATCTCCTGGAAAGGATAGAAATTCTGTAAAATTTTATTTGTATTCTGTAACTCTGAGAGGCTTCAACAGATAGTTAAATGCTGGCATTAGGACTTTATCAGTTGCCATCTCCAAGCAGAAGCAGAGTGGAAAGAGCACTTGCTAGTCCAGAAACCAAGAGGTCTGTGTCTGAATGATGATTTGGAAGCTGGCTCTGCAACCTCTTCACCTTCTGAGCCCATGTTCCTCATCTGTAAAAAATATTTGCCTTACTCAGAGTGGCTTTGTAAGTCCTAGCGCACTATAAATGTTATGCATTTATTACTGTTTGTTTTCAATTAAATTAGTCACATCTGTGGAATTCAGACTGAAGTGATTCATGTTATGTAAGGAAACTCTACCATTCTTTACAATATCAAAGTATGGAACAAAAACTTTCAGTCTTTAAGGCAAACCAAAATGACAAACTAGTAAAACAGAGTTTTGGCATATTAACAGATAATATTACTTTAAATGTAACAGTTACTTTATATTAAGTGCCCCAATTCCTTGTTTTTCTTTAAAAAGCTTTCCTCCTTAATTTTCTTTTAAATGTTTTATTGATATCCTTTGTTTTTTGCGTCACCTTCATTTCTAAATATATTCTTTCTCATCCCCAGTCACCTGCAGAACCATTCCTTATAACAAAGAGTAAAAAAGAAAGAGGAAAAACGGCCAGTCAGCAAAACAAACCAGCACGACCCAGTCTGACAGTATATACTATATTCTCTATTGGTGGCCCTACCTCTCTGCCAAGAAGGAAGGAGGGACAGCAGATCACCTCACAGTCACAGATTAGTGCCTATGCAGGCATCTATTCTCATGCAGAGGAGAAATGGTTTGGATTACCACAAAAACGTTTAGTTCCCAGATAGTACTTAACTGTACTTTCTCTCCTTCTGTGGCCAAGTAGGGAATGCCCTCTGAGATGGTAGGATATGCCTGAACTTTGGACATGTTGCATGTGGCTGGATCATCAGGCCATGGCCAAGAGCATGTATCCACTTGCTACCTTCAATGACAACTCTATTTTACAGGTTCAAAACTGCACATGGTACCTGAGTGACTTGACTAAATTGATACAAAAAAGGACTAGAAGTTTGACTGGCGCATAATGCAATCTTCTAGCTTCTGTCATCTGCCTCTGAAGAGTTGAGATCTGGGAAACAGACTTTCTCTCTGTTAAGGAAAGGGTCAAAGCTCATTGCTTTCTGTTATATAGGCCAAGTAACAGTCATTTCAGTGTGAACAGTGCAGTGTCATGCCTGGTGGCTGTTGACACCTGACATTGACTAAGCTTAATAATCTTGGGCACCCATATAGTTAATTGTCCCAGAAATACTAAAGGAGACAAAGCTTACCCATTCATTTTCCTTTTCCTGGACTTCTAATTTGGAGTAGGAGAGGAATGGGACGAGGTCTAAATGGTATTTAAAATGCTCCTTCAGCCTTGCTATTTTGGGAATAACTATTAATTAGTATTGGAGCCAACTAATTTATTACTTACTGTATTATTGTCAGGCAGCAACATATTCAGGATCATCAGTTTCCTAGATCTCAAAAAGTTTTACCTCCTGTTCCCCACCTCAAAGTATCTCTGATTTTCTATAGACAAATAGCACTCACCTCAAATAGCCTAATTATCTAAAATGTATATACTCTCTTGTGGAATGTTTGCTCTTATAGGAATCTTAGAGAAGCCTGACAGTGGGCTATGAGGGTTTGGGGGGCATTATGTGTGTATTTATCGTTGCAACAGAACTATGATATGTAGTATTGTGAATATTAAATTTTTTTGGGTTTTCTCCCCCTTGTTGTGACCTTGTCTATCAGCTAGAGTACTGTTTCAGTTTATCTAGAATGTTGTTCTCTGCCACATTAAAGATTTTTATGCCATGATTCCCATGCAAATATCTTCCTTTATTTTTCTGGCTGACAGACAGATTTAAGGAAGTGTGTGGCTCTAAAAGCCTCTTTGATAACAAGAAATCACAAATAATATTTCAAGTGTCAGGGTAAAACCTAAGCAGGATGAGAGGGAGTTGTTATTTTCCCTTCTGGTTTTAAGGGATGACTTGTGGGGTTTAAAAGACTGAAAAGAAAATCTTGCATCTTTCTGAGCAGAAGAGTCTCTGAGATGATGTTGAGGGACTTAGGAATCTTTAGGGGAGAGGCAAGGAAATCCTGTGAAAGAACCAGAAGGTTCTGACAGGCAAACTTGAGTCAGTGAATCTGCAGGCTTCAGACTTGGGGCTGCCTTGTTTCATCTTCGTGTCGTCTGGTTTTTGGCTTCTTTAGTTACTCTTAGGTGAGGGCATAATCTGGAGAAATGGAAAGGAAGTCCTATCGAATGAAGGTGGGCCTTTGATTCGTGGGCCTGGGCAGTCCTTTGAGACTTTTGAAGTTGTACCATCAGGCCATTTTTGGGTAATCTCTCTGAATCACTTCCTTGGAAAAATTGTTCTTGAAGAGTAAAGGTAAAGTTATCCAAGCTCCATTGTTGATGAACATGGGCATGATTGTTGCATTTAATTTCTTTTTTCTCCTCTTTCAGATACGAGTGGGGAAAACATTGCAGAGTCTCTAGTAGCAGAAGGCTTAGCGTGCCGGAGAGAAGGCATCCGAGCCAATAAGTATGTATGGTTTTTCTTCTTGCCCACTGGATGTCCCAGAATCTGTTTTAGTTCATATCTGGAAGAGCTTGAAGAGTTTGGTGGTTCTTGACAAGCATGCAGCTGCATGACTGCTTTACTGAAATTGAAGAAAGTCTAAGTGGCTGCTGCCATTTCAGGTTATCTGACCTTTATAGACTTATACCCAGACAGATTTTGAGAGAGGATGCAGGTTGCTAGCAAGTAACAGGCTTGTTTTCTACCTGATTGTAGTGTGAAGGTGCCATTTTGGGAAGTGAGGTTTGGGGGGGGGGGTTGGTAATAGTATGAAGTGCAGTGTTGGATTCAGCCTCATTGATCTTAGAGCATCCAGTACAGTGTATTGCAGCTGCATTTGTTTGATACTCTGGCTTATGAGAGGCAAGTGCTGAATCAGTCCTTGTGGTGGCCTGAGATGCTACTTAATCATCTATCTTCCAAATGGCTGTTAGAGTCTTAGAGGCAGCTGCTGACAGATATCTGCTTCAATCGAGTTGATTGGATGGAGGAGAAGTTTGTGCTGTCCTGTCACCTGTCCCTTTGTACCTCCAATAGCAATTAAACCAAGTTGCATAACTCTTAAATCCTCATAGTAATTTCATACTATCTATCTTTGCCCTTGGCTGATTGAAGGAAGATTTGTTAGCATGTTTGGTGATACACTGGTGGTTGTGTGTTTATGTAGCGGAGAGGGTGATCGGGGCTCTATTTTTCCAAACACGTTTGTGTTTAGGTGGTATTTGTGGAAGCATGCCAAAGTTTATGTCATAGACAATTGCCAGAATACTTACTTTTGTGGATATTTTTAAGAACACACATTCTGCCTCTGTGAATGTAGAGTAAATAAACCCCAGAGGACAGCCAAGGTAAAGTTCCAATCCATTTCAAAAATGGAAACTGCACAAGAAGCACCAAGTCCATATTTCTCCAAGGTTGAGTACAGGTCTAAGTGTTTCTCTCTTTAATTACTAGTTTTGTTTCTTTTTCTTAAGCTGCATTATTTTTGCCAATTGAGAACTACAAGATGTTATTTTCCTTTCTGTATCTATCTCTAGACAGGTGTTCTTAAATTTTTTTGTGTCATAGACACCTTTGACTATTTGATAAAATCTATACCCTTTCTCAGAATGTTTTAAAATTCATAAAATAAAACATATTAGACTACAAAAGAAGCCATTCATCTTGAAAACAGTTATCAAACTTAAAAAAACAAGCTAACCAACAAGGTTATAGACCTCAGGTTAAGAACCTCTGCTGTGGAACATGAGCTTCAATAATACAGCTACCTTATGAATTTGCAGGCTGGAGGTTTGAGAAGCTTGCTCTAGTTGAAAGTCAGTGTCAACTCTGTGCTGTGGATCTGGGGACACCAGCTTCTGACTGGGAAAAGTGGGACCTTTACTTGGTATTGCTCTCCCAAGGGTGTTGGCTACCTCCTTAGATGTTAGCTTTGAAAGGCCTTTTATTGCACAGTTCAACTTTGTTTTAATCACCAGAAAGAGAGATGAGTCATTTGTGTACATGGACTTTTTATCTACTCTGTGCTAGACAAGGATATTCCTTGTTGGTTCATTCTAGAATACCTTGAGTCTGCAATGATGAGGGATAAATGTACTTCAGATCGGGTCAAGTTTCTATTTAGTGCTTAATTGGTGATAACATAATGAAAATAACAGTACTGTACGTGCTCCTGCTGAGCTCTTTGTTCTATATAGACTTATCTGAGGGGTGAAGGGAGTTCTTAATCTTTCTTTCTCCTCTAGTTCTATATTATTTTGAATTAAGACCGGGCCACTCCTCTTAATTCTGATCTTGTTAAAGGGAGTTCCTGGCAAGGCTACTTCTGTCCATATTTCCAGATTGTTGAGAGCCCAGGGTACTGAGAAAGAGTGGCATAAGGTGGTGGATAGAGTCAGCTTTGAGTCAGGAAATGGGTTCAAGGGCTGCCTCTCACATATACTGGCTGGGTGATCTTGGGAGTGAGCTAGGCAGCTCTTTAAGACTGGTAATTATATAATAGCTGTTGATCTTTATTTTCTTTCTTGTATTTTCATATAACAATGAAATTAGAACCAGGTTTTAAAAAAATGTAATAAATGTAGATTGTACTGTTATTGCTCAGGCCACAATTTATTAAAATGGCCACATTAATTAAAATGTTTTCAATTTTAATTATGTTGCTTGAGTGGATTAGGTTTGGAATCTGGGAATGGCGTTGATGGTAGTCTTTCTGTACTCCACTCTAGAGGAGGCCTTGCTAATTAACATGTCATATTGGTCAAACATTGTGATATCCCTAGGCTTTCTTTTACCATGTACTCAAGAATTGTCCCCAGCCCTTTTATCTGCCAACTGAACTTCTTCTGTTTCCATCCATGTCAGCCCTGAGCAGAATCGGCTTGCTGAATGTGAGGACCAGGCAAAGATGGCCAAGAAAGGAATGTGGAGTGAGGGAAATGGTTCTCATACAATCCGGGACCTCAAGTACACCATTGAAAATCCTCGGCACTTTGTGGATTCTCACCACCAGAAGCCTGTTAATGGTGAGTCACTTGGTTTGGGGAGGGCAGAGGAAAAGCATGTGGAGTGAGCTATCACCCAGGCTAGTCCTTTGTTTGAGTTTTTGGGTTTTCTTTTCCTCTGCAGCTTATTTAAAGTTGAGGGGTACTCCTGTATAGGTTGCATCTGAGTGGGGTTGTGTGTGCTCATCCTTGTGACCTAGAAGGGATTTTGAGCTCGTTTCACATGGATATATATTCCATGTTTTGTAAAGAAAAATGTTTTGATGTTCTCTCTAAAAAAGGGCAAACCACTCCTGCTTTCCATATCTGTAATCTCTTTCCAGCCCTCTAAAACATTTTGTTCCTGAGCTCACAACATGTTTTAGTTTACCTTGATTTATCAGCAGTTGAGAACTTATAATCTTTTCCTGTCCTTCCTTCTGCCTTGGAAGGAAGTTCTGGATTCAAATATATTTGATACATGTTGACTGTCTGACCGGGGGCCAAGTCCTTTGACTTCTCAGTGCTCAAGGCAAGTCTTTAAAGAGGACAAGCTGCAGAACAGTTACCAGTAGTATCACTGGAGAGAGTGTCCTCACCAGGGAGCTCTCTCTACCAGTAAAAATCACTCTCCAGGCTAGAACTCCAAATATTATCAGAAAATATTTATTATACATTTGTTAACCTTGGATAAGTCACTTCACCTCTGTGGACCTTAATTTTTCATGTGTAAAATAAAAGCCTTGGGCTTGATGAACTTTAAATCCTGTGCTTAAGGCAGCTCTGTGACATGATGGATAAACTGTTTGACTTGGAATCAGTAAGATCGAAGACACAAACTCTGGAACCCTAGTCAAATCACTTTTTCAGTTTCCTCCTCTAAAATAGGCATGATCCTAAGAGCCCGTATCTCACAGGGTTGTTGTAATCATGCAATGTGATACTATGTGTACAGCACTTTGCAGACCTTACAGTGCCTTACAAATGTTAGCTAGGAGGAAGATGAGGATGATGACTATCCTGGGTGTGTAGAGTGCTTAGCACCTGATTATAGTCTTCAGATGTATAAAGATGTATGATTATATACGTGCTAGTGGAAAAGTTCTAGCCATAGAAGAAAAGTCTTAGCTATACAGGCTCAATTCAAATCATTTCTTAGGCACCTGGCATGCATTAGGCCTTGACAATCTCTTCCTTCCAGAAACTTCTAGACTGCTGGTGGGGCATATCTACAATGCGCCTACAGATAAATAAATGCAAAATAGATACACAATCACCACACCCATTTAGAATTGGAGTGCTAACAACTGAAGTCAGAAGAAAGGCCTCTTGTCAAAGGGACTTTTTGAAGGGAACTGGGAGTGAGTTATCTGTGTTTAGCCTGTTATAGGCCTGGCATTTCATGTCTAATGGTAACTTGTGGGATTTAGACTTCTTATGCTACAGTTGCTATCAGTTTTCTAAGGCAGGGCTTCTTAAACTTTTGCACTGCAATCTCTTCAGTGCCCGTATTGGGGTCACCACCCCCAGTTTAAGAAGTGCTGCCGAAGGGATATTTTTACTCACTCATGTTTGGGTGGAGGGATTGGGTTCTTTGATTGGCATTTGAGATGTTTTTTAAGTTCATTATGTCCCTCCTGGGCTCTCCTAGGTGTTGGTGTCCCCTCCTCTCTCCATCATGGCTTTTTTCAGTATTCCAGAAGACTTAACTTCTTCCTTTTGTCATACAGCTATCATCGAGCACGTGCGAGATGGCAGTGTGGTCAGGGCTCTGCTCTTGCCTGAATATTATCTGGTCACAGTCATGCTCTCAGGGATCAAGGTCAGGCTTTGCATGGGGGCTGGGGATGGGTAAGATCTTCCCTTTAGTTAGGCAGGTAGTCTATAGCATTCAATATTAAATTTCATTGTTATTGACCTTGAGGGTAGTTGTTGTTTCCAGATCTCTGTTCCATTCTGAAAAGAGTACCCTTCCCCCTGCCCTGGTTTAAAACCTGCAGTGGGATTAATTTGAGCAGGGACAAAGCAAAACAGATCTCTTAGGGTTTGTTTGGTTGAAGATCCAGAGGGGGAGGTACTTCTGAGGATATTAATCTGGGGGAGAGGGATAGGATATTCTGGGGTCTGGGTGATTGTGACTTGTATTGCTGCAAATTATCCTTTCCTGTGAGATAATTAGGTCTTAAAACCCTAGTGAATCCTTGTTTGGTGAAACATTGTCTTCAACCATAATTAAAACTGCCTTGGGATTATATGGCAGCTTCATTGTCATTTAGCACTAATGCCTTTAAGTAGGATAGAAAAACCTAGTTTGAAACTTTTTTTTCAGCTAATTTTGCTGAGATTATTTTCTTGTGGAAGGTCAAGTTTGACTTGTGAGTGAGAATGAATGGTAAAGATCCAGTGGCTAACTTGATTTTTGCTTTTGCCTGTAGTGTCCAACTTTCAGAAGAGAATTGGATGGCCCTGAGACACCAGAGCCATTTGCAGCGGAGGCGAAATTCTTCACTGAGTCTCGACTTCTGCAGAGAGATGTACAGATTATCCTGGAGAGCTCCCACAATCAGAACATGCTGGGCACTGTCCTTCATCCAGTGAGTCATGTTTTCTAAATGGGGATTGATGGTTACAGGAATCAGAGTTTGGGAATGGAGGACTATTGTTTGCGTCCTGAAATTACGTGTGATTGAAAGACTCTCTTTAGATATCCTGGACTGGTGTCCTACCTGTCTCTTTGATTTCTTTTTTTTTCCTTCCCTCCCTCCCTCCCTCCCTCCCTCCCTCCCTCCCTCCCTCCCTTCCTTCCTTCCTTCCTTCCTTCCTTCCTTCCTTCCTTCCTTCCTTCCTTCCTTCCTTCCTTCTTGTTTTCAACATTCAATTTTATAAGATTTTGAGTTCTAAATTTTTCCACTCTCTACTCCCCCCTCCCCAAGATGGCATGCAATCTGATATAGGGTATACATGTACAATCATAGTAAACATATTTCCACATTAATCATGTTGTGAAAGAAGATACCTCTTTGATTTTTTGAGACACTTAAGGAAGTATCAGTTAGCTGGGCGGGATAAGACACAGATTTGTGCTCATTTGTCATTGCCTTAGAAATTTAGAGTGTAACCTTCCTTGGGTTAGTAGGAAAAAGATAAGCTGCTTCAGGCTTCTTCTCAGAAGATACGTTTCAAACTGGGAAGGATTAGGAAATTCTTGTATAGCCTGAGAGTATAATGCCACTAGAAATACTAGGATGGATGCCTAAAACATCCCTGGAGCTACCTAGGACCCTCCTCGTGCTTTTAACTGTGCCTCCTAATCCTGTTCCTGAATAGGCAAGAGCTCCATTGTACCCGGCCAAGATTCGGCACTGTGATGAGACTACTCAAATGCCCATCTTGATTGCTGGATGCTAGGTGGATGACAAGTAACTTTGCTGTTTTGGGAAATTTATCATTCTTCAATAGTGGCAATCATTATTACTGGCTTTTGCCTAGTTCAGGTTAAGCTACCGTGATAGTGGTTGTGCTGACAGGGCTGAGTTTGAAGTGTATCCTAGTCACCATATAAGCTGTTTGTTCTTTGACCTAAAGCAGGAAGATTTTGGGTTCCCAGGAAGAGTAGGGATCCAGACTTGTCCTCCTAGACTAGCACTGTTGTAGACTGAACAGACTGGACTTTGTTAGAATGAAGATTCCATTATAAGAGCTAGAGCTGAGCCAATGCAGCCTGTCATTCCATGCCTTCTTCCTTCTCCCATTTTCCTTTTGGAATGGGAAAAGAATGATGCTATTAAAGGAAGGGAAGAGTGAGACATACTGGCTACCAGAGGGAGCATCATGCTTTTCCTAGAAGAGCTACTGAAATGCGCTGCACTCGTTCTTCAGTGGAACTCTGGGAGTGGACTCTGCTTGAAAGAAGTGATTCTCAATATTGTCCTGTTGTCAGGGTCCTGTAGCTCAAGAGATGGAAGGTTTTCTTGACTGTCTTAATGGGAGGAAAAGGGCTAGAGATTAGATTTCTTTGATATATGGTGAGAATCTAATGTGTCCTTCAATCTCCATCTGCCCCCTTTTCCAGAATGGCAATATCACAGAGCTTTTGCTTAAGGAAGGCTTTGCACGCTGTGTGGACTGGTCAATTGCAGTGTACACAAGGGGTGCGGAGAAGCTGAGAGCAGCTGAAAGGTAAGATCTGTTGGGCTCTTTCAGTGGGATGGGTGTGAGATAAGTGACTTCCAGTGAAAGAAATTCTTCAGCCTTCTTCTGTCACCCATTCCAGGGTCTGCTTTATGGTAATTAGGAAAATTTCCCTCACCCTAGGATTCACGATTTTAGTGTTGTGTCTCAAAGAATTATCCAGATGAGAAACTGTCATGTGCCCGAGCCATTCCAAGTTCTATTGTATATGAACTGAAAATGGTTTTGGCTTCTTCTTCAGACTTGTAGCTTATCTGAGGATGGAAACCACTCTTCAAGCCAGGAATGGAGGTGGGAGAAGGAAACCAACTGTTTAGTAGCTCCCAGAACTGAGGCTCAATCTGGGTGGTTCTTAATTCCCCATGGCTTTTATTTATAAAACTATTTCGGGACTGGATGCATGCCTAATTGTGTCTGCTCTCTGGGAGGTCAGGGACTTCTGCACTGTAGCCAGCTAAAGCAGATCTAGTTTCCCAGCTAGGTCTGCCATCACCATAGTAGGTCCCTGGGAGTGAAAGGCCACCAAGACACATAAGGAGGGGTTAATTGGCCTAAGTCAGAAACAGAACAGATCCAAGTATTCAAGCTGAGCACAAGTATAATCAGGCTGCAATATAGCATAGTTGAGATAGGGAGAGGCTGTTTGGTGAGGAATTTTTTTTGGCTGTAACAATCCAGGAAATAGATTAAAATGCAAAATGCCTCTCAGTCCTGTGTGACCCCTAGTGTCAGAGTGGCAGGAAAAGGGGCAGAGGGTGTTAAGAATTACAGTTTTAGGATCATTCATGAACTTCATTTTGACTGCTAGTAGTCCAAATGTGAGATTCTTGTCTGGTGACTAATGAGTGGACATTTTGCTGGAGGAGTTTTGTTAATAAAATGATTGTATGTTACATATTAAAAATTTTAAATGTAGTTTATTCAAGCCACATTTTGTGGGTTTTCTTGTGAATTTTCTGACACTTGTATTAGTGTCAAGAACTCAAAATATAAGAGGCCTTGTGGTGGTGGAAAGAAAATTGGACTTAGTCAAAAAAACTCTATTTGTATTTCAGCACTAATCCAAGCTAACATTGAGACTTTAGGCAAGTCACTTAACCACCTTAATGACAACAGCAGCACACATTTATATGGTTTACAAAACTGTATTTGTATTTCAGCACCAATCCAAGCTAACACTGAGACTTTTTAGGCAAGTCACTTAACCACCTTGATGACAACAGCAGCATACATTTATATCGTTTACAAAGTTCTTTTCATATATCATTTCTTTTGATTCTCACAGCAGTTCTATGAAGTAGGTTCTGCTAGTTTCATTTCATTTTATTTTTTATTTTTTTGTTTGTTTTTGCTAGGCAGTGAGGGTAAGTGACTTGCCCAGGGTCACACAGCTAGTAAGTGTTATGTGTCTGAGGCCGGATTTGAACTCGGGTCCTCCTGAATACAGGGCCGGTGCTCTATCCACTGTGCCACCTAGCTGCCCCTGCTAGTTTTATTTTAAAAATGAAAAAAACAAACAGACTGTAAGAGGTTGAATAACTTTCTCAGAATCATGCAGCTAGTGTGTTTGAGTCAGGATTTGAACTCAAGTCTTACTGATTTGTAGTCCAGTGCTTTGTCCTCTACCGTACCTTGCCATTTCCAGCTCTGGGCTTCAGTTTCCTTGTTTTCAAAATGAGCATAACACTTGTACTACCTACGTTATAGATTCATAAAAATATTAGGGCTGGAAGAGGTCTTAGTTCAACCCCCTCATTTTACATATGAGGAAATTTGCGTGCTTTAAAGACAGAAATGTGACCTATCATTGTTATTAATAATAATGATAAACCACCAGCATTATAGTAAAACAAAAAGATTGTTTTTCTGGACTTTGGTACCTTGTGTACCCAATAGTATTAGTCATATATGTGGAGAGTGCTTGTTTTTACAAAAAGAGGTGAGGGAGAAAAAACCCTCACTTCACTAAATATGACTTTTTGCCACATTAAACTTTGCTTGGTGTTATTTTATGATTAGTCATCATCAGTAGTTTCTGTTTTATTATTCTTATGGACCTATGTGAATGGAAATTGGCTTGGATGAAGGAAAACCTTTGCCTTATTTTGACAACTTGTGGCATTTCCCATTATATGCCAGTTTTTTATTTGCTGCCGAAGATGGAGGAGTTTGGAAAGGTGAGAAACAAAAGGCTTCATTTAGGGAGTGCCTGTTTGGTGAGGAATTTTTTAGCTGTGGCAATCCATAAAATAAATTAAAAAAATGCAAAATGCTCCTAAGTCCTATGTGACCCCTTTTCACCTGTGTAGTGATAGTGTCAGAGTGGCAGGAAAAGGGGCAGAGGGTGTTAAGAATTACAATTTTAGGATCATTTATAAACTTCATTTTAATATTGGTGCTCCAAATGTGAGTTAGGTTACAGAAGGCTTATCATACAGCGGACACCTAGACACCTGATGATCTTTATCAGGCCTGCACAACATTGAGGGCTTTTAGGGCCCACGCCACTTGCAGCCTGCCAAAGTATTTCGGGTGTCCTGCGAAAATGCAAATCCCTCAGCAAAACTAACTGTGCAAAGTTCGCTTTGGGCAGGCCTGCATGACATAGGGCGGCTTGCCCTGCCAAGGACAAAGGATTTCGGGTAGCCCTCAAAAAATGTAGAGAATGTGAAATGGACCTGCACAACATCTGGCCCGTCGTGCATACCTGATCTTTACATTGGAAAGTATCTTCCCAGCATCGGCTGTGCTGTTTTTCTGTAAACCTGTTGGTTGTGCTTCTCATCCTGTAGGTGTCTGCCTTTGAATCATAGATCCAAGAGCAACATGAATTGGCTGACAGAATTCTTCTCATTTCTTAGTACTATCATTTTACTTTCTTCTTTACTTGTAAACAGAAATTTACTTAGGTTCTCCAAAGATAGCAAAGGACTGTCTGCCATCTTGCAGTAGTGACTGAGGAAATTGGCTTTAGGGTCTTCAAGGAGTTCTACAGTTGAAGTTTGAAGAGAGCCTTCTTAAGCAGAAACTTTCTTATATTTCTGTGCATTTCTATGGCTATTTCTTGAAGACCTTTGGTTTTTGGTGAAGAAAGTTTTTTGCAAAGAATTTGCATCTTTTTTACTACAGATTCTGTCACTATTGCATTTTTTTACATTCTTTGTAGACAACACATGATTAGTTTTTAGCTATTTCATTAAGTTCACTCTAATGAACATTTATCAAGCATAAGGTGCCGTGATAGGTGCTGGGGATACCAGACAAAAATAAACCCATTCCTGTTCTTGAGGAGCTTATGTGTACAACTAAGTGAACACAGGGTAATTTAGAGAGAAAGTGAGCACTCTGGAATTTGGCGTTAGAAGGCTTAGTTTTCAATCCTGTCTTTTCTCTGTACTACCTGTAAGACTTTAGATATCACTTAACTGATTTCCTCAGTGGTAAAATAAAGAGTTGGACAGCGTGACCTCTGACATTCTTTCTAAGTCTAAATATATGATCCTGTGACCTATTGAGGTGAATCATTATGGGGGAAAGCAGGTACAAAGGCACGCAAAGGAGATCGAACATTTGGAAGACTAGTTTGGCTGGAATGTGGAGTGAGTAAAGTGGGAAGATGAGTGGAATAGCAAATAAGTTTGGAGCCATATTGTGGCCAGACTGAGGAGTTTGTGGTTTTATCTCAGAGACAATAGTTACCAAGGTGTCTTGTGCATATGAGTGACATGGTCAGACCTTTTCCTTAGGAAGGTGTTTTGGCCCTTTTGGAGAAAGGGAGAAACAAGAAGCAGGGCGACCCAGTTAGGAGAATGCACTTGCCTAGAATAATGACTTTGCTCTGCCATAGGGGTTTTTGGAGTCAGCAAAGCATATAGTTTACTGCTCCTCATCTTTTTTTAGGATTTCACATATTTTAGAGCTCACAGACTCTGCGCTGTGTCTCTTCTCACATATTTTACTGCTTCTGTCAAAAAATGGTTATTGTGTTGTCTCAAAGTTTTGATTCCTTCTTCATATATACGTTTCATAGAATGATAGACTCTTGTTAGAAGAGATGATAGACATCATGTAGTTGAACCTTTTAACCTGGTACAAGAGTCCTTTCTCAATATCTCTGATAAGTGGCCACCTAGCCAAATTCGTCTGTTCATCTGTAATTACTACAAGACAGCAAGCTCCATTGAGTTTTCTCTATATAGGTTCTATTATTACCCAGTTATGTTCTGACTTTGAAAGAGGCTTGCTCAAAAAAAAATATGCTGGACAGATGACATGATGGTATTAGAAATTTTAAAACCCCCTCTTGGTATGTGTTTTTGGTTATTGACAATGGTGTTCCAGAAGATTATATTGGTGTCATAATAGTTTGGTCATTTTCTTCCCTGACCTTCAGGTGTCATGTTGTCTATAAATCAGGTCAGTAAGTGTTTTTGGTATACAATTGCATGCAGTATTTGGTTGCTTGTGTAAATTTACTGGGCACCTGACCCTTTGTAATACTACTGCTTTTTCTCACATTGACAGTCTTGTTCATGTCATTGAACCACAGAGGTACTGGAGGGTCATGAGTGAAGATATGAGTCACTAAAAATCTTTCACAGTTCCATTGGGAGTTGAGAAGAGGTTCTGGATATATCAAGTAGCTGACTGTCAGTACGGGACCCTGGTGCTAAAGAACCTTCTTCCAAGCTTAGGAAGGTGTGTTCCTCTACAGAGCAACCTAGCTGGAAATCTGTGCTTAGTCCTCATCCGTACTAGAATTGAGAAGCTGATACCTCTCTATATGTCAGCAACATGACTAAGTAGTGCCTCCTTGGCCGTGGGGATTCTGCTCTTTTGGGGGCTTTGGCTCCCTTGGTGACCTTTCCTCCAGTAGCCTGGCCAACATCTTATGATTCAGTATTGCAGCAAATGAGGCCTTGAGTGGGTGCTATGGCTCTGGTTGAGCATATCCACCAAGTGTTTTGTCTGGATAGTCTCTTCTCTGTTTCTCATTTTGTTTTTGTATCCCAGTGCTTACCATAGCGCCTGGCACAGAGTAAAATGCTTACTAAATGCTTGTTGACTGATTGATTGATTCCTGTTGCCAGGTTTGCCAAGGAAAGAAAGCTAAGAATATGGAGAGACTACGTGGCCCCCACAGCT
Organism: Phascolarctos cinereus; assembly: GCF_003287225.1. Lineage (NCBI taxonomy): Eukaryota > Metazoa > Chordata > Mammalia > Diprotodontia > Phascolarctidae > Phascolarctos > Phascolarctos cinereus. Next base: position 116,559,606 of record NW_027555514.1, on the reverse strand, counting down.
AATTTGGACCAAAAGGACAAGCAGTTTGTTGCAAAGGTGAGTCATCTGCAATGCCAGGCCAGTGAGGACGCAGAGCTCAAGTTCTTGTTTGCTTCTGAATAGGTATTCGGGTATATGTAAACATAACATGCAAGGACACTGAAAACTTTTCAGTCTCCCTACTAAGGCCCTGGATTAATTGTTTTTCTTTAAAATTGTATTTCTTTAAATACTTTTAAATTGTATTTCTCCTCACAAATTGGTGCTTATTCCCTATGTGAGAAATCAGTGCAGTGGAATGTATCACCTTCTCTTTCAGGGGGATCCTTTTATGTGCTCAGAGAATTGTATTCTCTGTGGGTTCGTCTGTTCACTTACCTATATATGACCTCAGGCTGCTTTCCTACTGTCCTTATCATCCTGTTAGTTAAATAGTTTTGATTTTGCTCTTCATTATTTTTTCACTGGCAGCATGTCCTGGGCTAGAAGTGTGAAAGGGGTTTGTTAGAGCTCTAAATTGCAGAGAAACATACACTTATTATTTTTTGTGAAAGCCTGACCTTCTGAAAGAATTTCTTGTGGTCACTCTGACGGGTTGCATCCACATTTACCTTTAGTTGCAACATTTGATACTTTGAGGTTAGTGGCAAGGATGAAACTGGTGGATCTTCCAAACTAGTTGGCTGCTGGCTTTCTGACTTTTGATTCTTTTTCTTCCTTAATTGAAATAAGAAGCTTTCTTTTGAATGGACCGGAGAGGGCTCTGACTATAATTAAATGGAGGTGGTCTTCATCAGCGTGGCCCTCCTCATGTAGTATTGTCCCCTTTCTGCTGATTTTGAGGTTGTAATAGTGCCACTAGGTGGCACTGTCAGCCTGTGAAATATTGATTGACTTCCTCTAGCTAGAATTTTAAGTAGCAGCCTCACTGAAAAATCTATGGGAGTTAATCTTCGTTATCACCATAGCTGAAGAAGCAGTCTTCTTATTCTGTAGCTTGTTTCTTTGTAATTGTTTAGATAATTCTGCCCATGCTTCATAAAATTTTACTAGTGCTGTATTGCATTCTTTTGCATCTTGCAAATCTTACTGCAGGCTGGAGTGAACAGCTTCCTCCTTTATGAATTGAATGACAAGTGAGAAGGGAATTGACTATGTCTGAAAACATTCCTCAGCTTTCTTATTCACCTGTGGGGCACTACCGTTCTCAGTCACCTGAACTCTCAGTCACTTGATGTCATTCTGGAATCCTCACTTGCGCACACACCACATAACCAATCTGTTGCCAGTCCTTGTATTTTCTACCTTCACAATATCTCTTGTATTTGTCTCCTTCTCTAGGTATACTAGTGCAGGCCCTGATTGCGTCATGCTTGGACTGTTGTAATAACCATGTGGTTCACGAGTCTCTCCAGTCCAGTCTGTTCTCCATTCAGCTGTAAAAGTGATTTTTTTTTTTAATGCACGAGTCTGTCCATGTCGGCCCTTTGTTCCACGGTTCCCTGCTACCTCCAGGATCAAATATAAAATCCTCTCTTTGGCTTAAAGTCCTTCATAGCCTGTCTCCTTTGTGTGTGTCTTTCCAGTCTTCTTACATTTTACTCCCCTTCATGTACTTTATAATGCAGTTGGTTGATGTTTTTGCTTTTTATTGCCTCCTCAGCACTTAGTACAGTATGTCTTCTTCACTAACTTGGTGCCTAGCACATAGTAAGTATTTAATAAATGCTTATTCTGTGACTGGCTGACTGGAAAACTCATTTAGTATTTTCTGGTATCATTCCTTGCTACTCACTGCTCCTGTCATTTGCTCTGTTAATTTCTCATTACAACATCTATACAGGGTACATAAAACTGGTCTCTAGCAAGGGTAGATAAACTCTTCACACTGCATTATAGATTTAATCTTTTGGTACTTGAGTATTAGAATTATGAATTAGGAAGCTGAGTTGACTGGTTGGACTCCATCCAGATTGGGAAAGACCTAGCTGATTTCAGAGCCCTTTGCTAGTTAGGAAACTTACTGAGTAGGTGAAGTTCACATTAGTGGTATTTTAGTTCAGCAGGATTTCATTTTCTTCAGACGCAGTATTGTGCTATAGAAGTCTAGGAGTTCTCCTGGCCACATATAGCATTTCAAATCCCTGCAGTCCCCTCGGTAGCCTTTTGTGGGCATTCTTCACAGAGGAGTTCTCTGGTGGTGTCCAAGCAGGGGAAAATGCAGCAGGAAAGAATTAGATTAGGTTGAAGACTTGGATTCCTGACCCATGTTGGTGAAGGTTAAGATTGTTACTTCACCCTTGAAATTGAGCAGTTTGGGAATGACTCTGCCCATAGGATCAAGAGAAAGATGGTGGGGTCTTCAGTTTTTTGCTTAAAAATACTTCTGCATCATCTTTTGTGTCCAACCCTAACCCCCAGTGTTTTGTGGTGTTTGGGATTTGGTTACAAATATCTGCTATCACCATCTTGTCTTTTAGGGACATTAGAGAGTCTTTTGGTTCTGAGGAAGTAGTTGACAGTCACTGAGATCACAATGGATTTGTGTTCAGAGGATTTTTATTGTTGGTAATAGCAGCTCCTTAGCAGCACTGCTGTCTCCCAGTAGTTTTAATTGTATGGTACCAAGTTCTGCAAATACTGGGGGGAAAAAACCTTCCAAAGGTGCCCTGTAACTGTTGATGACTTAGGGGCCTTGTAGTCTTTTGAGGAGCTGGTCAGAGGGTTTTCCCCAAGGCTTCCTTCTGAGAAGGCAAAACCTAGGTAAGAACATGTGTCTATGGTGCATGGGCATTGTTGGAACCTGCCTTGAGCAAGGTCTGATCCACATAGTTTGCTTAGGTGGCATTATTTCACGCAGAGTGAAATGCGCAGAGGAACTTGCCTTGTCGCTCTAGGTTAGCAAGGGAGCATGTTCCCTTCATACTGATCAGCTGGGACTTTTTCATTTTGCTGATTGTTGTTATTTCAGCTCATAGGGCCTGGAGTGTATGCTTTGGCTTCCCTGACATTCTTGCTGGATCCTGTGGATCTTGAGGTTTTTGTGGGCCTGACTAACATTCTTAGTGAAGTGGGAACACGTTTTAAAAATGGAGTTCCCTCAATGCTATGCCTTAGCTACATGAAGAGCTTGGTGCAGTTACAAAGTAATTAGAGGGTATGGTCCCTACTTATTTAAATGAGGTTACATTTTAAGGCTACATAAAGGTGATGGCTATGCCTGGGGCGTGGTCCAAAGAAAGGGGCTGTGGCTAGGTCTTTATGGTCACATTGCAGAAATCCTGCTTTAATATATTACTAGTCTCCTTTTCTGGCTCTGTTTATTTCCTGAGAATGGTCTCTAACTGAAACCCTGGACTAGCTTTTGCTGTTTTCTACTGGGATCGTGAAACATCAAAGACCTCTGCTTCTCTTGGTCTCATCCAGGCCTGTAGAATATAAATATAGCCTTTTCTAGGGTAGTGCTACTTGACAACATGACAGTGACATTCTAAGCACTAACTACTTTGATTTTGGTGGCATGACTTTCACCTGATGACCAGGAGATCAGGAAGCTGTTCAGGTTGGAACACTTTGCCTGTGTCATCACTAGAATCACTAGTGGCATGACTGGGGAGTTTTGCAGGTGAACTGGCTTCCCTATGGAAATGTCCAGAGTAGTGAGAGACTGGAATAGGAATTCATTGTTTCTAGTGTTTTGCCATTTAATTTTGCCTGGGTGCTGCCAATGGCTGTTGCCTTTGAAAATGGCTGGGTATTACTAAAGGCCTTAATCACAGGCAGGGTAGGTCAAAGATTGTTAGCTGTACCACATTTACCAGACCTGGGAAAGTGAAATTTGCCATGCTTCTGGACATGAGCATAATGGATAGCAGAATGGACACTTTTTGCCCCATCATTTCTGGGGCAGATGGGAGTGAAGAAGGGGCAGTGATCCAACATGAGGCCTCAGGGAACAGCAGTAGCAAGACCAGTAAACGCAGCCAGCAGCTGTGTTCACAGCAGCATCTGAGAGGGAATTATGTCACATCACATATTTAGTAGCACCATCAAAGTGATACTGTATTCTCGCTTTGAGAGTCACCTGTGGTATCTGTAGGATACCACGGTTGCCCTGTAAAGACTTAACCTGTATCCAGGCTATAGCCCCTTTGGTATTTCTGAGGACCCTTAGGAACTGGCTGTGGCTGGTTTTAGAATCTTTCTGGCTATGAAATATATGAGACCATTATTTCTTTTGCTGAGCCTCCAAGTATTGGAGACATTAGCCTTGAAAAAGACATTGAGCATTGCAGTGGTGTTCAGCAGATTGAGAATGCAATGAACAGGTATCCCTTAGGGTTCGGCCATCAGGGCCAGAGATTGCTAAAGCTTTGTTTCTGATACGAACCTTGCAGTGACTTGTGGTATCCCTTACCAAGTACAGTGTCATTGCTGAACTCTTCCAATTTGTTCTTTTTACAGCTAGAAATTAAGATTGGTTTTGGCGGGGGGCAGGAATTGCATTTATTTTGCATGTCTCATAGCTCCACTAGCGTCTTGCTCTGTAGCTTGGTATAGGTTGCCTGCTTTTGTGCCTCAGGGTAACTCTTGGCATGGTAGGGGAAAGCAGCAAGGGGTGATAATTGATCTTATAGCTTGTGGAGAGTGTGAGTGGTGTGGGTGAACTAAGATATTCTGATGAAAGGCACCATAAGTAGCAGTATTACTGCTATAAATATGATCTGTAATGATGGGAATGGTGCGGGCTTTGGTAGTTAAGTGGTCCTCTCTACATTACACTGACTACACAGTACATGACTATAACCAGTATTTTATTGCTTACTCCATGTCTCTGCTTAGAAGCTGCTTGTTCTCCTGACAGTAATGATACAATTTACAGGGAGAAAAAAAAGCTTCCACTCATATCCACCAAAGCCTCATCACCAGAAACCCAGACCTCATTTGGCTGGAAGCATCACAGTGTGCATCTTCTGAAGAGGAGGTTTCTAATCAGAGAGATGTTGAAAAGAGTCTGTTGCTGTGGCCTAACATTTAGAGCTCCAAGAATCTGTTTGCTGCTAAGCCAGTTTAGTGAGTGATGACTGGTAGCAACATAGGCACACCTTTCCTGACCTCTTGTGATCTTAAGCTGAAGGTTTGATCAGTATACACCACTTTACCTTCTGTTCTCCCCTCTTATTTAAATAACTGGGAAAGGTTAAAAAAAAAACTAGGTATTTTTAAGTGCTGATTGCAGGAGTATTCCTGCATTTTTTTTTCTTTTTTGGTGAGGCAGTTGGGGCTAAGAGACTTGCCCAGGGTCACACAGCTACTGAGTGTTTATGTCTAAGGCTGCATTTGAACTCAGTTCCTCCTGACTCCACGGCCAGTGCTTTATCCACTGCACCACCTAGCTGCCCCCTCTTCCTATATTTCTGGTAATTGATAGTTTAAGATTGTGGGCTATGTGAGTTTGTGACCTTTTCCCCCCTTGTACTTTTCTTGGGGAGGAAGGATCAATATTGCTTTTTTTTGAATATTCTGCCTAGAAGCTTGGCATCCTCAAGACTTTGCCTCTCATGTCTTCTGATTTTGCTTTTAATAAAGGTTTTTGAAGGATTCTCTGTGTAACCTTCACAGATAATCCACAATTGTTCTCTTATCATCTGTTACTCCCAATTCAGACTCTTTCTAGGGCCATTTTAAGAGATGAAGAGAGGCCATAATTATGCTCATTTACTAAGTGTCTGTTAAGTCCTTAGCTGCTGGGAGAGAGGCGAAGATAATTAACATATCATCCTTGTCACTATAGATTTTATAGTCTCAGAACTTAGAAAGAGAGAGGCAATTGATAGATAGCTGTGTGACCCTGGGTAAGTCATTTGATTTTCCTTTTCTCCAGTTTCCTCATTTATGAAGTGAGGGGGCCGGACTTGCTGTCCTCTCAGGTCTCCTGCAGCTTTAGATCTATATACACAAAGATGCAGCGAGTGCATCCTAGCTGTAATGTGAAGTTACAAGACCCTATGAAGGAATGAGCTTTTCTGATTGGGTGAATAGTGATAGCGGTGAGTGATGGTGTGGATTCAAGGAAGGCTTCATGGAGGGCTTAGCTGACAGGGGTGGGGAACTTGGGGCCTTGAGGCCACATGTGGCCTTCTGAGTTCTCAAGTGTGGCAGATTTGTTCTGTGAAGTTTGGATTCAGTCAAAGGCTGCAGATTCCCCACCCCTGGTTAGCGTCTGAGTGAGCTGGACCTTGAAGGTAGATATTCTAATATGTGGAGATTAGGGGGAGCAGTGGAAGCAAAAACTTGGAAATAAGGAAGCTTTGATTGCATGTAAGAGACCATAGGTGGTTTGGTTTGGCTCAGATACAACTGACACTAATGTGTTCTGTAGGGCTTTCCTGACTCTTTTTGTTCGTTATTGTTATGTGTCTGCACTTCTCTTCTCCAACGTTGGACAGTTGAGGAGATAGTGCACTGATCTTTTGCTTTCTTCTCAACCTTTTCTGTTTGCTAGGTGAGTCCTAAGATCTTCTGGTTTCATTGGGATTGTATATTGCAGTTTAGTAACATTTCAAGTCTCAAATTGACAGAAGCATAAAGAACATAAATTGAGGTTGTTTTCTTGGACTCTAATCCTTAGAATGGTCACCACTTCATATATTTACCCCCTTTAGAACTTAGTGGAAAAGAAAAGGGAGGAGGGCAGCAAGGTGGCATAGTGGGTAGAGCACTGTCCCTGAAGTTAGGAGGACCTGAATTCAAATCTGGCCTCAGACCAAACACTTGACACTTACTATCTGTGTGACCCTGGGCAAGTCACTTAACCCTAATTGCCTAAAAACAAAACAAAACAAAACAAAAAGAACTTAGTGGTTTGTGTTTTGTTTTTTTTGTCTAAGCAAGTTGTATGATTCTGGCTGGAGAGTTTTTTATGTTCAGCTTCCATGATTTTTAGAATTCTTAAAAAGCAGTTGGTAAGGGGCAGCTAGGTGGCACAGTGAATAGAGCACTGGCCTTGTGGTCAGGAGGACCTAAGTTCAAATCCCACCTAGATGTGTGACTCTGGGCAAGTCACTTAACCCCAAATGCCTCACTTAAACAAAACAAAACAAAACAAAGCATTTGGTAAAGCAGAAGTCTTTCATACTATAGTGGCTGATTTGGGGAGGTCATTAGATACTTTTTAATCTGCAATTCACTTGAGTTGTAGAGTGGGGAAAGCAGTCATATTGTATGTCTTTACCACACTTACCTATTCATCTAATTTTTTCTGACCCTCCGTTATATTCCTGGCCTTCTATCTATTCTGCCTCAGCTTGCTTCCACCACTTAGTGGCAATAATCCAGACACATCACTGCAATTGTCAATCCTGGCTAGCTTTCCATGGACTTCTACCTTACTCTCAGTCTGCTTTCTTTTCTCATTTGGCTTTGTTGTTTTATGGAGCCAACCACCTTCTATGTTCTACCTTATTAAAATCTCTCATTTGTTTTTCTATTGTCCTTACATTTTCTCATGCCGTAAGACCTTTACATTCTTAGTATGAGGTTGGATGACCCTCTTAAAAAGGATAAAGAGTTGGCCTGTTTGAAGAGTATGCAAATAAAAAAAGCTTCCCAGCCTCTGGGGTCTCATAAGGGGGTATATAATGAATGTGTTTTTCGGGCTGATGGGTTAGTTTGATGTCCTTTTTGGCCAAATGGACAGGCATCCAGTTTATCTTGTCCCATGGACAAAAGAATAGGACACTTTTGCAGTTCTGTAGAGTTGAGTGTATAGCTGAAACTGGTTTGTTCTGCTGCCTGGTGGCTCTAGGTAGGGCTTGAGAGAAATGTGTCAGAGTTTAGTTTTCCAGTTGTTAAGCCTTACAAATTATCTTGTACCATAGTTTAAAAAAAAGATTTTTCTTTGGGAGTGATAAGTTTTGTTGTTGGGGAAAATGTTAGTTGCTAATGAAATCTTGGTGGACTGATACATTTGGGATGGCCCTGTGAAAGATGTAAGTGGTAGGCTTTTGCAATTTACTCTGAGGTAACTGGCTTGGGATTAGCCTGGGTCTTTCCCTTAGTACTTCTGATACACTGGAACTATTGGAACAACACCTATCTCTCATATCTTCTTTCCCACAGGTGATGCAAGTGCTGAATGCTGATGCTATTGTTGTGAAACTGAACTCTGGTGACTACAAGACCATCCACCTGTCCAGCATCCGTCCCCCGAGACTGGAGGGAGAGAGCACACAGGTGAAAATGGGGAGGATGTCAGTCATGTTTAAAAAACTGTAGAGAAAAAGCAGGAAAATAACTGCACTGTGGGGGGCTCTATTTGAGAATGAAGAAGGGAAATCATTTTAGAATTCTGAATTCTGTGCCAGGCAAATACCTGCAACCATGTTTCTGTAACCTTTGGCTAGCCTCCAGTGCATACAACTCCACAACTTTACCTCATTTGGATGGGCAGTATTGGAGTCTTTATTTTCCTTTCTTTGTGTTTGCAGTCATCTTCAGTGGTTGGAGTGTAAAAGATGTTGAGGACATTTGATAATAAGTGTTCTTAACTATTTTATTCTGGAACTTGATGAGAGGATGGTCCCAACATCATTAGTATCAGTAGATGACTGGTTTCTTGGCACCATTTCTCATCGGTCAGCTTAATTTCACAGTTTCTAATTCTATTTTCTTGTTTCACCTGAAACGATTCCTGTCTCTTTTTTCATGGGTACATTCCCTTGCCAGCCTTTTATAAGTGATAGCTGTACAGATTATGCCTATACCTGTGAATATGAGGAAATACTCCCTCTTCCAAAGCAGGTTAGTACCTTCTTTTCAACTTAGAGTCCTAGGGAATTGTCTAGACTACAGTGATGAGAGGTGGCGGCCTGTCTAGAGTCACGTACCCAGAGTGTGGTAGAAATAGAGCTTGAATGCTGGTCCTCTGGGCTTCAGGGCCAGCTCTAGCCACTCATCACTATAGTCAGAGTAGAATGACATTTCTGTACCAGAGTTGAGTTTGAGGTTACAGCTGCTAAGCTGTTCAGACTCTTGTCAGATGTGCCACTTCTGCAAATCTGCCCTTTGGACCCAGACTCAAGGAGCTCATGAGTACTTTTTAGATAGCACCCATCTCTCTGCATTAGGAAAAGTGCTTGGTGTACGTGTGAGGTTGGACATAGCGTGACTTCATGGGTCATAGGTTACTTTATTACTTTTATTTTTGTCTTTTGATAACTAATGTATTAAACATTTTTGGTTGGGTCCAAAAATAGGTCCTTAATTAATGAGTGTTTGGACAGGTTTGAGAAGTTCAGTCCTGTCCTGTGAGGTGTTGGGTTTTTTTTTTAAAAAACGTAGTGTTTGTAGAATGCTTCTTCTCTAGACTTCTTTCTCTTTTATCTGTTTGTTCTAAAGGGAAGATTTGTTCCTCTAGAGTTCTGCAAGTAGACTTGTCTGTGCTTTTTACATGTTGAAATTCATGTCCTCTTAATTTTCTGTGAGATAATAGAGATAGCACATAAGGGTAAAATAAAAATACCATGATTGTCTTTTAAAACAGATTATGCATTAAAAACACATGCAAAATGAGTTCATTTGGATGTCTGGCCAATCAGTTCATTCTCTTTCTTTTTTTCTTCTTCACTAAAAGAGGCAATTTGGTACAGCAAACAGTACTTCAGTAAGGATGAGAATTTAAATGCCCCAAAGTCTGGAAATGCCAAACTAAGGTTCTCTTAGTAACTATAGCTCTGCCTCATTGCACAGAGTAAATATACATCTCCAGTTTTATCAGTGTTGAGAGTAATGCACAATTCTGTATCTCAGCCTTGCAGTGTTCCCACAGCAACCATGACTTTGAAATTCCCATAGTTTAACTTTCTGCTTGCATCATTGGCCAAAGTATTATTTAAAAGTAGATTTTGGAGTTGAATTTTAAGCAGTTTTCCAAAGTTGTGGTAGGTGTGGGGTGGCCAGAGGGCTCTTACAGTATGGGTGGGGTGGCAGCAAATTTTTTGCAGTAAGAATTTAGTTTTTGCCAGTGACCAAGTATCTCCTCCAAGGGTAAAAAGATTTGTTGCTCCTGGGTGAAGGATTGGTATGGATGTGGAATTTAGAATTGGATCTAGACTTTTCAGTAATCATTTCAGGTTCAGACCTTTAGTATTCTTTTTGGCTTGGGGAGTCAGTTTGACTTCTTTTTTTTCCTTCCCTTATGCTTATCTTCATGATACTGCTAACTCTCAGGAAAACACTTGGGTAATAGGATTGATGAATGCTTTTTTGTTCATTCCTTCATACAGCAGGGTGAAGAACAAAGTGGTTTGGGTTTTATTCATTCTATATTTTCTTCCCATTTCTTAAGTTCTGTTAGAATTCCATTAATTGTATAGTCCATTGTGATCTTTATTTGGTTGGAGGGTATGTGTGTGGGAGGCAAAGTTTTTTTATTCCTTTGCCTCAAATTATACAGATACCAAGTAGGACATTAGCCACACACACAAAAAATGTTGCCTAAGGGTATTCTTTCTTTCTCTTTTTCTGAAAAGGATGTTTTTGTGAGAGGTTTGTATGTACATATATCCACATATGTGTTTGTGGGGGGGAAGAGGGGTGTGTGTGTGTGTGTGTGTGTGTATGTGAGAGAGAGAGAGAGAGAGAGAGAGAGAGAGAGAGAGAGAGAGAGAGAGAGAGAGAGAGAGATAGTCCATTGAAGGAAGGATTTTCAATAAAACAGCATAATTGAAGGAACTGGTTTAATTTCAGGAAATCTCTATAATACTTAGATCCTTCATAGATACTTTGGATTTGGGTAACATCTGTTTAGATGTCTAGAAGCATACCAGGTTGGGGTTGGTTGTAGGATTTGTGTCCCATAAAGATTTTGGTCAGATGCTTCTGTTACAAGTATCTTTATTGATCTGTGATATTCACAAATTAGAAATAGAAGTAAAAGCTTCTTCATAGGGATCTTTAATCATTTTTCAATACAGTACTTAGTAAGTGCTTGTATTTTAGTGAGAGTGAGTTATTATGTGGAAGCAATGTTTCATTATTTGGAGATGTTAACTTTTTGGATCTTATATAGAAGATATGAAGACAGTCCTCTTGGTGACCTGAGTTTCAGTGCTTTAACAAAGACATCAGAGATATATGTAGTTGGTTTTATCCTGGTGTTTGGCACATGGAAACTTGTGTTAAGTCTCGGAAAAAGACTTCTGGTTTTTTTTTTTTTCCTGCAGTTGCCCTAAAGGATATTTCATATTGTGTAATCTTAGGACTTCCTAGTGAGCATTTGACTTAGACCTAGAACTGGAAAGCCCCATGCTTTATTGTAGCATTGGGCTTTGAGTGACATTTGAGTATTAATGACAGAGGAAATGTAGCTCCTAGGCATCTGATAAAGGAGCTAGTTGCTTCCCCAGTAAAATCCACTTTTGCAGTGTTATTGTATTTGGGAAAGATAGGCAAAATTGAAATTTGCCTTGAAATAGTTTTCATTTTACAGTTAAATTCTCTCCAAATTCTGATGTGTAGAAAGTCTACTTTCTTTTGTAATGCCATAATTTTATGTTAGGCCTCTCAGGTGTGTACCCTTTCCTTACCCCAGTTTGGGGCCCCAGAGAATGCAGATTAGAAGCCCAGAATCCGCCATCTTGAACAGCTTTTTTTTTTTCCTTTTCCGCTTTTATTGTTTTCCTCAATCGGTATTTTTAAAAATGTTAAAACATTAAAGTTGGGAGAGAGCTTAGGAATCATGTGATCCTGCCTTTCTCCCTGTTAAAATTTTTTTTGATATCTTCTATTTTTACATTACTTTTATTTTCAAATAGTTTTCTCCCCTCTTCTTTTCTCTGTGACCCATCCCTCATAACTGAATAAAAAAGAGGAAAAAAAAAGTTCATCAAAATGAACCAGTACATCAGCTGAGTCTGACAGTTTATGCAATGTTCTTTACCCATAGCTTTAGTCTCTTACCTCTCCAAAAAAGGGATGGAGGTGCATTTTTCCCATTTCTTCTCAGGAACCAAAGTTAGTTATTATAATTACACAGCATTTACTTTCGTATGGTTCCTTACCTCCATATTTTACAGGTCCAGAAAAGGGAAGTTAATAGCCCAAGCTCATTAACACATTGGTCAGTGAATGGTTGAGCCCTCTCCACGACTCTTTTCCTATGTTATCAATATATATTTTTTAAGTGCAGTGTTCTTTCTGATATACCAAGCTGTTATGTGATGTTGAGTTTTCTGAGACTATGCTGTAAGCCACATTCTCCTCCTTCTGTCTTCTTTGGTCACTTAGTCTTTGTACAGATCCACCTCTAGATTCTGCATGGTTGATTGCTGGAAAGCATGCTGGATTTGGTAGAAAAGTAGGAAGGTGGTATTTTTTAAGACCAAAATGCTACAAGATCACTTTTCCGCAAACCTTATTACTTTGCTCTTTTCTTTGTGCTCCATTTGTTTTGGGACGCTTGTTCCCCAGGTGTTACCCTACTGGGGTTTTTCTGTAAGCCTTTACTTTGTATAATAGAGCTGTAGTCACTAGCTTTTTATGAACATTTTTTTGATATTCCTGAAGGCTTTTGTCAGAAGCAGGGCAGTTTGGGTGCTAATAGCTACATCCATTGTATAGCTCCCTTTTCCACATAGCTCCAGGGTGCTTCCTATTCAGAAACAATTAAAAGCAGTTTTGAACCTATTCCCTTCAGTTTAGATTTTTAAAGGCAAACTGACTGATCCTATCCTCTTGGACTATAAAGCTATAGCCTTACTTGGCTGCTTCTGTCCCAGTCATGCACAAACAGTTTAAAGCTAGAGGACCAGAGTCTCTAAGTTATGTCAGGGGCAAACCAATAAACCCACTGACTATGATCTTTGGTGTGTGACTGGGAGCACAAGGCAAATAGCAAATTATAGAGGGACTGTAGCGTGGCACTAGGGACTTGGAGAAAAGCAAAGCCTCTTTGAAATGAATATGGCATTTTACCGGTTTCCAGGGGAGCGATTTTGAGACTGGAGCATTGTGATCAAAAGACTTTGAATATGTTAGAGCCCTGGCAGAGGCGTTCTGTACCAGCATCAGGTATGTTTGATGTAGGTATTTTAGAGAAGAGTGCTTGAAACCATCTGTGTTTGGATGACTTAAAAAATTGTTATGCGAAAGTAGTGGGTGGGTCTTTGCTCATCTAATGATGACCCTAACTTGTAGCTCTCCTCTCTTTTGGGAATAGTAGCTAAGGTTTAATCATTTAGAAAAGCAGGCAGATCTATTCCTGGGGTGAAGGTAGCCCAAGCCACAGGGGAAATGTTTAACTCCTTGTGGAGAGTTTGAATCACTTGGTACCTGGGGAGATGGCATGATTCTTTTGAGTGCATGTTCTGCTGCTGTTTCTAACCAAATTTGCAATTTACTCAAACTGTAAGCTTTTTGAGGGAAAGTAGCACTTGTTGGTTCTTTTCTTTTCATTTCTACTACCACCACCCTGTTTCAGATTCTCATACCTCTTTCTTGAACTATTGATGCCTAACTTCCCTGTCCTCTGGTCTGCTACCCTTGGAGGGATTCATCTTTCTTACTACCAGATTGTCTTAATCTATTTCTATTGGATTTGATTTCTTTTCTCTTTTTAAAACCATTTTCTTCCATGATGTTCTCCCAAGAGACCCGTGAGTGTGTCTGCTTCAGACATTGCATTTTCTATTCTCTGTATATTTATATTATATTTATGGGCAGGATGGTCAGACTCCTTCTTAGGTGTCTCTTATTCAATACTAATTTGCCTTTCCTAATCTAGCTTCATAAGTTAGTCCCTCCAACCATTTAATCAATACTATTATAATGCAACTTTGAATTCCTTCCAATTTATCTAAATCTTCCTGATTGTACTGATGTGCTCATGTGTCTCACCTCTACTTGTGAGCTACTTCAGTAATTCTCTGTCTCTTTGGGGATTTGGCAGCCTCACATATTTGGTATCATTTGGAGAGTTACTATGCTTGCTGTGTCTAGTTTACCACACTCTTGCCCTATTTCCCAATCACCCTTCTCCCTCCTCCTGACTTGAGGTAACTTTCATGTCACTATGTTAGTAACTTTCATGTCACTATGTTAGTACATTTGTTGTTATCTTACCCCATTTCAAGTTCATGGCAGTTTCCCTTGCCTGTGCTAACTAGAGCTGCATAAGCTTGTGTTTAGAGGCCCTGGAAGTAGCATTTGTGCTCCTGTTTATCTACTTTCTTTGTAATTGGATTATTTTGATGGTTGGATTGGCGCATAGCACCCCCCCCTTCTCCTCTTGATTGCTTCTTTGGGTATCTTGCCCTTCCCTACCCCTCCCTGAAATGTGTTTGTTGTTTTCCTCATAATGTATATTCCATTAGTTTACTGAAGATTAAGTTCAATTCACCAGAGGGGTTAATTTCAGGATTTTATGTGCTTTTGAAGATTGGTCCCCAATTGTCTTTCTTTTAATACCTCTCTTATTCAAGCTACTCTTAAGTAATTTTTCTAGCAGTTCAGGCATTTTGTTAGCTAATTCTCCTATAACTTCGTGTCTTTTTCTTTTTTTAAATTAAATAATTTGTTTTTAGTTTTCAGCATTCAAATTTTGAGTTCTAAATCCTTCCCCCCCACTTTCCCCTCTCCAAGACAGCATGCAGTCTCATATAGGCTATGCATATATGATTATGTTAAACATATTTCCACATTAGGCCTGACATAAAGAAGAATCTAAACCAAAGGGAAAATCCATGAGAAAGAAAACACTAAAAACAACAACAAAAAAGAAAAAATAGTATGCCTCAATCTGCATTCCAACTCCATAGTTCTTTCTCTGGTTGTGGATTTTCCATCATGATTCTTTTGGAATTGTCTTAGATCATTGCATTGCTCAGAAGAGTTAAGTCTAACAAAATCGGTTATCACACAGTGTTGCTGTTACTGTGTACAGTGTTCTCCTGATTCTGTTCACTTCACTTAGCATTAGTTTGTGCAAGTCTTTCCAGGTTTTCCTGAAATCTGCCTGCTCACCATTTCTTATAGAACAGTAGTATTCCATTACATTCATATACCACAACCTCTTCATCCATTCCTCCATTGATGGGCATCCCCACAATTTCCAATTCTTGGCCACCACAAAAAGAGCTGATATAAATGTTTTTTGTACATGTGGGTCCTTTTCCCTTTTTTATTATCTCTTTGGGATACAGAGCTATTACTGGATCAAAGGGTATGCAGAGTTTTATAGCCCTTTGGGCGTAGTTCTAAGTTGTTCTCCAGAATGGTTGGATCAGTTCACAACTCCACCAGCAATACATTAGCGTATAACCTTGCATCTTTCCCTTTCTCTCTTCATTTGTACTTCCACCCCCACCCCCACCCCAATTTATGGACTCTTTCACATAACCTTCTAACTCTTTGTCTTTAGTCCATTCTCCACATCATCATTAATCTTGTCAAAACATAATTTTGATCCTATCAGCCCCTGCCCAAAAACTTTAATGGTTCCAAATTAACTATTAAATAAAGTCTTCTTATTTTGGCATTCAAAGCCTTTCATGATTTGTCCCCAATTTACCATTTCATCTTCTCCTTCATGTACCTATGCTCCAGCCAAACCAGGCAACTTGCTCTTCTTTGGACATGCCTGGCATCTCTCTGCCTCAGCGTATATTGATTCCGTGCCTGAAATGTTCCTTCCCTGACAATTCCTACTTATTTCTCAAGGCCTGTCTCAAATACTGTCTGCTCCTTAGAGCCTCCTTCCTTGATCCTCAAGTGGCAATCCTCTCCCATCTCTAAATCGTCACAGTGTACTTTATATTATGGGTATGTAGGCTTATCTTCTTCAAAATCAGTAAGGGCAGGGATTCAATCTTATTCATCTATTTTCATGACAATTTCTGGCAGAGTATCTTACACCCATTAGATACTTGATAAATATTTGTTGAATGAATAATTTCAACTGAATTTTGAAATTTGGAGATTTAGTTTTTACCATTTTCAGACTTGTGGCTGTCAGATTTTCATTACTTGAAAAAAGTAGTTATCCCTTGACATTCACAGGGATTAGGGGTGGAGAACCCCTGAAAGAATGTGAAATCAGGAATAACTCTAGGCCCCACCCTAAACCTTTGAATAACCATTTTGATTATATTTACCTACAAAGCAAGTAAAACAACACACTGCACCCATAAAAAAAGTTGCAGTTTCTACGAGCAAGAGATTAATATCTCCCACACTATGCAGGGTCTTTGCAGTCTCCAGTGTAGCTGCAGCAATTGCTTCATGGATTTCCTTCTCCTAAGAAAAGCCCAAGATACAAAGATCATTGGGGCGAAAGTCACATGACTGAGTCTGGATGGCAGAGAGGTAAAGCAGAGGCATCCCAAAGAGATGGCAGTGTAGTTCTTTTGGGCACTGGAACGTTTAACAAAATTTAATTGTTTGTAATAAATTTATGTATGTATACTTATGGTAGTGAATGATAAAATAGATTAATAATGTAGTATTTATGCATTTATGAGTTACCTTTTTTAAATTTTCTTTACATACAAGTGTTGTCTGTGATTTTCTGCAGTGTGCCGCAAATCTCCAAAAATTCCCATTTAGTTGTTGATGTCCAGCCATAAATAACCAAAACCAGGAATGTGAAACTCATGAATGTTGAGGGATGACTGTACATTAAAAAACCTTCTCCTTATATTGATACTTATTTTTCAGGTGACATAATGATATTTATTTTCTAGGTCAGCTACTTTTTCATACTTTTGAGAGTTAAAGTTGTATATTTGATTCATGTTTCGCTGCATTGGACATGTAACAAAAGTAAACAGGAGTATCCCTTCTGCCAGTAGCATCTGTCGGATCTTGGTAGGTAGGTGGTGCCACGGTGGTTGGGCCTGGAGTCTGGAAAACTCTACAAGTACAAAGAATAAAACAGTTCCTCTTTACACTATGTTTACATTCTAATGAGTTATATAAATGTCTGCTATTATTATTTCTCTAACCTTTTTCCTCTTAATCTTCTACAGTAGCAACAATGAAGGAATAAAAGTCTCTATTCTCTTCTGAATGAGAGAGCTAAATGATAGCTCTTTTTGCTTATATTGGCCATTGGGATGGCCTGAATTAGCAGGCTAAGAGAGGAAGAGATTTGGTATTCTTTAAAAATTTATTTTATTTTTCATTCCTCATGTGAGGAGAAGTTTGTTTGAGCTCTTTGCTCTTCCTTTTAGTATATACTATTTACTTCAGGAAAGAGTCCAATGGTTTTTTTCCTCTTCTGTTTAAGGGTAGTTATGTCTTTCCTGCATTTGCTAAATTGCTGTGATAAGCCTGCTTCCTCTTTCCCAGCACTTCCTGCTACCTTACTTTTATCTTTTCTCACCTCTCTTCTTAGTGTTCCTTCCCCATGGCTCTTTCAGACTTCTGTTTACATATTCAGTTCAATTCAACAAACATTTATTAAGTACCCACTTTGTGCCAGGCACTGTACCAAGCTGTGCTGGGGATACAAAAAGAGGTAAAAGATAGCCCCTGCCCTCAAGCAGCTTACAATCTAAAATATAAGTGATTTTTTTGGCAAACCGTTATGCTGTTTTAATTTGTAACACTTTTTGTGGCCATTATTATTAGATAACTGTAAAATACAGAGTGTTCCAAAAGTCCTAGTGCAGTTTTAAGCTATTAAGTCTTAAATTTCACTAAGATTTTTGGGACCCCTGTACAATGATTGGAGAAGAGTTAGCAGTGCTTTATTAGAGAACTTTGTCTTCATCCTACAAGATACAAATTGATCAGAAGGTACCAGATATAATAGATAGGAACTGATAAACTAAAAAATTGAGTGCAGTAAAATCCCACATCCTATCATCTCCTGACCTCATCAAATATAAAGAAATGAATTTTGAGTTTTGAAACTGATGCTGTTTAATATCTTGTGTCTCTGTTAAGTAATATGACGTAATGTATTTAGTTAAGAATTTCTTCTTTCATTTCCCATCTCACTTCCCCAGGTCCATATGCTGTTCTAGACAATGTAATTTTGCTGTGTCATGATCTGAAAAGGATTTAATATTTCTGCCTTTCTGCATTGGATTGTGAGGTTTTTATGCCCTAGTACATGGTCAGTTTTTGTGTATGTGCCAAGTACTGCTGAGGAAAAGGTATATACCTTTCTAACCCCATTCAGTTTTCTCCAGAGTTCTACCATGTCTAACTTTTCTAATATTCTGTTCATCTCCTTAACTTCTTTCTTGTTTATTTTGTGGTTAGATTCACCTAGTTCAGAGAGAGGGAGATTGAAGTCCCCCAGCAGTATACTTTTGCTGTCTATTTCTTCCTGTAACTTCCTGACTTCTCGTCTAAGAATTTGGAAGCTATACCACTTAGTGCATATATGTTTAGTAATGATATTACTTCATTGTCTGTGGTGCCTTTTAGTAGGATGTAGTTTCCTTCCTTATCTCTTTTGATGAGATCTATTTTTGCTTTTGCTTTGTCTGATATCAGGATTGCTATACCTGGTGTTTTTTACTTCAGCTGAAGCATAATATATTCTACTCCAGCCTTTTACCTTTACCCTGTGTGTGTCCCTTTGTTTTGAATGTGTTCCCTGTAAACAACGTATTATAGATTTATGGTTTTTAATCCATTTTGCTATCCACTTCCATTTTATGGGTGAGTTTATCCCATTCACGTTCACAGTTATGATTGCTATCTATGTCTTTCTCTCCATCCTATTTCCCCACTGTTTTATGCTTTTCTTTTTCCTCTCTCCCTTTCCCTCCTCACTAGTGTTTTGCTTTTGATCACCACCTCCCTTAGTTCCACCTCCCTTTTATTAGCCCCTTCCCTTTTCTTCCCCTTTACCCTTACTACTTCTTCCCTCCCTTCTATTCCACCTCCCTTTTCTTTCCCCTTTTCCGTCCTACTGCCTAGAGGGCAAGTTAGATTTCTATACCTAACTGATTATGTTATTGCCTCCCTGAGCCAAATCTGATGAGAGTAAGGTTCAAACAATGTTCCTCTCCCTCCCTTCTTTTCCTCTACTGTAATTGGTTTTTGTGCCTTTTCCTGTAACGTAATTTACCCTTTAGACAGTGCAATTTTGGGTGTATTGAGTTAAAATGTAGATGCTTTCCTTTTTTTCCCCTTAGTTGATAAATTGGATGACTGGCCAAATTAGAGCCAACTTATTTGCTTTAGCTGACTTCCCTGTATAGTCTGTTTATCTTACCTCATTCAAGAGTTGGTAACTTGAACAATCTTTTCTGAGTAGTCTTGATTGGTGATGACTATTTATAGTCCCTTATGGAAATGTGTCGCTTTCTTCCTCATTCTCCCCTCATTTTACCTGTTTGAGATTATTCCCTCTTGCATGCTGGTTGCAAAAACCTGGTAATTTTTTCTTGTATGGGGTTAGGGAAAGTGAATTAGTTATTCCTAATGTTAGAGAAATCACCTATATTACTGACTTGTAGAGGATATTGGAAAAGGCTTATTTTATCCATTATTACCTACTTATTTCAGGTTTAGTCAGATAGAATGGGGCTTGGTTGCTTAGAGCTTTCCCTTTTAGACTAATCTCCGCTTGTCTGTTCTATATTTTGGCTTCTATAGCCCCTTTGATTTGAATTTAGGTTTTTCTTTTTTTAACCAGGCATGGATTTTCTTGGACAGCCAAATTATAGCTGTTTGTTAATGGAATTTTATGTTCTGGAAAACCACATTTGCACAATTTAAGCAAGACCAATCTCCCTTTGCTCCCAGAATTTATCTAAATTGATATCTTAATTAGTAAAGCTCTAAATATGCAACACAGACACCAATTTTAAGAATACAATTCACTGCCTGCCAGTATAAGGTTTGGTTCTAAATAAGCAACTGAATTTGTGAATGCATATTTTAAGCCTACACTTGAGCAATGATATAGTGTTCCTGTCTGTGTCTTTGTGTGTGAGGTCTAAATTTAAAGTTGGGAGTAAGTCATAGTGGAACCAAATCGAATACTCTCACTGGGCCTGCGTTTGAATAATTCAGTGGAGAGGCTGCATAGTATCTTTGGGGGAGGAGCCCAAACTGGATTAGGAGATTTAGAGATATATCTGATAACTCCTTAGGTAAAGTACTTTGGTTTTGGTCCTTGGTTCTCCAATTTTTTAAATGAAAGGGATGGAACTAAATTAGAGATTCTTAGCCTGGAGTCTGTGAACTTTTTTTTTTTAATATTTTGTTAACTATTTTGATATAATTGCTTTCCTGTATCATTCTGTGTGTATATTTTATAAATTTAAAAACATTATTTTGAGGAGTCCATAGATTTCATTAGACTGCTAATACCTAAAAGGAATCTAGGGCTAGATGATCTCTAGAAAGCCCTTACAGTACCAGTTGATATAGAAAATACAGTATTTCTAGGCAGATGAAGTTATAGATACCTTCTGTTGAAGACTAAATCTCCAGAAAGAAGAGTTGTGAATTTGATATTTGTCCCTGCTGTTACAGTTTTCTTTCTTTATTCTCAGAATTATTTTATAAAACCTATAAAATGGAAATAGATTACAAAGTAAACCAATTATATTGAAATAAAGATGCAAATTTTTTTTTTTACATCCAAGTATGCCCCCTAAATCTAACCACAGACTGCTTGAGAATCTGTAGACCTCAGGGTTAGAGCCACTGCCCTCGTGGAATGCCATTTCTGGTAGACTAGTGCTCATTGATCATACCTAAGAACTGAGGTTTTGCTAAGGTGGCCTTATTTAGCCTCTGAGGCATTACTCTTTTGATCACTGGCTCAGAGGTACTAATGTCCCTACTATTTCCTGCAATAGCAGAAATGGAATGTTTTTCCTACAGGTCTTCTAGCCAAGTAGTACCTTGACTTGTCCTTAGCTTTGAGAGTCTCTCAAGGATTGCTGTGAAAAGGGATAGGAGAGCTGAGCTATGCCTCGAGAAATCCACCTGCTTCAGATAACAGTTATCGAGAGACCAGTTGTATCCCTTAGGGTTTATCACAGACTATTGAGGCAAATGTTTTGCTTGTGGGGGCCTTGTCATTCACTGTTTTCAGGGTGAATTTATTTCTGTGCAGCAAAGTAAAGGGCTTATGGAATATTGCCTTGTTGTGTCTGTGTTCACATCCCATGAACCTCTGTACTAACTGAATTTTCTGCCTATAGGACAGGGAAAAGAACAAACGCAGAGTTGGCCTTTGCCTCTAGCGTGTGCAAGCAACTCTCTGGCATAGGGTCATGGCATGTTACTAGAGGAGTGTGTGGACTAAAGCATTCATAATGGCAATTTTGGAGCATTTGGTGGATAAAAGGGCTTCAAGTACTGTCAGACTAGCCTATAGGGCTTTCTGTCAACTAGAAATCTGTGTTAACCCAAACTGGTGCACACCTGCAGTACAATGATAGTTGATGTTCATAATGAGTACTTTAAGATCCTGAAGTGCTTCTTGAATCATCAAAGAAACATTAAATTGTGCATTTTATTGTACTCTAATTGGTGATCTGTGTGTGGTGTTATAAGAAGAGAAAAGGGCCTCCATATTTGGGATGGGCTTAATGGCAGCTGTGCTTTCTACCTCTGCTGTAGGGTCCAGTCCTCAGGTTTTCAGGTTCAGTAAACACTGTTCTGTCTGTTGGTGTACAGATGATCAGGCCCTGTTGAATTGATTCACACTAATAGAACTCAAAGGGATCTGATCTGTAAACTGGCATATTGATTTATTCTTTTTAAACTGAGGTCAGGGACAGAGAATAAACTTAGGGGAACTGTGGCTGTTTCGCAAAGAAAGCATCAGATGAGGGCTAGAGTGGGATGAAGTTTATAGGCCCCAGTTCGAATATAGGCTGTGCCATTAAGTTGCGTGACCGGGGGGCAATGCCCTTAAAGTCTCTGAACCTCATGTTTCTTGTCCTTACAGTATAGGAAATGGACTTGATGATCTCTAAGATCCCTTTCACTTCTAATATTCTGTGACCCAGTGACTATACAATAAGAAAAATATGACTACCAAGCAGACTGGAATGTTTACTTTAGTCAGTCAGTGCATTGTAGAGAAACTTATCTGGAAAACCAAATTAGGATCAGAAGGTATTTCAATAAATGTGGAGTCTGAGTAAATGGAGTTAGATGATCATCCTAAATATTTTAATCTGACTGTGGTAGTTTGGGGATCTAGCCTTTTTCACTAAACAGACATATGTGCCAGAATTTTTGCATCACTGGGGTGGAACCCATTGACTTCAGGGTCATTAGTATCCTCTGCAAGCTGATATTTTTCAAAATTCCTGTTGACCAATCAGTTGGTCCTTATAATTATATTACCTTGCTCATTTCAAATTTTTCAGATTTAAATTGTTCACTGCTGTCTTGGCCATGGTGAGCTCAAATAGGTTCCAGTGCATTACAATCAAGAATTGAATAGGAGAGGTTGGGATAAAGGATGAAATCAAAGAAATATTTAAAAAGAAGATGGGCTGGTTGCCTAGTAATAACTTAAGGACAATTGATGTTTTCCAGTGTAGATGGTACTGAAAGAAGGCCTATAGCACATTATGTTGGAACTGTTTGTGAACTTATGGGAATATGTAGGCAGAAGGACAGGCATGGATGAGGCATGATTTACACCTGACCTAGAAGAAGGAAGTGACATTAATTCTTATGTTAGAAAGGGAGCACTCAGGTCTGAGACTTGCTATGATAGTATAACGTGTTATGAGACACATCAGTATTCATAAAAGGGGCAGATCATAGCCCTGCTAGTTAATCCTAATTGCTCGGTTCCTAAATCTGTTTGAAGCAGCTTGTGACCTAGCACCTTAGTGTTGTCATGTCATAGTATTTTTTTCATTTCGCTGAAGCAGCAATGACTACCATATGTTCACATCAGCGATACTAGTATAAAACATATGCTCTATTCAAGTCACTGAATAGCAGCAGTCTGGTATTAGGGCTTTTCTGAGTAAGTTCATAAATGGGGATTGATTTTCTGTGGGCTTCTTTCTCTAGTTTGGGAACTTTTACCATTGATTTCTTTGACCTTGAGTGGTCTAGGGCAGTGATGTCATATTAAAATAGAAATGGATCCTTAGCCAGGGGCATATTGACTTAGAAAATCACAAATTACTAATATCTATGTTGTATTATATTTTTATTTATTTTATTAAACAGTTCCCAATTACATGTTAGTCTGGTTCAACTCTCTTGGGAGTTTTGGCCTCTAGTTTGACATCTCTGGTCTAGTGCATAGGGAAAATGTAAATCTTTAAGAGTAACTACAGTAAGAGCCCACATAATTTCAATTTTTGGAGTGCATAATCAATATCTTGAAGGATGGTTGGATGCCAGTAGGCAGCCATTAACCAATTCAGAGCCTTCTTATAATGGACTGCCTGGGGTTCATACCACTTAGCAATAAAGCTGCCCAGCCGATTTCAGTTTGATTATTGAGGAAAGCCTCATGTAGAGTATGTTATAGTAACCTAACAAGGAAGTTACAAAAGTATACTCAATGATGATATCCTTTCTGTTAAGCTTGTTATGTCAGCTTCTGTCATATTCTCAGGTTTTCTGTATAAGAACGTATATCCTGTTTTTCTTGGGTAGATAGTTGTACAGCACAGTGGATAGAGTGTGTAACTTAGCTTGAATCCTGCCTCACATGCTTACTGGCTTTGTGACCCTGAGCTAGTCATTCAACCTTTCTGTATCTCAGTTTCTTCATCTGTAAAATGGGGATGATAATAGCACAGACCTCGCAGTTGCTGTGAAGTGTTCTGCAAACCTTAAATTTTATCATCACCATCATCATCATCATTATTATTGAAACTGCTTGTAAGAGGTGCTTTGCTGTTTGTTTTTTATTGACATATTTTGTTTTTATATCACCTTTATTATCACCAAGAAAAAAAAAGAGGAAAGAAAGGCAGTCCAATAAAACTAATCCACTTATCAGTCAAATAAAAAAAACACAGATAGTATTGCATACCCAAAGTTTTCCACTTATGCAAAGAAATGAGGGAGCTGTACTCTCATATGCAGCGAGGTGATGCAGCGCATAGAGTGCTGGGCCTGGTATAAAGAAGTCCTGAGTTCATTTCTGGCCTCTTATATTCACTAGCACATCACTTAACTTCTGTTTGCCTCAGTTTCCTCATCTATAAAATGGGGATAATAATAGTACCTACCTCCCAGAGTTAATGTGAGGATCAAATGAGATAATCATTGTAAAGCACACAGCACAGTGCCTGGCACATAGCAAGTACTATATAAATGTTAGTTGTTGTTACTGTTGTTATTATTATTTGGGGCAAATCTTGATTGTTGTAATTACACAATGTTCAGTTTCAATTTTGTTGTTGCTTTCTCCTTTTACTTTGTTGTGGTCATTATGTATATGTTGTTTTCCTGTTTCTGCTTTTTTCACTTATATCAGTTTATAGAACTCTTCCCATCCTTCTCTGTATTCTTCATTTTCATTGGTTTTCATGGCACAGTAATATTCCTTCACATTCATATGCCACAGTTTGTTTAGCCATTTCCTAATCCATAGACATCTACTAAATTTCCAGCTCTTTCCTACTACAAAAAATGCTGTTATAAATACTTTATTGTACTTTGGACCTTTTTATCTTTGACCTTGCTGGGGTATATTTCTGGCAGGGCATAATCCTACTATATTTCTAGCAGCATTGTCTCTGATTTAGAGCATATGCACATTTATGTTACTTCCTTAGCATAAGTTCCAAATTTTTCTTCAAATTGGATGGACCAGTTCAAAACTGCAGGTGCCTTGTTCTGACATACTTGGCTTGTATTCTCACCTCCCTTGCTCCTTTACACCACCTAGTAAGTATCTTACGAATATCTTTTTGAACTCAGGTGGTAGTTTTCATTCTAAAAGCAGTTGGATAAGGACTGGTTGGGCTCATACTGTTAAGGTTTCTCTTTAAGGTCAGATTCTTGTCTATGAGAACCCCATTATGATAAACATCACATTTCTGTTGCACTTGGCATAAAACTTGATTACATGTGACTAGTTATTTTTAATTTATACATCTTTTCTCCATGACAACTATATTGCAAGTTTCTTCAGGATAGGGGCTATGTCTTCTATGTTCTATATTCCCTGTGACCTTAATAGTTTTCTGGAAGGTGCTTCTTTTCTTTTGGAGAGATTGTGAAAGACAGTAAGAAGATCTTACACTGTGCGTCTCTATGCAATAAGCTATGCATATGTGCTCCTTAACCACCTCCCCACAACCCCATGCCCTCTCTTTTAAGCTATCATATATTTAACTACTTGGTATTTATTGTTCTTTATTTTCTAAATATTGATGCTGTATATATTTACATGTATTTTTTTTTCTTCCTCCTTACAATGTAAGCTCTTTGTGAATAGGGATTGTTTCATTCTTTGTACTTGTATCCCCAGGACTAAGCACAGGAAATGCAGTAGCAGTGATAGTGGTTATTAGCAGGAATTTAGGCAGAAGTAGCCAGAGAAGGGGAAGCAGAAATCTTCTTCCCTTATCATAGATTTAAAGTCCCAATCCCTAATGCTGATGTTGAGTGCCAAGAATTTGTCTTTTCTTTTTAATCTGCCATGACTTTGTCTCATCTTTCTACCCAGTACTAAATTGAAGGTGCCTGCTCTTTTCTCCCTCTCTCTTTCTTTTAGCTGAATTCAACTTAGAAAATATTTGAGGTTATTGATAATTGGATCATTTGTTCTTTTTGGTTCTGTCCTTTTGAGACTGTGACGGTACAGATGTCTATCAGCAGTGGCAAAGTGAGGAAGGGAGTGGTAATAGAAAGGTGAATATCCAATGAAGGATGCTGTATAGAGTGGCTGTGTCCTTCCCTGTTGGTTCAGTAGAAGAAATTAGTATCTTGGCCATTTTAAAAAGTAATTTTAGCCCATAGAATCCCTGACACACTTGAACGACTTTTGGAAAGTATAATATTTTACCCAAACCCCATTAAATGTTAGCACTCTTTCTCTATTCCCTTTACTGTCCTTTTACTGATTATAGAGATATTTATGTGGACCTAGAAGGCTGACTTATTTATTTATTTTCATTTTTCAATAACTTGGTTTTCCCTAGTGCCAGGTGCTTTCTAAGACTCAAGCACTTCACAATGATTTCTTTGGTGATAATCATCTGCACTTTGCTGGCCTCTTTCCTCAAGGGATCCCTTTGTGCTCTCCAGGCATTAATTCCACTGTTCATACCAGAAAACTGTACTACCAAGGTTCAGTGTAACTGACCCTGAGGTCATAGGGCAAATCAGTGGATGGGACCGTGGAGTCTTACACCTGACCCCCTTGAAAGGCAGTAAAAGAGATGCACACAAGGAAATGGCACAGGCCAGCTTGGTGCTGATGCAGGGACTTCTGGCAGCATTTTTGCTACTATAGGTTAGATGTCTAGGTGTTGTAACTTACAGGATATAAGCATCCTCAAGAGAGGGTGCTTAAGAAGTGAAATTGACTGTACTGTGGTAGGGAAGGCAAGGCATGGTCCTTGACATTTGACTCTGGAAATGAGTAGCAGACTTAGGGACTGAGTTCTTAATTAGTGGTCAGAAATGACTAACCAGAAGGGAGGCAGGCATCACAGAGCAATTCAGTGGGAAGCTAGATCTAGGCTTTGCATTTCCTTATCCTTTGATACCGCTTTATCAGAATGCAGCAGTTGTGTATCTGCATGGCAGGCTTCCTCTTGGTAAATCTGTGTTCAGGCTGCTTTCCATAATGAAATTCTTCCTGTTGTCCATAAGCATGTGTCTCGGGTGTTGTTGTAGGGTTTAGGGCAAAAGCAGGCTCCTCTGATGTCTTTTCTGCTTTTAGGGGAGCTGGCTACAATTGTTTGTGATTGACATGTACTTAGTTTGTAGGGGCCATCTCTCTTTCGGTCAGTAGCTTGTCTGGTAGGAGAGGTTAAAAAAAATAACCTTACTTCTCAAGCAAGTACTTTGTTTAAAAAATGTATTTGTTTTTTATTTGTTAATTTGGAGCCATAGAGGGAAAAACACACAGCTTACAGTGCAATAAAAGATTAATGAGAAACAAAGCCATGAACTCATCAGTGTCTCATCTCTACTAAATTACAGCTACAAAGATCACAGTTACTCATCTGTGTATCACATATCACAGCTGATTATTGCTGGCTTTGGATCTGACTCTTCAGAAACCCTGCTCAATCAGCACAGCAGCATTGTAAAAATGTTAAGTGCCGATGGATTAATTTTTAATGCATACTGAATATATGTGGTAGAAAATGTGTGGTTGTATTTGGGGGTGAGGGAATAGATTTGTAAGTGACTAAACCTAACCTAGGATCCATCATCAGTTTTTAATAAATATTTTGGTATTATTAAGCCTCTACTTTTCTGGTTTTAAATTATTCTTTTTTTCCCCCTTTCTTCATTTTCCTTCCCCTTGCCCCCAACAACAACAAACAACAACAACAACAACAACAACAACAACAACAACAACAATAACAAAAATGTACCACATACTTGCTTTTCTAGTAGAAATGACGTGATTGGGCCACCCGTTTTATAATCTGCCTTGAGGTATTATTGTTTCTTGTAAGTCAAATTAGAGTCATTGGGAAACAGTGTGACATCTGACCAGTTTGATACCAGGCAGTTCTGATAGGGTTGTGCTGTCTGCCTCAGAGGGCAAGTCCAGGAATGGAAATTTGTGGTAAGGCAAGTGCATATGTGTTAAATAATAAATTATAATGAAGGATTTTTACCGCATCTTTCTTCTGAGAAGATTGAGAGCATGCCTCAAATATATAATTCTCCCTTATCCTCATGTTGTCCTGGGGGAGGCAGAGATGAGAGGTGCTTACTTTTAAAATTGCCTTTTATGGCATAGGTAACAATTCCTTTCAAACCTGTACTGTGGCTGTTTCATGAAGTTTTTATTAAAAGGATTTATTTGATTCTGAAAAATGTATGTAGAATACGTGGGATTTTTTTGAGAGGGACTTTATCTCTAGGTTGACTTGTTCCCTGTCATAAGTAACTTTCCTGAGTTGGAAAGACTAAACTGACTTTTCTTTCCTTTCCCGAATAATTAACACATTTTCACGCCTTTGTTTTTGCTTACCAAATGGGTAGTTGGAATTACTTATTTTTCTCTTTTATTTCTTCAATTTTCTTTACTAGTAGCATCCTCTGTTTCCTGTCAGGGCATCATCAGCATGTTATCATGGATCCTAATTTGCCCCTCCCCATTTCCTCTCTGCCTGAAAGTGTAATTGTTGTCAGGTGTGCATTTGTTATGGTGCCTATAAAAGATCCTCCCTCATTTCTCTTGCAGGTGATTTTTGAGGACACTGCCAAAGGTGCTCAGCAAGTTCCTTTTCCTCCCTGGATATCTCTTTTAATAAGGATATTGCGGTGTGCTTACCTATGGTTCTTTTTGGAGATACCCAGAACCCTTTAAAAAGCTAACTCTTAATCTTATCTCTCTCTTCTTTCCATTTTCACCCAGAAGCCATGTAAGGAATTCCATGTTCTTAAGTCAGATACCCTGAAGCTGTTTGGTACCGTTGTCTCATTTGGCCGTCCTGTGTAATTCAGTTGGTAGCAGGTAGACAGATATCCAGATGACCTCTCTGTAGATTCAGACATTTCTGCTTTATGAACTAGAGCAAGTTGTGCCACCTAGCAGTTCTTAGCCTGGAAGATACAGCTATTGATAAACTTGCTTCAAAAATGTTGTCTTTATTTGTAACATTTGGTCTAGAGAGTCATCTTGTGAGCAGCAAGTTGCCAAATCTTGGGTGGCTTAAATGAAAAAGCATTTGACTGTTGTGGTTAGTTTATAAATGTAGATATAAAAGTTGGGTTGGTCCAGGGGAGGAGTAGTGTGACCAGAGGACAGAATGTGCCACCAAGATGAGTCTTTGGCTGATGTTTAAATTGCATCAAATTAAAGGCTATTTCTCATTCTCTACTGCGGTGTCACTAGAGGGCGGAATTAATGGCCTCCTCAGCATCCCTTGGGTTCATGCTCTGTCACTCTCCCAGCACTCAGCCTTATTTGGGGGATCATAAGGAGGTCAGGGTAAATTTTTCAAATTCCACTGGCTGAAGAGGAGAATTATCTCCTTGCAGACCT
This sequence comes from Phascolarctos cinereus, assembly GCF_003287225.1. Taxonomy (NCBI): domain Eukaryota; kingdom Metazoa; phylum Chordata; class Mammalia; order Diprotodontia; family Phascolarctidae; genus Phascolarctos; species Phascolarctos cinereus. Next base: position 116,530,478 of record NW_027555514.1, on the reverse strand, counting down.
TATCTAAGAGTGTTAATTTTTTTCTTCTTCATTTTGCCCTTCTTGGTCTTCGTCTTAACCATTGACAAGCTTTTTTTCTTTTCATTCAGTCTGGAGTAGCCATTAAGAGTAGATAGAGTACTCACTGTTTTGCACTACAAAAGGACTGGGGGAGGTGGGTATGTTAGCAGGACATTTGCAATACAGGAAATGTTTTTTAATGTGATGTGTGGAGGGTTGTAGAAATGCTAAGTCCTTCTAGTCATTTTCCAATAGTTCTCTGCTTCTGTCAGTTTGTTTTGTTACTTTGGGGATGGTGTTCTTGTCTAGATACTTGTGTGAAAGAAGACCTTGGGACCGAAGTACCTGCTTCATTATTATAGCTCACTTGCGGGCAGGGCAAAGGTGGCATTAGAGTGCCAGTACCTGAGTTTCTTTTTGAATTTCAGCCTGATGTTCCTTTGCCCCCAACTTTTCATTCACTACATAGTAACAAGGTTCCACTTCCCAAATTGTTAATGCTCTATACTGCCTCCAATCATTTAACTGAGTACATGTTCTCTCCTCCCCCCATCCCCCCGCCCCCGGAAAATATAAGTTCCTTGAGGTCAACAGTTCTTTGCTTTGCTTTTGTTGTGGTATCTCCTACACCTGTATCAAAGTGCATTTACACAAGGAGTAGATGCTTAATAAGTATTTGAGTTGAATTGAATTGAATTAACTCAGTCTTGCATTGGTCATCAGTAGGTAGGAAGAGTTTGTGAAGCTGTTGGTTTAGATTAGAACAAGTAACTCTTTATCACTTTAGAAAAGGTGACTCTTTATTTGCTCTTCTTAGGAAAAGCAAAGAATCATGGCTTTGTGAATCTCTATATACATGGGCCAGAGCTGGTTTATAAGCTGATCATAGGCACAATGCATGGCACTTAATAAATGCTTCTTGACTGATCAGACATCATACCACAACAGTAGACTCAGTATCCCTTACTTATTAAGGTAGATGTTTTCTCCCAAGTTCCAAGGTCTTCTATAGGGTCCTTAATGTTCATGGTCTCTAGGATGAGAATATGGAATGAGTCTTCCCCTCCCAGCCCCACTTAAATCCAGAACATGGGACTAGCACTGATTTCTCCAGGCATCCTGGTCAGTCTCTTCCTTGGGCAATCTTTGTTGGTTTGCTGTTATTGTCAGGGAGTTTTTGCTGTCACTACTCTTCTGCCAGGGAAGAAGGTGCTGTGTTTCCTTTATAGTAAAATAGCCACTGGCCTTTTGGATGCCCTACATTTAAAGTTCAGTGCATCCCTTGCCCTTGCTGTCATCTTTACAACCTGTGTCTTTTCCTCTCTAGGGACAGCTTTCTAGCTTATGATCCCTTGTAAAAGCAGTGGGAGGCATGTCTGTTTTTAAGTTAAGTCTAAAGGTTTCAGGGCTCATGTTCCTCCCTTAAGCTGAGACAGTTACATTGTGCCTTAAGCAGGAGGGTGACGATCCTTGACTTCTGGTAGACAGAAAAGATGGCTTTTTAGTTTGTCTCAGTAATTGAAATCATGGCTAATCATCTCAGAATCAGTGTGTTGGGTTATCTTTATCAAAGTCTTCATTTTATTTACCTGCAGTTATCCCTTCTACATTGCAGGGCTTAGGGGTACAGCACCCCCATGATCAGGAAAATCTGCATAAAATTTTTTTGCCCTCCCTTCGTACCAGAGAAGAAGTCCAAATTATTATGGCATTAAAAGATAAAATATGTTTATATTATACAATACTATACTTATATTTAATGCATTTCTGAGTCTCTAAACTTTTTCTGTCATCTGCTCACCTTTGGGTGTCATCTGTGATTTCTGCAAAACTCCCCAAAAATTCCCATTTAATTTCTTATGCCTACCCACAATATATGGAAACAATGATGGGGAAAGTTGCCATGTGGAAGTGATAACTGTATGAGAGGAACTGAGGTGGAAGCTTTATGGCTTTCCAAACACAATTTGATGGCCCTAAATTGCCTGCTTTTTAAAAGAAAAAATCAGCATTAGGAATTACCTATTCTGGGTGGTCAGGATTTACCAGGGAATTTTACTAATTTCCTTAAAAACAAACCTTAGTGATGAATCCAATTACTGGTAAAGGAACTTTCAAAACTGGCTGTTTTACTCAAGTGTTTTGATTTTTTAAAGTTAATTGTTCAAACGATTTCACCTTCCCTTTCATTGCTTTCTGCAACCAGCAAAATCCACCTTTTCTTCATCCCCTCCTCCTACTTGAGAAAGAAAGAAAAATAAAACTCCTGTTACCATACAAACATGTATAGACAAGCAAAACAAATTTCCATGCTGACCATGTGTTATTTCTCAATAGGTCACCCTCTGCACTCCATGTCCTTCACTTCTCTTAGCAGCTTTCGTTATGAGTCTTCTGAAATTGTGGTCGTTCGTTATGCTCACCAGAGATCCTAAGTCTAAGTTGTTTGTCTTTACAGTGTTGTCATCGTATAAATTGGTTCTGTGCACTTCACTCTGCATCAGTTCATAAAAAAGGTTTCTCTGAAACCATACTCTTCATCATTTCTTGCAGCACAGTAGTATTCCAGCACATTCATATATCATAACTTGTTCAGCCATTCCTCAATTGATGGGTACCTCTCAGTTTCTAATTCTTAGCCACCTCAAAAAGACCTACAAATATTTGTGTACATTCTTCTTTAGTTTTTCTTAGTACCATTCCCTCCCTTAATCTACTCTCCCTTTTATGTTTACCATCTGCTTTCTCCCTGTTGAATAAAATGTGTGTATTCTTCCCATCTTTGACCAGTTCAGATGAGAGTAAGGTTCAAATATTAGCTTCTTCTCCCATGCTTTCTTTGTTATTTGTATAGAAAGCTACTTATGCACCTCAATTATGTGAGATAATTTCTCGTAACTTTTATCTCCCTCTCAACAACCCCTCTCCTCTCTGTGTCATCTTCTTCCCCTTCCTTTCCATTCTTCTTTTAAGATCATCAAGACATAACTGCTCATAGGCTTTCTGTCTAATTAGTTACCCTTTAAGACCCCTGTTGATGATAGCATCAGAGGGGACACATATATTAGATGTATAGAGTTTATCTTTGTTTAATTCCTTGTGATTATTTATGCATGTTTATCTTTTTATGTTTCCTTTGACCCCCGTAGTTGTACTTCAGAATTTCTACACTGCTCTGGTCTTTTCATCAAGAATGGTTGGAAGTACTCAGTTTCATTAAAGGTCCATTTTTTTTTCCTGCTGTACGTTTATGTTCAGTTTGCTGGGGAAACAGTACTTGATTATGAATCTATATCCTTTGGCTTCGGGAATATTGTATTCCAAACTATCTTCTCCTTTTTCATGGTGACCGCTAAATCACTTATGGCCCTACCTGTAGCTCCTCAGCACATGAATTCTTTCTTTCAGGCTTCCTGCAGTATTTTTTGTTTTATCCTAGAAGCTCTGGATTTTGGCTATGCTATTCCTGGGAGTTTTCATTTTGGAGTTTCTTTCAGGAGTGATTAGTGGATTCTTTCTATTTTTACTTTGCCTTCTGGTTCTATGAGATCTGAGCAGGTGTGTTTTATGATGTTTTGAAATATGATGTCTAGGCTCTTTTTTGTTTATGACTTTCAGATAGTCCAGTGGTTCTTAAATTTTTTCTCTTTCACTTGTTTTCCAGGTTAATTTTTTGCTGGGAGATACCTTACATTTTTTAAAGATTATTTTCAGTCTTTTGATTTTGATTATTTCTTGTTGTCTTACAGCCTTACTAAATTCTTTTTGGTCCATTCTAATTTTTACGGAGTTTGTTGCTTGAGCAGTGTTTTTGTACCTTTTGTGCCAAGTTCTTAATTACCATTTTAGTTCTTCCCTAACTTTCCTTTCTTTTCCAAATTTTTTTCCTCTAATGCTCCCATTTCATTTAGAAAAACATTTAAACTCTTGTTTCTTCCAGGAATTCCAGTTGGCATTCTTGTCCAGGTCACGTCTTTGAAGTGATCATCTTCTTATGTGTTTGTGTCTGAGTGTCCCCGTCACTCTAATAACTCTTTGTGGTGGAATTCCTTTTTGTTTGTTCATTCTTCTAACCTACTTCCTGACTTTGGACTTGATATTAGGGCCAGGTTCTGAGTACTTCTGAAGGGAATATCTGGCCTGCTCTTTCTTGTGGTATTGAGTGTTGTACTGTTCCAGGATCTCAGGGATAGCTTAGATTGGTAACTTGCAAGCTTTTTCTTTTCCCAAAGAGGTCTGGTCCAGGTCAAAGTCTACTTGCTGTCTTCCTAGACTGAGCCCTGCAAGTTCCTGACCTGATATTGGGTCTGAACAACAGGCCCTTGGGTTTGTCCTTTTGGGAGTTTCAGTAGACTGTTGCTGGACTCAATCACCACCAGCCAGCTGAAAAGCTCTGCTGATTGAGTGACAGAACTTCCATTTGGTCTTGGATTCTTTGCCCTGGTTATTCCTCTGAAGTGTTCACATTGTGCTAGAAACTGAAACTGAGATCCCACTCCACTCCTGAGGTCTGAGCCACATAGCTGTTACTTTACTCTGATCTAGATCTATGACCTGGAACTGGGTAGCATGCAACAGAGCTGCCAGTTGGCACCTATTCCTGCACCCTACACAAATTTATGCCTTTCTATGCGGGATCTTGGACCTCTTCTTGTCCTGTTGCATAGCCTTTTCCTGAACTGTAATGCTCTGTGGGGTGTACTCATGACCTATTCCTAGTGTTTGCCTACCTCTCTATCTACTTATGCCAACACGAGCAGGAAAAATGACTTGTGCTTTTTTTTTTCTACTTGGATTTCCTGATCAGTATTTCGTCTGTTGCCTTTTTTATTGGAGAAATTGGGAGTAGGGGACAGAAATCTTTACTTCTTCCTGCTATTCTTCTACCTTGACTCCTTCCCTTTAATTTTGGTTATTTTTTTACATAGTGAAACCCTTATTACTGAGTGTAAAAATAAGCTATTAAGAAATAATGAAATATTAAAAAACAAACTTCAGTATATGCCCAACAAATTTTAGAGACTTCTACCCTGCATGAGCTTATCAAGATAACTTCTTTATACCAGAAACATGAGAGTAGAACAAATATGTTCTTGATTTATTTCATTGCTTGTTATTAAACATTGGCATTTTAATCAAATATAGTTACTCGACTGATTCTAGTCATAGTATCATCATCTTCACCAGAGCATAATGCAGTGTTTGATGTTCAGAAGGAGAAATCTCATGTTTCTTAAGGGGAGGTCTGTTTAAATTTTCAGGTGATGTAATGTAACCTAACAGTGCACTGTACATAATAGACATTCAGTACATATTAGAATGAATGAATGGTTTGAATTAATTGGATGAATGCTGTCCTGATGAAGGACATGAAGTTGCCATGTTAAATCTAGGTAATGCTACACTCTCTGACCCATGAAGATCAAATCAATGCTTGGTTCCCTTTCGCATTCACAGTATGCACGTGTGGAACTTTTCTTCTCCTTTTTTATTATGTGATGGTGGTAAAATATTATACGTGTTTCATTTTAGAGATTGAATTTTCAGTTTAATCAGACACCTATTTACTTAGCAAAGCAGTCATGAATGTTCCCTTTGCAATTAACACTGATTTAGTACAAGAATAGGTATTCAGAGTTTGTTAGAGTCTCTTTCTGTTTTCTTTGCTTCTTCTGTATCTTTTAGTCTGTCTTGTCCTTTTTGGTGGTTTAAAGGGAGGTAGGTTCTGTCTTCAGACAACTGGTTCTTCTGTTTCTTTTATTAACTATACTTTTTTTCCTTGTCAGACTTTTTGATGATTTGCCTGGCTGTTCAGTTTTCATCTTTTCTTTAGTCTAACAACTTCTTAAGAGTGCCCAGGAAGAGGTGTTATGAGCAGTTAATAAATTTCATTGATTAAGTGATGAGTGATTCTCTTTGTATCTTTATTTACATGAATGAAATGTTAAGTATCAGTAGAATATTTCTATTGACTCTTAATCTGCAGAATTCTTCTCCTCTGACACATTGTCCAACCTCTGATTGAACATTTCCTTCGTTGAGTGCTAAAAAGGCAGCCCATTCCCAAAAGTTCATCTGCATAGAGTTTCTTAATCTACCTCTCTGCAACTTAAATCCATTGGCATTCATTATGCTTCCTAGATCTAGTTAGAATATGTCTGCTGTCTTCCATATGATAGACCTTCAAATATTTGAGGACAGTTAGATTTTCCCTATTTTGTTGCTGGGCTAAACATATAACCATTCCTTAGATGATGTGATTTCAGTATTGAACAAAATAGCCCAGATGTCATTTGAACAGCATAGTGTCCCAGCATTGCTATATTAACTCCCTTATTATAGATGCCTAACTGCCTATGGTTACATTAGAACTTTTGGCAGTCATATCACACTGTTAATGCATTGCAGTTAATTAAAACCCTGAAATAATTTCAACCTGAATAGTTTTAAACCAGGTTTCCCCCTTTCATGTGCAGTTGATATTTTTCAGTTCATGTCCAAGACTATATATTTTTCCCTATTAAAATTTTTCATTTGTTTTCGACTCATCCTTCCAATATGTTGATATTATTGGATTGCGTTTCTGTTATCCAGTGTATTAACTTTCCCTCTGAACTCTATTCCCCCCAATTCAATAATAAGGTCTTTTATATAAAGTACATATGTAGTATATACAAGATTTCAGGTGATAGAACCCCTGTGGCATCCTATTCGAGTCCTTCCTTTAGTCTAACATTGATAGGGTAAGCAAGTCTCTGGGTCCCTGAGCTAGCTGTGATTCCATCTAACTACCATTATCCAATCTATATTCCTCCATCACTATAATATCCGTAAATATGTTAAGAAGCACTGTGTCAAATATTATTTAGCAGTTTAGGGCTATTTAAGGCAATTGATGATGAATTAGATTTCAGAAATTGAGTTTGCAATGATAACGGATGGGCTGTGATCTACACTGGAGTCTTGGAGGAGCCCTCAAATCTGCATTATGATTGTTGCTTTCCTCTACTGCCTCCATAGAGGCCCAGGAGAGATCAAGACTTTGACATATCCAACATGTCCCACAAAAATGTCCCACAAAAATAAGCATAATTAGTAGTATATAGAGCACTGTGTGCTTATAACCCAGCTCTACTCCCAGAGGATGTACAGGACTTTGTATGCCATGTGTATGTAGGGCTTTTCTTTTTGTCATTGACCTCTTTGAGGTCTCTACCTAGTAGTGGAATTTCTGAGTTAAAGGGTATAGACATTTTAATAACTTTCTTGGCATAATTCCAGACTGCTAGGAAAGAGCCTTTTAAAATTGTAATGTTCCCTTTAAATTTGAGCTAATAATGATTAGTAGTAGTTTATTAACAACTTTTGAGAATCCATTTTCAGTAGAGGAGTTAGAATATACTTCACAGTGATATTATAAAACAGGAAATAGAGGGAATGGCTGGAATTTGGAAGCAAGGTTTCTTTAGAGTTCTTATTCTGGATGAGACTTGAAGAGTTTGAAATTTTCTTATGCTATAAAAAAATCTAGTGTCATGGTTGAACAACATTAAGAACAACATTATTTGTCTAGTTGTTGAGTTAATATTTTATGGATGCCGCAGTCATTTCCTGATATCTCCCCTGTCCCTTCTACACCTCTCCCTAGTTCAGAAAACAGTAAAACAGATCTGGCCAGCATATGGTTTGATGTAGAGTGCCATAGTCCTCCACCTATCTATTGAAGGGAGAGAAGCATTTATCTCTTCTGTAGGATCAAGATTGCTTCTTGCATTTGTTCTGTTTGGTCAAATTTCAGTGTAGTTTTTGTTTACATTATTGTAGTCATTCCGTATATTGTTTTTCTGGCTAAGTTTATATTTATACTGGTCTCCATGGAAACTCTAGAAAGCGCATGGCCTCTTCAGTTTTTGATTGTGTAGCAGTGGAGTAGTTTCTCTGTTGCTTGGGGGCTCATAGAACATTTGTAGTTTATCACTGGTAGGATTGCTTCCCAAAGATGGCTTTTAATAAAAACTGCTGGTTGTCTATGAAGTTAAAAAGGAAAAAAAGTGCAGGTCATTTTACGTTTCAGGAGTTAATGGATTTTTTTAGAGCTATCTGAATTTTTTTTTTTTTAAAGATTGTACCACTGCTTCTTTAGGGTTGGGGGATGTTGAGGGATGTATTCGTTAACCCCCAAATCCTAGTTTGACTCTAGGGGAAATTTATTCTGGCAGAGGACAAAAGGAGCACCTCTCCTCTTTACAGAGGGGACTTAACTGTGTCTCCTGGCCTTTGGAGTGCATGAAATGTTTGTTGTAGCAACACTATTGCCAGAATGATACTGTTTGATGCTGTGAATGCCAGTGTCATGGTGGGGCAGCATATGCTTTGTCGGGGAGGGAGTGGACTCTTGCCTTTCCCTTAAGCACTTTGTGAGGCAGTGAAAGTAGGAAAAGCATTGAATTGCTATATCACCCCCTGCAATTTCCCTTCTGCTGGTTTTGCATGTAGAGAATAAAAGATTGAGTAGAAAGGGAAATTATGCAAAAAGGCAGTGTAATTTGTTCCTTAGGAAAGAAACTGGTTGTAAGGAGAATCAAGGCTATACCTCTCATTTGGCAGTGGGGCATGGTTTTTACAGAGGCTGGTCTTACTGTACTCATTTATTTGGAAAATAATGGCATGGGGTTCTCTTCTGAGACAGAATAGTGTCCTTATTAGAACAGGTTCTTTGGCCAAACATTTTCCTGGATTGCTGTTCTGAACAAATGGCCTTTTTTGCACTCCTTGGTTACTCAGCACCCTCTGGACACTCGCCCTAGTCATGGGCAGTTTGGTTGTCCAAACAGTGTGTGTAGGTCTGTAAGGAGGAGCTGTTGGTGAGGAGGAGCCTATGTGCTTGCCAAACTGACTACTGGCTTGTGTTTTTACCCCTGTGGTGGCTGCTTCCTGAATCACAAGTAGCTTCAGAGTTGATGATTTGCAATTCTTGGGCTCCCCTTTCCTTTTTACTTGAATATCTGATCAAGGAGGCTGTATCTTGGCAGTGGTCCATATTGTTAGATATAACACTTACATGCATTTGGTTTTTTTTTTCTCATTTTCTCCCTTCAAGCAACACTCTGGGAATTCTCAAGCTGATGAAGTTGGAGAACTTGCTCCAACAGGTATTCATACTTACCTGCTGTACCTCTGATGATCACAAGGGCTATTTCCTGACTGCTCTGTTCAACTAATTAAATGTGATTATATGGAAAATTAGAGATTGTGGAGTGCTTTTTATGAACTCAGTGGTGCTCCATTACTTTGGGAGTGCTTCCCTTCATTTGAAACCTCTTCTCAGGGGCAGCTATGTGGCACAGCAGATAGAGCTCCAGCCTTGGTGTCAGGAGGACCTGGGTTCAAATCTAGCTTCAAGCACTTGAAACTTACTAGCTGTGTGACCCTAGGCAAGTCACTTAACCCCGATTGCCCCACCAAAAACACCCAACCAGCCAAACAAACAAAAAAACCCTCTTCTCCAAGACATTTTCCTAACCTGTGTCTCATCAAGGATCCAGCTGAAATCTCAAAGTCAGAACATTCTTGTTTCTTCATCCCTGATCCCTGAACATAAACTATGAGGTATTTCAGGTGTCTGTCTTGTTTACAGAGGAAAACAGGCTAATATTTCACCCCTTTCATGATTTAGCTGGGCAAAATGCTCATCATTGCCAGGTAGATTCTTCTGCTACTCTCCTTTTGTGATAGCGGTGGGACTTCTTGGATTTCAGACCCTAAGTCCTATGGGTAACTTAAGAGTACAATGACCAGAAGTCACCTAATGCTTAAAGGTAGGGCTCCTCCATAACAACCTCAGTTCTTTTCATGGTTGTTTTCAAGATCTTGACTGTTCTCTTCTATGACAGCTGACTTAACATTGATCAGGCACTGTTTGCCTTAACTTGGTTTGTTTGGTGTGGCTGGGTGGAGACAAATATGATATTGATCCAGTTATTCTTAATTCACTCCCTCTTTTGTTAAGGATAAAGAGTATCTTCCTTCAGAGGTACGATGGGCTCAAGGTTCTGAGGCCTACTCTTTGGTAGCAATTTCCTGTCAAGTGCCTTGGCTCAGAAGAAATTGTTTTTAGAGAGTTATTTTAAGTTTTTTATGTTTTTGGTGCTTTGAGGAAAAGTTGTACTGACCAGATATCTTTTACTATTAAAAAATAGCAATCACCAGAGAGATTTATGATTTTCAAAAAACTGAGCCAGTCATGGAGCCATAGGGAAGGATAACCAGTTAACTGTCTACAAGCACACTATAGGTAGTCATATAATCTTGGGATCTAGAGAAAGACCTCCAACATATTGGGTGAACCCCTGAAGTGGATGTGGCTGAGAGTTGCACGGGATAAGAAGGCATGATTCTGTTGTGAGCTGTCCTTTTTGAGAGAAAGAATGACCGGTTGTGATGAGATCACTAATCCATCCAAGTAAGAAGACATTGATATAGGTAAAAGTGGAATTTTTTCTCCTAAAAACTAGACTTACATTGGAGGGGATCTCATTTTGAGTTGGTTACTTCTGGCAGCCAGGTGTCGGGTATATGTGTCATTGAAAATGAAATGGTTGCAAATTTGAACTAATTTTAATAAGTAGGAGTGTTTCGTAAACTGTAAAATATAAGGTGATCTTAGTATTTTCCCCTCTCAACTTTTTCTTAAGTAAACCACTTTCCCAGTGGCAAGTAAAGAAGTTCCTGGCTGGCTTTTGCCACTTTAAAGTTTAGGGGAACTGGTATAGGGGGAAGAGGAAACTCTGTCCCCATCACATTGCAGCTGTTGGATCTCTGGCAAGATGTGTGCTGAGGACACTTCATCTCTCTGCTGCCATTTGCTGAGGTATTGTTATGGATGCTGCTGGTTCTCTTGAATCCCTCTTAGACACCAACCATGTAGTAATGGTTGTGAGGGAAGCTGTTTCTTTTCCCTCCATGTAACAGAGGTACAATAAGTAGCATTTTAGCCTGTACAGAACAGGACTGATAACAAGGGAGTAATCACAAAGACGTGCATGCACGTGCTCGAGTATGTGTGGATGTGCACTCATAGAAATGTACATTACAAAGTCCATACACATTAAAGAACCCCTTTTTATTTTTAATTCACATGTGATCTTAAAATTGTAATTCTGGTTTCCAGGCCCATAACAGATAAAAAGTGCAATTTACACGGAGCTTGGGAGGGATATTCTCTCTCTCTCTCTCTCTCTCTCTCTCTCTCTCTCTCTCTCTCTCTCTCTCTCTCTCTGTCTCTCTCTCTGTCTCTCTCTCTCTCTCTCAATACACACACACACACACACACACACACACACACACGCACGCACACACACACACACAGTGTGTATATGCTGCCTGCAGGGGTAAAACATTTCATCACCAGAATCCTTGTCAGTTATGTCATTATCTCTTTGAGGATTAAGGAGAGAAAGGAAGCAATTTTATCTGGTAAGGTTGGAAAAAACATCACACTTTCACATGAACATAAACTTAAAAGATTTCTTTCTGAGTGGGACAGGACTGTGACAAGCACAATTAGTTAACTCTGGCTTAATAAAGTTAGCTATAGTACCTGAGGAGATATTGTTCTGCTTCCTTGTTTGAAGGTGAATAGCACTCTGTTGCCTTTTGGAGGACAGATAGAATCACTGAACTTCTTGCTTTAAAAGGAAATCCAAATAGCCATTCCTGTTAATAAACCCAAGGAATGGTGCATTTGTGAGGCAGTGTAGTCCTGCATTCCCGTACAGTACTTCCACATCCATACAGCACTACAATCCCATTAGCAGCAGGCTTAAATTAATAAAATTATTTGCCTTATCAGCTCCAGTATGAAGTGACCTTGTTAAGTGACTAGTTCTTATTGACCTAAATGTGACATCTTTTGTGCTACAAAAAGGACAAAACTAAAACATTTTTACTAGTTTATGTCATTGTTGATGACATATTAATTATCAAGTTTTAAAAGCCCAAAGAAAGACAACATTGAGAGAAATTATCATTAATAACCAGTGATTTGGGGAGATCAAGAGTTTCCCCTTTTTCTATAGACCATAGAAAGTTCAGTCTCTTGAAGGACATTACTGATGATGAGATTGAATTAATTTTCAATCTTGGTCTACTCTACCCAACCTCACAAGGAATTTAATCCCATTGTTCTACTCAGGTTTGGGTGGGGATAAATTCTTTGATTAGATGCCCAACATTGTGAGTAGTGTAGAAGTAAATGACATAATCAAAATTCATTAGAATAGATCCCGTCCCTCATTGTAATATTCATTCCCTCTCATTACTTGTTAATTGCCACCCTCTGGAACACCTACTTTTCCAAGGCCATATAAGCCTTGAGCCTGCCACCATGAGGGTCTTTGGCATTTGAGAACGCCACTGACTTCTTTTCTTAAAATGCTAGCATTATTAATAAAATGACTAATTACCCAGAAATTATGCCTCTCAAACTTTTAAAATGACACATCATTCATGCTGTGGGTTACTATTTTCACATACATTTTTACTTTTTTCTAGAGCCCAGTTTCTTTCAGACCCAAAATAAATTTTACTGGGCCTGTGTATAGGTTCATTCTGATTTACATAACTGTACCTAAGTCTGGGGTTTATGTGGTAGACCTGTATTTGACCTCTTACACATAGTTGATACATGTGCCTTCACCTGCTGCCTTGACAGATGATTCTAAGCAGCCTATTTTATAACTGATATTTAGTTCCAGAAAATACCTGAGGATATTTGTGCTAAGTCAGTGCAGTGCAGCACTGTTGAAATTGGGCTGCATAGAGCCCTGGAAGTGAGTCTGGCTTTTATGTTAATAGCCAGTTCTCACAGAATCATCCGAGGGGTGCCTTCACTGTCGATCTCAGAGCACTTTTAGAGTGGTGGCATTGTGGCCAAGTGGAACCAGAGGGATGTTCTGTTGTTCTGGAAGGCTTCATTCATTTTACCTCCTTTCCCTCTCTCTCCCTGGAGAGAAATAAAATCCAGTTGTTTGATGTGAATGGAGTGCTGAGGCTTTTTCAAAAACCAGTTTTAAAGTCTAACCCATCTTTGTTGGCCTCCCAGTTTCTATCCTTGGGCCAAACTGAAAACCTCAGAAAGGCTGATATGGTTTTATTGTTTCACAGGCCTCACAAAATTGGGTCCTGTTGTCTCTGTCAGAGTGTGGTCACCTGCCACTCTCAGGGCCTTTGCAGTGGGCAGTGCAATGAGAGTAATTCTCCCGCTGAGAAATAATAGGGTTTTTGCTTGAGTGTGTGTGTGTGCATGTGCGTGTGTACGTGCTCTTCAGAATGTGCATCAGTGGGCTGCAGATGATGGTCTAATTTGATGTGGTGTCTCCATTTGAGAGTGGAAACCGCTGGTTTCAGATGGGCTCCCTGTAGGATAATGAATTGTCGTGCCTCTGCTGATTATCTAACAAGTTTGAACAACGTGTAACACGAGCTGACAAGACAAACAATTTTATTAATTTAAGCCTGCTGCTAATGGGATCGCAGTGCTTGTATGGATGTAGTATTGTATGGGAATGCAGGACTACACTGCCTCACAAATACACCATTGCTTAGTTTTATTAATAGGAATGGAATTTGAATTTCTTTTTAAAGCAGAAAGTTTAGTATTTCTGTTTGTTCTCAATAAAGCAATGTTCATTTGAATGAATATTGAAAAGTATTTATGACCATTTAGGGAATAGTGGTGCTCAGACAAAAGGAGCCCTGTGTTATCAGCCTTTGAAGTATTAGAGCAGATTCATGCTGTGTGGCCAGTAGATAAGCTTTTGGTTTTTGCAAAGCAATTAAAAGCAGAATAGTTTTTGTCTTAAATACGCCTCGAGTTTCATCTTATATTGGGTTAGTGCTTGGATCTGCAGGGAAGTGGGTCATATTTTCAATGTAGTAGCATCTGATCTTTGATGTGGGAACTTCCTTTTTGTGTTTTCACTTCATTTCTTTTTTTCCATTTCCCTGTCATCATCTGCAGAGATTTTACGTGAGTTCTGTTGTGAGCTGTTTTTGGTGTTCTGACTCTCGGATTGTGGTTTGTTTGTTTGTTTTGTGAGGCAGTCAGGGGTAAGTGATTTGCCCAGGGGCACGCAGCTGGTAAGTGTCGAGTGTCTGAGGCGGGTGTTTGAACTCAGGACCGGTGCTCCATCCACTGCACCACCCAACTGCCCCCGACTCTTGGATTATTGAAGGGAAATGATTAGCTACATGTGAATTAGTGCCATCATCACTTAACTAGGTTGTTATAAATTGTTTCATCGAGACAAATGGGTGTGAAAGGGGCAGTGTACTTGAAATTGCCCACGAAGAAGATGATACATTCCCCTATCTCGCTGCAAAGATCGAGACTATCCAAGTGAGCTTCTGCCATCTCACTCGTCTTCCTTCAGAACTCAGTATCTTTATCCATCCATTTTCTCCCTTTTCCTGCCTATCTTAGATAAGGAGATGACAATCTACACCTTACCAAGTTTAATCCCTTTCACTTTTTTGGGGGGAGGGGCTAGGCAATGGGGTTAAGTGACTTGCCTAAGGTCACACAGCTAGTAGGTGTTGCCTAAGGTCACACAGCTAGTAGGTGTCATGTGCCTGAGGTCGGATTTGAACTCAGGTCCTCCTGAATCTAGGGCTGATGCTCCAGCCACTGCGCCACCTAGCTGCCCCTCCTTTCACTTTTAAGATTTGTATTCCTACCACTTAACCACAGTGCTTGGTACATAGTACTTTCCGATTTATTCATTCATTCACAATACATGTGCAGCATAACTATATCATTGGAAATAATACATATTAAGTTCAGAATAGAGCTACAGTGTGTCATAACAAGAAAACGAGGTACAGAGGTTTTTAGGATTGAGGAACCTTGAACATGCTTACTAGCTGTGTACTCTGAGCAAATCAGTTAACCTCACTCTGACTTGATGTCCTCAACTGCAAAATGGGATTAATAATAGTAGCATGTACCTCCTAGGGTTATTGTTGCCTCGAACATAGTAGGCGCTTAAATGTTCATTTCCTTCCAGCTTTCATGCCACTTTATGGATTCTTTATTTTCATTATTTTTTTTCTCTCCTTCCCCCCACTGGAGGGAAACACCAAACACCACCAAATATGTAGTCAAACAAAAGAAATTACTGCATTAGCCATATCTAGACATATATTCCTCATTCTTCATCTTGAGTCCACCCCTTTCTGTCAGGAGATGGGTTGCACCTTACTTGGACGTCTCCAATCATTATTGGTCATTGATCAAATGTCTTTCAAAGTTGTTTGTCTTTATAATGTTGTGGTATAAATTACTCTGGTTCTACTCACTTCACTCTACATCAGTTCATAGAAGTCTTCCCAAGTTTCTCTAAATCCATCTCTTTTGTAATTTCTTATGGCACAATAGTATTTTATTAAATCCATATAATTGGGGAATGGTTGGACAAATATGAATATTTGAAAAATATATAATTATATGAATATGTTTGTTCTTCCATTCTCTATTAGTTTTCCTTAGTTTATTCTTTGCCCCTAAAAAAAGACCTGTTATAAGTGTTTTTGTACATATGGGACCTTTTTCTTTGATCTCTTTGATTAATAGGTCTAGCAGTGGTATCACTGGTTAAAAGGTGTGCACAGTTTAATGACTTTATGGGCATAATTCCTAATTGCTTTCCAGAATGGTAACTTCTGTAGCAACTTTAGCCCTTAGGAGTATACTTCAGGCCTGTTAGTAGTGGTTTGAAGCACATTATGGTTTAGAAGTCTTACCTGCCTTGCCTTTCTTTGCTTGTGCTATACTTGAGAATTTAAGTAAGCTTTTTTTTTTCTTAGATCTGTTTGTAGATTTTTCTGGTTTTGAATACAGATGGGAGATCTTCTCTCTACTTTAACCTTTTTAAAAAATTTTGGATTCCCAGTCCTTGTTCACTATGCACTGACAAAGTTGTACTCTTTACTTTGAGCTTAAAAAAAAAAAGACATTTTGAACATTAAACATTTTCCTTCTACTGGGCCATGTGGTCTAACTTTGCAGTGTTATTGGGATAAAGCCCAATTTGATTATGAACAATCTGAACCAGAGAATTTCTAGAAAGTTTTCTTTTCTTTCTTTTCTTTTTTAAAAGTTTATTAATTTATTTTGATTTATCAACAATCACTTCCATATGCTTTTGAGGTGAAAATTTTTCTCCCCCTTCCTCCCCCCTACCCTCCCCAAGACGGCACACAATCTGATATAGGCTTTACATTTATATTCCTATTAAACATATTTTCACATTAGGAAGTTGTAAGTAAAAATTAAAACCAATAGGAGGAACCATCAGAAAGATGAAACAAAACTCAACAGAAGGTAAAAATAAGTGATAGCGATTCGACTTCCATAGTTCTTTCTTTGGATGTGGACAGCATTTTCCATCCTGAGGCCTCTGGAGATGTCTTAGATCCTTGTAATGCTGAGAAGGGTTCAGTTTAACAATATTAGTCATCACATAATGTGGCTGTTATTGTATACAGAGTCCTCTTGGTTCTGCTCACTTCACTCAGCATCAGACCGTATAAGTCTGAAAGTTTTCTTTAAAGGTACACAGAGCCCTAGTGTCAAGAAGTCCCTTAGAGGTTGTTTTAAATGAATTTATGACAGTCACTTGAATTCGAAAATTGTTTTTATTCAAATGAGTCTACTAATGTGGTTTTCATCTGAATTACATGAATTCATTTCCGAATTAATGAAGTCAAAATTAACAGCATTTGATTTTTCCATTACCTCTTATTTTCAGGGCCTTTTAAAGGCTTGAAAACTATAAAGATCTGTGTGCTTCTAATAGTTATTGGAAATTTAAGTACAGAATTTGATTTTCTGTAGTACTTTCCTACCATTGTTTTATGGTTCCAGTCAAGTGGTGAGGTTTGTTTTGTATTATTTTTTTGCACACTCTCAACTCAGGTTTGCCAAATCTCCTTGTGATTATCACTGTCAAGTTACAGGCTTGGGTTTGTAAAAGGAGCCTTCAAGTAGCTGCTTGTTTCTTCTTAAGTCCTTTGCCAGCAATTAGGATAAGCTGTCAGTGGTGCCTGGTGCCTAAAGGGCTAAACAGACAAGCATGGTTTTCAATGAGATATTAATAACCTTTCCTCATCAGTTATTAGTTTTATTTAAACAAATTTGTTGATATTTTGTTTTTAGTATCACCTACATTTTCCATTCCTCCCCTCTGCTCCTCGAGAGCCATTCCTTGTAACAAAAAAGAAAAAAAAAACCCCAAAACGGCTCAGCCCAACTAACCAACACTTTGAAAAGTCTGCCTTTATTTGCAACGTTCGTAGTCCTTAGCCTCTGTAAAAAAGGGAGGGTTTGTTGCCATTTTATATCTCTTGGTGGCCAATGTTGGTCATTATAATTTCACAGCATTTAGCTTCTTTCTCTTAAAAAAGATTTTTTTTTTGATCTTTTATTTTTACCTCATGGATATTTCTCCTTTTATCCCTCCTTTACTCTGTTCCAAACATCCATCCTTTCTAACTTAAAGGAATTTTTTAAAAAAAGAAAGAAAAAATGGTTAAGCAAAACTTGTCCGATACGTTGAAAACAATCTGATGTTGCATGCGGTATCCTATACCTATGTATCCCCACCACTTTGCGAAAGAACAGAGGAGGTGTCTTCTTCTAGCTCTTCTTCATGGTCAAGCTGGAGCATATAATTTTGCAACAATGGGTTGTTTCATTGTTATTCTTTCTATTTATATTGTCATAATCATTATATATTGTTTTACTGGCCCTAGTTACTTCACTTTGTATCAATTTATGTAACTCTTCCAGTGCATTTGTATTTATCACATTCAGTATTATTTGTAGCATGGTCACATTCTGTTAAATTCATCCACCACATCTAGTTTAGCCATTCCCTAATTGATGAATGTTTACTTTGTTTCCAGTCCTTTGCTGCTACAAAAAGTGCTGCTATAAATATTTTGGTGTATATCGAGTTTTTTTTTCCCCCTTCTTCTATTTTTGGTCATTTACTTTCTTGTAGCATATGCCTAGCAGTGCAGTCTTTGAATCAAAAGATTGGTTCATTTTAGTCATTTCTTCACATAATTCAAAATAGTTGTACCAATTTACAGCTCCATTAACAGTAAATTATTAGTATGTCCGTCTTTCCACAAATGGCTTAACATTGGTTATTCCCATCTTTTGATATTTTTGTCAGTTTGCTGGGCATAGGTAAACATATGAGGATTGAAATAGTTCTGCAAAGCAAAATTTAGAAAATAATGCAGTTAGTTGGAATTTGGTACCAGTACCAAATTTGGTACTATCCTTCATTTTATTTGCTTTTCATCTTTTTTGGGGGGGGGAGGGTCTTGAGTAAAATGTTACTTTTGACTCATTTTCAATTTCAAAACTATTTGATGGTGTTGCTTTCATGTTTCAGACTTCATGTACTAAAATTTGGTTGGAACACAATTGCTTCCTAAACGTACTTTCTCTGTCTTCTTGCAGACTGATGCTGTTCTTTTCCACCTACAGTGCTGTGTCTTTTAAGTCCTGTCATCAATCAGGACAGAGCTACCACTTCTGTGACACTTTCTGTGACAGCCCTTGCTGAAGTAAATCTATTTCCCTTATTGGACCTGCCCCCTTTTACTTTGACCTTCATAACACTTATCTGTTCATATTCCATTTTACTTTTTAGATAGCTTTGGACATTTTATCAGACAACAGGTTCCTTTAGTCCTGGGACTATGCTTTTGTAACTCTAATTGGTCCCAATACAGTTTTTGCACACAGTAGTCTCTTAAACATTTGTTGAAATGATACAGTTGTCTGCTGATAATCAAGAGACAAGCAGTAGTTTGCCTTTTCAAATGTTCCTTTTGTTATTACAGTTTTTCTTTATGCAGAAATAAACTGTAGCCCTATTAATTTCTGTTTCATTAGTATGACTTGCTGAGCCTGTCAGGAAGAAGGGTTTTCTATTATTTGGTTGCTTCTTTTTTCTGTCCCTTTTCTTTTGAGAGGGAAAGTCTTTTCTGGACTACTTCTCCCCTAATTAGGAATTTGCCTTAATTTTAGATACAGTGATTTCCTTTGCCACAATTTCCAATTTCTAGAGTAAGATAAAATGCTTTTAAGTTATAGATTGCTTTCTGGAATTTGGAGTTGACAAAAATCATACCTTTTAGTAAGATACTGCTTTTTAAACAGGTTTAAATGTAATTAAAAAAAATTGTTAGAGCAAAAATTTGAAGTGATTCCACCAAATACCCCAAGCTTATTTGTAAACAGCTTTATATTATGACTTTATGGGTTAACTGGTTCATCTTCCTTGGCCTACCTGATGAAGGAGTAAGTGACTCCCATCAGGGGAATTTCCTTTAAATCTTTTGGTTTTGAAGGAGTGGCGATTTCTTCACCCCAGTTTCTTGTATTAAGCAAATCCTTCCAATAGCATGTGGGTATAGGAATGGAAACAAGTGGAGGGAACAGTTTGTGATGTGGCATTTTCTTCATGTACTTGCCTTTAATACTAACACTAAACCAAACTTAACGCTACAGATTTGGGGCATCCTATGTGTTATCTTATTTGGTTTTCCAGCATCTGGTGTGTTCCCTTATCAATCTATCCTCTATACAGCTCCCATGTTCACAGTCCTAAATCACAGGTCTGATTATGTTACTCCCTTATTCAAAAAGTTTCACTGGCTCTCTCTTTAACATTTAATACAAACTCCTGTCTCACTCCTTCTCAATACAGCTCATCTTTCCAGCCTTATTACATAGTTTGCCTCTTTTCCAGGCTAATTGGACTACTTGCTGTTCCCCATACACAACATCACGTTTCTACTCTGTCTGCATCTGCACAGGTTGTCTTCTGTGCCTGGACTTGCTTCCCCTCTGCCTACTGGAACATCCTAGTTCCTAAATCCCCCAGTTATTCATACATTTTCCCCATGTATTTATTTTAAGAACTGATTTCATACTCTGTATTTCTGTCTTAGCCTGATCATTTTATTTGTTGCTTAAGCTTAGAATGGTACCATGGAGCTGTGAGCAGCCATTCCATTGCCAAGTTCTTCAGTAAAGCTGAGAGTTGTTGATAAGTTTATAGTCTTATAGCTTCTTTAAGACAAAAGATAAATTGAGGTCAACATAGAGTTGAAAGACAAATATGGAGTAGTGCAATTCTGGAAAAGGAAGTTATAAAAGTAAGAGATTAATGAGAGTATATAATAGGGCACAGTGACCAAGTTGTGATTCTGGGTGCAAGTACTGAAAATTGAACAGGTTCTTTTTTCATTGTTCCGCCCAGAGATGGCATACTTTTCCCACGTTTATGCATTTCCCTATAGTTTCTTTGGGTTGTCAGTATCTAGTCTACCCACAGGCCTCTAGAATAATTCACACTTTCTGGAAGCACAATAGATCACAGTCCTAGAACCCTGATTTTACATGTGTACTTACTTCTCTATAGGCATGTTGTAGTTTCTCTCCCCCATCAGAATGTAAGCTTCTTGAAGGCAGGGACTGTCTCACTTTTATATTTGTATCCCTAGCACCTGGCATCTAGCATGTACTTAACAAATGCTTATTGATTGATTTTGGGAAAGTATATTTTGGGAAAGCAGGATCCATTTTTACTTTCTCATCAGGACCAGATATATAGTTATCCAAAGGTGTTGGCAATTTTCATTGTTCTAAAAATGATTCTTATTCTCCATTTCAAATTGCTGAATGCAAATTAAAGTACGCAGCTTAGATTTTAATGTCCTAAAATGTCAAGCATGCTAATTTAAATTTCTCTCTCATAGCATTTTGATGGGTGAAGTCACTTTTCTGTAATATTTTTCCTTTGCAGGTCTAGCATAGCTTGAGCTGTTGACCTAGCATTGGAAACTTAAAAAAAAAAAATCAATAGTAGCCACGTGCTTGCCCAGAGGCTTTTTTAGCAATTGAGTACACCCACTCTTAACACGATGCTTTGAGTCCCTTTTAGGACAGCTAATTGATTCATATTAATCTTATTGCTAGCCAGAATCTAAAAACAACTTTCTCAACAATTGCTACCTAAGTCAGCTCCCCTTCAGTCTCCCCGAACTAGAATTACTTTAACACCTAGTATTTGTACTGACAAAACATTTGACACTTGCATTTGTTGTTAGCTGTTATGACCATATCCAGTCTTGATATATAAACCCTTTCCCTTCCTTCTAAGATACATTTTCCTCATAGAGAACACAATTTGAAAAATCATGTCATTGCATCTGTTTTGTCGCAAGAAAAAGTGTTTTGGTTGCGTTCAGTCTGTCCTTCTGTGTTGATACAGAGTACTGTAATTGAAAAATCAAATGCTTCCATACTTCCAACAATGCTACTCAGCATTGTTCATTGGTGAAAAGACAACATTAAGTAAAATAATATTATTAGGATAGTATCAGAGAAATAGCTCTATAAATGGGTCATTCTTAAAGCTTCCAACCTGCTTTCCTTCCCATAGGAACTTCTTTCCCTCATGTAGAGGCTATTATATCACACCATTCAAATATAACCCTTATTACGGCTTTATCATTGTTTCCTAGATGTTGGCATTACTCTGTGGAGGGCAGTATTGCCCATATAATATTGCCAGTCAATTGGTTTTGTGTGTGTGTTTATACATTTATGAACTGCCCTAATCCTCACTTTCCGTGACTTGAAATTCATGCAAAGGATGAACCCAATTCTCTAAGAAATGAAGACTCCCACAAACCCAGTGATCCAAACCAGAACAGACCTGAAATTACAACTAGCTGTGTTCTCTTTTACCCAATCTGTATAATCTTCTGTACCAACACACAGGTCAGTTCTCCTGAAGTTATCATAGTCCAGTTAAGGAACAGATTTCTTACTGCCATACCCAAATAATTATAAACATCTAGCCAGGTAATAATTATAGGCATATGTGAACCTCTCTCACCTTCAGTGTATAGCTGTTTGCCTTCCAAGTAAGATATCCCTTGATTGTAACAATTATATGTGGGTTTCATAAAATTAATGTGATTTAGGGTGTAATGTTATTGATGGAAGTTGACGGGGGCAAGATCATGCAAGGAATACCTATATAGCGTTGACCTATATCTCCCACTTCTGAGGGAACTTCCGTAGTATCTCTCTGCAGTGAAGGAAATAACTCCAGTGGTTTTTTTTTTGGGGGGGTAATGGGGGTTAAGTGACTTGCCCAGGGTCACACAGTTAGTAAATGATATGTGTCTGAGGCCGGATTTGAACTCAGGTCCTCCTGAATCCAGAGCCGGTGCTCTATCAACTGCGCCACCTAGACGCTCCCCTTTTTTGTTTTTTTGTTGGGCAATGGGGGTTAAGTGACTTGCCCGGGGGAAATAAGTCCAGTGTTGACATCTAAACATTTGAAGTCATCTTGAAGGCTGATAATTTACTTGGTACTTTTTGATTTGAAAACCAAGTGTTCATTCCTTTTCCCAGAGGGATTTCTTCTTTACCTCTACCCTACCCAGGAATCCTACATTATAGCCATTTTGTACAAAACCTGCAACTTCCCATTTCTTTTGGCTAGCTCCATTAAGTAGGTGCAGAATCTGTTCTTTTTGTGAAGTATTTTAATAGGGTGATTTGGCTTTTCATGGTGTTTAACTCTGGAAGGAATTCCAGATACTCATTAGATCAGTGATGTTGCTGTATTGCAGAAGCTCCAAAAGGCATCTGCTGCCACTGAGTTTCCATCATCAGTGTTCCTGGCTTAGTTTAAAAATAAATAAGAAAACTTAGGGGGCTAAAGTGGGTATATCTTGTTTGCTTTGAGAATCCACTCCCCTAAAATTGTAGTTTTCTTCCTTTCTGTTTCATTTTGTGTCAGAGTGAAGGATTTGGAAGCTAAAAAAGAATGGTTTTGTAACTTGGTACCAAATGACATTTCCTAGACTGGTTCGGAGGATCAGATGTGAGTTTTTCAAATTGGAACCTTTTCTAATGGGCACTTGGGAAATGTCTTAGCTAAATTGCCACAGTGACTGGTGAAGTCGATCGAGGTAAATTGCTCCCATTGCAGAAGATTCAGAAACCAGGCAGTCAAAGCTCAAATTCCTGGGGAGCTCGGGCAGAACTATTGCAGATGGCTTCCCTTTTGAATAGAGGAAGGGGGTGGAGCCACAGTTGCTGAATGGATGAGATTATAGCTGTATTTCTACATTATAGTTATAAGGTTGCTTGGAAGGCGAGAGAAATTAAAAAGAGACCCACATGTTGGATAAGGTGAGGTTCTTTCTGATACTGTTTATGAAACACACACATACAATCAGAATTATCATAGTTAATTACATTACTGCTCCATCCTGCCCAATATTTTGTTTCCTAGAGCAAGATCATGGAATGTTTGTGGTTTTCTTGGTTTCCTTAGAAGTTTAGGGCTGTATTTTGATCCTTTTTGCCATCCGTTTAAGAATCCATTCCACATGTATCATACATGGATTTTTACCCAAATCCTCCTGGAATCAGCTTATATGGAAAGTCTAGCTTCTTCCCAAGATTTCTTCAAGATCTCAAGAATTATAAATTCCACAGATATTGTGCTGCATTTCAGGTAGAATTAGTGAAGTTCAGAGTTAGGAACTTAACTATTAGATCTTGAGAAAATTAGGAGTAATGAAATGATTAATTGTGTGTTAGGACTGCTACAGAATTGACTGAATGTGTTGGTAGGGGCTACCGTGAATATTTGAACCCATGAGTTATAAAACTAGAAGAATGTTTCCTATAGTTCGACCTCTCCTATCTCTTAGAGTAACATATTCTTCAAACTTTCAAAGCATGCAGTAATTCACTTTGATATTGTGCTGCTCCCCCAAAGTGACTGTTTCACAGTTTATAGTCTCTTCTCAAGGCCTTCTATTTCACTTAATTTCTTGTTTTACTGAAGAAAATAAAGGTCATAAATTATGAGTTCTGTTCCCCACTTCAAAACCCTTCTTCATTGTTCTCCATTCTCACCTCCTTTGCTCCAGGCTCAAACAAATTTGCTGACTAGACCATCCCTTCTTCTTCTGTCTTTAATTCCATTTGTGTGCTCTGGGAATTTGTCCTTTCATCCTCTCCTCTCAGTCTCTTATCTTCCATCTCTCCTCTGTTGGCTGTTTTCCTTCAAGGTCTCACAATTCCTTTAAAAAACTAACAAAACACTTTTGATTTGTCCTTATGTGTTTTTAAACTGTTATCCCACATTTCTATTGCTGTTCAAGCCTAAACTCCTTGACTTCAATTCCTTCTCTCTCACTTCCCAACCTTCTGGCTTTTGACTCGTCCACTCAGCTGAAACACCTGAAAATGATCTCACCAAGGTGTTCCCAATCATCTTTAAAACACCAATTTTTCCATTTCTGGCTTTTCTTTGCTTCTGCGCAATTCCCCACACTGTTGACCATCAACTTTTAATGGTAATCTCAACTGTTTCTCCTGATTAATTTAACTTTGCTTATAGCTAATCCCAAATGTACATATTGACTCCTCCTTTCCTTAACTTTAGTTTTAGGTGTCCAATTGCCTGATAGACATCTCCACCTCTGTGTCTTGTGAAAAACACAACTCCTTGCCTTCCTTTCTAACCATGGCCTTCTTCTAAACTTACATGTTTCTGTTGAAGCCATGACCTTTTCCCAGTTTCGAAGGTTTACAATCTCTATTAATTGCTAAATCTTGTTGATCTTGTCTCTATAGAATCTCTTATATCACTTTCTCTCCACTTACATAGCACTACCCTAGTTCAGTCCCTCTTGGCCTTTTACCTTACCTTTTACAAGTTCCCTTCTAATTGCCTTCCAATCTCTCCACTATACAATCCAACTTTTCTCCAGTTAGTAAAATAAAAAGCAAAGATTTGACCAGGTTTCTTTCCCCTCCTCCAGAGTTTTTTGTGGCTTCCTATTGTCTCTAGGCTAAAACACAAACTCATTCTGATATGTGAAATCCTCTACAGTTTGACTACAACCAGTCTTTCTAGATACTTACCATTATTCTCCTTCCCAAACTAGATTTCAGCTATGCTGTCATGATCACTCTGCATTGGGTGCAGCCTTCTGTCCATGGTGTCTGCATCTTTGCCCAGGGCTAGGTCCTTCATCACCAAATGCTCTCTGTAAGGCGTGCCCCCCCCACTTCCTTCCAGTACCAGTACTCCCTTAAGTACCCACCTCATGGTAGAAAGCCTTTTTTGAACCTTATAGTTGGTAATTCTCTCTCTCCCCTAAATTATATTATTATCTATTTACATGTTGAAACCTGCAGCTGAATATAACCTCCTTGAGGCAGAGACTGTCACCTTAATCTTTGTATCTTTAATGCCTGGCATAGTACCTTCCTCATAAAGGCTTGCCAAAGTGAGGTGAACATGAATTGAATTGGAAGCAGCTCACTTTGTCTTCTGGACTTTTTCCTTCCTGATTGCTAGATGTGCTGCCTACTCACTGGCCCTGATCTCAGTGAGGGGCAGAATCTTAGGCAGCCAGTTTTCATATTTTATGTTTTCCAATTACCTAAGTCAGCAAAAGAGATAAAATGTGTATTTAGAAACCCCAAGTGTATGGTGCCAAATTTGGAAATTGCAAGAGAATTGCTATAGTAACATTAATTTTACCATCCTGCAGAAGTTAAGGCTTTGTATTACTGATGGATCCATTGAATAGTCTTATTTACATGACATTCCTTTTCTTTCTAGATTTCTTTGTGCTGTGTTCTCTACTTCCATCTTTACTCTTGCCAAGATTTTGGTGCAACTAAACATTTTGCAGTTTTCCCTTACATTTTGTCCATGTCTAATTTAGGCTTGGAGCTCCTCTGGGCTCTATTGCCTATGTTCTGTGGTTTGTAAAGTGCTATGTACTTTTGTAGCTTCTATAAATAACGAAATATAGCTCATGGCAATAACACTATGGCACCCCATGTTTAATTTGTGTCTGTGAGAGAGAGAGAGAGAGAGGGAGAGAGATCTCCTGGTTGTGAAGAACCTAGTATTCAGACTTGTGCATCTTCTCATATTCTCACATGGTTCCTGTGATTCTGAACTGTGGGATATTTCATCTACACTCAGTTCCTTCCCTCCTCTCTTTTGGGTGGTTCTAGGTAACTTATGTGTGAATGAAACTGAGATTGAAAGCTAAAGGATTATATTCTTTGTTTCACAGTATATTAGAAAGTGAAAGACAAATATTTGCATACTGGAGTCCCAGATTCAAACCCTGAAGTTTCCATTTTGTTTTTGGTGGGTTGCTGAAAGTAGTTTCAAATGGTAAGGGAGTTGGGAAACCCAGAGTTTAAGCAGTGCTTGAATTAGCCCTGTCAATATCCTTTGATGAAATGCAAATCTAGTTAAAACAGTAGACTTCCAATTAAAAGGCCCCAGCAGGGAGTCTGTTTTAATAATGAAAGTGATTAAGAATAGTCTATTTTTTTCCTTAGGTATGAATATTTGGCCAAAATAGCTTGAGTTTCTGACTTTAATTGTACTCTGCTAATGAGGTTCTAATAACTCTTAGGTTCCAATAGTGACCAACAAATCTATTAGTTCTCTTCTATTGCTATGATCAATGCTAGAGGCCAATAAGAAAAATATAATTTCTAGTTTCCATTGTCAATATAAGATCCAGTTTCTCTCTACCTACTTATCTTCATTATCCTCCTTTTGGCTGGTGGTAGTTATAAAGAGATCATCTTTCCATTAAGCCTTTGTAAAGAGTCACTGATTAGATCCAGTCCTCAAACCAAAACCAGATCTTCCGGTTTCTTGCCAATATTAGTATTATTCTGTTATTATATATTCTGTTATGTCTGCGTTCTGAATAAGAATGCTAAGATCCTCCAGTTGTCCTCAGGTAATCCTGCTGAAGTAACTTGGCACCATGGAAAGAGTTCTGTTTCTGGAATCAGAGACTTCAGTTCATATCCTATCCCTCTGCTGCCTATGTGTATGACCTTGTATGTGAAAGTCATTTTACCCTGCTGGGCAATACTTTCCTCATTTAAACAAAAGAAGAGGTTGGACTCTGTGGCCTTGGAGATCAGATCTCTTCTGTCTCTAGATCCATGATCCTAGAAGCCAGTGGAAATTTTCTAAGATCTCCTTTATTGCATGCTATTAATGTAAGTCAAAAGGCTGTGGTAAATTAAAGGCAGGATTGAGCAGCTGGTGGTTCTGTATGAAAGCTAACACTACATAGAGGCAGAGTGGATTTAGAACTTGAAGAGATCTTAAAGACAATAGAACTCCTTCGTGTCAGAAAGGAAGAAGAACCTGAGACCCATTGACATAAAATGAGTTGCCCCAAATTATACAGAGAATAAAAATAACCAAACTATTTGATCACGAGGATATCTTTGTATTCAGCCAATATCTTTGGTAAAAAACAAACACGAGAACAACCAATCTATAAGTTGATTAGTTACTATGTGTGCCCATTAGCACTTCAGCAATATTACCTTGCATTTTGTTTTTCTTGGTCATCCAAAGTTCATTACTGATGTCTCTGATTTTCACTCACTCTGCTGATTTCTAATTCATCTTCCCTCCTTCCCCCCTCCCTCTCCCCCCATCCCAATTTAATACCTGCTATTATAAAATCTGAGAGTTTGTTTTCCAATATGTCCCCTTTGCAACATAACTGTGAGATAGAGCATCTGGTGACAGAATTCAGGGATTGGCCTCAGTTACCTATTTTGGTCCTAAGTTTTTACTTTGAAAATTAACTTACTGTGTCTTGTCTTAGGACAAGATTACTCTTGTGAGAGTGCTAGGAATCTTACAGAGAATGTTGTGGAATTAGGAAGTCTTGTTAGTTAGGGGAGGGTTTTGGAGCAGAATCATTGGTTTCCTATATAGTAAGAAGCTTTCTCTTAGTGAGTTTGGGTAGTTTTATTTTTTTAAGTATTTGAAAATATAGCCATTATGGTCTTATGGTCTTTTAAAATTGTTTTATTCATACTTTCAACATTTTTTTAACCCCCATTGCATAGCCCCTTCCCTCTCTCATAAGAAGGAAGAACAGTTAAGCAAAATTAACACAGTGACGGGAAGTGAACAGTCTGTACCTGTAGTCTACTGCCTGGCTATATAGTGAAGAAAGTGATATCAGGTCTTTGGAATCAAGCATTGTATATAATCTGAGTTCTGACATTTTTTTAGTTATGTTTTCATTTATAGTGTCATAGTCATGATATATATTTATTGTTTTGCCATTTCTTTTCTCCGCATCAGTTTATATAAGTACAATGTGGCATATAATAGTCTTCCCTTATTTTTTCTTAATTCCTTTTGTTTGACATTTGGTGTAGTGGACAGAGTGCCAGTACTGGAGTCAGGAAGGCTCATCTTTGTGAGTTCAAATCTGCCCTTACCTCAGACACTTGCTAGCTGTATAACCCTGGGCAAGTCACTTAACCCTGTTTGCCTCAGTTTTCTCATCTGTAAAATAAGCTGGAGAAGGAAATGGCAAACTACTTCAATATCTTGGCCAAGAAAACCCCAAATGGAGTCACAGAGAGTTGGACATGATTGAAAAAGGACTAAATAACAACAACAGTGGTGCAGTAATATTCTTTATGTTCATATACCATAAATTATTTAGCCATTTCTCTTTATTGGTACAGTTCTTGGCCATGCCTGACTCAGGCCAGTCTATGAGATATCCATAGACCATATAACATTTACTCAACAATAGCATGGAAAGGATATTTGGCAAAGATACTGTGTCAATTTATTTGGATGCAGCTTCTTGCTTCTTTGTGGGTGCCCAGTCAGAATGGTGTATTGACCGTAGTCCCCTGGACCAATTAAATTTGGATGGTTTCCTTGCCCCCTCCCCCTTTTTTTAAGGGGAAAAACTAATTTATCTATCAGGGACTAGTCTTATGAGTCCCAACCTGATTAGCAGTAGATGTTGCTTCTACCACAGGTACCTAGTTTCTTTCCAGATTTTTCTGATCCAGTGAGTGTTGCTATGAATATTTCATTGTTTATGAGACCTTTATGTTATTACTTCCTTGAGGTATGTGCCCAGTAGGGTGATTGTAGGGCAAGTAAGTATGAAAAGTTTAATAACTTCTCATATAATCCCACATTCTTTTCCAGAGTGCTAGAGTAATTCATGACAACTTGAACAATCAATTAACAAGCAGTTATTAACCATATTCTTAGTGCCAGGCACAATGCTGAGGAGATAAAGACAAAAATAAAAATCCCTGTCCTCCAGGGCCTTACATTCGATTCAGTTCCACAAAGTATTGATGTGCCTCATTTCTCAGAGTCCCTCTAATATTTCTTATTTCCTACTTAACATCTTGACCAATTTGATATGTATGAGCTAGAACTTCAGTTATTTTCATTTGCATTACTATTATTAATAATTTGGAGTTTTTTTCTTATGATTATTTTAAATTTCTTTTTCTTCCTTTGCAAACTGTACCTGACTTCTGCTCACTTAATGGCTCTTGACCTTACTTGTCAGTCAGTTCCCTGTATATCTTTGATATTGGACTTTTCAAATCTGAGGTATTTGATAATAGAGGTATTGATGATAATGAGTTTTTGTATTTATTAAAAAATTTATTTCCCCCCCCTACTTTTCTACTTCTTCTAGCTGCATTGATTTTGTATGTGCATGCAAAAGCTGTTTAATTTTATGTAATTGAATTTATTTTATCTTTTGTGGTCTCTCTCTTCTTTTTCATTTGGTTATGATTAAGCGATCTTGAAGACAATTTTTAGTACGTCTCTTACCAGTATTTTGAGAAGTGAATACTTACTTGTCAGACTTCCTTTTGGAAGGTAGAGAGTGATATTGGCATCGAAAATTCTGGCAGATTCAGGCCCAGAAAATTAGAACCCAGGCTTACTTCTGAACAACAGGGTAATAGGAAACTCCCTCCTTGGGGCTCTACTGTTTTGATTTGCCTCACTCTATTATTACATCTCTAGGCCTGGCTCCAGACATGCCTAGTCATCTTCTCTCCAGCCTGTTATTCTGGGAATAAGAAACCATTTCCCTGGAGGATTTTACCTCTTTCACCCCTGGAAATTTCCACCCTGAGGATTTTTCTACACCTCCCCCCAGTTATCGACTGTTTTCTCAGGCCAACTGTTTCAGGTTGTCCCCCAGGCATGTGACATTTCACTTTCTACTCCCTGCCTACCTTCTCACCAGCTGCCTTGCCAGCTGCCTTGCTTTTTCATGGGTATCCTTCATCCTTCCCCCATTTCTGGTTTTAGAACCATAATCAAATCAATACTACCATTGCTTCTGGAAAAGATATGTTATTGTACTCTCCTATAATTCTACTCACTATCTCTGTTAACTTTCCAGAACAAAATATTTTTCTCTGGTCATCACTCTTCCCATATGTACTGTTTCTTCCTATTAGAATGAGGTCCTTGGACTGTATTCCGTTTTGAAATTGTAAGCCAGAAGTTTAGTACTGGGTTACAAATAGCACATAGTAAACACTCTTAAATGCTTTTTCTTTCATTCATTTATCTGGCATATTGGGTATGCAGTGGCACCCTCACCTTCTTAGGTTATGTTCCAAGCTTATCAGCCAGAAACAACTATGTCAGGCTGGTGCCTCATCACTCAGTTAATAATGTGCCTTCTTCGTTGCCATGTAGCTGCATGTCTGCTTGGTTCTTCTGCTTCTCTTGTACCCTTAATTTGACTGACTGCTGACTCAGGTTCGACTCAGTAGAAAAATATTTCCAGGTTGTTTTCTCTTCTTGGCATTTTCCCTCTTCATTCATATTACCTCTTTTTCAGTTGTGTTTCTTGAACCAGATGTTTATTAGGTGTCATCATTTCCTGGTCCAGTTTCATTTCCTGTGGACTTAACTACTTTCCCAGTAGGGCTCTTTGACTGTTGCTCACTCTTTACTATGCACATTTTAAAATTCTCTTTAAAAAAAGTCTTTTTACACAGACTTCTTTTGGTGTCTTATTTATTCCTTCTTATCACAGACATAGACACTTTTATTGGGACTGTGCCCTCTTTTGTCCTGTTTTAGGAGTGTGTGTTGCCCATTCCTTTCATTTGCTTTCTCAACTTCCAGTCTGAAAAGAATTAAGGAGTTTTGACATTTTCCTGATAAGGATATTTATGGGTCATGCTTGCAGAATTCCACAAAAGTGCATTAGTATTTATATCCTTGGCACTTTAGTGCTGAGGTAGCTGGGGAATCCCTCTGACCATGGAAGAATGTTTCTACTCCTTTATCTTTTGTTTTCTGAAGCAGTGGCCTTGTCCTTAGTTCTTTAACAGACCTATTTGAGGTGCTGGGGAACAGGACTTGGAAGATTCAGAGTCATGTAACCTTAGGGCTAAAAGGGAGTTGTAGAGAGTACTTGTCTTCCCTCCTCATTTTATGGATGAAGAGGCCCAAGCCCAAAGAAATACATACATAGTACAGCTTGTTAGGGGCAGAGGCAGGCCTGGAACCCATGCCTTCCAGTTCACTACAGTTCAGCTCACCCAGCAATGACAGGTTTTTAAAGCTTCATAAATAAAACACAGTCAGAGAAATCTGAAGAGAAATGGATATGAGTAACATATTATGTCAAATACTATATACCTCTGTATGATTACTGCTTAATTATCTCAAATTAGACATCTGCTTTATGAGCTTTGTACAATGCTGACCCTTATTTGCTATGCATGGCAAAATCAGTTAGTAAAGAAACTTTTCATTTCCAACTGTATGATGTGGCATCATCCTGACATTTTGATTTTGGGAGATCTGGGTTTGTAGGGGGTGGGATGAGCTAAGCAAGATCACGGGAGGTTTGATAATGATTCTGCTTAGGAGATGCTGATCCCTCATTGATCAAAGCATGTATTGGATTAGAATACAGTTATTCAGCATGAAAGCTTTAAGCAGCTGTCAGATCCTTTCCAGCAGCAGTGTGACATCTGGACCTGATACTTTTGTGTAAGAGAAGTGGTTCTTGCTAAAATTGTTGTCATGGGGTTGTGTATCACATGAGGCTGGAGGTAGGGATAGCTTGTCTTTCTGCCTGTTGGACTGCTGATTCACTATAACTTATTGTGAAAAAAAATCTTTTGCGAACTCATTAGTTTGGATGTTGTAGGCTTATTTGTGGCAAGCATTTTTTGGGGGAAGTATCATGCAAGTGGATGGTTTAGCTAAGAATTTAAGAAGATGCGGTCTGCTTGATGTACATGTTACATGGACCTCCTCTACGCTTGTATTGGATAGTACCAAAGAGCAGGATTCTTGCTTTTGTTTTATTTTGTTTTTTAATTTCTGCTCAGTGTGGAATCAGTTTGGAGTGTGTATTTTGGTCTTGATTCAAGATTATAAGTGTCATGTCAAGGTTATACAGCATCATGAAAGAATTTCATGTGACATACATGTAATTGACATGCTAGCAGTAATAATAGTTAAAATTCTTAATTTTAGATTATCATTTCTGAAGGTTGTAGTTTCCAGATTTTTATAGATGTATTTTTTTTTATATACCCTATGCAGGAATGCAGACAGTACACAAAGCCAGGGGATAGTAAATGTGGGAGATACCAGAATTCTTTGCAAGGCAGTAATTTAGAAGATATGGCTATAAAAACTGCCAGAGCCAAGGAATTTTTAAAAAGCCTCTTCTGTCATCTCTTTTGAGTGTTTGTAGGTATATATTTTTCTCCTCCAGTGATATATATTTCCTCCAGTGATCTGGAATCACTGACTTACTTATTTGTAAGCTGTCTTAGTTTCTCCCATTATATTGTGGGTGAGGAAAGACAGGAAAGATGTCTTAATATCCTGCAAAGCATGCCTCACCTGTAGGGTTAGACTTTGCCTGTGCATATGTATGTATACTTTGTATTTCCTGTGCACTGTTTATTGAATTCTCTCAACAAAACAGGTAATAGAATGAGCCTATCATATTGTATCTTTAGGCAATGGTAAATCTGTACTAGGACTTTTCCCCACTCTTGTAGTCTTCTTTGCACTTTTGGCATATGACTCTTTCCTTTCATATGGTCATTCATTTCACGATGATGCTTTATATCTTTTGCATGTTTCTATTGCCAGCTCTCCAGAATAGACCCTCAGTACTACCTTACCTTTTACTATAGCAAGTCCTCCTGTCTCCTCTTCCCCCTTCCAATTTACCTTTCCATATTGCCTCCAGGGTGATGTTCTTTATTAATAGGTATGGTCATGTGGTTATTCTGTACTTAAAGTCTTTCACTGGTGTCTTATGTCCTGGGAAGCTGAAGTTCCTTCCTTTGTTTGGCATTTAGAGCTCTCTCAGTTTGGGGCCACCAGTGGATAGAGTGTCAGGCCTGGAGTCAAGAAGACTTGATTTTAAATTTAGCCTTAGCCACTTACTAGCTGTGTGATCCTGGGCAAGTCAGTTTACCTGTTGGCCTCAAGTTTCCTCATCTGTAAAATGAGGGTAAAATGCACTATTTCCCGGTATCGCTGTGAAGACCAAATAAAGTAATATCTGTAAAGCGTTTAGTACAGTGACGGGCACATAGTAAGTGCTATATAAATCTTAGCTGTTCTTAGTAGAAAGGGACCTGGGTGAGAGAAACTGGAGTTGAATTGTAGCTCTTCTGCTTCCTCTCAGCTTCACTTTTCTCATCTGTAAAATAATGTTGTTGAACTAGGACACCTCTAAAGTCATTTTTATCCTTAATTCCTAAGATCCTAAGATTTTTTCCCCATCTTTAACTCATTTAGCTATGAAGAGGTAATATTGTGTGGTGGCTTGAGAATGGGCCTTAGAATCAGGAAGATTTGGGTTCAGGTCCCATTGGCCACATGACCCTGGCTGATCACTTAATTTTGTGATGTCCCAAGCATCACTCTAAGACTTAGGTTTCATAGAAAGTGTCAGACTGGAATGGGAGAGGGAGTTTTCTCTTTGGGAGTTCTCTACATGAATAAGATTACAGGTCCAGTCGCCAACACTCAAACTTCACGTAGTTAACACCTCTGTTCACACCACACTTTAGTCAGCCTATATAATTCATCAGCTAGCCCACATCCATGACTTGTGCTTTGATTCCTTTGTGACTGCTGTCATTTTTCCTTAGATCTACAGTGTCTTTCCCTGCCCTGGTCAGAAATAACTTTTTCCTCCTGGGGCCTCAGAATAGAACGTTATGCTCACATATCGTAGTCATTTGTGTGTATCTTATTTTCTTGCTATATCACAAACACCAGGAGTTGTCTTTGCTATGTTTTTTGATATGGTGCTTCAAATAAAGAAGATGCTCAATGGTTTAATTTATTGAATTCCACATGTAGTCTCTTTCCTGGCTCTTGTAATTTTTATATCCTCAAGAGGAGTTTTTTGATATTTTGGTTAAGTCTGTTCTAAAAGGTATGCTAATCACTACTTCTCATTGTCTCTTTATGTAGTGAATAGTCATGGTTGATGGTGAAGCTATCAGGAAACTGACTGAAAGATAACGTCTTTAAATGTTTCTACTTTAGGCATCTGAAACCTGGTCATTCCAAATGGGATCAAAAGCAGAAGGAAATTAGATAAGGGGAATAGACTGAGATTTAAGTGTCAAGAAGAATGCTTTTCATGCTTTTCACTTCTCCCAGGATAAAGTTACAAAACTGACTGGGTCCTTAAATCTTAGATTTATTTGGAAGTGCTATACTAATATATACTTGCTGATTGATGGATTATTTAATTAATTGAAGTGAAATATGATTTGAATGGTCATTCTGTTTCAGTTGTCTTTTTCAGTCAGGAAGGTACATTTCCCAAGTATTACCTAGGAGTAAAGGTTTTATTCATTCATTCATTTTGAAAGGAATTTCTTCGTATGTCAAACTTGAAATTTTCTTGCCACAATTTAATCCTTTTCTATACATTTTTTCTGCTTCGGAAATCGAGATTGACTGGTTTGCAAGCTTATTATTGAAATTCTTCAAAAACCTAAAGAGGTGTATTGCTTTTTCTTTAGAGTTAATTACTTTGAGTATTTTCTTCTAGACTGGTGGGAAATAATGGAGAGTATTAGCCCTTAGGCTTAAGGATTGATTATGTTTTTCCCAGTAAAAAGTGAATATTTTCCCTCCTTGAGGAATCTGTAAATTTTTCCAGTTTCCTTCCAGTAGTCAAGGGGAGAAAATACTGATTTTAGAGTTAGAGGACCTGTGTTACCACTTTTATTGCCTTTGTAATCTAGGGCTAGTCACCTCAGTTCCCTGGTTTTCTGTTTCCTCTTCCATAAAATGAGGGAGTTTAGTCTTAGATAACTAAGATCTCTTTAAGTTCACAGTCTCTGATCTTATATATTTCAATTAGTTGATCAATTAATAAGCATTTATTAAGCACCTACAGTGTGCCAGCTACTGCACTAAGTGCTGGGGATGCAAAAAGAGACAAAAGACAGTGCCTGCTCTCAAGGAGCTTATAGTCTAATGGGGGGCGACAACAGGCAAACAAATACAGAACAAGCTATATATAGGAGAAATAGGAAATAATTATAAGAGGGAAAGCACTGGAATTAAGAGGGGCTAGGAAAAGCTTCTTGTAGAAGACCGGATTTTAGTTGGGATTTAAAGGAAGCCAGGGAGGTCAGTAGACATAGTAGAGGAGGGAGAGAGCATTCCAGGAATGGAAGTCAGTCAGAGAAATTCCTAGAGCTGAGAGATGTCTTGTTTGTGAAACAGCCAGAGGCCAGTGTCATTTGAAGAGTATGTTGGGAAGTAAATGTGTAAGAAGACTGGAAAGGTAGGAGGGGCTAGATTAGGAAGGAGTTTGAATGCCAAACAGCACATTTTGTATTTGCTTCTGGAGGCAGTAGGAAGCCACTGGAGTGTACTGGGGGGAGAGGGGGGCATGGTGTGGAGAAGAGAAAGAGGGTGGAGGAAGAAGGGGGAGGGGGGAGGGTGAGAGAAAGAGTGAGAGAGAGAGAGAGAGAGAGAGAGAGAGAGAGTGTGTGTGTGTGTGTGTGTGTGTGTGTGTGTGTGTGTGTGATATCATTGAACCTGCCCTCTAGGAAAATCACTGTAGTGGCATAATGGATGATGGTTTAGACTGAGTAAGGAGAGTCTTGAGTCAGGCAAACCCAAATTTCCCTAATTTGAAGTGAAACAATGTGGGCTGTTGGAAAAAATACTCTCTCTGGAGTCAGGTGCTCTGGGTTTTGAAGCCTAGCTTTGTTGCTTAGTTCCTTTGTAAGCTGGATTAAGGTACGTAACTTCACTGAATCTGTTTTAGCTTTATAAAGTGGAGACTATAATACTTAATACTCAATAATGCATAATGCTTTAAGGGCGTTTTAGGTGGTGCAGTGTAGAGTACTAGACCTGGGGTCAGGAAGTCCTGAGTTCAAATCCAGCCTCTGACCCCCTACTAGCTGTGTGACCTGGGCAAGCTGGTTAACTTCTGTTTGCCTCAATTATAGAAAGGGGATAATAATAGCACCCACCTTCCAGGGTTGTTGTTAAGATCCAGTGTGGTAACATTTATAAAACTTTGAGTATAGTGACTGCCACTCTATAAATGCTAATTGGTAAGTACCAAACATCATCATTCCCCCCGCCCCATTTTTCTTAAGTAGACAGCACCGAGCTTTCTTAATGAATCAGCAATACAGATATACTGGGAAATTCAGCAGGAGCTTATTCCTTAGTTACATGTCAACTTGTGGTAATATAGAAGTCTTCCTTGTTTAGATATAGAAATCTCTGACATGACAGATTTTGGATTTAATGTGGGTATATGTCATAATTAGAAAGGTGTCTTTCACCTATTAGGAGAGAACTCTCGTGGTTGGGTCTTCTGTTAATATATGCATTTTTGGTGAGTAAGCTTCTGGCTAGTTTGTTGAAATAAGATTATTGTTAGTTTCTGCAATTCAGTATGTTTTGTAGTAGTATAAAGAAAAGATATGTTTTACAAAGTACCACCCATAGGAAAAGCAACTTAGATAAAGAATCAGGAAAGAGAATGGTAAAAGTGCCAAATATAAAGTACACTTGTAGGAAACAAAAGGACAGAGAATGCTCTAAAAAAGAAAATATTTGGAAGACTTTTTGGTCAAGGCCATTGCCAGGTAGGAGTGTGTGTCTGTGTCTGTGTCTGTCTGTCTGTGTGTTTTGTATACTTTTCCTCAAGTAAGAAGAAGATGGTATTGACTGTAAGGAGCCCATGTGCGTTATTTTTGTTGTAGAGCAGTACTAATATAGTTAATTTGTTTCATGGAAATAAGGTTTTAGGGTTTACTTAGTTTACATAGAAAATAAGTAATTCTTGTGTTATGATATACTTTCATGGTAACCCAGATTCCAACTGTAAAATCTTCAGTTGGGTCTTTACAGAGACTGGAGAATAAATAGTCTTTTATTTAAATGCTGAATCCCGTTTGCAATTCTCTCCTTCCCTACTCCACAGTCTCAGGATTTCCATTGAACAAGGGGGGGGAAGGGGGAAAGAAGGGAAAAGAAGCACTTACACAAGAACTACTACGTTCTAGACACTATGCTAAACACTTTACAGGTATCATCTCTTGCGATCCTTACAACCATGCAAGGTAAGTGTTATTACTATTTCCATTTTACAGGTGAGGAAGTTGAGGCAAACAGAAGTTAAAATGACTTGCCTAGAATCACACAATTAGTGAGTGTGTGAGTCTGGATTTGAACTCTGTTCTTCTTGCCTCCTAGTCCAGTACTGTATCCACAGCAAGACCTTGCTACTTCTAGGCTGGATGAAGAGGAATTTATATTCTATACTATACCTGTACCTCATTATTATATTCTGTACTACACCTCCTTATTTCCACTTCATGTGAACATGAGACAGTGGGTGTTTGAGGGCTTCCTGAGTCTTGTACAGTGACTGTGTTCAACTTCATGCTTTCAAGCCATTGGCCAGCAAGCAATACCAATCCACTTTTTTTTCTTGCCAGTTGAGATTTGCTGGTGTCAATTAGGGTGCACCTGGCAACAGTTTTCAGATGGGCTGGAATATTGAAAGTGTCTAGATGTGCTACTTTCCTATCCAGAGGGTAGAAGAAAATTTATATTAGTGTAAATCATCCCTAATTTTTTCTCTTACATTATAGAGGCATTTTGGTATAATATGATGTTGTTGATGACGATGGTGATGATAATATTATGAAACAACACTTTAGGAATGACTTTATATGCTTATAATGTTGATTGTGCTGAGTCATCCATAAGCATTGACCTGGTTTTCCCTAAAATCCAAGTGTGTTCCTTGACCTAATGCTGTTTTCCCTTTGCTGAATAGCAGCCAACCTAACTAGCCTATAGGGAAGTGATTTTATAACTTCTTCCTGGTAGTCTTATTTTCTGGTATGTCTGCTTTTGTCCAGACTTGTGTTTTGGAGGCCTCTTATATTGTCCTTATTCTATACTATACCTGTACCTCATTATTCTATACCATTTTGGGATTCTGAAATGATCACAGGTGACCCAGAGTTGAAATAGAGGTTCTTAATGCCTACTTAACATCTTATAACTGTTCTTAGAGATATTATTGTAGGTTCTGTGTTACTTACTTTCATTAATTCCTTTATTTATTTATTTTTGTCCAGCATGAGGACCAACAAAAAGCCAGTAAAATGCAGATCTTTCATTATTCTGCCAGGTTCTGGTGTTTTTCATTATATTATCCATATAATAACCATAATTTGTTCTAATATGGAAGTTTTGTATTCAATAAAAATAAGTTGATAAAGGAGTTTTGTCTTTTATACTAGCTACAATTTATTGGGATATTCTATAGAAGGTGCAAAAGACAGATGGGAACTAGAAATGAGTTTAAGTTTGATAAGAGGTAAGTCATTTGTGGCAGTGTTATCTTGATTTTATGGTTCCTCTCAAGGGAGCAACTAAACAGTTAAATAAAATGAAATTCCTGAGAAAAATCTTTGGATTTCACCAAAACCCCGTTCTAATTTTGTCTTGTATTTTAAGCTTTCATTTCTATATGTGCAGTGTTCAAGTTCATGTACGATAATGTGGGATAATGATTAAAGAAAATGAAATAGCCCTACTGCTATATTGGGACATCAGAAAACAAAGCATCTAGGATATTTGTGTTGCTGGTTGTGGAGAAAAGATTATGATTCTTTGGCTGTATCGCACATATTTGTAGTTTTTAGGGTACATAACTGCAAGAAGTCATGGCCAGTCCTGTTTAATCTTAGTGCCTTCCATCTGATACTACCCCTAATTTATCCTGTATATGCATGCCTTGTTTTCCATGGTTGTTTGCCTATTGTCTTCTCCATTATCTTCTGGTCTTCTTCAGTGCAGGCACTGGTGGATTTCTTTGTTTTTCTCTTTGGCCTTTCTTTGTATCCTTAGCACTTAACACAGTAGCACTTGATAAATATTTGTGTCCCCCAAACTGGCGCATGTAAATGTTTGCTGACTTGCCTCTATCCCTTTTATAAAAAGTGAGTAAATGAAATTTTCCCATTTAGGTAAGGACTGAACTTGGAAAACAGTGCTAAAAGCCACCCAAACTCAGGAAGCATTTATATAAGCTCTTTTGACACTATGGGCCTTGAGGGCTGGAAAAGTTTCAATTTTGTTTGTTTCCCAAGTGCCTACCACAGTACTTGGCATGTAGTAGATGCTTCATCAGTAGTGATTGATTGTCTTAAGGTGATAAATGGCATAGGCTATGTTCTTAAGTTTACATTCTATTAAAGGGAAGATATGTACATAAATAACTGTTAGAATGAGTTAAATGTATGACAGAATCGAATCCAGAGGGGTGGAAAAACATCTCTCCCTCCCTGTTCCTTTTCCCCACCTCCTCTTTCTCCTTTTCCTTTGTCTCTGTCTGTCTGTTAGTTTGTCTGTCCCATGAATTCTTTTCCAAGAAATGTTTTTTTGCAATCCTCTTATTCCTCGTTCCTTTTGGAATAGAATCTATTTCTTGGAACATTCATTCTTGACAGTCAGCAAGTGGGCTTCATTAGAAAGCGCTCCTAACTTGAGTTCAGAGAGACTTGATTCTCTTCTTTGCCTTTCTTCTCACTGCCTATCCATTTTGGTGACCTGCTATTTTCCCCTTGAATCTATGACTGTATCATATCTATGGACTTTTTTTCTCCCACTGGGAGTTAGTACTAAGAGATGCACAACCTCTTTGCTTATAGAAACTGATCTACATTAGTCATCTCTCTCCTTCTTGCCCCTCTCCCCTGTTTTGGGTTTATTTTAGATTGTTGCTATATTAGTGTTACTAGTTTGCAGGCAACATTGAACTCCCATTTTTTCCTGTGTCATGCTCAGCTGCCCACACATCACCCTTCTTTCAGTATTCTGATCCTGTTCTTCTGCTACACAAAGTAGCCAAGCTTTTCATCTTTCTCTCCATTTGAGCCCTGAATAGCATTTCTTTGGGTCCTCCTGTCTCACTCGGTTTTCTTGGGAGTGGAGTTCCTCTCTTTTATCCCACCATCTGTAATATTGATTTACTAATGTGAATAAGATTCTTTTCTCTTGAAATATTAATTCACTTCTTCTATTCTCCTGATTATTCTCATTATAAATTTTGTTCCTTAGATTTTAGCCCATTGATGCTCGTTTTGCATTCTCAGTGTTTCTTAGTGTGCAAGGCATAGTAGGTTTTTACAAAAGAAAAATAACCAAAAAGCCTCAGCCCCATCACCACCTCCCCACCCAAACAAAGCCTTTTCTATTCTTAGCCAAGTGAAAACTAACTTTTCATTTCTTAGGCTTTCATTGGTGGCAGAAAATGTTTGACTTAATTCTGTTTGGTCATTTTTTCATGTAGACTTCAGTTATTTTGGGTTCTTTTGATGCAAAAGCTTTATTTCTCTCCTTTTACTAAATTTCTGATTGTTATTATTGTTTTAGTGTTTAGATTCAGCTTTATAGGATATGCTATTTTTGAGTGCCAACCAATTCTATTTGCTCTTTGCAATATCATTACAGTTTTTCTGGGATTTTTTTTTTTTGGTGCAAACAAGGAATAATCTTGTGCTGTTCTGATTGATTATTCTAATTAGTACATGAATATTAAAGTCAGCTATCTACCTGCATAATAGCCTGCAAAATATTATATGCAAGGAAACAAGAACCCTCAGCTTGATTGTTGCACATAAGAGGAAGGGTGATTGTTGTAGCACACGAAGAAATCCATTTTCTCTCATCTCTAAGTGGCAATGAAGACACCATAGGAGGGCAAGTCATGAAAGCCCCAGAGATGTGGTTACTTGAGTAATTTAAAATGGATTTGGACAGTGTGCTATTAAACATTTTATCACTTGAACAGGCGTAATACTGCCAGCCCCATTCCTCCATTGTAGTAATAGGGCACAGCTCAGAGAATGTCAGATGCTTTGATTTCCTGTTTGAAAAATTTGTAGTCATTACTTGACAGTGCTAGTCTTTTCTTTCTCATATTTTTACGGTTACTTCTCTACATATTTCTAGTCTTTCATAAGTGCTATATTTGAGTAACTGTGCGCGCCCCCCCCCATCTAGGCAGTAAGTAAAGGATTTCCATTGATAGTAGGACCTCTGTTATTTGTGAATTATTAAGTTTTCCAGTCGGCAATTCAAGATGGTTTCAGTATTTTGATTTACTATTTTCTATTATTGTTTGTTAGAACTAGAAATTGCTGTCATATATATTATCTAATCTAACTGCCTCATTGGATACACGAGGAAATTGAGGCCCCCAAATGGGTGAAGTAATTCAGCAAAGGTCAACTCAAGTCATGAGATAGAATTTAAAAATTTTGATATGTCTATGCTGCTGTTTGGCAACTTCACCTTTGACTTGTGATGGTCTCTTCCCTCTTGTAAGAAAATTTAGAGCCTTCCTTTGGGGTTTATTTTCAAGATACATTAAAGTGATACTCTGGAGTATTCTCTCTAGGGTATAACACACACTTGCTGTTCTTAATTAGATCATTATCCCTTTCTATCTTTGTAGAACTGTCTGTTAATAGGATGGTTACAATCCCTGCGTGTGTTTGACTTGCTTATAGGACTGTGTGTATGAATTGTTAGGTTACATAAACGTTTGCTTGGTGCCTACTTTTCTAAAGTTCTGCAGATACACAGACACAAATGTAATCATTCCTGCTCTCAAGGAATTTTGGTACTATTTGACATGTAGTGCGACTTTAACAGAGGTAAATAAAAGATCATTTGTGGAGGGCAAGAGCGCTGAGAGGATCAAGAAAGGCTTCCCTAAATCAATAGCACCTGAGTTGAGCATGGGTAAGCGTTCTGAGAAGCAGAGGTGAGGAAGAAATATATTCTAAGTGTGAGAAGATTGTGTGTGTGTGTGTGTGTGTGTATGTGTGTGTGTATGAGACAGATGGCATGTCCTTTATTTCCAGTTTTAAATCTTTATGTTGTGCACATGATATCTCTCTCAGAGTTATATTGAAAAAAAATTAATTGCCTACAACAATTAATGACACTTTCAGAAGTATTTAATA
This sequence comes from Phascolarctos cinereus, assembly GCF_003287225.1. Taxonomy (NCBI): domain Eukaryota; kingdom Metazoa; phylum Chordata; class Mammalia; order Diprotodontia; family Phascolarctidae; genus Phascolarctos; species Phascolarctos cinereus. The sequence continues at coordinate 116,487,949 of NW_027555514.1, read as the reverse complement.
TACAGTGCCTCACAGAGTCAATGTTGATTTCAACAGTAGTGACTTTTATGTCCCCAAAGAAAGTGGATTGGATAACTAATTATCCCAGGTCACTTAATCTCTCTGGGTCTCAGTGTCTTCATTTGTAAAAATGAGGGGTATTGAACTGTATGATCCATTAGACTTCCAGATTTAAATTGAAATCTTGTGTCCTGAATTTCTGATTAGGGTTAGACAAGATGACCCCAAAGGTCCCTTCCGGTTTTAAAATGCTTAATATGGACCTTAAATGCTAGTTGCATTAAACATCTTTCTTGTTACAGTCTCCTCAGGGTGATATAATGGCTAGCCACCTTCAGAACTATAATTCCTTCTGGGGACATGGAATAGAAAGCTATGTGGGCCAGTCCAGATGTGATGTAGAATGGCTTACTTCGGACACTTTATTTAGCACTCTCATGTCTTTTTTTGTTTTCTTAAATTTATATTTTTAAATGAGTAAAACTGTTGAAAACACTTTTGTGTTTGATTATCTCAGTCGTAGTTCCCATTACTTTGGAGACAGAATAGAGAAATTAATTAAAACAAAGCATCTTAACCTGTAGAACGGTTAGTTGCCTCTTGGTGTAGAGTCAAAGTGTGATGACAAATGGCTTTGCTTGTCCTATACGCATGACGTGTGATTAGAGAGCTACTTTCAGTAGCAGACAGTCATACAGATGCTGGCCAGTGAGGATGAGGATGAGATGTGGAACACCTTTGAGATGAGGGCATCTCTCTGCACCCAGAAGGGAACTCATTTTTCTGTTCAAACCTCATTCTGTCATGGGTTATAGTCCTTGGGGGCAGATATGGATTGTTAGCTTGCTGAAAATAGACTTTAATTGTCTATTGTACAGCATAATGATTTTAATTTGACAGGAGAGTCATAATTCAGTCGGCCTATTAGGTATTTAAAGTTGCATATATGTTTAGGGATGGGAATAAGCTGTGGCTCCCAGAACTTCTCTGGAGGCAGCAAAGGGCAGACTCAGACTCTGGGGCTGGTTGTGTTCCACCCTTGACTGCTGAAACAGCTCCAGGTGACAGACTTTTGGGCTTTTGTTCCCTTCGAAGACGGAAACAGAATCTTTTGAACACTTATGACTCAGAATGGTATACTTAAAACTGTTTTCTTATGACTTGCCAAGGAATGGAGTGTTTCTGACTTTCTTTCCTTCTTTATTCATCTCTGAGATCTTTTGATTGGCTTTTTTCACTTAAAGAAAGAAGCCCTATGTGGAGGTGGTGTATATATTTGCCCTAGTTTATGCAATTGCATTTTTATTCAAGCTTTGGAGTATTTCTACTTAACCAAAAATAAAAAACCAAAAACCCAACAAAAAACCACACCACATGCCAGTTGGCTTCCAGGAATAGTTATCCAATTATCTAGGGAAAAGTAAGTCTGCCATTGTATTGGGGAGGGGGAACAAAGGTGATTTGCTTCTTTCTTACTTCCTTTCTTGGTGAGATAAGAGCCATCCTCTAGGGCTTCCCCTTTCATTCCTTTTATTTGTATAGCAGAGCAGTGAGTATTGTTTGTAGCAGATTTTGAGCCGGATGTGCCTAACTATTATAGAAATGAAGCCTAACAGCTGCTGGTTAACCTTTTTAATAACGACTCTTCTACTTTAGTCTTTCCAGAGCTTTAAAGCCTTATTAGATATGAACAGTTTTTGCCCAAAGGGAACAGCACGGTATTTTGTGGTTCTATTTTCTTCCTGATAGAATCTGTGTTGGTAGACTCTATCACATCTTGGTATTGTTACAGTGTTTTGGCGCCATAGAAATGGATTGCCTTCCAATATTTAGCTCTTTTATCTATGAATATGTAAAGAAATTAAAAGTATAAAAGTGCAGTATTGTCTTGCTCCTTAACTTTTCATATTGTACTTTGTCTGGAACTGTCTTTTGCTTTGATCGCATTCTACCTTGTATTGCACTTCTTGTGGACATGTGATAGCCTTCTTAGGCAATTATAATCTTCTTAAGGGCGGAGATGCTGCTGTTTTTCATCTTGGTATCCCCAGTACTTAGCAGGTACCTGGAATGAAGCAGCTATCTAGTAACTGTTGAGTTAAACACTGACAATTAAAGTTGCTTGTGAGCCCAAGGAAATGGTAGAAATGCAAGCACTTGTGCCTAAACCTTGGGGATGTAGCTTGGCTTGTGAAGTGAAGCCTCACATTTTACAGATGAGGAAACTGAGATGCAAGTTGAGTGTTTTGCGCAAGGAAACAAAGGTAGCAACCTAGTAACAAAGCTGAGATTTGATCATAGGCCCTCTGTCTTATATAAACTTTGTATTTCCACCTGTATTTCTGATTACAGACATCTCCATTCAGTGCAATGTAAGTGATTTTAAAAAATAATTTATCCATTTCTTTGTTAAGCAAGCTTTTATTATATGCCTACTTCATGCGAAGTACTGTGCTTGAGGCTTAACAGTACAAATTCAAAAATGAAAAAAGACACTGAGGGAGAAAAAAAATATAGCCTTGTGTCAGAGACTGTTTCCTGATATAAAAAACTTCCTTTTTAGCCTATTTTGTGGTATCATCTTTTGTTTCCTCAGTGCTTAGATGTACCTCTAGGTTCTATCCTGGGGCTTCTTCTGATTATCTAAGCTATCTTATCCCATTGATTCAATTATATTTATGCACGTGACTCTCCCACATCAGTCAATCAATCTGTCTACCTCTTCCTATTTTTCTATCTATCTGTCTATCTATCTATCTGTCTGTCTGTCTGTCTGTCTGTCTGTCTGTCTATCTATCTATCTATCTATCTGTCTATCTATCTATCTATCTATCTATCTATCTATCTATCTATCTATCTGTCTATCTATCTGTGTTGCATTCAACCTTGGTCTTTCTCCAGAACTCCAATTGTGTATCACCAACTACCTTATGGTCATTTCCCCCTGTATGACCTAGTCATGTCTCAAATTCAGCATTATTTAAATAAAATTATTTACCCACCATCTCCAAAACCTGCCCTCTTCCAAACTTCCTTATTACTGACTTGGATACCACTCTACTTTGATTTGTTCATGTTTGTAACTGCAGGGTCATTCTTGATTCTCCTTACTTCCAATGAATTAATCCGAGTTTCATAATCTTCCCCCTTTTTATTCACATGGTCATTTTTTTTACATGAATTCAGGTGCTCATTCAGTAGAACTTTTGTAATAGCTTCCTAATTGCTCTCCCTGCTTCCATTTGCTTGTTTCCCCAATCCATATGTGACCACACAGCTCCCAAATTAATATTACTAAGACTGGTTGACCATACATATTGTTTTCCTGCTCATAAATCTTCAATGACTTCCTACTCTGTCTAGGGTAAAACAGAAACTTTAGTCTTGCACTTAAATCTTACTCCCATCTTCCTTTTTAGATTTACTTTATATTACTCCCTTTACACATTTATACTTGAGCCAGAATGGTTTATTAACAGTCAGTAAGCATTTACTAAGCATCTCTGATGTGCCAGACTCTGTGCTACATACTGAAGATTCAGAGAAAGTTAAAAACAACAACAACAACAACAACAACCTTTATGCTGTAATGGGGGAGATTAGGTGCAAAAAACTAAATGCAAGATACAAACAAGATAGTTCAGAGGTCATCTCAGAGGGAAGGCACTGGCATTGATGGGGGGACCAGCAAGAAACTAAGAGCCTTACCCAGGCCATGCAGGTACTCAGTCATAGTAGCAGGATTTGACCTCTGGTTTGCCCTTTGCCTCTGGTGAGCTACAGTTACACTATATTCCCATTAGCTGTCAATGTACTTCCCTTCTGAAAAAAATCATTCATATATTTATCTGTTTACATGTTCCATCCTCTTAGAGAATGTAAGTTTCTTGAGAGCAGGGGCTAGTGTTTGTTTTGTTTTTGTTTTTGTAAACAAAAGCATATCCTGCATAGGGTCTACATTTGACAAAGTAGACAACGGTCTACTTTAGTTTCACCATCTGTCGTTCATAGCCTTCATTGGTTTTTCATTAACTTAGAGTTCACCTTTCTGTGCATACTGTTCATTTGGTTCTGGTTAGTTCAGTGTTTCCCTGAATTCCTCATAATCACAGTTTCTTACTGTGTGATAATACTCTACTTTGTCTACAGAGTGACAGTAGAGAAGTCATTTGCTCCCTGAGCCTTAGTTCCCTATATCAGGAGATTGTTTTGAGGAAAGTACATTATAAACTTTAGAGAACTACATAAATGCATCACTGTTTTAGACAATAATTATTATTGTTGTTAATAATCTATCAAGTTCCAGTAAAAAATTAAAAAAAAAACAAACTAGACTGTGTCTTGTGTTTGACATTCCTTCTGTGGGCCTTTTCACACAGGAATCCACTTCATTTTTACATTAACTTCTTTACGGCACTTTGAATTTCAACCTAGGGGCTTTCTCCCACGTGATGCTTTTCCTGATCCACCTTCTCCCCGTTTGGTAGAGATTTCTCTCTTGTCATAATTGTTTGAACTTATCTTTGTACATTTTATATTCCTCCATAAAACATAAACTCCTTGAGAGCAGAGGCAATTTTTTTAAATCTCAGTTATAGTTGGTGTATTAAGTAGGCTCTTGTTAAATGCTATTCTTCCTAACTTACATAGCCTCTTTAACCTTTTTTTGGATATAAAAATTCTTTCCATTTTCCTTGACGCAATTCATCCTTTTTTAACTGTTCTGCCTCACTGTGATGTCTTTTTTCTCTGACCACCTGACACTTGTTTTCTGTAGAATTCTTTCTGATAACTTGTTTATTTTATGTGTCTGTAAATCTTATAGCCTCAATAAGATTGCAAGCACATTGAGAACATAGATTGTGTTATACTTTTTTAAATCTCCAAATTCTAGGTACGTGGCTCACAAACATTTCTTAAATTAATTCCCATCTGCTTTGGGTGTATCATCCTGCTGTCTCTGAACTATTATGCTGTAGGTTAGATTAACAGTGGAGAAAAAGAAAGAGAATGAATAGTTTGGAGACAGAATTGAAATATTTCTTAGAGATGATGTTAGCAATGGAGAGCCATCAGTAATTTTTTGGATGGGTTGATTGAAACTGTTTTAGTAACATGGAGTGATTTTTGGAAGAAAGGAACAGAGTAAATAATGAAATGGGTTAGAGGGAAAAGTAGGAAGAAATGAATAAAGAAAAAAGGGAAATGCTTAGTTACATGCATTGAAGACCTGTGTTTTGGAAGAGCTGTTTGGGGGAAACAGTGGTAAGAATTGTGGGAGTTTTGTGATTATAGCAGAGAGAGAGAGAGAGAGAGAGAGAGAGAGAGAGAGAGAGAGAGAGAGAGAGAGAGAGAGAGAAGAAAGGAGGAAAAGTGAGAATGAGGATACATAAAACATTTTTGGCTTCATAGAGAAAAAGAGGGAATTGTAAACAAAGTATTTAATCAGTATATGTGTTTGTTGATCTGTGATCATATGTACATTGATTCATTTTTTTTAACTTTAATTTTCCAAGGAAAAAAGGAAAATTTCTCTGCAGTGAACATTGATGATTGTCTATGAGTTATATCATCCATGGTGGTCTCTGGGGATTGTCTGCCATTTAGGTAGGGCCTTTGGCCTAAAAGCAATTTAAAAAAAGCATTATCTTCCTATATGATTGTAATTGCTGATGTTTGAAAGTAATGAAATTTAGTTAGCGTTCTTGCTATTATATTGATATTTAATGTTTATTTGCAAAACCTCAAATGTGAGTCCAAATCCTTGAATGCTTTCCCAGAATTATCCACTATGCTCTTCCCTAAGATATGAAATATAATTTTTACAGCCTTGCAAAATGGTATTTAATGGTGGCTGACAGGATGGTGTTTAAGGACAATATGTATTGGACACTTAAATTTTTCTATTATCTAGTTCTTGGCACAGATCATTGAATCGAAGTTGTACTGAGATTGCAGAAAACCTGGCTGTCTTAATAACCTCAGATATGCAGAATGCTTATTTGATCCCAGGTCTCCTGTACTTTCTTACTTTCTGAAGATATATGAAAGAAAAGAAAACAATTTTTGTTTTCATTCCTTTGCACTTTATGGAAAAGGTTGTATTTCTGTTAGTAAAACGACAGGATGGACTTATTCAGTTTAAAAGGAAGGATTTACATCTTCATTTTCTTGGTTTAAATTATGAGATTTTTAGGTCACTCTTTCTGGGCTAGTTTTAAGGAAGAAGCTCAAGTTTAATGTTGAATAGCCATAGTATTTGCTATCGGTAGGTTTAATTGAATTCATTTTTAAATGGATCACTCTGTATATTAGTCATACTCAATGCTTCTTTCAATACTTCTTGCATAAAATATATGCCTCATTTGGATAAGCAATTTCATTTACCCAGCCTCTACCTCAGTTTAGTCCCTCACCATTTCTCCCCTGGGCTGTTGAGATTGCTTTGTAATTGTTTTCCTTGCCTCCAGTCTCTCCAAGGCCTCATTCTTAGAATCTGAGTTGTAATAGAGCTCAGCCACCATCTAGTTTTACCTATATCAGAAAAGGAATCCCCCATTACAGTATACCTCGCAAGTAGTCATCTAGCCTTTGTTGAAACTTTTAATGAGGGAGTATCCACTACCCCCTGAGCAGTCCATTCCAGTTTTGAATAGTTCTTATTATAAAGTTAGGTGGGATAGTGGATATAGTGATGAGTTGATTTGAAGTCAGGGAAAAACAAGTTTGGATCCTGCCTCAGATTTACGAGCTGTATTAGCTTTGTAAAGACACATAATTTTTCTCAGGCTCAGTTTTCTTATCTGTAAAATATAAATAATACCACCTATTCCCTGGGGTTGTTAGGATCAAATGAGATAATATATTTTAAAAAAAAGTTCTTTGTAAACCTCGAAGGGAAATAGGGTCTGGACTTGCCCAGTTTGAGGCAACTGGTGGCATATGGATAGAGTACTGGGCCTGGAGTCAGGAAGACCTGAGTTCGCAAAGTTTGGACATTTACTAGCTATATAACCTTGGTGGGTCACTGAACCTCTGTTTGCCTCAGTTTCTTCATCTAGAAAATGGGGGTAATAGTAGCAACTACCCTGACAGGGTTGTGAGATTCAAATGAGATAGGCACATAATAATGTTAGATTTAAATGCTTAATCTGTTTCTTTCCCCCATGATTCTATTGGTATAGGGATCTCCCGTCCTCCCTCTCCAATGTGTTACCACCTTCCCTGAAACTTAGCATCTTAAAAAGATGACAAGAACATTGAGAGGTTAAGTGGCTTGCCCTCAATGTTAGGTCAATGTGTGTCAGAGATTGGACATCAACCAGGTCTTCCAGGTTCTGAGGCTGGCTCTCTAGACATTACGCTAAGTAGACCTTCAAGTGCTTTACAGCATCACCGCCATCATCATCCTACCATTAGGTCCATACATATCAAGTACTGATATTGTTTCATTTTGTCTGTTGCCTTTAAGCATAATGTAGTTTCCCTTATCTCTTTGAACTGTCTGCTTTTACTGTTGCCTTTTGTGAGGTCATGATCGAAATCCCTACTTTTTTAAAATTTGTCTGAGGCATAAAAAATTCTTCTCTAGCCCCTCATTTTAACTTTGTGAATCCTTATGTTTTAAGCATGTTTTTGGTACATAAGATATTGTTTTCTACTTTGTAAGACATTCTATTAGTCTCCTGTTTTATGGGTGAAGTCCTTCAATGCAGATTTGCAATTATGATTGTTAAATGTATTTTTTCTTGCATCATATTGTCCTATAGCTTTTTTCTCTCTTTACCTTTCTCTCCACCGACTCCATCTATAAATAAAGAATTTGAAGGTGGATAGAGCTACTGATAGCACTAGCAGTCAGTGATTGAATTGCTTTCATTCCATCCCTCTGCTCCATCTTTCTTGATCCATTCCAGATTTTTACCATTGGTTCTTGGATTTTATTTTGCTCCATTTAATTCACCTTTCATTATCTGTCCTCTTATTTAGAGAGGGGTTTTCTGCATGTGAATATTTATTTGCTCCTCAATTCTGATTTCCCTCTTAAAGCCCCACCTCTCTTCCATTGCCTGTTCATCCCTATTGTATTAATGCATTTCTAGATAAAACTTCTTCAAGTGTGCATGCTGGTGTTCCTGTGCAACCCTTCCTTGCCTGTTTGAGACGTCCCTCCTTTGTGTTTGTGTACTTTCTTCTATAGCATCCAGTTAACAGAAATAGTAGTTTCTTTCCCCTTTCTTCCTCATTTCTTCCATAGCGTTTTAATCTTTTTCTGCTCTAAAATCCAAATAAAAAAGACAGTTTCACTCCCAGGCACTGCTCTTTCTTTTTTCTTTTTATTCACTCTTTGGCCCTTGAAAACATTAGGATTCTGGAGAGGCATATTGCTCCTGCTTAGAATAATTCTCTTAGTGCTTTCCAGTCGCTCAAATGTATTTCTCTTTATAGGTTTCTCTTGTCTCTTTTATTTCCATTTCAAAGATTCCAAACCTTTTTTTTTTCAAATCAGGAATGACTGAAAGACCTTTATTCTGTTAAAGGTCCACTTTTTTCTCTTTGTTTCCCTTTTATATTATTGCATTCTAAGGTTTCCTCTTTTTTATAGTAGTTGCAGCCTTTCTGTAGTAGTTGAGGCCTTTCCTGATGCCCCGATCATGACATTAGTTCCTTGAAGGCAAAGACTGTACATGCTTTTTCTTTGAATCCTCAGTACTTAATGTAGTGCCCTTCACTTAACAAGTGTTTAATCCAATACTTGTTTGATCAGTTAGAACTCTTTCTGTTCAGCCCTGGACTTGAAATCAGGAAGAGCTGGGTTCAAATCCAGCCCCACTCATTTACCAGCTGTATGACCCTGGGTATAACCACTTTCTGTCTCAGTTTTCTTACCTGTAAAATTGTGATAGCACCTATTTGCCAAAGTTGTTGGGATGACAAAACGAGCTAATATTTGTAAATTGATTTGCAAACTTTAAAGTGCTATATAAATGCTATATATTATTATTGCTACTTTATTTTTTGCTTAGTCTTATTAATATGTTATTTGTAAGTAGGCTTTTTGAAGTCAGGGATTCTTTTGTTTTTTATTTTGTACATTTAGCACCAGCTCCGGGCTTTGAATTAAATCTCAATATTGGGTGTAAGAATGTTTTTGTTTTTCATTTTTATGAGAGAAGGCAACAGGAGTTGCTAGGAGACTTGTACAACCCTTTTCTCTTTCAGTCTTGTTTTAAAAAAAAAAAAAGAGTCCTGAATCCATAAATCTATCTTTTAAAATGAGAGGGGGAAGGCTTCTTATTTTCCTACATTTGAGAAAATACTTATTGGAATTAATGAAATACAATTGTGATTGTGCAAAAGTAACTCTCCATATCTACAGAGTACTCTAAAATGCATGTCATAAAGTAAAAAAAGTCTATTTGTTTATCATTTCAAATGGCTTTTTTCTTAATTTGAAAGGGCTTTTAAAAAGCATTAAAGCACATTAAACGTAATGTGGCATTTTTCCTGAAGTTTATTTTTGCTATTGTTTTTGAACAGTGTCAAACGTTATTGGGTAGGTTAAAAAGTGCTTAATGGACCTTTTCTCTTTTGAAATGGTCCACAAGATAATATGAAGACTGTATTAGAACACACAGGAAAATAGATGAAGTAGTAGATAGAGCCCTTGCTGCCTTTATCACCATGGGTATTCTTTCAGTTTTTGCCTAGCTAGCCTCACTAGTGCCAAATTAAATGGGGATAATGTTTTACATTTATAAAATGTCTCTTCGAGGCACATGAAAGCTGATACAAATGGAGTCAGTTTTCACTTCCGCAGTCTGTCCTGCTATTTATAGGTGTACTTCAGTTTGCATAGTTTGATATTCTTAGAAAATTGCATATGAAGTTAAATATTTGTAAATTACATAATATTTTAGATGTAGTAGAACATGAGGTATTGTGCACAGGAGAGTGCACTTTTTGCACATGGAATAATTCCCAATTCATTTTGACTCAATAATAATTCCTCAATTCATAGAGACTTATTTCAATGATGCCCACTTATTCAAGTAATAGATCTTTTTGGTTAGCATCATATCTTATTATGTATGTGCTAATTTATATCAGTGAAAGTACCAAGTTGACTCTTGCTCCTGGGATCAGTAACAAGTTTCATTAAACTTATTAACATCTATAGATTCATCTTATTTGTTCCATGTAGTGTGGAACCTCTTTCTTCCCTCAGGAAATCTAGACTACCTTTTGTGAGATGAGAGAATCAGTCAGTCCACAAGTATTTATTAAATGCCTCTTTTGTGTCAGCATTATGCTAGATATAGGTCTAAAAAGCTCTCTATTTTCAAGAATTATATATGCTATCAGTTAGATACATGCATAATTATATATTGAATATAAAAGAATACAGAATAAATACCAAATAATTCCAAAGTAGTTCAGTGGGTGGGTGCATTGGGATAAAGGAAGGCTTTGTGTGGATTTTGGTACCTGAGTTACATTTATTTTGAAGAGAGGGATTCTTTGTGAGACAGATTCCATCCATTGGACAGGGAGATGAGAAATTCAACATCATGTAAAGAACAGAAAATACAATGTGGCTGAACTGTATAACTTGAGAAGCAGAAAAAAATGTACAGCCAAGTTTGAAAGATAGGTTGGGGGCAGGTTATGAAAGGATTTTAGAGTCAAAAGGAGGGATGGAGGGGGCAAGGCAGAGAAGAAGGAAAGAGACAAACATTTATTCTGTGTCTGCTGTGTGGTAGACATTGTGCTGAGCCCTTTGAAAGAGTTTATATTTGACCATAGTTTCAGTAGGGACCACTGGAGTTAATTGAGTGGGGCAGTGACATAGTTAGATCTGCCTTTAAGTAAAATTATTTTGATAGGTATGGGGCAGTTATATTGGAATGGGGGGAAATGAGTCAGGGAGACCAATTAGGAGGCTATGGCAATAGTCTACACAATAAAGGATGAAGGCTTATTAAGGTGTTAGCAGGGTGAGTAGAGAGAAGTCGTCAATTAAAACAGGTTTGCAACTGATGGGGACTATGTAGAGGCAAGGGAGAATGAAAAGTTATACACCTGGGAGAGTAGAAGAATGGTGGAGTCCTCAGCAGAAATAGAGAAGTTTGGTAGGGGGAAAGGTTTTATCATTAGTTCAGTTTGGTATAGGTTGAATTTGAGATGTAGCTAGGAAATCTAGTTTGTATGTCCAGTTGATAGTTGGTGATGTAGAAATGGAGTTCAGGAGAAAGACTGGGGCTGAACACACACACACACACACACACACACACACACACACACGCACGCACGCACACACACGCACCTGTGTGTGTGTATGTAAATATATACATATATCCACATATATATGTGTATATCTTTGAATTGTCGGCATTAAGATGATAATTAAACCTGTAGAAATTGATGAATACAATAAGAGAAAAAATATAGAAAGGAAAAGAGAGTCCAGGACAGAGCCTTGGGAACCACACACAGTTAAGAGCATGATATGAATGATACCCAGCAAAGGAGCCATCAGATAGTAAGGAAGAGAAGTACATGATTGTTTTGTCGTAGCGGCTGTAGGTGGAGGTGGCGTGGATACATACTTTTGTTTCACTCTGTCTTTTTTGTGGGTTCTGCTGCTTTAGAATTTGTTTAGAGCCACTTTTTATAGGTATTTGAAGGGGTTTGAGGGAGAGCTCAAGCAAGTCACTGCTTTTACTCTGCCATCTTGGCTCCGCCCCCAGATATGTACTTTTGAAAGCCATCTTCCTAGTAGTATCATCTCTTCTGAGAACATTTTCTTTTTTACCGTAGTGACCGATAACCAGATAATGAGTTTCTCTATGACGTTTTTGCTATATTTTGTGCTTTAAGCTTCTGTAGTTTGTCTTCTCTATTATTTCTAGGTTGTGCAAATAACTTAAATGCTGGAAAATCTATTTTGAAAACATAATTCAAGCAATTTGAGACCATCTTAATTCTAGTTGGCTTTAGCACCAAAGAGAGGGAATATTTATGGAACTTCAAATTCATATCCCATTTTGCTATTACTTTGATTTTTTTAAAGGCGAGCTCATAAAGGTTTCTTTTAAAGTTGAAGTTCTTCAACAGTACAATTTGTTTAGACTGATATTATGCTGGAGATTTCAAAACATGCCAAAAACATCTAAAAAGCTCTATATTCTATTTCCTGTGATCATCTGCCACTTTAAATTCAGATGGGTCATAGAAAATGATCTGAATGATTGCCAGAGGTGATAATGACATGACAACTAATCATATGGATTAGAGGGAAGAATTTCCGTCATTGCTTGTAAGGTGATCACAGATTTAGGGGTTGATGCATCTGAGAGAGACACTCTCATTTTGCAGATGAGAAAACTGAGGCCGAGAGAAGTTAAGTGAGTTTCCCAAGGTCACACAGGGTAGCAAGTGGCAGAAATGTATTTTAACTAAGGTCCTTTAACACCAACTCCAGCATTCTTTCTACTGTACTGTATGTGCTATCTTATTATTTCATTTAACTTCTCTGTTCTTAAAAAGATATACTTGTGACTGTGGAGATGGCCAGTGTAAAGGTATGAAAATGTAGTACTGTTGCTCCCAAATGTGTTAAATAACTTGAAGTGGTCAATTAAGTATTGCCAAGTAGTATTTCTTGAGGATTATCTTAATAAATAGATGGGATCTAAGAGGCTGTCTAGTTCAACTCATTTTAAGTGAGAAAACTGAGGCCCACAGAGAATAAGTGACTTTCCCAAGTAACTATTAAATAAACTTACTTGTAGTTGCCACATCATTTTTAGTAGGTGAATGGAAATTAGCATTAATTATATATTTAATTGAGTTGTCAAATAATTTTTTGTAATAAGTATGAATATAAATGACCCAGCCCTGTCTAATTCAGAATTTAATAATTGTGTGGTCTAAATTAATGACATTATGTTGTAAAATCTGAGTTTTCAGTTTGTCTCAGTGCTAGTTTAAAAAAAAAAGCCAAAACATTTGTGTTAAAGAGGTTCAATTCTGCTTTATCAAACATGGGATAGATAAAGCGAGGCAGACTCAGGCTTATGTCATTTACTGCCCACAACAGATTGAACAATATTATATATTTTTTATATAATTTATTATATGTATTTTGTAAGAGAAATGCAAAGTGTCTTTATATGATCAAAGATCATACTCTTTTTAGAATTTTGCAGGTAGAATGGAACATCTAATTCAGCCCTCTTCATTTTATGGGTCAGAAAATAGGTTTAGAGCAACATTTTTTGACAGAACTCATGTCTCCTTACTGCCAGCCCAGGTTGAGTTGAGGAGGGAGTTGAGGAGGGAGAGGTTATATTTACTGTTTGTTGGGATATGAAGGAAGGGTTGATGGAGAATATACCATTTGGAGCCTGGACTTGAACAAATAGGATATCTGAGGTGGGTAGAACAGGAACTGAATAATACAAGGCACCGAGGTAGTTAGTAAATGGTTAGTTTAGCTGAAATAATTCAGCCAACTACTTATAGGGAAGTAGTGGTCTAAAAGGTGAGTGCCAGGCTTTGGATGTCTTTTACCTAGCATAAGGAGACTGTCTGTAAATGTGTTGAGTATCCAAGGGCTTATATAATAGTGCCTAGTCCTGATGCTTTTCCCAGGGTAGAAGAATCTGTATTATTTCAATAACTGTTAAAGAAAAGTGTTAGGAGCCAAATTAGTAGTGCTGCATGTAAGTACATGCACTGGTGAAATTAGGGCAGCATTTTTATCTGACTTCAATAATAGTTGCTATTAGACATATGAGGCATATTTACTGCCATCCCTTCTCTGTGTGCCCTTCTCCGTGTCCCTGTTCTTCCTCCTGTCTCTTCTTTCTTCCCTCTTCCTGTCCTCGTCCATGGAAAAATTTGTTTTTACTTCAGTGGCATGTTTACATGCCTTCTTCCCCTCCTTTACCAGTTGCTCCCCGTAAGTGGGGATTCATTCATTTGATAGTTACTGAATTACCAGTATGTTCATGGAATGGAAAGGGATATGTTAATGATAATATCAGCATTTACATAGCTCTTTAAGGTTTGCAAAGTATATTTCTTATGTTCATTTGATCCTCACAACCTTATGAGATAGGTGCTCTTATCCCCATTTTACAAATTCATTTGCCCCAGCTCACAAAGATAGTAACTGAGAGAGAATTTGAACATTCAGAGTATCTGGCTGATACTCCAGGTCTAGTGCCATGTATTTCTGTAGCTTCTGATTTATGGATGCAATGACAAATATGACATAGTCCTTGTTTTCATCCATCATATAATCTTTAGATGTACTTGAAACCCATTGTCTTATGATAGGTCTTTCTGCCTTACAATTGCATAATTTAAACCCATTTTTTAAAAAAGATAGTACTTAGGATTTATAGAACAGTCTTCTCTGGAAATCTGTGTTATACATATCTTGCTGATAAAGTTGCTTTCTGTGGGGGGGTGATCCAGTGAATGGCACTAGGTGGAGTAGACATTGAGTCATTCTAGAATCTCTTGTCATCAGATGCAAGACCCTGGAGGTCCATGGTAGATTGATTTCTCTTTCTTCTATTTTGTTTACATATACTAAATTCATATTTTATAAAGATTATCCATGTTATTTGTCACTTTTTTCAATTTGTTTTGTTTTGTATGTAATTTGCGTTTTTAGCCTCAGGGTAGAGTGGCACTGATATAGTGAAAAGTGAAGGGAAGGAGGAATAACGTTTTTTGTTCCGGAGATCATTGGTATCTGGAGACTGAGGCTCCATATTAGATCATACTAGGTGATTCTTAGCTCCTACTTAAGTATACTGCAAGGAGGCCTTTTCTCAGTACTCATTCTCTTTGACTTCTCTGCAGCCTTTGACACAGATGATCACTTTTTTCTCCTCGATACATTCTTTCTTGGTTTTCAGGACCCAACCCTCTTCTAGTTCTCCTCCTATTTAACATATTGCTTTTTCTCAAGACTTTTTTTTGGGCTCCTCATCTAGATCATACCCCCTAACTGGAGGTGTCAGGGTTTTGTCCTGGGCCCTTTCTTTTCTCCCTCTGTACTGTTTCATTTGGTGAACTCAACACCTCTCATGGATTTAATTACTATGTGGATTACTCTCAAGACTATACCCTAACCTCTCTACTGACCTTTAAACTTGCATCTCCAACTATGTTTCAGACATCTCAAACTGGATGTCACATAATGATCTTAAACTCAATTTGTCTAAAACCAGACTCATTTTGTTTTCCTCAAAACCCTACCCCTTGTTCCCTGTCCCTCTTTCCCCAACCTTCCCTGTTACTGTCAAGGGCAAAACCATCCTCCCAGTCCCTCAGGCTTGCAACCTAGATGTCATCCTTATCACTTCATTATCTCTCCTACCCCCATCACTAAGCTTTTGTCAAGGCTTGTCAATTTCACTTCTGCAACACCTCTTCACTGCCACCACTCTACCACAGGCCCTCATCACCTCATGTCTAGATTACTGCAGTAGCCTACTAGTAGCTCTGCCACTTAAATTTCTCCCCATTCCAATCCATGCTCCATTTAGCCATCGAAGTGATTTGCCTAAAGTGAAGGTCTAACCAAGTCAACCCTCTCCCCTTCCCCCCAATAAACTCTTGTGGCTTGCTATTGCTTCCAGTATCAAATATACGTGGCATTCAAAGCTCTTTATAAGCTAGTTCCCTCTTACCCATCACCTATCTTTCCAGTCTTCTTATACCTGCAATCCAGTGATACTGGCCTCCTTGATGTTCCATGAACAGGAAACTCCATCTCCCTGGCATTTTCTCTGGCTATCTCTCCACATCTGGAATGTTCTTCCTCCTCACCTCTGCGTATTAGTTTCTCTGGCTTCCTTTATGTCCTGGTTAAAACCTCATCTCCTACAGGAGGGCTTTTCTAACCTGTCCTAATTCTAGTGCCTTCCCTTTTAATTATTTTAATTATTTCCCATGTATCTTCTTGTCTCCCCCATTAGACTGTGAAGTCTTTGAGGGCAGAGATTGTCTCTTGCCTCTCTTTATATCTTCAGCACTTGGGGGGGGTGGGGGGGTGGAACAAAGTAGGTGCTTGATAAATGTGTATTGACTGACTGACTCCTAATCTAATCAGGGAGACCCTGTTCTTACTGACTTCATATGTATATTGGTACTACATATATAATTACAATCATTTTGAAAGAGGTACTATTTGCCTTGTAGTTGAGTTTAGTACCTTACGTGTTAGCTTTTTTTGGACTTTTTTGTATCCTCAAGTATTGTTTGTAGCATTATCTTTTTTCCCTGTGGGAACCAGGGGTGAATTGTAATTATGTGGTTGTTCTTACTATATTCAGTACATTTTAATATTTAAATAAAATTGGGGGGGTGGCATTTGAAATGGTAGAGTAGTCTTTTTCTTTCAGTATTTATGGTTGGAAGTGTAAACATCTCTCTGCTCCCCCATCATTTGAATGCCTTTGGTTAAAAAGGGCAAAGATGGGATGTATGTTTATATTCTGTGTTCTGAAATTGTAATGCAAGTAGTGTACAATGAGAAGGTTGTCTGGGCTGTTTGTTATTCCTTTGACTATATTTGCTAGTGCTTGCCTGTGGTTGAAATGGTTGATGTATCTTGATATGGTCCTGATTGATGACAACTAGACTGTGAAATAAAAATTAGTCATCACTATTCTGTAGGACTAAAATGATCTCTAGCATTTCATTGGCATGAGACTAGATTTACTAGATGTTTAAATACAGAGAGAGACAGAGACAGAGGGATACACACATGCATGCAGAGGTAGCTATGGAAAGAGGCAGTGACAGACTGACTTGGACTGGAAGAAAGAATTTGTAAAGCTTACCTTCACAGCCTGATTTAGAGCTTTAGTGATGACTGGCAGCCAGGTGGTACAGTGCATAGAGCACTGGGCCTGGAGTCAGGAAGACTTGAGTTCAAATCTAGCCTCAGATACTTTGTAGCTGTGTGACTTTAGGAAAGTCATTTAACCCTGTTTGCCTCAGTTTCGTCATCTGTGAAATGAGCTGACGACACTCTAGTATTCTTGAGCTGAATCTTGAACAAACCATGGAAATTAAGAGGCAGGATAAGTGGGGAGTAGAGAATACATGTGAGGATGTTGTGCAGGTTGAAAAGACGAGATTTGACCATAGATTGTATTTGTGTATCGAGTAATAATGATGAGTCAAAAATGACGCTTCAGTTGTGACACTGAGTGACTAGATGGTGATGCATGCTCTGAACAGTAAAATGGAAGTTGGGAAGAGGGGGGGTATTTGGAAAGAAGATCATGGGTTTTGTTTTGGCTATGTTGAGTTTGAGATGCCTGTAGGACATTTGGTTCAGGATAGTCAAGAGACAGTTTGTGAATAACATTTTTGAAGAGACTGGAAGGGAAAGAATTAAGAAAACATATTTTTTTTTAAAAAAAGCTTCTTAGAAAAAGGCCCAGATAAAAAACTGGAGGGAAAAGAGTAGCAGGGGGAATTTAAATTTTACTTAATTGACAAGGGAAAAGGAAGAAGAAAGTATATAATTAAGTTAACACAGGGAAAAACCCCAGTATTTTCGTTAAAACCTAAAAACTAGGGACATGATTTACCAAATGAGAGGGGAGAATTCTAAGAGGTGGGGTAGAGCCTGCTTCAAATAGATTAAGCAAAACTAATTGTAGGAAAATAGTATTGACATGAAAGAGAGAGGCTATTTTTTTTAAATCTAAAAGAAATACTGCAACTTTAAATATAAATGACCTAAAAAGAATCTAATAACACAAAAGATAGTTGTAGGATGGATAAGAAAATTAAAGCCCTAGGGTCTTTTTTTTTTTTAAAACAAGAAGCATGTCTAAAAACCAAAGGCACACATAGATTCAAAATGAAATTGAAACAAATTTAATATGCATCATGTGAATCTATAAAAGCAAGAGTTGCGGTTGTGCTATGAAACAAAACAAAATAAAAGTCCACAATAAAGTAAAGGAAATTACATTATGCTTAAAGGTACCATAAATAGTGAATCAATATTATTAAATATTTCTGCACCAAATTGCAGAACATCTGAATTCATAAAGAAAAAAATTAACTGAATTGCAAAAATACATTGATAGTAACATAATAATAGTAGCAGATTTTAATGTTCTCCTCTTAGTTCGGAAGAAAATGCAATAAAAATAAATGGGAAAATACAGAACTGAGCAAACTCTTGAGAGAATTTAGAGGTAAAAGATTTATAGCATCTTCTGAATATGACCACTAAAAGATATATGTTTCTCAGCATCTTTACAAAAGTAGAGCATTTATTAGGGCATAAAGAAATTGAAAATAACTCTGAAAGATCAGAAATTCTAAACGCATCCTTTACTTAACCAAAACATATTAAAAAGAATAAATAATAACAGGAGCACAAGCAAAAGACAAGCACATGGCCCAGCTTAAAGGGAGACTTAGCAAAATCATTAACAATGAGTATTTTGAAGAAGAAGTCATAGAAACATTTACCATGCAAAAGATAATAATAATGAGAACGTGCCAAAATTTCTGCAGTACAGATAAAACTGTCTTCAGAAGAATTATATCCCTTAAAACATATTAGATATGGATAGAACATTTATTAAGCACTTAATATTTGCCAGATAAACAAACCAGCAAGACATTCCCTATCCAAGGAGCTTACATTCTAATGGAGGAAGACTACACACAACGGGACATCACAAAAGTGGTTTTAGGGGGTGGGGGGAAGTAGGTTTTAGAGATAGCAGGGAAGAGGTGGTATCTTGGCTTGAGACAAGTGAAGTGAAAGCTCACCAGTCTGAGAGCTGCATGTGCCAGATTGTGTTTGAGGGTGAGGTTCCTGGAAGGGGAGAGGGGGCCCAATGATGTTCATGGTGGAAGAAGCACATTATAAAAGTTGTAAAGAGCACTTAACAGTTATGCTACACAAATTATTATCAAAAAATTGTGAGAAGGTCTCCCATTTTCCTCTTAGGAGACAAATTTAGCCTTACTACCTAAACTAGGAAAGGAAAAGAAAATAAGGAGCACTACAGACTAATATTATTTTAATTTAAAAAATTTTTAATATACTGCTAGAGAAAAAGGCTACAGCAATTTATCCCAAAATGGCTTCCATTTTGAAAGGGTGGTAGGGGAGAGAACAAGCATGTGCCAGGCACTGTGCTAAGCACAGTGTAATATTTTTACAAATATTAACTCATTTGATCCTCACAAAAACCCTGAGATGGGTGCTATGATTGACCTCATTTAATTGTTGAGGAAACTGAGGCATAGTTTAAGTTACATATCCAGGGTCACAAAGCTACTAAGTGTCTGAAGCCACATAAGAACTCAGGTATCCCTGACTCAAGGCCAGATGTTCTAGCCAGTGGGCCACCTGCTGCCTCTGATGATTAAGTGAGATTTATATAAGGATGAAAGGATGGTTCAACATTATGAAACCAGTTCCAATTCCTGATACACTTTTGTTTTCACATTCCATTCTACGTTTTCTTTTTCATTGCATTTACTTGGGCAATATAGTGTTGGGATTTTTTGTTGTCCACACGAATGAGATCTTAATGTCATCTTCCAGTATCTTTCTTCAGTTGTAAAATAGTTTTGCACACTGCTTTTGCCATGGTGATATTGAGGAATTTTCCCAGATAACTCTGTTCTTTCTCTTGCTAGGCTAGTCATGGAAGTGGTTTGACCACGTATTATTTTATGTAGGTCCTAAGCAGTTGGACACCCTGTCAGAGTTATAGGAGAGTGTATTTCTGTTTTGGTGGCTGATTGGAGGATGGATGGCAGTGGAGAGAAACTTGAAGCAGGCAGACCCACCAGCAGGCTATTGCAGCAAGCCAGGCAGGAGGCTCTGCAGGCCTGCACTAGTGTTGCAATGTCAGTGGAGAGATGTTTCAAAGATGAAATGATCAGGCCTTGGCCACAACTTGGATATTGGGAGTGAGAGATAATGAGGAATCCAGGGTGGCTCCTAGGTTGCAAGCCGGGAGGACTAGGAAAATAGTATTATCCTCTACAGTAATAGGGAACGTAGGTGGCAGGGGCCAGAGGGGCAAAGTTTAGGGGGAAAGATAATGAGTTCTGTTTTGGACATATTGAATTTAAGATGTCTCCTAGATTTCCAGTTCAGTTTATTTGAGAGGAAGTTGGAGAAGCTACATTGGAGGTCAGCAGAGAGATTAGAGTAGGAAAAGTAGATTTGGGAATCATCAGCACAGAGATGGTAATTAAATTCATGGGAACTGAAGTGATCACCAAGTGAAACAGTATAGAGGGAGAAGAGAAGAAGGCCTGGAACAGAACCCAGAGGGACACCTAAGGTTAATTATAGCTCCACCTAGTCATGTGTTGCTAATAAATGTTAAAAGTTTACAGTATGCCATGATAGATTGCACAATTTCTATCATTTACTTACATATTCTTCATGTTCTTCTACTTGTGACTTCCTTATGGACAACCATTCTATAATTTCTGATGACAAAGACCTGATCTTTAATTGTTTTAATAAATCCCTCTATTTACACAGAGAAATCTCTGTGACTTGACCATTTGTTGGATACTTCTTTGTTGACATAATATTGCCCGTTATTATTGTTATGTATTATATCTGTAGTTAGTCTCAAAGCTAACTATAATAGTCAAGTTAATATTATTGTTTGCAATTATTGACATTTGAATAGTATATAATACATATATTTCATTCAGAAAAATTGTCCCTCTTAGTATCAGGGTAGATGAGCCTTTCTAACTTTAAAAAAAAGTTCTAGAATCCAGTCTTAGCTTTTTTTTTTTCTTTTCCTTCTACTTGCCTGTAATTACTTGGGCAGCTACTGATGTTGCTTTTCCATCTTAAAAGCATAGGGAAGTAACCCTTTTAAATCAATTCAATGTTGTGACTATGTAAAATTTGTTTCAGCCAACATAAGCCAACCTTGAGATTTGTTGAGTGAATACCTGGGCAGCTCTTTCTAGAGCTCTGAATGATATCGTGATTGTTTTGTTTTCCGTCAGCTTGATTGTTAATTGTTAGTCAGTGATACATGAGTACCAGTTAGAGATTTAGTTGTGTCATCTTAGCTAGACTGGTGTCATTCTCCTTTAATTACCCTTTTCTCCCCCATTTCATTTTTTACTTAACATAAATACGTTGTAGGAGAGAAAAGGAGATTGTTTTGAAGCTCTTGCCATGACTAAAGAGACTAGAGTGTTGCTGATAATTAGGATGAATAACCCAACATCTTTGCTGGGCTTCAGTTCTGATGCCCAATAACTGCTGATAGTGACATCACCTGGGCAGTTCCATCTTCTGTGTGCAGTGCAGTTCCAATTTCATTGTTGTTATACAAAGCCACTTTTTATCATGGGGCTTTTAAAAATAAATATTTCAATATATTAAAGCTGAATTTAGCCAAAGTTGTCCATGAAATAAAACCTATCTGAATCTGCTGTGTTTTCTACTATGTGACCTTGGACATATAACTGAACCCCCACCAAACCTCAGTTCACTTCTCTGAATCATGAGGAAATTGGTAGTTTCTGAGATCCCTTCCAGTTTAGATCTGTCATCCAATATGTGTGTGCTAGAGCAGTATTTTTATAGTCACAGCCGGGAGGAGGTGTGACTGGAGACATAGAAAACACACATCCAGCTATTACCTAAAAGCAAGCCTTCATTTATTGGGCTTGTTGCTAATGGGAAGGTTCATTGTGGAGATGCATTAGAGTGGAGTAGTGGAAAGAGGAGTAAAGTTGGAGTTGGAAGACATGGGTTTCATTCCAGCTCTGCTGCTGACTGTCTGTGTGACTTCTGGTCATTCTTTGAACCTCTTAGCTCATTTCCTCATCTATAAAATGAGAAGATTGAACTAGATGATATCTAAGGTCCCTTCTAATTTCAGTGCCTCTGGTTATTTTGATATTTCTTGTCCCTTGTCCTCATATTTCTTTTTCCTGGTAGTCCGTGGACTACAAGGTTGTGTTGTTGCTGTTGTTCAGTTTTACTCATGCCTGACTCTCCATGACCCCATTTGGGGTTTTCTTGGCAAAGATACTAGAGTGATTCACTATTTCCTTCTCTAGCTTATTTTACAAATGGAGAAACTGAAGCAAACGGTTAAGTGACTTTCCCAAAGTCACACAGCTAGTAAGTGTCTGAGGCTGGATTTTAACTCCTCTTCCTGACTGCAAACATTGTTCCACTTTGGTGTCCAAGTTATAGTCTAGTCCTTTCAACCTCTGACTCCCCGTTTCCTACATATAGAAGGCTTGCTTAAGGAGTTAACTCTTGGCAATTTTTTCTCTAATTTTTTATCTCTACCTTAGGCAGTAGCCATTACAACACTCACTAAAAATTTCTTGAAAAATATCTTAGCATTATTGAAAGGGAAGTAAGATTGGAAGTCTAGTTTGGGATTTCTTTTTGAGTGTTATTTTCCCATGATACTCTCCCATGTGAACTTGAAAACAGCTATTTGAATTTATAACCATTTGTTTTTTTCTCCTTCTTTTCCTCTCTGGTTTTCCTAATTTTTTTTTGGAAGTACTTTCAAGTACTGAGTTTTCTGTGAGCCCTCTCATAATGTTTCTTTTTCTCGTAAGCCAAACGTTAAGTCAGTGGCAGTGTTAGAATCCCATAACATTTGGAGAGCCAGTTTATGTTGGGCTTAACCTGCCCACATTGGATTACTTATTTTTGTAGCCATTTTCTTCATGAGTACTTAATTTTGGTATCCAGAGCTTTTCATTTGGGATGGCATGAGTGTTTTAACTTTGTTCTCTTTGAATTTCAAATGTCCTCTCTCCTTCAGTTTCTGAATCTTAGAAGTAGGAAAAACTGCATGTTCCCTTGCCTCACACTGAAGGCTGGGAATTGAGTTCTCCCTGAAAATACGTTATTTCCCCAGAACAATTAACAGGCTGAAAAAAAATTCTTCCCACATGACTCAAGACCATTGCTGTACTAGGAAGGCTAAGGTGGAATAGGCTGGAGGAGCCTTTTGTCTTAGTGACTTTGCATCTGTCTTCCCAGCTTCTTCTTCACAAGTGCTGTGACAAAGCCATGCTTTGGCATTTAGGTTTTTTGAGGAATAGTGCTGTTCTTTTATTTCACTATTTTTGCTATGGTTGCAGAAGTATTGTAACTACATGAGTGTACGACATATGGTCTTGCTACCATAGATAACAAGTCCTCAGAGCCTTTAAACACTTTACTTGCTCTTACATTTTGATTCTGTGTATGTGCATGTTTCCATCTGGCCCTGGTCCTTTTTATTTTATTTTGTTATTTTTTTCCCATTTGCCTTACATGAGCAACAGATAGCAAACATTTCTCAAAATGCTGTTATATTCAGCTTGCAAATATAATTGAGTAGACAAGCAGTTTCCAAAAAGAGATTTTTTTTTTGCATGATCGTCTCGTGTATAATGCTTTAATTTTTGTGTGAGCTAGCTCCTCTGGCATATAATCAAACACTGTGCACTAGAGATAACGGGTACGTTACTTTAAGGACGAAAAACTGCCTGAATTAGGTTTGGACTTCCCCCTTTTTGCTATTATGAAACTGTTCATATTTTCAAGATGCCAGCAGGCACTGATATCTGAAGCTGTCTCTTAGATTCACCAGTCTATAAGGTTCACACAGCCATCAGTTTAGTCCATACCCTGATCACCTTATACCTAGGTTACTAGTACTTCCTCCTATTGATTCAAGTCTTTCCCTGTACATTCCCATTTGCCCACAAATACCAAATTCATCTTCTTTCTATTCTTATGATTATAGATGTCCTGTAAGAATCAGTCTTAGTCTTTTTGTTCTTTTCTATTTTTATGTTTTCTTTACTCCTTTATAGAGCTCATCCACTCTCATGTCTTCACCTTTACCTTTTAGCTAATGCTCACTAAAGATGGAGACAATTAGGTGGTGCACTTGATGGAGTGCTGGGCCTGGAAGTCAGGAAGTTGAGTCTTCCTGAGTTCAGATATGGTCTCAGACACTTACTGGCTGTGTAACCCTGGGCAAGTCACTTAACCCTAGTTGCTTCTTAGTATCCTCATCTGGAAAATGATCTGGAGAAGGAAATGGCAAACCACTCCCGTATTCTTGCTAAGAAAACCCCAAATGAGGTCATGGAGCGTCAGACTCAACTGAAAAATGACTGAACAACAAAACACTAAAGATAAATGACTTATCTTATGCATGCTTCCCTAGCAGACCACTCAGTGTCTCCACTTACCCTCATGTCAAATTTTTCAGCCTCTTAAATATGCTTCTTCTGAGCTATATAACCCATTGGTTGCTAGATTTTTATTGATACATCCTTTAAGGCAGTGTGGTATAGGTGATAGACTGAGGAAGCCTGGGACTTGGATTTGTGGTCAAGAATGTGTGGGATGAAATCCATCTCATTTATTAACTATGGTTCTGGGAAATTCATAAAATGATTGAAGCCTCAGGTTCCTCATTTTTAAATAGAGATAGTAATAGCACCTACCTCTCCGAGTTACTGTGAGTATTAAATGAGATAGGGTATATCGTTTTCAAAGCGTTGTTCAAATGGGACTTATTCTGATTATTATCATCAGCTCTGTCCCTTCTGTCTCTGTTCTTACCACTCAATAGTCCTTACCACATCTAGTCCAGGCTTTCTTCAACTTAACAGTTTGACTATTGCAAAAGCATTCCTATTGTTTTCTATGGTCCAAACCATTTTAGGGCAAATGAGATAGATAATAAATGCATAGCAGTATGCAAACCTTACAATCTTATAAAAATGTTGGCTATTATTATTATAAATAAATACCACCTTCTAATTAAATCATAGAAGACATTTTCATCATCTTCTCTGTTCAAAGATTGTAAGTATATACCACTACCAGATACCTTCTGCTACCATATACTTTCAGCAGTTTTCTGTTGTCAGTCATAGCCTTTATTCCCTAGTGTAAATGTTTTCATCCTCTGCTGGATTTCCTTACAAGTTCCAACCATTTGTCATGCTCATTCCTGCTTCTCTGCTTTCCTACTATTGTTCCTGTCTTCTGGAGTGTTTGTTGTTGTTGTTGTTGTTGTTGTTGTTGTTGTTGTTGCTCTCCCATCTTCAGCATCCTGCTTAGTTGTCCCTTTTCTGTGAAACATTTTATAGTAACTGAAGATCACATTGACCTCTCTCATCTGCACTCCTGTTGTCAATACCACACAAGAATTTGTACATTTTAAAATTACCTGATGAAATAATATATTTGTATCTGTTGCCTCTGATTTTTTAAGGTATGTTTATCTTGTCTCTTCAATAAGATTGTATATTCTTTTAGGGTTGATATCATCTTAATATTTGCCTGCCTATAGGTAAGTAACTAATAAAGTATTATATACCAGTTGATTGAGTGAGTATAGGGAAACATATACAGGTCTTCCCTATTAAAACAGACTGATGTAATAAATTTCAAATGTAGACTTGAAGTTTATACTGTTTGCATCATCCAAATGAGTTCAGTTAAATAGCAGTGCCCTAGCTCATTTAAGGTTTAACTATTTGATAGAGGCACTGGGGGGGGCAGATAAAATGTCTGGATTTTTACTTTTGGAGTATCAGTCAGACATGCAAATAAAAGCATCTGAAACATCAACTGGAAAACTAAGATTCAGGTTTTTTAAAAAATCATAAACTCATTTTAAGAAAGATATGGATGGATGGTGTAATTTTATTAATCAAATGGGAAGGAAGATGTAAAGGTATGGTCTATTTGGAATAGTTTCCTCTACCACCCCTTCTTCTAACTGCCTTTACTTTGGTAGATGATTTCTTTCTGTACTGAGGGCCTCAGATAACCCCTTCCACAATGTAGTAGATCTGTCATTGTGGATAACAAGGAGTGTATCAAATTGAATGAATTTTCCCACTGGACTTTTGTGGAAAGAGATGGTATTTATAGAAAGGGGGAAATATCTGAAGGAATCAAAGTTATCAAATACCTCTGTACCAGGCCCACTTAAATGTAAGATGTAAAACAAGATTAAAGGCTATGTGAGTGTATTCAACTCTTCCCTCACACCTCTATTGAAGTATGGATGTATACACATGAATTCATGTGTGTATATATGATTTTTAAAAATAGCACCGTAGAATATTTTCATAAGGGTTGATGAATTGTTCAGTTTAGAGAAATTTGTACAAGACACTTCTTCAATTTGAATCCCTCTAGGCATGAAGAATAATCAAAGATGCTGCTTTTGCCTCTGGCAGCTCAGAGTAGATAATTGGGGAGGGTCTAGAATGGAGGCAGACAGTCTTTTATCTTAGTTGGGAGAGAAATCTAGTAACTTCCTTTCTGAGGTAACCTAGTAAAGATATCAGCAATTTGAACATTTTTATGGAGACCACTATGTTAATGATGTTTTCTAAAATTTGGCAAAGGTGTATGAAAATTTGAAATTGGGCTTTTTTCCCTGGATATTATCAGTCCTTGTAACTTAGGCATCTTTATCACATATCTCCTGTTAGTAGATCTTCCTGTTAAACAGATGGTAGAAAGAACCCTTTTTCAATTGAGTAATTCTAAAGTAAGGACCAAAAAGCATTAAAAAACTGTGGTTTCTGTCTCCTGTCTGCCATGATTCAAACTCAAATCTTCTATAAAAATAGCATCAGTAGTAGGGCAACTGAGGATGATATGTAATCTACTATTCAAAATCACAGCTCTACCTCACTCTTGCTTCTGCTATGGTTATTTGTGCACTCTCCTTTTCCTTTTTCCTTCTTTACCTTGTCATTCTCTTCTTCTTTTTCCTTATATTTCCCTTTCCCTTGAGTCTTCTCTTCCCCCTCCCCTGTCTCCTTCCCTCTGACTCCCTTCTTCTTTTTACTTCTGTCTCCCTCCCCAGCTCTAAGCCTCACTGATGAGGTTTCAGTTCCATAGGGAATTGCATTTTCTGAAGACAAACTGATTTTTTGAGAGTCATAAGGAGAAGGGGGTATCTGCTGTTTTTTTGAGGGAGGCCCTGAGGAAAAATTTAAACTACTGAAATAGATTGAAGTATAAGCTAATGAAGAAACTTCCTAGTAATTATATACTATAGAAATAGGAAATGATTTCCCCAAAAGTTTATGGAACCTATTTCATTAAACATCTCTAAGAACAGGATAGACAAAGA
Source organism: Phascolarctos cinereus (assembly GCF_003287225.1). Classification (NCBI taxonomy): domain Eukaryota; kingdom Metazoa; phylum Chordata; class Mammalia; order Diprotodontia; family Phascolarctidae; genus Phascolarctos; species Phascolarctos cinereus. The sequence continues at coordinate 116,460,752 of NW_027555514.1, read as the reverse complement.
GCAAAGTCAGAGAAGGGGCTTCCATTCATAAAGGCCATAACACTGTCTGAAAAACATGATAGCAATGACAATAGAAAATAACCGTGTAATGATGCTAAGTTAGTGCCTTCAGATGCCAATATGTGGGTGGTGGTGTTTTTTTTTTCCTTCCACTGCCTAGAAGATGGCAGATGACTGAAGATAGGTTTCCCATTTCTGATCTGAGTCATTGCAAGGCCTACACAGAGCGTCATTGCCAGAGTGATCAATGACTGCTTGCACATCTTGATTTGTGTATCATCCACCCACCAGAAAAGCAAGCATAATTTATTTTCCTGTCTTTAGAAAAACAACAGATTTTCATATAAATTGTCATCTAGACAATTCTTTTAAAATCAGACTTCAGCAGAAGTCCGTTTTCTCGCAGTTTATATTATCCCTACAATTGCCTAACCATTTAAAATGTTTTTTGTGTACCTGGTAGTTGGTTTTATTTTGGAATTTCTCAGGGATATTTCTGTTTCAAGATTTTGAAAAACCTCAGCCTTTTAAAAGATAAAGCCAAGGTGGTCATAGGTGCCAGTTGCTACTAGTTATTGGACTTCAGAATGTGTCTGGAGTGTTAGAGCAAATAGATGTTGCTGTTTTCACTTCTGAAACTTTGTTTTTTAGTGCTAGTAGTCTTTTTTCCTTGCTATGTGAGATTAAAAAAAAAAAACCAACCACCATGGATAATTGGCTTAAAGAAATTTGCTGTTTTTCCTAATAAAGTGTTTCTAGCTTTCTTCATATGATGTTTGTTCCAGAGTGTCTTGTTATGACATAATTCCACAGGAAATGACAAAACCATGACTGAAGATAATTAGAGAATTGTCACTGTTTTACTTTTGGAAAAAATATTTCAAACCACTGGCTTAAATGTTTTGTCTGAAGTCAGTCCCCTTTAGTCATGGTTTTGGAGGCTCACAGTTCAATTTGACACATTTAGAGTACCTTACATAGGCACTTTGGTGAAAAGATGTGATCTCTGATCTCTTGAAGCTTATGATCTGGTTAGTGTCAGGTATGAATCCCATAGAAAATAACTCAATTATAAGGCAGAATGTGAAATTGCTATGAGAACGATACAAAATTCACTGTTCAGATCACTTCCAACTGAGATAGATACTTATTGTTGAACTGAAGCAAAGAAATATTCTTAAATTGATTGGAGAAATCATAATGATGTGTGAAGTGACTATAAGTGTTTCAAAATAGTGTTCTTTTAGATTTATCTATTCACACAGTTTATCAATATATGGTATAACTTCTGTGGCTGAATGAAGATATAGGTCCCTTTCTAGTCTTAAGTGCTAATTCTAATAGTCAGTATTGTATTCTTTATTTATATTCCTTATGATTTCCAGTACCTAGCAACTCCTGCCAAAGGAGGATTCTTAATGTCTCTTTAAGTATGATCATAAACCATACTAGAGAGCTTATAGCTTGGAACCTGGGTATTGGCATATGGAATTTTGCAAGCATTTATAACTTGTGCTACATTTTTTAAAAAAATTATTAAAGCTATACAGTCATTGCTTTTGCCATCTAACATTTCTGCTGTTTACAAGTATAGAATGTTGGAGCTGGAAGGGCCCTTACACAACGTGTAGCTCAACCGTTTGATTTTACCAGCCGAGAAACTCAGGTCCAGCTATGTAGAATCCATACAGCTATGTAGAATCACGCTAATTCCCGTATTCAGTTTCTTCATATTTCTAGCAGCTTTCTGTGGTCTTCTTTCATAAGTATATAACATATTTACCTTCATTTCTTTTCATTGATTATTGGGCATTGAGTTAGGAACATTTGTGGAGCCAAGTAACTGTTGTCCTCAGGATCTTGGTCTGAGCTTGATTCAGTGATATTTTGGGGGGGGTGTTGGCGGTAACATTTTCTTCCTCTTGGCTTAGGATAGCATATCTTTTATAAAGCAGTCTCTGAGTTCTTCAAGGAAAAGCACTGGAATAATACTGCTGTCATTTTAACCATGCAGTGTTGGGGCTAGTTGAACAAATCAGCAAGGCTCCTACCTTCATGTTATTTCCTTGTAATTGCCTATAAATAAGAAGCCTCCATAATCAGAATCTTTCCTGGTTTTATTTGTAGGAGTGGTGGTTCTGTAGTTGTACTTATTAACTTATGAAATTTTAGAGAGAATATAACATTCATGTTTAAAATTTATTAAAAAGCACAGGAAAGAAAAGTTTTCCTTAATATGATCAGAATTAATTATCTAAAATCAGTAGTGAATATTTATTTAAATGAAGGTACTCAAATGCTAGAAGCTTTAATTGCCTAATAGGTTCATAGGATATACTGTGCTTGGCAGTACTGATACAAAAAAAAAAAAAAAAGAAAAACATTGACCTTAGGGAGCTTACATTCTACTGAGGAGGCATATCACCTATATAGATAAATGTGTAAGCAATAATTTGAATAGGGAGAGAGCACTAATGACTAGAGCAATAAGGAGGGACTTCTACTAGGAGATGTCCCATAACTGAAGTTTTGAATGAAGCTAGAGATTCTGAGAAGTGGGAAGTAAGGAGGAGTGAATTCCAGGCATGGAGTGTAGGAGACGTAGAGGCCTGACATTGAACATTGAGTTCTGAAAAGACTGTAGTGGCAAGTTTACCTGGTGCAAAGGAGAATAATGTAAAATAAAACCGGAAATGTAAACTGGAACTATATTGTACTAGGATTTAAATACCAAGTTGAGGAATTTGTGTTTTGTCCTAGAAGTTCAAGAACTACTTAAGGTTCCATGGAAATGGCATTCATGGTCAGATTTTTGTTGTAGTAATGTTATTTTGACAGCTGTATGAAAGATGGTTTGGAAAAGGGAAAGAATAGAAGTAGAACAACCAATTAAAACTCTTTTTCAGTAGTTCAGATAAGAAGTGATAAAGGTCTGAGCCAAGTTGATGGCCCAAATTCCTTGTATTTGACTACTTTTTATACATTTGTATTTATGATGTATATATTTATGTCCTTGTTATGTCCCTTATTAGCATGTAAAAGCTTTTCCAGTAAAGATTTTTTTGTATTTGTTTCCTCAGTGCTTAGTAAGGCCTGTCATAAAATAGGTGCTTAAATATTTCTTGATTGATCAGTTGAGAGTTATGAGAGATGTTGAGGATCATTAATAATTGGCTATTTATTGCTTGTGGAATTTGAGGAAGAGGGAAGAGTTGAGGATGACTCTGACTTTATGAACCTGGGAGTTTATATTGGAAAGGTGGTGGCACTCTAAACAGAAATATGGACATTTGGGGGGGGTTCTTTTTTTTTAAGGGGGAGAATTTAATGAGTTCTCCTTTGAGCGTGTTGAGTTTGAGATATCTAAGAGGTATCTAGTTGGAGATATTCATTAAGGAGTTGGTGATAGTTGATTGGAGATGAAGAAAACCATTACATTTGGATATATAGATCTGGGAATCTAATGCATAAAAATAATTCAACCCTAGGTAACTGATGAGGTCACCTAAGAGATCACCTTGGAAGACTGAGGGTAAAGACTTAGAAGGCTGGGAGTGAGGGGGAAGGGCGGTGGCACACACCAGTATGGGTGGGACACAAATTAATGCAGTGATAGAAGTTGAGAAGGAACATATAGGAGAGTAATAGTGAAAGAACTGAGGGCAGAAAGATTATGTAAGAGAAAAAGAAGGGAGTGGTCAAGAGAGGTCAAAAAGGATAAGGATAGAAAAAAACCATTGGATTTGGCAATTAATGGGTTTGTTGGTAATCATAGAGAAAGAAAGTAGTTTGTTATGTATTGAGCTTGGACTACAGTTTTCAACAGGTTGCAAAAAGAGCCACAGAAGAAGAAATTGTGGAACAGAGTGGTGACAGCTTTATCTAAGAGTTTGGCTATGAAAGAGAAGAGAGATAAAATGACTTCTGGGGATAGTTGGATCAGTAAATGATTGTGGACCAGTTGAAAGTAGTGTGTAATCTTTAATATGGGTATTTTGGTGTATGTCAGTAAGTTCTACATAAATGGGATTTTTTTTTAAGAAGAAATAAACTTTGGGGGAGATGATGAGGAAGAAATATTCTATTCTCTTTTTTAATCTTAAGATTCACCTCAGACCCATTGCTTTTTATTTGTAACATAGTGTTCCAAGTAAATGTGAGTGTTTCTTTGAGCCTGTTCTGTGTCAGAAATGATTTTGTCTGTGGTGAGATATTGTAACCATTCAGTCAGCTGAGTTGGAAAAAGGTTTTTAGGTACTTTGTATGTTTCCAACACTTTGTGCTATTTAGCAGCAGAAGGTAAGAGTCATTTTCAGTGTTACAAGGTTCTGGTGCTTTGGCAGTTTTTCAGTTAGGTTGCCCTCATACTGATATGTTTTCCTTTGTTTTAATCCCCCCTCTGATTTTAGGACAAGAACAAGAAACTTCGTCCCCTGTATGACATTCCTTACATGTTTGAGGCTCGAGAGTTCCTCCGGAAAAAGCTCATTGGGAAGAAGGTAAGCAACACATTCAATCTATTGAAATTGGTGGTATTTCATCAGAACCATGGCTTATTCCTTCACTGGTTTCTTAAAGCCAAGCAATACCTGTTCTACTGTGGTTGAATCCCAAGGCCAAATAGACCCTCTTCTCCTGAGTTGGGAACACACTACAGTGTTCTAACAGATGGGACCTTGACCAAGGGCTGATTGGCAACACTAAGACCATGTTCCCTTCTAGGGTTGAAGCCCAATGTTATGTGCCGTAATTGCACACTGCCTGGAGCCCTCTTCCCTTGACTAACCCATTTTGCTCAGACACTTCCATTTAAACTTAATATGCGATATTGCTGGTGACCAGTGGCTATTGCATCTGCACTTGAAGAATTAGTTAAGGCTTTATTTCAGAAGATAGTTCTCCTTGAATTGTAAAAAGGGCTAAGTAGGGGACACTCCTTCTTCTCTTCCTCCCCCCCCAAAAAAAAATTAGTGAGCTTTAAAACAATTCTACAGTCTGTGTTGGAGGAATACTTTGTGTGTGTTGAATTAAGAAGACCATTAACTCTAGTGGTTTAATGAACTTGTGGAGTACTTTGCATTTACAACAGAAAGTTTTGTGTTCTTCCTTCAATGCATTTCTTTGTTTTCCTGGTGTTAGCGTATTGGTGGTCTCATTGTCATCATATTTATACAGGTGGTTTCTGAATCTTTCATTCAGTAGGACTGCAGTCTTGCCTCTGGAACCTACCCCTAAATTTCTTCTCACTCTTGTATCTTGAAGTGTTCAGAACAGTCATAGATGGGATCATTGGTTGGGGGTGAGATGGAACCTTAGAGGTCATTTAGACCCTCCTTTTACAGATGAGAAATCTGAAGGAAATAAGGAAGTTAATCAGTTTGCCTAAAATCACACAGCTAGTATTAATGGAAGTGGGATTGGAAATCTAGGGCTCTTTGCACTGGTCCATGTTGCCTCTTGTAGCTTTTGTGTCTTTAATAAAAATGAAAGTGTGTTTCTCATAGACCCATAGGGTAAATGATGGTACACTAAAGAAAGATTGTTTGATTTATCTTCTTAACTAGCAAGTTTGTGATTTGTAGCTAAGTTTTTGCTGTGGTTGTATGATATGTCTGCACAGAAGTCAGTGTTTATAGGGAAATCATGTTGATTTAACCCTTCATTTCCCTGTGAATGAATTGTAACTTGTTATGTGAACAACTGAACAAGTATAAAAATACTCTAGAGAAAGAGTTTCATCCTCTTCCAACTTTTACACATTTCCATTAAAGATAATAAAAGAAAAAGCAGGATTTATACCTTCCATCATTCAAAATAAGATACCTAAAAGTATCATTCTCCACATTAATTAGAAAACAATATTGATAAATCCTATTTGGGGGTTGGTTTCAGCTAATATATGTAATGAAAATTAGCACATTAATGAAAACCGAATTTGTCTTTAGCATTAATCTTGGAGGAGAGGGGTATTGATGAGGAAGGAAAACACAGCCTGTGGGATGCTAGGATCCACCTCAACTCAATTGCTTATTATCTAGGACTTCATAAGAGTATATCTTTGAGCCTTCAGAACATGTGTTAATAAGTTAACCAAGTTAATATCATATTTTCTGTACTTTATAGCTTACAGAGAGCACTTTCTTTAAGACAGTCTTTTTAGGTTGGTAAATATTGTATTTTCCCTCCCTCTCCCCTATATTTTTAATTTGAAGTAACTGGGGTTAAGTGAGTTAAAGTTATATAGCTAGTAAGCATAAGAGCTAGGAATCAAATTCCTATCTTTCGACTTGTGACTGTGTTCTTTCTGTTATATCATGCTACCTCTCAAGTTCATCAACAGTCAAAAAGACAATAAATTATATCAATAATTACGGCGGTGAGCCACACAGAATTTTCTGATTCTGCTATAAGGATCAGTAAAAATCAAGCTACATTGCCAAGAAAAGATATACTATTTCAGAAATCTTCAATGAATAAATTAAACATATGCTTTGTATGGCTTAGGTTTACTGGGGATGAATTGGATGACTTTTCCAGTTTCTTGTGACTGTTGTCACTTCCTCTTATCTCTTTACCCTCTTTTTGTATCATTCCTGAATCTGCTTTTTTTCTTCCTATTGATTAATTGTGGATTGTTCTTTAAAGTTTAGTCATCTTAGATCAGTTTTCCCTCTATTCCACTGTTTCATTTATTATCATGCATGGCTTCTATATAGATTGGCATGTCACTTGTTCCCTTAAATTTATTTTTCATTTATGTGCAGGATATGTATTGTGATAATGGCCTGAAGAGGTGGGTTGTAGAATGGTGTGCGTGGGTGTGTGTGTGTGTGTTTTAGAATTGTGGATGAATTTTACTGAATCTTATGGTAGAGCCAGCGAAAGTGATGTCTAGATATGATAAAGTCATGTTCTTGAGTGACTGTAATTGGCTTTTATGTTAAATTTTATGAAGCTTGGAAAGGATACCAGCTCCCAACTCTCTCTGCTATCCTAGATATCTTATCTACTACTGAACATCTCGTCAATACCTTGACTTTAAAACTTAATGTCTTTTCTCTACTCTTCCTTCCTCATAGTGCATCTCATAAGATTAATATGAGATCATATGAGCTAGATCACAAGTATCTGTCTACAGCAAAAATAGTGCTCAGACAAGCATAGCTTTTCATCAGAATCAAACCAAAATGGAATAGAAATGAGTAGCAATTTGCATTAGTTGTCTTTAGGCCTCCTCCCTATTTTCTTTTAGAAATGTCTTGATTTAATTTAGACCCTGCATACATAGGCTAGAAGGTTACTGTGACAACTTCCAGTGCTTCTGGAAACCTGGCCTAGCCCTTGGCCAGACACCTGTTAATTCTTAATTAAATCAACATTGTTTGGATATATTGTACCTCTGCCTATAATTCTGGGAAATCTTTACTCCTTGGATTTTGAATGATTTCATATGACCATAATGATGGTCTTTCTTGAGGAATCCCTTATTCTTTTGGGGTATAAAGCTACAGTTGCCTGTGTTTGGGAGTTTACTCGTGTTAAGCTCTAATGCCAGCCCTGAAAGTGACGTTTTACAAGTGACGAATGCTTCACCACTTTGGGTGGAGGAACATCGTGTGGTTCAGCTCTGCTGAACTGAACACCCCAGATTCAAGATGCTTTTCTTGCTACCCTTTACTTTCCAGTTAAAATCAGATAGTGACTATGCTTTGTAGAAACATCAGTTGTGACAATAAATACCTTTGTTTTCTTGAGGACCATGTGTGCCTCCAGTGGGGAGGGGTGGTGAATAGAGCATTGTACTTTTCTAGTGGTCACCTTAACACACCTGCAACTGTTCTACATTGTATATGGTGACTAAGAGGCAAGGAGAGAGAATCTTTATTAATTTGTCGATTAGCAGAAAGGAATTAGGACAAATTGTCAAAGTTTAAAAGAAGTAATTGAGGGAAAACTTAACTTCCAGAGTGTGCCCAGTTAAAGGAGTTTCTAGATTATATAGAACTGTGTTCAAAGGTCGCTTAGCTACTTGTTAACTGAAAAGAGAAGATACACTCTTCGATCTTGGTATAGGAAGCCTGGAGAGGAATGAGGCCAGGCTGGCCCGGGTGCCCTTCTTCCTGAGAGAGAGGCTGCAGTAACAGGGAGTGAGTACTCACAATGTGTGAATTCCAGGGCTGGAGTGAGGCTTCAGGATGAAGAGCTGGGGTAAAGAGTAGAGCAAGGTCAGAGTGCAGCCTTGAGAGCAATGAAGAAGGTATTGTGACTTACCTGTAGATAAATTCACTCTTCATAAAAATTTTAAAAATATTTACAGCATCATCTTGTCTCCCATTTAGGAATTTTCTCTGTAATATTCTTGATAGGTCCTTATCTGGCCTCTGATTGATTTTTCTAACAACAAGGAATTAATTATCTTATAACAATTCGTTCCATTTTGGGGAGAAAAAAAGATTTGTCTGTGGTATCACATCGATAAGTTTATAGTCACAACTGTGATAGTAAGTAGCTCTGGAGTCACTTGTTTTGTTTCTATTATCTTCTATTAACTTGACAGAACAACTTACTCTTCCACTGCCCAGGTATTTGGGTAGTGGCCAGTTAGGGCAACAGCGCTTCGATTCCTACAAAATGAGCATGCATGTAAGTATATACATACATAGTGTGTGTGTTTTTGTGTGTGTGTGTGTGTCTGTCTGTCTGTCTGTCTGTCTGTGTGTGTCTGGGTCTTTGTGTTTGTCCTGGAGTTTCTTCAAAACCTTCCCATGTTGCTGTATTGCTTTATGGGGTGGAGTATGCTCACCACCCCCTGGTTTACCATCTGCTCCTTTCACTGGTGGCTTGACTGATAATGTATATCTTTGGTTCAGAGCTCATCTACACATTTCCTCTTTGGAACTACCCACTCTTATTGTGCTAAATGAGTGGGGGGAAAAAAAGAAAATCACAAGGATGACCTTTACTTTTTTCTTGTTGGTTCACTTTTTAGGCAAGTGTCCTTAATAAAAATCATTAGGTTTGCAATAGTTTTTAAAATAGTGTGGTAGTTTTTCTTGTTATTTGATTAAAGCAGAAAATATTAGTCATTTTGGTGACCACAGGAGTCTTGCATCTAGATCATTCTGCTTAATGCTAAGGGAAGCTGCTAAATATTAGGAGCTATAGTCTTCAGTGGGGTTTTCTAAGCCCTTGTCCAAGTGTATGAAGTACAGTGACAAAAGCACATTTATGCTGTAGTTCTGTGACATAAAAAAACAAAGAAATATAATAAACCTATGCATAGAAATTGCCATAACCACTATGGTCTTCCACCAATGAGACAGGTCCATTACTGTGGAGTCATTGTAGGAGGGGAGGGGTGAAGGGGAACTTTGTACTTTTAAAGAATCTGAATTCAGCAGGGAAGAAATGAAAGAAACTTCAGAAAAATCAGAAAAGCTTAATCTGATAGTAGTGATTTTTGGGGCAGAATCCCAGTTCTTACTGCATGGTTGCTTAGGGTATGGGCAAAGGAATAAGCATTTCTATAGCATCTTATGTGTTCCAGGCACTGTACTAAACACTTTTTACAAATATTATCTAATTTGAGCTTCACAGCAATCCTGAGAAATAGGTGCTAATTATCATCCCTATTTTACAGTTGAGGAAATGGAGATTAAGTGATTTGCCCAGGGTCAGAGAGCTAGTAAGTATCTGAAGCTGGATTTGAATTCAGGTCTTCCTTACTCCAGGCCCACTCTACTGCAGCACCACCACCTGCCTCTCAACTCCTCAAATATAGCATTCCCATAAGCTAACATAATTTTTTTCAATGTATTTCCCTGCCTAATATTCCCCCATAGCACCTTTTGAGTTCAATATGGCTTAATAAGCATCTTTTTTTTGAAAAATTCAAATACCTCTGAGAGATTTAAAGGATATTAGTAATTCTGTGCAATCTGATTACTCTTCTATGGATGGTGTGCAGTATCAGGGGCAGACAAAAAGCTAAATTGGCAGGAAAATTTAAGGAGATATCTAGAGATAAAGGGTAGATAGATCTAATTACAGTTACCCAATTAGATTTCTACTTGTAAGTGCCAAACGATTTTTTAAATGTAAAACAGTCTGCTCTCTCCCCATCCAATTTTGAGCCCAGTTCATCCACCATATATAGTCTATTAAACATGCTTTCTAGAGCAAGCTTGAGCACATGTGCACATGTATGCACACACATGTACCTATACACACACACACATACACACACACAGATACAGATGAGCTCTGTGGGTTATCCATCCAGCTGGGCAATAATTATTCTCTATTCATTTTAATTTTCATCTTTGAATGGTTGAGATGAACCCTTGAGCACTTGCAGATCACTTTTAGAAGGCACTGCAATACCATTTAGAAAGCTTGCAATTAGCACATTTTTATCCATAAACAGATTTTTCCTTCCTTCCTTCCTTCCTTCCTTCCTTCCTTCCTTCCTTCCTTCCTTCCTTCCTTCCTTCCTTCCTGTCTCCCCCCCCCCTTTGTTTTTTCATGCATTTTATGGCAGAAATCTTCGTGGTAGACATGCATCTCTCCTATTTTATCCATTACTTTGTTAATAATCAGGATTTTCTAACATAGTTATGTCTTTTATAGCATCTCTCAGTAGTAGCTACACATAAAAGATGCTTAATAAATATTTATTGAATTGAAAAGATAAATTTCATGTCTTGGAATGGTCCAAGAGAGCCATTAGTGAGAGTAACATTTTTGCTCAGTCAGTAAGAGTGAAAAGGGCACATTACTTTTTTGTTGAGGGAAATACCTCTATTTCCATCTCTGCCTTTCTCTCTTTCCTGGTTCTTTCCTGAGAACACAGCTCCCAATTATCTCTTTTGCAACTCTTCCCTTGATGTTAAGTACCAAGTTCCCTGGTGGTCAGAGGGTTTTAGTAGTTCTTAACTATCTTTGATGTATTCAGGTTAAAAAAACACTTTCCCTTGTCATCTCTACTTTTCATTTCAGATTTAATTGATTGAGTTAGGATGATTGTAAATGGAAAACCGTTTTACATTAGTGATCAAAACAGGCCCCAGAGGTTGTGAATACATTATTATTTCGGTTGACAGATTTCTGTGAGGCTCCTTTTCCTTGTCTAGTGCCTGCTGACAGAATCAATCTTGACTGTAAATTTCTTTAATAAATGAATAAAGCAACTCACCAACTTCTGGAATATTTTGAATGGCTAGGTATCTCAGGGTATCTGTGTCCCTCTTAAATGTTTTATTGCTGTGGTTGCCCGAGCTTCTGTTGCATTTCAAAGTTCTGAGTAGGTCTTTTAGAGGCCATGTTTCTAACCTCTATTATCTTGGTACATGGTACCCAGGCTCCTGCCACTGGTCACTTTCTTAGTTGGAAAATATATTACTATAGCTTTGGAAGACAGGATCAATCTAGAAGTAGTTTCCCCTGTTAAGATTCTGCATTTGGGGATAAAAATTTCTTGAGTGTGGACTCATTAGCTTCATAATCTGGTGAAGGTAGTGGGAGAAACTGTTTGTGGAATCTGATACTGCTACCTAGGTTTTCTTCCACAGTTGGAAACAGGTTTGCTCAATGAAGTATTTGACTCCAGCTCCTACTTCCCAAATTTCCATTGCTGAATGAGGTCTTATTTTTATACTCCCCTTGTAAAGAAAAAGGCTTCTATGCTTTTGAAGCCTAAAGGGTCTTAAATTGGATACATTTTTGTATTTTGGGGAAATACAGATTTGGTGCAAGAAATGAATGTCTTGATACTTAAGTTGAGCAAAACCACTATTCCAGCTATTATTTTCCTAAAACATTACCTAGTCAGCTTGCTTTCCTGTGAAGAGGGAAAGAAGAAGGGGAAAAGCATTTCTTAAGCACCTGCTATGTGCCTAGAACTGTGCTGAGTGCTTTAATATTATTATCTTATTTGATCCTTACGAGGACCCTGCAAAGGTAGGTGCTATTATATCATATCCCTGTTTTAGAGTTTAAAAGAGAAGGGAATCTGATGGATTCATGAGAGCCCCACCCATTCTTTGGTATTCGGACCTGCAATATCACTTCCTTTTTTGTAAGGTAGGGTTTGACTCTTCCTTGCATCTTCCCTAGCTTACAGTTTCCTGGTGAAAAATTACAAGACTGTAATATGATATGTGGTTATCTTGTTCTGTGTGTCTTCCTCTTATCTTTCCACCTGCATTTCTGCAACATTGTCCTTGGAGCTGGAACTTTCCATGCTCTTTCTCTGCCAAGTTTGAATTTTATTTTTGGGGGAGATTTGTGCTGAATCAGTTCAGCTGTGTTTGGGGGTAGGGAAAAAGACTTGCTTTTTTTCCCCCTACAGTAAAAATAACCCTTTTGTACCACAATCCCTATAAAATGTGCTGACTTGCAAATCTTTTAACTTCCTATACCTCTTGGTTTAGAGAGAATATAATTTTTTGTAGCCTAGGGGTTAGGATACAAAATATCTTCCTTATATGTTTCTAGAAAGGAATAATAATTCACATTTATGGAGTATAAACCTTATAGGATTGCAGAATGCTTTCCTTTCAATATCTCTATGGTGTATAGTATTAATATCTATTTTACAGATGAAGAAACTGAGGCCCATAGAAGTTGTTAGTTGTCCACCTAATATATCACTTGCCAAGAAGATGTTAGATCCAGCTGTCATCTTCTAACACTAACAGTAGCAAACTCATGAAGTAATGCCCAATTTAGTAGGAAAATTTAACATTTTGAATCTAATTTTTAAAAAAAATTTGTTTCTAGTAAGTGTTTTCTTAAGTAAGGTCCATCTAGTACAAATACTGTTTATATATTTACCAGCCATTTTCTTGGACTCCTGTGAGAACAATTTGACAAAATAAACTTCTTTTATAAATTTACTATGGGAATTATTACCCTATTCTAAGTCAGTAAATTAAATTCCTGTTCAATGTGCTTTACATTTGTAGGGAACTTATTGTTTCTCTTTGCTTATTCTTGTGTTTCATGAGGTTTAGGTTAATAATTGATTTTCCTTTTCATTATACCGTAACTGGGGAGGGTGAAGAATGATGGTGATAATAGGGTTGGGATGGTTTGGTTGTGGGAATTAAATTTGTGCCTTTGATATGGCCATTCTGAGACTGTAGTTCTCTCAACTCTTTCCAACTGGGTAATAGAGTTATTATTCTAGTGCTGCAACTTCATATTTGGGATTATATTGAGTACACAAGGAATATGATCTCATTGCACAAATGTGCTTGAGAGAGCCTTTTGCTTTTGCTGGAAATGTACATTCTTTTATCTGTTTATCTCTATCTGAGACTGGCCCCTTTGGTCAGATGAAGTATTCCTGGTGCAGATTTTTACATGTTTCTAAAATATTATTCTAAAGAAACAAAAAGTACCAGTGGTGAAAAGGAGTGAAGCAATTTTGAAGCTACCTAGGAGAAAAATCCCTTACTCAGAAAATGGAAAGATCTGGTATAATCCCTATTAAATCTACACTACTACTATGGTGTAGACTTATAATAATGTAGATTTAATAGTGAAACATTAAATTCCAGTACCTCCTTTTCAACTGAAAGTTATCAATATGAAATTTATTCAGTATAGAAATATGCATCATCTCTTTAAAATTTTTAAAATGATAATGTAAAAAAACTTTAGTATTCTTCATATACCAGTTTCCTCCATATTCTATCTTTAGTTTGACTTCTCTTTATCTCTCATATTCATGGATTCATTCTCATAAGTTCTCTTTACAATAAGTCTGAGTGTTTATGAGATGGGGTTATATCTATCTCTCTGTGAGTTGAGGACCTTACTTGTCTTGTTAAGTACTCCCTTTTTTAAAGTTTGACCTTATGTGATAGTGGTTTCTCTTTTGTCAAGGTAAGTTTTACATAGAATCCTAGGGATTGAAATGCTTAAGAGTAAGTCATACCAGAATGAATGGGAGATGCTAAAGAATGAAATCTGAAGACACAAAGGGATAAAATTCCTTTGAGCATGAGAAATAAGATTTGTTTGAAGAGATGGATTTGGATGCATAGGGAACTCACCAACCAACTTGAATTTTACAAAGAAATGTACGGAAGAGAGAAGCAAAGCTAGGGAATAGAAGATGAGTGTAAGAGCGTGGCATGGTTTTGCAAAAATAAATGTAAAAGGTATGATAAGCTGAGGCAGGTGAAGGAAACAAAGGACTAGAAAAAGGAGGATTAAAGAAGGGATAAGAACTTTGCTTGGGCCTGGTGGGATGTTGGTGATTAGAAACAGAAGGGAGAGCTGTTCAGTCTTACTTTGTTTCTATTTTTGCTGTAAAGAAGAATGGGATTTTCACTTGAAGAGATAGAACAAACATGACTAACAAAATATTTATAACCAAGATAGATAGGTAAGGAGGTAATTAGAGAGCTATCCTTGATGAATTCAAGTCACCTGACTCAGAGGAGCTATGTCCTTTTGTCCTCACATATGATCCTTGAACCACTGTCAGTGATACTGGAAATTAGAAAGGTCATGGAAAACAGGAATGGCACCAACCTTAAAATCGGAGGAGGGGAAAAACCCGTATTTTTAAAAAAGAGAAGAGGACAGAGTCTGCAAACAGTAAGGCTATGTCATTGGTCTGAATCTAATAAGATGAAAATCAAAAGTGATAAATGTGAAGTCTTGCACTTGGATACAGAAAAGCAATTCACAAGTATAAGATGAAGTATATGTGGTTAGATAGCATGTCCTGGAAAAACCTGGGGGTTTCAGATATTTTAAGGGCTAATATTTTGGGGAGGGATTAGTTTAGGGTAGCCCCAGAGATCAGAACCAGGAACTACTGGTAGAAGTTGCAGAGGCCTGCTTGGGCTTTTTGTCATGAAAAGCTTCCAAACAGAGCTGTCTAAAACAGAATGGGCTGCTTTGAGAGGTGGTGGCTGCTTCTCTCTTTGGACATCTGAAAGCATAGACTGAATAAACATTTGTCAGGCGTGTTATAGTGATGATGGTTTTTGTCTGTGGATTTAACTAGATGGTTGTTTGAGGTCCCTTCCAACTCAGACATTCTGTGATTCTCTGAGATAGATATTCCAGAGTGACAATGAGCTATACTTTTGGGTGCTTATCCTTTCACTTCAGTTATCCCTTTTCAAATATAACACTGACATGCATTTTAGACTCCCTTTCTTGTGATGTCCTTTCTTAGTGATGTCCACTGTTTCCAGAGGCCTGAGGCAGCTCTTGTCATCTTTCCATGCCATGAAAATTGACGGTACAATATAATGTAACAGGTCCTGAGAGAAATCTTTCCTGGCAGGTGCTCTCCATGAGATGGGATCATTTCATTCAAGATTGATGAATTAAGAATAATTAAGAGTAATTAGCCTCTGCCTGCCTTCCAGTTGTTCATTCTTCACTAATTCTCCATGTACAACTTAGCCTTGTGCAATTATGTGCAGCAGTATTCTTCTGTGACCACTGATATCAAATGTTTGATTCTTCTGTGAAATATAATACTAGAATATGGAGTATAAAGCAGGTGGGAATATTCTGTTCTGCAGTTTTATGTACCCATACCTAATTACTTGGTATTTTGGCTTGTTCATATTCATATGTTGCAATAGAATAGCTTCTCTACAAATATTTCTTGTATGAGGCATTGTAAGTGATCAGAATGCAAATTGAAATGTGGCCGCCTGTCCTCAAGAAACTTATAGTCTCGTTGTGATGATAAGGTATAAACAAGTTGAAACATAAATAAAATTTGAATAACACTTCAAGATGAGAAGAATTTAATATCTTCCTCCTCCCCCCCTTCCCCACCCCCTATTTGCTGTTAATTTTCAAGACAGAATTTGAATGTGGTCATTGAGAGAGAAAGCCACAAATTCAGTTAAACACCTACCTTTTACCTCTTACTGTCTCTCCTCTCCACTCTTCATTTGAAAAAAGAAGAAAAACAAATATACTTAATCAATGAAAACATGTCCCTCCAATGGCCCTGTCCCAAAATGAATGAGTCTGTCATTTCTATCAAGAAGTGGGTGGCATGTTTCATCATCAGTGCACTGGAATTGAGGTTGGCCATGGCATTGAACAAGGTTCTTAAGTCTTTTAAAGTTACTGTTCTTTACAGAATTGTTTTTATTGTGTGAATTGTCCTCGTTGTTCTTTCACCTCAGTCTTCAGCAAACCTGTACTTCCCAAATTTCTCTGAAACAGTTCTATTCATTATTTCTTGTAACTAAGTAATATTCCATTATGTTCATATACCTTACTTTGTTCAGGAATTCCCCAAATGGTGGGCACCCACTTCATTTCCAGTTCTTTGCTGTAGGTGCAAAAATAGCTGTTTATATATGTATCAGTCCTTTTCCTCTTTTTAAAAAATCTCTTTGGGATATAGATTTTTGGACATGTATATGTATATATGTGTATATATATTCATCTATAAAAATAATACTAGAGTGTGTGGTATAAAGCTGGTGGAAATATTTTCTTTTGTAGCTGTATGTACACATACCTAATTATTTGGTTTTTTGGCTTGTTTGTTTTGCTGTGTTATAATAGAAGTGCATCCCTACAAATACTTCATTAGGATAGAGTCTGAAGTTATTGAAATACATGTTAAAACATGGCTCTTGTCCTCAAGGAACTTATGGTCTCATTGTGATGATAACGTATAAACAGATTAAAGTACAAATAAAATTGAGTATTGGTATCACTGAGCCAAAGTTTAATGGGTCTTTGTGGCTAGGTTAAAATATTTCCTCAGTGTATCTACAATAGTTATCTTTCTCGTTTGTCTTTGCTAATCTGATGAATATGAGGTGGAACTTTCATTGATTATTAATGATTTGAGGGCAGCTAGGTGGTGCAGTGGATAGAGCACCAGCTCTGGAATTAGGAAGACCTGAGTTCAAATCTGGCCTCAGACACTTACTAGCTGTGTGACCTTGGGCAAGTCACTTAACTTCAATTGTCTTTTTAAAAAAAAAGGATTATTAATGATCTGGAACTTTTTTTAAAAAAAGTATGGTTAGTAGCTTGGATTTCTTCCTTTGAGAGCTGCCTATTGTGATTGAAATTAAAGTAAACTGAGGCAAATAGTTCTGAGCACATTTACTTTATTGGTAAGGTTAGCAGTTACCAAAAGGGGGTCTCTCGACTATGCAGTCAGTCAAAAAACCATGAGGTAGGGTTTGCTAGCCATCATATAGTTTTGTGAAGTAAAAGAGAACAAAGAATAAGAAGCATAAAACAATATGATTGGTAACAGACTGTGAAGTATCATAGATGATGGGAAACAATACAGTTGGAAGGAAGGAATGCAGATACCAATATGGGATATACATAGATGTATTGAGAGATATAGATATTGTCAGAATAGCTTTATATTCATCACAGAATTGTCATGGGCACTAATTATTTGACCATGTTATGCTGAATTGCCAATTGTGACAGCTATGCTTCCAACAGTTTTTCTTCGCCTTAGATGTCGAGGAGCAAAAATGAACCTATAATGCTTTGAGAATTAAATCTCCATAGCCATGACAGAATACGTTACCAGTGTACATGTAGTTTTCATATTCATTTTCCTTACATGTAAAATTGCCTTGATATATTACCATCCTATGCACTCATAGGAAATATGCTATGTCCATGGTACTATAAGAGGGTTATATAGTAGTATAGCAGTTGGGAAGAAACAAATTATCTACTTTGGGAAGCAATCTAGCTAGGAGAGAAAAGCAGAGCCTGTTCAGCTTGCTGAGGATGGGAATCCAAATAGCTATTTCTGATGCAAATCTGTGACTATCTAGTAGGAAAGAAGAGGCAATACAG
The DNA here is from genome assembly GCF_003287225.1 of Phascolarctos cinereus. Lineage (NCBI taxonomy): Eukaryota > Metazoa > Chordata > Mammalia > Diprotodontia > Phascolarctidae > Phascolarctos > Phascolarctos cinereus. The sequence goes on along the minus strand of NW_027555514.1, from coordinate 116,442,914 downwards.
TCTTAATTTATGCTTAATTCAAAGCATAGTTCTGGGGTTCACATATCTTCATGACAAAATAGGCATAGCCTAAAATTCATTGTTGATGTGAGTACATTCTCTCAGAGGGAAGCAGCATGGAATTTAGGCCTTCCCCTTAGTCTTGAAGTCATTTAAATCCACTGAACCTTGGTTTTCTCACCTGGAATAATAAGACACAGTTGTGGTGAGGAGAGCTTTTTAAAAATTGACTCTAAAGTTCAAGAAAATGTGAGTTGCTTTTGTTCCTGTTGTTACTATTATCAGTCAGTCATTTAGCATTTATTAAGCAACTGCTTTGTGATAGACACTGCACTAATCATTGGAGGCTTGAGGTTAACCTCAACTAAATGCCTAGTTAATTTCCCATTGGGCTGTGAAGGGTAACTGACTTCTCACAAAATTAGGAGAGCCTCCCAAGTGGCAAGTGCCTCAAGTACTGATAGATTCTCTGTTGTCTGTATTGGTTTAGGGAGATCCTCAGTATAATATGTCAATGTGGTGATTAATTTTTTTCTCCATAAAAGCTAATAAAGCTGTCTACATCAGCTTTGCAAGGATCTGTAATCTGCAAGAAGGGAGTAAGCTCTTCTGGATCTTTTGAAGTGTTATTATTAGATAGCCTGGTTTACTGCAAATCAGATTGGATTGAGAGATGGGAGACTGAGTTCTAGTCTTAGTGTGGCCGTTAATTATATGCATAACCTTTGATAAGTAACTCTTAAGCTTCTGGTTCTCTTTCCTCATCTGTATCATAAAGGGAATAGAAGTGCTTCCAGCTGACCCTCCGGCTATTAGAGTCAGTGACTAATCCTGCTTAGAACTTCACTGTTTGGCCTAGTTTGCTGTGCAGCAGTTCAGAAGCTTGGGTATGTTGATCTCCCCAATATCGAGTAAGAAACATCAATGTTTTCTTAATCATGTGAATCCATGAACTGGTTCTTACATAAACCAAAAGGACTTTGATCTTCCTCCTGAGGAATTCCAAAGTACTTTTTCAGTCTTTGTTTTTTTTAAAGGATCTGTTTTGATGCTGCTTCTTTCATATGAAGATGTAGTCCACAATTGCCAATGTAATCTTAAAATACAGATCTGACCATGTCAGTGCCCTGCGCAGATTGCTTTAATGGCTCATTATTGCTTCTAGTCTCAGATACAAACTCATTTAAAGCTTTTCATAATCTGGCAATAATCTATTTTTCCAAACTGATTTCACATTATTCCTCCTCACACATTTGACATTCTACCCAAATAGCCCTACTTGGTGTTCCCCCCACATGACATTTCATTTGTTAACTCTCAGCCTTTGCACAGGCCGGTAATAAATTCACCCCAACCTCTATCTCCTATCAAAAAGCTTGGCTTTAGAGCCACTTCTTGTGAGAGGAAGATGCTTCTTGTTCTCCTTGTTAGAACTAAACCCTTCCTTCCTCACCCTGTGTTTACATATCTGGGTGCAAATTGTTCCCTCCAGTGAAATGTAAACTCCTTGAGTGCAGCAGTCATTTCGTTTGTGTTTGTATCTCTAGTATATAGGAGGCACTTCATACTTGTTGAATTGAATTTATTATCTCCTCTGGCTCTTGAGTAGCACATTATTTGTGCTTCTCTTCAGTGTTATAGTCTGTTTTGTTTAATTATTTGTGTACATGTTTTAACTACCAGGATAGATTATAAAGAGCAAGGACAGCATGTTATTTTTTTGTAACTCTACCGGTGTATTAAATATAATAGATGCTTTAATGTTTTGTTTAATCAATGAATCTAGGGATAGGGTTGGATATGTATGGGACAGAGAATAACTGGTTTTCTAAATTTTAATAGTTTTCTTCTCACTTTCACTTTGACAATTGATTGTTGGTAATATCTGTCCCATCCCTGAACAAATTCTTTCTCTCTTTCTGCTTAAGTCTTCAATTCAAAGCAAATAGAAAATGTTAAGCTTGTAGTATCTCTTACCATCTGCCTTATTCTCAGTGCCCATTTTGGCCAAGAATGTGGATCCCTGGCACCTTTCTGGCCTCGAGGAAGAGAACATTTTGCTAAATGTTCTTATCTTTTAACTCTCCTCTTTTTGTAATGATGAATAACTTGGTTCACAACCAAAGTTGACAGACTTTTTTAAAAGCTTTTTTCTCAACGAGTTCTCTTAGTTTGCTTGATGATTCCTGTTTCTCCTTGAGTCTTGGATCCTTTTGGATGAGCACACAGAAATTACCCATGCTCACTCTTATTACTGATCTGCATAAAGTGCCTGTTTGTCCTAGAAGCAACTAGCTTCTGAGAAAAAGATGAAGGATTAGTTGGAACAACATGATGAAAAATCAAGTGGTGGCCAGCCCACCCCTTAAAGTCTGATTTTCCTCTCTTTTGTGGAGCTTCTTTTGTTGGGGCTGAGGTGATTGTGTCTATTGGGTTTGGGGTGTCCAAATGAAAAAGGGTCAGGAGTCAGCCCTTGGTCAGTGTCTTCCAACAGCATGCATGACACTTTGAGACTATTTTTGGATGCAAGTTGGATGTGCAGTGTTCATACATGGTATCAACTAATAAAATAATAATAACCCCAAAGTTATTAAGAGTTGCTTTTAGTGCCTTTAAGTAATGGATTTGCCAAGTGACCTATCTCAGTGGGAATTGAATTCATTTTGATATGAGGATTGTTTTGTTTTGTTTTGTTTTGTTTTTAACTTTTCCAGGTCCCTTTCTCTTTCATACAATATTATTAAGTTAAAGTAGTGAAGGATTTCTTTCTTGGAATCTTTCTTTTTTCCTTTACCAACAAAGGATGCTTAGTGAATTAGTGTTTCATAAATACTATTAGAAACAAGCTTCATCTACTATATTATCCTCTTTATGGGATAAAAATTTTTATCTAAATCACTGGTTAGTAATATTCAATTTAAGAACTTTTTTCTCCAAAGTACATTATTATCCTTCCATATTAAAATGAACAGACCTGTGATTCTGTTCCATTAACATTCATGATTCAGAAATAGATAACGTTTTCATGTATAAAATGTAAGCACCAAAGCGGCAATTTTCCCCCCTCATTCAGAATTTTGTGGCTATATTAGGAAATTGCCTAAGTAGGTATTTCTAATTGTTTGGGAAAGAATCCATCTGCAATTCAATATTTAAATTATGGAGACATGGGGGACATTTTTGCCAGATGTATTAAGAGAACATCAATAAAAACAATAAACAGTTCTGTTTTACAGAAATAAAACTTATATGGATATTTTTCATCAACTGGAAGTATCTACTTTAAAGAAATATTTGTATTTATATGAAATGTAGTAATTTTTAAATTATTTGATAAATGTCATCCAGGTCAACAAGAGAAAATTAGTTATAACTTAGTCATTTTCCTCCTTTTTCTCACTTTTCAAACTGTTGCATTGTATGGCTTATGTTTTTTGCCACCACTTTTTTCAATGGCTGTGTTTTCTTTCATTCCTGATTCCTAAATTTTGTTCTCTCTCAGTTTCCCAGTAATAAATTGTCAGTAATCGGTGAATGACATGTGGATCACTAAACCCTATGTCTGTTTCTCAGTCCTCATTCACCTTGACCATTTGGCCTTTATGTTTATCTCTTAAGTGGAAACTCTCTTCTTTTATCCTGTTTAGTATTATAATAATTTTAGACCTTTGTCTAGCCTCTCTTCTTCTTTATTGGCTCTTCACCTCCCCGTAGTCGATAAAATGAAGTGATGGGTTGGACCAAATCATATTGTAAAGTGTCTTCCAGTGCAAACATTTTATGACTACAAGATCAAGAAGATCCTTAATGGCATGAGTAGGAGCTTGAGGTGACAGTTCTGACAAAATTATCATTTAAAATGGTAATAGAATAGAAGCAAACAGCAATATATCATGAGAAAATAAGCACACAGTTTTTAGCATGAAAGGTCATGTGAATATCAAATACTGAAAGCAGAAATTCACGTTTGTTTGTTTGTTTGTTTTTTGGCTAGGCAATGGGGTTAAGTGACTTGCCCAGGGTCACATAGCTAGTAAGTGTTATGTGTCTGAGGCTGGATTTGAACTCAGGTCCTCCTGAATCCAGGGCCAATGCTCTGTCCATTGAACCACCTAGCTGCCCCTTCACATGTGTTCTTGACATAGCGGAGTGGTTAATAATATCTCTGTATTCAGTCAGCTCTTCATACTTTCATGGTCCACTCTCCACTGTTCCTAACAGAACCTCAGAGAATATGTGACCAAAGGAGATAGACTCAAGAAAAGTCTCTTCACTAGGGATCAGTTAGGAGGCTATTAAAATAGTCGAGGTGAGATATGATGAGAGCCTGAATGAAGTCAGTGAAGGCTGTGTGGAGAGAATCAGGCATAGATGAAAGATTTTGTAAAGGTAGAAATGACAAGATTTAGCAACTGATTGGCTACATGAGGTGAGTGGGAACGAGAATTTGATAGGAGCCAATGAAAATAGTGTAGGCCTCTCCTATCTCCAGTCTGGTATCTCCAACTGGACCTTTTCTCCTTAATGCGAGTTACCTCAAACATAAAATATCTGGAGTTGAACCGTAGTATCTGGGTGCCAAGAACTTGAATTTCTGCTCTATTTAGATGCTGTGAAACATCTTGGAAAATGAACTGATAACCTGAATCATAGCATTTTCATATTGTATCCCAAGCACAGGAAGTAATAGTTAATGTCTGTGTATGTCTTCCTACTCCACTGAAATTATCTCATTTCAGACATAATGAAAATACAAATTTTTTGAATGTTTCCTCTCCTTCCCTCCTCTTTCCACTTCCCTCCATGATTCTCCCTCTTCCCTCCTCCCTCCCTCTCCTTCTCCTTTCCTTTCTTCCTTCCTTCCAAAGGAGGGCAGGATGTACTAAATATGAAACATATCCCCATAACAAATTGAGGTTAATTTGCCATAAAAACCATTATTTCTAAAATAAAAATTTAAATGTTGTAAACATACACCCATCCTCACAATGTATTAATTGATGAAAGCATTAATAATTGTTTTTTATTCATAGAAAATATGTGACCTATTAGAACGAACATATGAGCTTACTGTATTCATCTGCTTTTTGTACACTAATAAAGTTTTAATACTGATGACTCTTATGGACATACCATAGATTATGTGATATTATTATGCAAAAATCTACACATCTATGAAAACTCATCTGTGTAGATTTTTTTCCTTATTGGTGAATAAATTACACATTGAATATTTAAGAAAAAACCTGATCTTATATTAATAGGTAAATTTACCATCTTCTGCAAGATTAAAAAAATGCAAAAAAGATTGGCTTCAGAAGAAGCGCATTTATTATTATTATTTTTTTTTTAATTTGTATTGATATATTTTGGGTTTTTTAATCACCAAAATTTTCCCCAGTATCTGCACCCCCAACTCTCCCAAAGAATTATCCCATATAAGCATAAGAAAAGAAATCATCAAAACTTGATCAGTAAGTATGAAAACAAATACATACATTGATGCATCCATGGATCTTTTGCTTCTACAAAGTTGTGGGGTGAGGGTGTCTTCTTATATCTATTCTTTGTAATTTTACAGCGTTAATATTAATTGTTTTATGGGGTTTTCTCCATTTACATAATTTTAATCATTGTGTATTTAGCTTTCTTGGGTCAGTTTACTTCAGTGCATCAGTTCATATAAATCCATGCTTCTCTGCATTCTGCATATTCATCATTTATTACATCAGAGTAATGTTCCATTGTATTCATGTACCATCATTTGTTTACCCATTCCTCATTTGATGGGCATCTCCTTTGTTTCCAATTCTTAAATAACAAAAATTTTCTATCCTTCCTAACCCTCCTCTTTAAAAAAAAATAGCTCTTATTGTAAATATGTATAGTTAAGCAAAACAAATTCCCACATTGTTGAGTGATGTATGTCTCCTCTGAATCTTAAGTCCATCACCTCTCTTTATGGAATTGAGAATATGTATCATCTTTGGTCCTCTGGAATCTGGTTGGTCATTTCATTGATCAGAGTTCTTAAGTCTTTCCAAGTTCTTTGACTTTACAGTGTTGTTGATATGTAAATGATTATATTGGTTTTGCTTACTTCATTCTGTATCAGTTTATATAAGTCTTCCCAAGTTTCTCTGAATTCATTCCTTATTTAATTTCTTAAGGTAGGATGGCATTTGCATTCTATTCATATCCCTTAATTTGTTCAGTCGTTCCTCAGTTTATGGGCACATTCTTAGTTTACATTTCTGTGCCACTACAAAAAGAACTGCTCTGCAATACTACTTACATACACATGGGTTCTTTCCGGCTTTCTTGGATCTTGTTGAGTTTTAGGCCTTTTTAGAGGTAGTGCTAGTTCAAAAGGTGGTTACGGGTTAGAGACTTTACATAATGACAGTACTACTGCATAGCAATATCAAAAATACGTGTGCCTTTTTTTCCCACAGCCTCTTCAACAATTGTCAACTTTCTTTTTTGTCATCTTTGCCAACTTGATGCATGTGAAGTGGAACCTCAGAGATGTTTTGATTTGTATTTATCTAATTATTAGTGATTTTGAGGATTTTTTTCATATGGCTTCTGATAGCTCTGTTTTTTTCTCCTTTGAGGACTTCTGTTCTTGTACTTTGACCATCATATACTTTGTCAGTTGGGGAATGGCATTTATTCTTATAAACTTGAAACAATTCCTCATATGTTTTGTGAGGTCTTTATCAGAGAACTGACAAAGTCATTGTCCCCTGCCTCCTTCCTCCTCTCCCCTCAACCATTTTTTTTGGTTGCGTTAGTTTTGTTTTATGCAAAAAATTTTTAAAAAAATTTTATGTTATCAAAATTGTCCATTCATATTCTGTGATCTCTTCTCTCCATTTTTTGGTTTTGAATTGTTCTTCTATCTGTAGATCCACAAGGAAATTTCTTTCTTGTTCCTTTAATTTCTTTCTGATGTGACCTTTTATATCACTTATTTATCCAGTTGGAGCTAATCTAGTTATGTGGTTTCCCTGCTTGACTGTTGACTCTCACTGTTAAGAATATTCTCTTTTTACTCAAACATAGCATTTAGAAACTCTTTTTAATTAACCATTACCCTTAAAAAGATGTTTAGAAAGTGTTAGCTTTTAATATGACTAGCGGTTCTTTAAGCTAGGAAACTGCAAAGTTCATCAAACTGGACTGTCTTTGGGCTATACAAACCAGAATAGCCTTATTCACTCACCTTGTTGTGTTGTTCAGTCAGAACTGAGCTAACAGTAATGCAGTTCAGGCTGACTGTTTAAGCCAGCTCACCAGTATACTAAAGCAGCTTAAAGAAGATGTAGCAGCAGCAGTAACAGTATCTGTATAGCACTTACTTCGTGCCAGTAATGCAAAACGTTTTGATCCTCATAGTAACCCTGGGAAGCAGGTGCCATTATCACCCCCATTTTACAGATGAGAAAACTGAGGCAAATAGAGGTTAAGTGACTTGGCCGAGTGATACAGCTGGTAAGTGTCTGAGGCTGTTTTTAAACTTAAATCTTTCTGACTCCAGGCCTGGTGCTTTATCCATTGTGCCGCTTAGTTGTCTTGCCTTTACTTTTCCTTCTCAGGCCTGAGGTGGCAGCAGACAGCAACAAACCCTCTCTCCAAGTCTCAGAGCCTGGCAGTAGCTCTCTCCCTGGAGCTCTTAGCGCGTGAGTCAGCTCTCTCTGATTAATCTGGTATCCGTCAGATGAAGCCTTCTCTCATTTGATTGCCTATACGTGCCAGAGCTCCAGTGGAACAGCTTTTCAGCACCCCACTTCTCCTTTGTCTTTTGTTCTTCAGTTCTGTTCTGAGTTTCCTTTTCTTGTTCCTATGCTCTGCTTCCTTTCTATTTCCTATAGGGATGGATACTTCTAAGAATGAAGCAGAACAGAAAATATGGAGAAACAGGCAAGATCTACACAGCAAAAATATAGAAAATATTTAGAAGAGAGACTCAAAATAGGTACCTTAGGAGTTTTAATTCCTTGAGGAATTCAGAGACTTAAGAAGGAATAAATGTGCATGTCAGTCAACAACATTTTTTTTAAAGAGCTTGTTCTGTGCCACGCATTGTACTAAGCACTGGAATACAAATATAAGGAGAAAGACAATCTCTGTCCTCAAGGAGCTTACACTCCTAGAGAGGAAGACAACACAGAAAAAAGCAGCATGGAGGGTATTTCTGAAGTGTGAATTCCAGAACCGAAGTGATCTTCTAGGATGAAGAAGTTTCTGGGGCACCGTGGAGAAATCCAGAGTACAGCCTGGAGAAAATGAAGGAGCAAGTGCCAGTAATCAAGGAATAGACATCTAGAAAATTTAGAAAGAGAAGAGAATTAAAAGAAGAAAATGAGGAAAAGAAATATTTTTAGAGAAAAGTACCAAAATGGGTGTAAAAAACCCTGAAAAATGAAAGATGTTGAAGGAGAGAAGAGGAAGGAGGTTTTATTTGAATGTTTAACTGAGAAAAATAAAAAGAGGGGTAAAATTAAATAGAAAAAATAAAATGAAATCAATAAGTTAAGTAAAATTCCAAAACTAGGTTAGGTGTGACAAACTTGAGGGGAAGTGGGGCTTTTGAGGATGAGGGGAAGAGATAAAGTAGATTAAGAAAAAATAACTGAGGAGACAAAGTGCTCACCGTATAGAGAAATAGAACCCCCCCAATTCAAATTATAAAATAAATCCAATATTACTTATAAATGGAAGAAAATATAATTCCTAATTCTAATTATTTTTAATATGAATGACTTAAAAACTCCAATAAAATGAAAAAGAGTTATAGATTAGATGAGAAAATAAAACCTCACTGTTGCTTACAAGAGACACACCTAAGGTCACCTCCTTCCCCTTTCTATCTGTTTCCAGAAGTGGCAGGTCCACAAATGTAGCATATTACATGTATTATCAGACTTTTTTTTCTTTAATGTGTTGATCTTTTCTTTTTTTAAATATTATTTGTTAAACTAGTCTGGTTCTCTGGGTTGGGGAGAAGCATTGTTAATGTAAAAGAGCAATATCAATTAAAATTATTTAGAAGAATGAATTGTTGTTTGAGTATTGACTGATTAAAGCCTATATGAAATTATGTTCAATTACATTGAAGTTCTGATAACTCATCTTTAAGGTAAATATGAACAATTAGTCATACTTGTAAAACTAAGTTGATTTAACTCTACGAACCACCACCAATAACCTCTCACCAGATAGTACATTTTATTCTGTATGTTTCTTGATAAATTTTAAATCCTGATTACTAAGGACTCTGCATTTGCTTCTACAGTCCCTTCAGCATTCTATTTATTTAATGTAGAAAATCTCCTATTTATTTGACATTCTGGCCTCCTTTCCTTTCTTTATTCCCATCTATAAAACCTGTATTTTAATCCTAGCTTTTGTTCTGTATGAACTTGAACAAGTCATTTAACCTTTTTATGCCTCTATGAAATGAAATGATTAAATTAAATGAGCTCTAAACTCATATTTCAAAAACTTTTGTTTAGTGATTTAGGTGCTTCTCTTTAAGGATTTCTGCTTTTACATTTGAGAGGATTACTTTTCCTCTTGTAGATAACATCATAAATAACACCTTCTGTTTCCCTTTATGTTTTCTATAGCTCCTTTTGATTCATTTATTTTTAATTCTGCAAATTCATTGTCTTCTTATTTATGTTGACCTAGTTTCCAATTTTATATTTTTATTTGTTTTACCTTTTTATGCATATTAGAAAAAACTTTCAGATAATTTGTGATTTGTTTTGTTTTCCAGTAGCAAGCAATGTTATTAAAAGGTGTAACCAATTATTTTTCTGTTTTGGATACGTGATACAGTTGTAGATTTTGGGGCTTTTTTGTGACCTTTAAAATCACCCCCTTCCCTCCCCCTATGTTTTTTTTCCATTTAATGTACTTTGGAAACATTTCTTATTGGTGTCTTTCAAAGTATTGCACTTAAGGAACCTTTTTTTCTAAAGTGGTAAATCAAAAACTTGGTGGTGGTGGTGGTGTGTGCACACATGAGCATACACACATGCTGTTTTTATTGAAATAATCTTGTGTTTGCCCTGTTACATGAATATTTGGTGTGACTAATTCATTTCCTAATCTAATCTAGCAATGTTTATCTCCTTCTGCTTTAGCCTTTCATCATTAAGGTTGCATTAAGCCTTTTATGAACGTAAGATTTTTATTTTTGTAGTGAAAACAAAGTAATTCCAGGTTTTGAACTGAATCCTCAGCTTAATGCAAATAGAATTATCTGTATTTCCGAGATGTAAAGTGTATCACTTTTACGCCTAATTTCTCTGATCAACTTTCCTTAACAAGTATATGCCACTATGCCTGTTTCCAGTGCAGAAATTAGAAAAGATTTCTGCTTTCTTACTCATTAAACATGCCAAGAACCTGTGGAATTCAGAATGTAGTAGTTAAACATGAAAGGATCTGGACTTGGAGTTAATTGTACAGTAGTTCTCTTTTGGAGATGTTCATTTTAGTCACTGAAATGAGTCTTTTGCTTTAGGCAGCCCCTTCCTCATTTGGTGTGTTTCAATTTTTTGAGGCTTGATATATGCATTAGATCTATTATATCTATATTCAAGCATATCCCATGTTTCCCCTGGCCCTCCCTCCCTCCCTCCCTTCCTCCCTTCCTCCCTTCCTCCCTTCCTCCCTTCCTCCCTTCCTCCCTTCCTCCCTTCCTCCCTTCCTCCTTCCTCCCTTCCTCCCTTCCTTCTTCCTCCTTCCTTCCTTCCTTCCTTCCTTCCTTCCTGACTCATGATTCTCACTGTTTTGTTTTATTTATTTGGGGGGGGGAGGGAAGAATGGTGTTCATTTCTAAGCAGTAATGGATTGATGAGATGCAAATTGCTCCTTAGGGATTTGTCTCTGACCTCTCTGGTTTCCTTTGCCTCATTGTATTTTTTCTGCTTCATTTTATCTTTTTTTTTGTAAGATGGTATACTTCAGTTCAGGAGACTTAGGTTCAAACCTCTATTCTTAACACTGGCTGGGGGACCAAGCCAAGTCTCTTAATCTCTTTTGTCCTCAGCTTACTCGTCTGTTTTTTAAAATGGAAATGATGATGATGATGATGATCATCATCATCATCATCAAAGTGCAAAAAATTGAGAAGATCTAAGAGAGGCTCCCTGTGGGAGGGAAGAACTTGCTTCCTGTCCAAAATGTGTGATAGTGGTGGGAAGGACACGAAGGATTTTTTTTTCCTCCAAAAAAGTATCTATCTGGAAGGAAGGTAGGGAGGGTACATAAAAAAGGATCTGTTATATCTTCAGAGAGAGAACCACCATAGATCACAGAGATTTGCCCAAGGCTCAGATGAGTTATTTGCCCATGCTCATATAACTAATAAGTCTAAGTAGTGTGGTTTAAACCTAGGTCTTCCATGCGCTTTTGAGAGGAAGCAAGTTCTTCTCTCCCACAGTAAGCCTCTCTTAGATCTCAATTTTTAGCACTTTGAATTTACTTACCCATGTATATTGTGTTTACCACAATAGAATGCAAGCTCCTTGTGAGGTTTGTTCTCTCTTTCTTTCTTTCTTTCTTTCTTTCTTTCTTTCTTTCTTTCTGTCTGTCTGTCTGTCTGTCTGTCTTCCTTCCTTCCTTCCTTCCTTTCTTTCTTTCTTTCTTCCTTCTTTCTTTCTTTCTTTCTTTCTTTCTTTCTTTCTTTCTTTCTTTCTTTCTTTCTTCTTCTCTTCTTTCATTCTCTCTCTCTCTCTCTCTCTCTCTCTCTCTCTCTCTCTCTCTCTCCCTCCCTCCCTCTCTTTCTCCTACAGCCCAGCTTAGTGTCTAACGTGTAATAAGTGCTTAAATTAATGCTTTTGACTGAATTCAGTTCAATTAAATAATCATCTGTTTCCCTTTTTATAGTTTAGTCCTGTAAGAAAGTTTGCCATTATCCTTTTCATAGTTAACCAAACCATTCAGTTTAGAATGCAAGGGAAGATAGGCGAAGGTATTGTGAAAAGCATCATAGAAAATGATTTCGGGTGATAGAGCAGAGAGATATATTGCTTTGTACGCAGAAGATATATTTGCACAGTCCAGGTAACCAGGATACAAGAGTCCTTGAAGGGTGAATTTCAATTGGGGTCATTTTGAGTGAGTGTCTGCACCAGGTTCATATGTACATGTGAAAGCAAACAGCAGGTAGATTACTTTATTATCTGAATGATAAATGGAGATGAAAGTAAAGGTCCCTTATGTGACCTATTGCATCTCACAAGGACTACCACTGCCCTGATACATTCTTTTTTAACTTAGTTCAAATAATTTTTTTTACATCTCGGTAAAAGCCACAGTTGTTTCCCCCTGGCAAACTGCAGCACTTTCTGTTGAGAAGATTCTTTGTGGGACATTTTCCCTTTTTTGATTCTGTACTTTCTACTCCTGAGACATACCCCTTGTAAGAGTTCCTCCTATTTCTGTCTCTTATCCTTCCCAAAGCTAACTGTTATTTGTATAACTGTCTGTTAACTTAGATCATTAGTATTTCTGAGAGCTTACCACCTACAGAGAGGTAGACAGGTATCTCCTGAAAGTCTTTTCTCTCCAAAGACTCTAATTATTTCATTGATGATTCTTTTTCCTTTTATCTGTAATTTTTCTCTTTATAATATGTTAATGATTAAGACTGCAGCAAGTTTTTTGTAAACCCCTAGATTGTGCCTATGTAATCTTAGGAGTGTTTAAACATCTGTTCTTTCTTTGTCAAGTAGTGGAAAATTATTTGAGTACAGTCTGTAGGCATTTGAAAGTTTGAGTAAGGAATGCTTTTAGAATGTCCTTTAGGCACTGCTTGAGCTGGAGAACAAGAGTTGTTTCATAATCTTTGGCTCTGTGGTCAAGAAAGTGAAGTCAGCAAGTATCTGTTAAGCAATGGGACTACAAATTTAAAAAAAAAAAGTCCCTGCCCTTGAGGAGCTTACTTTCTGATAGGAGAAGACTGAACTTAAAAGAAAACTGAAAAGCAGGAATTCTATGAGGGTAAGGTACCAACATGTAGGAAAAGTAAGACTTGAAAAAGAGAGAGAAAAGAAGGATGGTTGTCCTGGGCCCCTCCTTGAAATGGAAGTTCCAGGAGGAACTCACCAGTTGCAGAAAGAGACTGTAGAGATGAGAGTTAGAAGGCCTAAGGGGATGAGAACTTTGAAAATGAGAAGGCAGCTGATACATGGTGGCAAAAACTGGATAGTTTTGAGCAGAGCCAGGAAAAAGATGTTCAGTTTTCATCTAATGCTAGTATAATCCCAGTGGCATCTCACAGACTTGCTATAATGAGAACAAAAGGGAAGGAGAGAACTGCCAACGAATCATGTCCTATCTATTTTAAGGCCTTTTTAAAGGGGCCCACTCTATTTACTTCTTCACTGGCAGTGGATAGAGTGGAAGAGAAAAGGCAATTGTTATTTTTCCCAGAAAATTTCTTCCAGGCAACCTGGTAAGTATATGGTAGAAAATTCAAATCACTTCAGATTAAGGATCCAGAGTGGTCTCTGGGGTCAGTTTCTGTTTCAGATTATATATTTTCTATATTTAGGATACCTTCTGTCTTACAGACTTTTCCTTATGCCTAGTTTATCCGAGGAGAGAGAGCTGTTCAGCATTCTTTCCAGCAATTTCTTGTTGTGGTAGAATACTGGTATAAGGAGATGTTTTCCTAGAATATCTTTTGTTTTTACTGACATGCATCCTTCTTTAACAGTTGTAATTGACAGCGATTTTTTTTCTTCAGAATTGTTTCTTCCCTTCTCATTTTTGACAGCAAGTATGACAGTTGGTAGCTTGAGCTGTAACTCTCTCATCATATTCTCTTGATAGGTGGTCTTCATTGTGTCATTTAAAAAGAATTTGAAAGCTTGCTTTTACTTTATATGATGATTTCTGATTTTAGTTATGCTTAGAGTAGCTTTGATTCAGGGAAATATTGGATAGAACTGAAAGAGTAGAATCTTAAATCCAGAAATACTGAATCCTGACTTAACTGTGTACTAAATAACTGTATCATTAGTCATCTTTTTAGGCCTTGACAACCATATCTCATGTATCTGGGGGGGCTGAATTTGTTGCAGGTTTAAGATAGCCTGAGGTTTGTGTTGACAGAGTTGGTCTATTTTCTACCAATTGTGGCCAAAACACATTAATAACCCTTTGGGAAACCTCCATTAAAAATCATTGTTAGTTGTGGCTTTAGTCCAAAGAGAACATTCACACTCTTGGTTAATGGATATTTCAGTAAAAGCACAATTGATTATTAGAAAGAAGAGTAAATGATGATAGACTAGGTATAGTAGCTGCCCTGCCCCACCATCAACTGAACATTCATAATCTAGGTAGTGGGTACATTGGGTAATGAGGGCTCACAAAAGTGATTACTGTCTTGCCACATTCTAATAAGGCTAGCAAAATGGTAACAGCTATCGCCTTTGGTTACGACCAGGAAGTTTGGGGATTTGTATCATTCGGTTAATATGCTCAAAGTAATTGTTTGCTTTGTAATTTTAATACCATCTCCTCAATATCTCTTACAACTATATTTGTTTTGGGAAAACTTTACTTCTTGATGTAAGTTTGTGTTCAAGGCTGAGGAAGGACAGGGAACGGTGACATCTTCAGTAGGGACTTTTGTATACTTATACCATATATTAGAAACCATTGCTTTTTAAATGATGTTGATAGACTTGAAAAAAGTATAGGTTGAAAGGTACACTACTTTATATTGAGTCTTTTGAGAAAGAGAATTGTGGAGCTTTCTATAACTTTTGGGTGGGTGGGGCAGAGAGAGAAACAAACTCCAACCTGATTATGTCGCTTCTGTTCTTGAATAAGTTTAGGTATTCAAAATATTGAACATATCACCAAAATAATTCTATATGTGGCTCATCTTTCTGCTTTACAATCAGATTACATTAAAGGAGCTAAATTTATTTCCTTGTGGTACACAAACTCCCATTTTGACGTTTAGTACATAAAACTTGAAGACTAGGTTCATTGGTCCCTCATTTTTAGTACATGAAAACAGTTAAAACAGGAAAGTTTGATGGTGGCCACAGTTATGCCATATGTCATCTTCAAAATGTATATACTTTTTCTTTCACTAGTTTCTGACTTGTTGATTTTAGGAAAAAGAAGGATTCCTGGGTTTAAATTGGAATAGGTGAGCATAACAAAACAGTATTTACCTTCATGTTCTTAGGATGGAAGGGTGAGACTGGTGAAATATAGCTAGATTGTTTTAGTGGATTGTCAAGGTACCTTTCCTAATATTACCTTAGTGGGAAGCAGGAGTGGGAAAGAGCAAGGGAAAATAGGGCTTACCCCTCTTGAGATGCTGAAGTCATGAATATAGAGAAAGTCATAATGACCAGATTGCGTGGTGGATTTACTGTAGAATGATATGTCTCAGTGACAGCACAATTGAGAGTAAAACACTTTCGGTGTCCCCTTCCTGGAGATGATGTTGGCGGACAGGTACAGCAGCCAGACCAACCACAAGTGTCAGGCTGGCAGTGACAAGCCTGCCAAACTGCATTTTCTTGATGTTTATGTGACAAGTAGAGAAAGCAGATCCTAACATATGGCAGGCAGGTGGTAGTGGCAGCATCATTATCTACACAGAGTGATATTGGCAGTACAGTTGCAGATAGTGATATATATGTGCAATGGCATCAGTGTAGCACTGGGCACCGGGATCGAATGCACCCAACTTTTTACTCAACCCAATATAATTCCCATCAAGGTAAAGGGTACCCCTGATTGGTGGCCCTGATGTTTTGGCTTGGGAATTGGGGTGAGAAAATGAACTTTGTAGATTCAGTCTCACAATGAAAGAATCATGTGAGATTTTATATCTTTGAATATTTTATATACATTTATCTTGAATCCTAATTATAAAATCTTAGAAATTTAGATTTTCAAGGGACCTGTAAGGGATGCTTGAGATAAAGAAAATATTAGTGTGAATAACTGATAAATTTCAGGATATGAATAATTGGATTAAAGTAGAACTGAGATGGTTCTACCCAAAAAATATATAAAATTTTCTCTAGAGAAGTTGTAGAGGTGGAATGAACAAGTGGATTGAGTTTAGAACTTTTAACAAGAACTCACAGCGTTGCATGGTGAAGTGAAAGAAAATATAGCGGAAGTTTGAAGAAGTGCAAGAAAATATAGACCATCATGTCCTTCAGTCTGTTAGGAGGTGTTGACTATAAGCAACTCTATTGTCATGGAGTATTTTTTTGTGCACAGTATAGAAGGAAGGTTGAGGCAAAGATTTGGGTCTTCTGTGGACTCATAGTCACCCCTTTTCTTTAGGGGGCAGACATGCATTAGCTAAACAAAGGAACTATAATTATGAGATAAAGTAGTGTAACTTTTCTCCCTTTGTTCCAGAGATTCCCCTTTTCCCTTAAAAATTAGGTAGAAAACACAATAGCTAATTATTGCTTTTGAGAAATCACGTACGTTTTCTTAAGAGTGTGATGATAGTGCCCTCTACTGTGCCCAAGATACAGCAGAGTCCTTTCAGCCAACCAAGTGTTGACATTTTGTGCAAGAATAGCATCAGCCTATCTCCTGTTGCTAAGATGTCTGGTGGTTCATAATGTGTAGGTGGAATTGTCTGAATCGATATTTTTCTTTAATTCCAATGACAACATGAACATAGATGTTTGAGAACTGTGAACAAGTAGAATCCATTCTTCCTGGCCATTTTAGCTGAAGATGTCTTGACCAAATGCAACATTGGATTTTAAGCTAATTTTTTCTTTAGGTGCTGAGGCTAAGGTTTTGGTTTTTGGTTTTTGGTCTTTCTTTCTTTCTTTCTTTCTTTCTTTCTTTCTTTCTTTCTTTCTTTCTTTCTTTCTTCCTTCCTTCCTTCCTTCCTTCCTTCCTTCCTTCCTTCCTTCCTTCTTTCTTCTTCCTTCTTTCTTTCTTTCTTTCTTTCTTTCTTTCTTTCTTTTCTTTCTTTCTTTCTTCTTTCTTTCTCTTTCTTTCTTTCTTTCTTTCTTTCTTTCCTTTCCATGTTGCCCATATTATTTTTCAGCTTGTTTTTGATGTTCATGTTTCTCTCTCTTTCTCCTCCGTCTTCCTTTCCTTCTCTCTCTCCTCCTTTTCCTCTCTCTTTCCTATTCCATCTCCTCCAGAAAAAATTAGTACAGGATGAGGATTACATATTTCAGCATCTGTTATATAAGACATTTTTCTTGGCAGTGCAAACAAAGAAAAAAATTACATAGTCCTTGCCTTAGAGGACCCTACAGTCTAATGGGGTTAACATAACATATACAAATAAGTATGGTACAAGGTGGAGGGAGGGCAAAATTATAAAAGACTTTTAGCTAAAGAATCAAGGAAGGACAAAGTGGCACCTGAATTGAGTGTTGTAGGAACAGAAGAATTCCAGCATGCTGAAATGTGAAGGAAGTATGTTCAAGGAATGAGGGAGTACACATTGGTAGGAGAGGACAGAGCAATATTAGAAAATATTAGTATAGGTTGGCTGGAATGCTGTTTGGTGTCTAAAGGGAAGCAGAATGAGATAGTGTAAGAAAGGTGGGCTGGGGTTACAATGTAAATAGCCTTAATGTCAAGCTAAGGAGTTGTAATTTTTTTAATAGGAAGTGGGGAGCTGCTGAAGGGTTTTTTGGGGGGAGGGATATATGTGTGTTATAGAGTTATAACATTTTAACTCTTTTACTTTCAAGTCTTTAGCAATTTTCTATAACTTTTCATAGAGACATTGAAAAAATTGACTCATGCATGTAACTAATTTTTTGTTTACATTTTTTATGGCTTTGTATTTTTTCTTTGTCTTCATATGTAAATTATGTAAAATTTTGTTAGAAAAATGTTTTCAGTGTACCTCAGTACAATTGTGTATTCACCATATAAAGACATCAGTATCTGTATATTTAGTTTTATGCTTGTAACTCCTCTACGGATTGTTCTTCCTGGAGTGATTTTATTCCCCCTGACTATAGCTGACCTTGGCAGCTCATAGACAGATATGACTGGGATTGACAGTTGGCTTTGAATTGAAAAAAGACTCAAACTAGACATTCATACTCTGGGGAATGTCTGGGGAAATGAGACTAGAAGATGGTGCTACTATGAAGTGTGACATTCCTCCCCAAAAGGTAGCTATTTGAAATAATGTTATTTGTATTTATAGAAGTAATAATTTAGAGTCTGGTTCTGTGATTTCATTGATATAGGGGACTCTCAAGTAAGTTAATACCATCTGTCCATGGACTTATGGTCTTTGAGAGGTACCCAGAGCACTGAGAAGTTAGGCAACTTGCCCAGGGTCATAGATGCAGCTAGTATATATTATTAGAGCAGGATTCAAGCATAGGTCTTCCTGACTTTGAGGATGACTTTTTATCTGCTACACCATGATACCCATCAATAATTTAATAAATATTTTAATAAGTATGAATATGGCCACTTAGGTCAATTACTACAGCTTTGTTAAATCAATTCAAAGGACTTACAAGGGTCCTGTTCTATAGTTGTTAGATTATCTTAGGAATGTTTCTAAGTTTCCTAATGCTTGTAATTACTCTTGGAATTCTTCAGCTATTAGAATGGTCTTCTTAGGTTGTGAAGATCAAAATCATCTACTTGTCTTCTCACCATACTAAACCAGTTTTCACCAAAGTGCTGTGCTACCTTAAGTACGTTTAAGATCCTACAGCTGGCCAGAAAAGTGAGGGCTTCCATTGTTCTGTGCTGTATAGATATCAGTTGTTTTTCCTTCTGTTGGATAATTAGAAATTAGAATCATTCATTCTGTTATGGGTCCACAAATATTTTTCCATGAAATGTTAGAATATTTCCTCTGTCATATAGGTAGCTCTTTTTTTGAGGGAGTTTTTTGGTGGGGATAAGACAGTGCAGTAACAGGTATTTGTTCAGCTGGTCTTTTCTTTTGGTTCTTAGAAGTGGCTCTTTTCTAGTGCCAGGTACCTGTCTTTGTCTTTCTTGTTAACTTTACAATTGAAATGCATGTTTCTATACTGGCCTGCTTCACAATCTCATTTAACCCCCATAACTCTGTGTTTAGTTCCTGCCTTTGATCCTTCTATTCAGCTTCCTGATCTATAGTTGTTTTCATAGGTCTTCTAAGTCCGAGGCAATCTTCTGCAAGTTAGTACATTCTTGTCTAGTAATTTAACAGTGGCTGCTCCATTAAATTACGGCAGCAGAAGTTGCTTCTTCTCTCTGGTGTTTGGTTTCCTTTTGTATAAATTGGGTTTGATGAGTTTAAAGGTCTCCACTAGCTCTAAATCTTTGATCTTATGAAAAAAATCACCTCTACTGCTCTTTCTTCAAAGAACCATGTTAAAGATGTAATAAACAGGTTGTAGGCCAAAATGAGTTTGCTTTAACAATTTTTATAAAGGCATGTAATTAGAATACATGTGTAGATTATATAGTATGTATTCAGGTAATATTAGTTTTTAAAAGTTACTTCTTGCTATTCTTCTGCCATAATTAATGCAGAAACTCCTTACATGGGAAATGTAGTACAGAAAAAGAACTTCTGACTATCAGAGGTATTTGCCAAATTACTGAAGGTCCCTCATTCATTTATTTTTTAAAATTAATTTATTTTGAATTATCAGCAATCGCTTCCATAAGCTTCTGAGCTTCAATTTTTTCTCCCCCTCCTTCCCTCTCTTCCTCCCCAAGATGGCGCCCAGTCTTATATAGACCATACATATACATTCCTATTAAACATATTTTCCCATTGTTGTAATGTTGTAAGTAAGAATTAGAGCCAATAGGAGGAACTACCAGAAAGAGGAAACAAAACGCAACAGAAGAAAAAAATAGCAAATAGTATACTTCGATCTGCATTCAAACTCCATAGCTTTTTCTTCTTTGTGGATAGCATTTTCCATCATGAGGTGTTTGGCGATGTCTTAGATCCTTGTATTGCTGAGAAGGGTTAAGTCTATCAATATTAGTCATCATACAACATGGCTGATACTGTGTACAACATTTTCCTGGTTCTGCTCACTTCACTTAGCATCAGACCATACAAGTCTTTCCAGGTTTTTCTGAAGTCAGCCTGTTCATCATTTCTTATAGCAC
Organism: Phascolarctos cinereus; assembly: GCF_003287225.1. Lineage (NCBI taxonomy): Eukaryota > Metazoa > Chordata > Mammalia > Diprotodontia > Phascolarctidae > Phascolarctos > Phascolarctos cinereus. The sequence continues at coordinate 116,422,775 of NW_027555514.1, read as the reverse complement.
AATAGTATTCCATTACATTCATATACCACAACTTGCTCGGCCATTCCCCAATTGATGGGCGTCTTCTTAATTTCCAATTCTTTGCCACCATAAAATGAAGGTCCCTTATTTAAAGTATTTCCTCTTGCCTGTTTTCAAACCTCATGTTTAGTATGATACCAGTTACATACTTCCCAGGTTGGGTTTATCAGGTCTACAGAGATGTCCGCTTAACATAAATTCATGCTGTCAGATGGAGCCTGTTAGCATCTCCATGGGTTCCATGATAAGCAGAGTTTTAAGAAAAATTCCTGTTCCCTCAAGACAGATAAAAGCCTGTACCTCTCCATTAGGTAGTATGTGTAGGGAGGATCCATTGTCAGAAATGCATGAAATATTGCAAACAACCTCTTTGACTGTTTGTACAGATTTTGTAAACATAAGATTTATATACCATTGATGAAATGTGCTTGAAATAGTACTGGCCATATGGGGGATGTAGGAAGGATAGTTAAAGAAGCAGAATAAACAAGTGTGAATAAACTGTCAACTCTAGCACCTAATTACAATAGTTTGGAAATGGAATATTTTTCTGGAAACCATATCTGACTACTTTAGATTCAGGACACAGGAAGGAAATTATTGGCTTAGGTTTTTTTTTTAAGAATTGATACATTTACAGTGTAACATTTTGTATTCAAATAGATGCATAAGACTGTCAGAAATCTCAAGGAGTTTATGATCCAATCTTAATTTGCCCTAATCCCTTTTTTATGGTTTTTCACTGCCTTTCCTACATTTTCTTATTGTTTAGACTCAGCAATGACTGACTGTATCTTAGGATCATTTCAGTTTCTAAAGGATACAATGAATCTGGTCAGAGATCCTTCAGAACCAGAGTTCTTAAGTAGGGTAGTGAAGGCTAAATAGAGTGGAGTCAAGGGACTTTGGGACAAGATAAGGCCCACGAGGGCAAATTTTGTTATATTGAGAATGAGAGAAGTAGATAAAAAATTGTATAGAATTATTTCCATAGTTGTCATTTGTAAAATGATGACACTATCTATGAGTTCTTTTGGTGTATGTGTGGATTTTCTTTTCTTTTCTGGCAGTCAGGGTTAAGTTACTTGCCTACTATGTTATTCCTATATTACATGATTGTATCTAATGGAATATAGGCTCCTTGAGGTTAGGACTTTTTTGTCTTGCTATTGATCATTCCATCTGTACTTGATAAAAATATAGTGTTTATGGTAATTTCTATTTTTAAAAATTGGATACCATTCCCTTTGAAAAATGAGATTTAAGTTCTAGGACTTTTTCTCAGAATTCAGTCTGTCTTAATTATGAGACTTGTCTATACTTGAAAGCCCAGAATTAAAGAGCTTTGGGTTGAGAGGTTTTTTTTTTACCTTTAGGATGTAAATAATGATAATAATGATGATAGCATACATATTAGCACTTTAAGGTTTACAAATGTGCTTTTTATGTATGTTACCTCATTTAATCCAAGATCATGGAACGTTTTCTCCTCACATTTTAAAAGTAATGTTTATACTTAACTTTTTAAGGAATACTTTAGATCCCAAAAAGGAAGGGCCACATGTTTATTGATCTCTCTCTTTCAGCTGTTATTTTATCTTCTGAGCTGAGCGTTTAAGGAAGACAAGAATTCTGAATGGAAACAGTTAGTTCCTTCTAGATAGAGGGGAGATCAATGTACATGGAGGTGAGGAAATGCAGTGCTGAGTGTGGATAATAGGGGTTAATCTAATTTTTTGTGTGCCCAAAGGGATTGAATGTGAACTAAGTCTGGAAAGATAGGTTGAGGTCAGATCCTTTAGATCCTTAAATGCCAAGCGAAGGTATTTTTATTTTAGCCAAGAAGCTATTCAGGAGCCACTGAAGTTTTGTTGTTGTTGTTGTTGTTGTTGTTTTTAAAGGGAGTAATCTATTAGTTTTTTTAATTTTGTTTTGTTTTTTGAGAAATGAAGTGCTGTAATGAGGCAATATAGTGTAGTAGAAAAGAAAACTAGATCTGGTGTCCAGAGGAGCAGCTAATCCAAATCTTAGCTCATGCCTGACTAGATGTGTGACCTTGGGCAACTCATTTAACATCTCAGCCTCAGTTTCCTTGTTTGTAAAAAATAACATATGGAAGTAGGACTAAATGGCTTCTAAGGCTCCTTCCAATTCTAAATCTAGGCTCCTAATGCCAAACCTATATATGTCAGGGAGATTATTTTAGTAATTACTTGTACAGTGATTGAAGTAGTGAGAGACTGGAGCTAGGGAGACCAGTTAGGAAATTATTGTAAAAGTTCAGGCAAGAGGTAAATAAGGGCCTAAACTATGTTGGTGTCCATGTGAGTGAATAGTAAGGAGCAAGTGGGCAGATATATTTGATGTTATTGGAAGGAATGGGAAGGAGGGAGAAAAAAAGAGGGAGGGAAGGAGTAAAGAAAGAACCTTTACTAAGCAATTCATCTATGTGCCAAGAACTGTGCCAAGTTCTAGAGTTAGAAAGAGAAAAATTGAGTGTTCTCAAGGAGCTCATACTCCATTTGGTGAAAACAGCACATAAAATAAAGTTAAGCTGCAGGTTAGACGCAGAGTCCCCGGAGTTCTGAGGTTCTCGTAGTTGATTTATGGATGGGTTCTGGATTGGCCCTGGCTAGGGTGGGGGTGCTTATTCTTATGCAGGTAGAATGTAGAAGACTTGGCAACTGATTGGATATTGAGGGTTAGGAGAGGGAAGAATTAAAGTTGATACCCAAGTTTTGAACCTGATTGATAAGGATGGTGGCAGCTTTTGGGTTGGAGGTGAAGGGTGTGGAAGTAGAGATGATGAATGAGTTGTATTTTGGACATGTTGAATATGAGGTGCTATAGGGACATTTAGATAGAGCAGCAAGCAGCTTGAAGGTACAAGATGAGAGTTCTAGTGAGAATATGGCTTAATATAAATCTGGGAATCATCTACACAATACTATTAACTGACTTCATAGAAGCAAATTTGATCATCAAGGGACAAATAGATAATGATCCAGGGAAAGAGAGGTCAGCCATATAAGAGAATAATGGGAAGAAATTGAGAGAAATAGAAAATTGTAGAAGGGCCAAAGAAAAAAGTCACTGAGACTGAACAACTGTATTTGATTATTGTGGAATTATTTTACCCTGTGTGAGAGTAATTTCATGAAACTGGTTGCATATGAAGCTAGGTAAGATTGATATTATGGGAAATAATAGGCAGTAGAAAGTTGAGGTAGTATATTTGTAGACTGTGGTGAAGGAGGTGGTAAATAGGGAGAGATGGAGAGGAGAGAGAAAATATGAATGATTCTTGGGTCCATGCTTGAGGAAGAATCCTGTCCTTAGGTCCAGAAGAGAATTGATTAGTAGTCAAAATAAAAAATCACTTCTATAGTTACTGAAAATTTCATAATTTGCTTTTTTCCTTTTGAGTTAATTAGAAGACCATCTTAAGGAGATAATGGCCCTTCATATCAGCCTTGTAGGCATGAAGATGTGGAAATGTCTTTGGTTTTTCTCCCTATAGACTCTTTGATAAATTATCCCTGGTGAGAGATCTTTTCCCTGTGCTCCTTGCTTGTGTTAGTCTGTGCTTTGTGTCAGCTGCTGAAGTGCTGGGGTCACTCCTCCTGCCCCATCTGTCCTTAGAAGAGGCATTGTCATTGTCATGTACAAGGTCACCTTGAGATTTGCTTAGCTCATTTTAAAGCTCATTCTCTCCCCCCCACCGCTTTTTGCTTGTGGAAGTGAAATCATGAGCTTGTTAGAAGGATTCTGGGATGTTACAAGGATATGTGGGCTTATTCCTGCCATTTCATCACTCCCCAACATTAGTTGAATTTCCATTTCATTCTCAATCACAGCATTTTGATGCACTCTCTGTTTTGAACTAGGGACATGTTTAGCTCCATGGCATGGGATTTTTGTAGAAGAGAAAAAAATAAACTAGGAATAGACTTGCATCTTCTGAACTGACTTACTCTGAAATTTCTTTTGGAATGTCCCTCCTTCCTTTTGCCTTGCCTCCTAAGCAGTTAATTTAACAACAGCAGGTGGGGGGGAAACTGAAATAATAAGAGAACAATTAATTGATTTGCTGAATCAAAGACATAGCCCAGATACTTTCAATCATTTTTCATATGGCTTTCTAAACAATTTTTTCATCTCTACCTCTTACCCAAACCTTTGGGAGCCAATTTGAAGGGTAAATGTGGACTTCCATCCTTCTCTACTCCCCTTTCCTTGTAAACACTGTTTTGCTGAATATGACTGTATCCTGCCAGTGGAGATGTTGTTTAGTTGTTGCTTTGTCCTTTTGGGAAATAGCTTCTCATCCTACCTCCCTGTTCTACTCAGCCTTGTCTGGTCAGGGTTCTCAGTTTTTCCTCCATTCTGAGCCTCAATGGAGTTATTAGGTCTTGGTTGTCATTTCAGTCTCCCAATTCACCCTTTGGAGTCATCTTTATATGTTTTCCTTCTCTTTTGTCTTATGACAATATTTATGAGCAGAAGAAAATTAACTTAACTTCTACCTTTTAGTAACTCCCTCCTTGACAGCACTCTTCTTTTGTTGTTCCTAAAACATGATTTTTAGACCTGGTGTTTGAATGAGTGTTCTGACAGGAGGAATTTGGAGACAGCCATCCCTTTTTGACTTGATTTAAGGAGTTTTTGAGGAGTCAACAGTTTGAAAGGATTGTGATGATGTTCACCTGCAGATTTGACATCTGAGCATCTTGTCCCCTTTGACTTGATCAGTTCACTCAGGCAATGTATCAAAAAGTGGATGCTGTGTTCTTAAGTATTTGGGGATGGTTTCTTGTCACTTAGGAAAATATGTATCTTCTTCGTGTCGGTGTTTTTTTCAGGCATGATGACAGTGACCGAATGATAAAGAATTTGCAACTCCATTCACTCTCTGGGTTTCTAAAGACATGCATGTAGCTTGCTTAGATATTTTTTAATGTGAATCACAGCCTTATTTCTATAAACATGTTTTCATATTTATTTAGGATTTGTACCCTACTTAACCTCTAAAAAAATATACTTACTTCTGAGATATTTAATATACATCATATTTTGTAGTGATTGCCTTACCACCTGACTCGATACATAGCATCATTTAAGGCTTCACTGGGATGTCAAGAGGTCTTTTACACTTCACAGAAACACTCATACTTGGTATTTGCTAAGATGAGTGTGAGCGATCTGTCCTTTCGCAGATCTGAATTCTGGGTCTCAGTGAAAAATTCCCTTTCAGCACAGAAATGAAACTGTGTATAGGCATATGGGAGCTTTGGTGACCATTATTCAAATCAGGTCCAGAAATGAATAGAGGGCATATGAATATGGCTACTTGGTGGTCTCCTATGTGTGTTATTTCTCTGTCTTCTAAGAGACACATTCCATTTTTGCCTATGAGGTATGTCCAAGGTTGAAAGTCTATACCCATGTCAGGTGTTTCCATAGGGCAGTACACAGCATGTCCAGAAACATTCCATTTTTGTCTGTGAAGTATCTCCAGTGCTGACAGCGTTTACCCATGTTAAGCATGACCCTTAGGACAGTGAGCAGCATACTCAAAGACTCAGTTTTGTGCTTTTATACTGCTGGAAAGGGTTTATGCTGATTCAGGCGTTATCTTGCTGTGTAGACTCCATTTTGAGCTTTTTAGTGTTTTCATATGTGGGAGACTATGTGCTATCTTTCAACTTGGCTTAGGGTCTTTTGTCATTACAATTGTTTGAGGAGGCTGAGAAGGGCAGGATGGCCATGGAGTATCATACTGTATACATATAGAGCCCTCTTTGACCTACATAGTTTTATAGCTCTAGGTACACGTGCATATTTGTAAGTTTTTTACAGTAAAGTCTATTCAGGAATTCAATGGGCAAGCAAAAATGCTATTTTGTATTCAAAAAGGGAAGAGAAAAACTCTATAGATTAGAAGTAGGACCTTGACGTAGATTTCTGTCAGAATTCTAGAATATATTTCTTAAAGAAAAGAGACAGTAAACATATAGAAAAGGAAATGGTAATCATAGAGAATCCAAATAACTTCATCGAGAACAACTCATGATAGACAAACCCCACCCCTCTTTTTGACAGTTACTAAATTGGTCAGTCAGGGGAATGCAGTACATATAGTTTACTTGGATTTTAGCAAGGGATTTTGATGTAGGATTTTCTTACTATTCTTGCATGAAAGACCAATAAGGCAGAATAGATGGTAGTACCATTAGATGGATTTGAAACTGGTTGATTGACCAAATCCAAGAAGTAGTAATTAATGGTTCGTTGTCAGCATGGAAAGGGGCACACAGGCTCATGTACCTCCTTCCAAGTTACAGTGGATTGTGCCTGGCCATTGACTTTTTGCTTGTTTAGCGCTTATCCATTTATATGCCCCCATAAAATCACATCTTTTTGTAGTCAGTACACACAATTATGTTTTCTTTGAATGATATGAGTTATTTAACAAGAAGTCAAAAGTATGTGTATGGAGAGAGATATCTCATGTATGTATATGTGTTAATGGAAATGTTTATATTTACTTGAAAGCTCATATATTTTCATGTGCACATACATATGTGCATGAATACATAAAAGCATATTCCACAATTTCAGAGTTGGGAGGGTTGATGACCTTAATCATACTGCTGTTCTAACTCCTGCATTCTATAGGTGTGACGGTAGACCACTTATGAACCTTAGGGATTAACTACCTGAGCTGAGAGGCTAAAAGTACTTTAGGTCTAGTCTTCATTGTTTCATTGAAATGCCTTGCATTAATATCTTGACTTTTTTCTCTAGGTCATTCCCAGCAACATTGAACTTAAAGATATAAACCACTTGTTGGTCAGAGCCCTATAACCTTTTTGGTTGGCCATTGGTCTTTAGGATTTATAACTTTGCATATGTAAAATTGTCATGTTTCAACCTTAAATGTTCTGTTTGCCTTTGTTTTCGAACTGATTACCACATAACTGTCAGGCTAGGCCTCTGGTCATAGAGATTTTGTATTTTTTAAAGTCGGAGTAGTGCATTGGAAAGTATTCTGTCGTCCTCCTGGTTCTTCCCTTACGTGTTTGATTTTAGGCAAGGCAAGTCATTTCCCTTGGACCTTGTTTTCATTTATAAAATGAGGGTGTTGGACCAACGTCTGAGATTTTTTGCTCAGATCGATAAGGTTATGATCAAATGGAATTATCATATTGCCCTTATTATTTGGGGATAAATGGATATTCAAAGGTCATTTTGTTAGGCTTATTTAGGCCTAACTCTTTTTTTCTTTCATTTCAGGTCAATGTGACTGTGGATTATATTAGACCAGCCAGCGCAGCCACTGAGACTGTGCCAGCCTTTTCAGAGCGTACCTGTGCTACTGTAACCATAGGAGGAATGTGAGTGATTTTGTTGACTATAAATCAGTCAGATGTCCCATGGGAATAGAGAGAAGGAAGTAGCTGAAAACTCCTTTTAAAACAAAGTGGTGTATAATTGTTATATTGCCTGTGAAGGACTGTATATTTGCAAATCATTTTAAAGTTGCTCATTAGCTAAGCACATACTTTTGTTGTTATTATTTCAGATATGTGGGGATCTGTGTTCTGGTACTGTGTGAAATATATTACTACTATTAATAGTGCTATTTGTTATATGTACTCAATGCCTTAGGTGCTATACAGAAAGTATTGGTTTTTTAGTCTTTGGTTGCATATTTTAAATTGGAATTGAAAAACAGGTGAAGACAAGTGGTTTTTTTTTCAATGTAGTAATGGATAATGATTATGTAAAGGTTTTGTTATCTTCGGTGTTAGATCCATCAATGGCTCTTTTTAAGGTATTTTGGTTGGTTAGAGAATGTTTAATGAAAAAGGACTTTTATGGAGCTGTGTAGAAGGGAAGAGGTGTCTTGCTGAGCTAGGCTTCCACAATAAATATTGAGGTAATCAGTCCTCAACAGTCCTCACCCTATATAAAATATACTAGAAGAAGATAATTGTTTCCTTTTTTATTTAAATGCTGTTTGTTACCAAAATGGTATTTTTCTTTTCTCCTAAGGGCCATTGTGGAAGAGAGAAAAAGAGTAGGTTGCCTCGTCAAATAGTGAAATTGTCTTATTAAAATTACAGTGAGGTATGTTTAGACAAACACTTGGTGTTCATGGCCCTACCACGAGGAATCTCCCTTCAAAGCTACCTTGTTTTTCTTAGCTCTAGACAGCAGACATCCAAAGCATCCCAGTATAGAATTGTTGCTCCTTACTGCCCCCTTACCAGGGCTAGTTTTGCTTACTCTGTGACACATCTGGAACGAAGCGGCTGCTTCTGTGTTTGCCATAGTGGAGCTGTTTGTGTTCCACATATCAAAAGAACTTTCATCTCTAAACAGAACACACCATACTTGCCTGAAAGAACTTTTTTTTTTAAACCTGTGCATCATGTAACTGCTGAAGGTCTGCCTTCTCTGGTGGTATGCTAGTGATTGATTGTGATTACAGAGGCCCTTGTGAATAGCTGTCTGTAGTCTAAACCTCTTATACTGCTCATTCACTTTCAAGCCTCATGTGGATGATTCAGATTTAGTATTGTTTTTTGGTTGTTTTATTTTTTCCCCTCTCCAGAAATAGATTGCATTTTGGGATCGATTATGTGCTCTTACCCTATTTCAGAAGGGCCTTGAGGGTCAAATTCGGTGGTTCTCTTAGTTCTGTGATTCTCTGAAAGTATCAGTTGGGGATAAACCTATCTTCTTGATGGCTACATTTAGATAAGCCTAATTTCGTTAGAGGAGACAACTGGGTGAGCTCAATGGATAGAGTACTGGGACTGGAGTCAGGGAACCCTGAGTTCAAATACAGCTTCAGACACTCATTAGCTGTGTGATCCTGGACAAGTCACTTAATCCTGTTTTCCTTAATCCACTGGAGAAGGAAATGGCAAACTACCCCAGTATCTTTGCCAGGAAAACTCCACATGGGGTCACAAAGTGTTGAACACAGCTTAACCTACTGAACAACAACAGTTTGGTCAGAACTATAGTAAAATGGTATCTAACTTAAATTCAGAATGAAGGGTTCTATGAAAACTGAGTAGGGTTAGATTTTCACATTCATACATGGAAAATATCTGAAATCCTATTCACTTCTTGATTAATTTAAAATATTTTAAAAGGCTAAGCATGCCCCAACATTGAAGAAGAATTCAAACTGCACATTTGAAATGCTGATAGGATTTGCATATTTGTTCAGTCATTTTCTTAGTCTTGTCCTATTCTTCATGAACCCATTTGGAGTTTTCTTGGCAAAGATCCTGGAGTGGTTTGACATTTCCTTCTCTAGCTTATTTTACAGATGAGGAAATGTCTGAGTCCATATTTGAACTCAGGGAGAAGAACCTTACTGACCTCAGGCCTGGCACTCTATCCACTGTGCCACCTAGGTGCCTGGATTTGCATGTACCTTGAGGGATTAAAAAAAAAAAGATTATCATAAATTCCATGTCATAGTTTTTGTATTTGTTGATTCCTTTTTGGTCAGTAGGCCATATTGCTCTAGGATCCCAAAGATCAGCGCTGAAAGAAGTCAGTGAGATGGGTTTTTTAAAGAGAATCTGAGAGCTAGTTAGAAATGTGAAGGAGTAACGTTTTCATGTGTTTCAGGTGCTCACAATCTGAGTCAGTGTTTGTGTCTTAGGACTGAGTGGATTCACAACTTCTCTTTTTTGTCTTCGTTCTGGTGTATAGGTTGTCTGAAATGATGCAGAGTTTATTATCCTTTTGGAAGGATCACTTTTTCATCCCTTGCCCTCTGGGGAATCAATGAAATGCTATAATAAATTAAAACTTTTTTCTTGATTAACTTCACTGTGGAGTTAGCCAGAGTTGTTATTCGTTAATTAAGTCAATCTTAAAAAAAAATGCAGAGACAAAAGCCTGAATCCTCCCTCATTCTCTCCTTCCTGGGTAAGGAATTAACTTATCCTTTCAGTCCTGTTTTTATAACATCAGGCTGTCAAGATGTTGTTTCTTGTTAATTACTTTTTATTGTATTCAAGACACTTAAATAACTGTTCTTCTGATTTAGTTGTCTTTGTAATTAGATTTCGTCATTAAAAACTCATCCTTTGGTTACTCCCAGAAACCTTCAGTGAAGACTAAGGGGTTTTCTTGGGTTACCTGTGCCTGCCTATAGCTGTCTCAGGTTCTTTTAGTTCTGATTTCACAAAACCCATTTAATTTCATTTAAATGTCCATATTTTCCTTCATTTTATTTTATTCTGAACTTAACAAATTCTAAATAATGCAAAGTATCCTATACAAAATAGAACAGGAAAAAGATTTTACATGAAACTAAGAATCTCATTTATATATAGCTTTTCACGCTGCCCTGCTTTGTCTGTATTTCTTTCTGGGCTTCTGTTTTCTTTTGTGCATTCAGTGATCCGATCCTTGTTTTTGTCTTTTTTTTTTTTTTGTTTTGAAAGAGGGTAACTACTGCTTTTAGCCATTGGAAAAAGAAAAATTGAAATAAAACCCTTGCAACAAATATGCATTTTCAAACAAAACAGAATCTTAAATTGGTCATGCCTTAAAATGTGTTTCTCATGGCAAACTTATTTAGTATTTTAACAATGTTCTTTCTACCTCTTTATATATCTGATTTATCTTGAGGTTTTGTAGGTTCAGGAAGGGTACTTTAAAAGAAACTAGTGGTTGTCTTTCCAGTTGGTATTTGGTCTTTTTCATGTGCACTTATCATGTGACCCACAACCACAGTGGCTTTGGGGCATCCCTTCATTATTCTGGAACCTGGCTGGTTGTACATAGTAGAAGATACAAGCAGTACAAGCAGTGCACAAGGGATGAGAGTAGGTTCAAGTTAGATTTGACTGCTTTTAGCCCAGGAAGTTCCCTTCATCGTATGAATTGTCTGAATTTTAGTCACTTCATTTATTGTCACTGTCAGTTCCACCCCCCCAATTTCTCTTGCATACCTATTACCATTGTTTCTTTAGCCTGTTATATTCTAGTAACAACTTTCTTTTCTATCTGAATATATGACTGTTTGCTTAATGGCCATTATGAAATGTTACCAGAAGCCACTAATCAGGTTTTATTAAAACTTTCTAGGAAGATGAGTGAGTGAGTGAGTGAGTGAGTGAGTGAGTGAGTGTGTGTGTGTGTGTGTGTGTGTGTGTGTGTGTGTGTGTGTGTAGGATATACTTTGCATATTGTTAAATGCACACAATGTTAGAGTAAGGTTTCCTTCCTATGCAATCCTATCTTCTCCTTTTGTTTATTTGGAGAGGTATACAAGTAACACCTCCTCTAGTTTTATTTGTGAGCAAAGCAGTAGATAAAGCTTTGTCTTTGTAACTATTGCAGGCCTTTTCTTAGCATTGTAGTCTTTCCCTGTTGTCATAGGAGGAACCACATGGGATACTCTGCAGCACACTTAACTATTACATATCCTAATGGGGATAGCACAATACTAGAGAAAGAAACAGATTCCTATGTAAACATACATTCTTAGTTTTCAAGTAGCTTTTGATCTTAAAAACTTTTTTGTGAAGCCTGGCATGTTTCTCTATCCTTAAGGTATTCACTCCTACAGATCTGAATCCTTCATTTGTTTTTCATGTCTTGTATTGTTTTAAAACACCCTATCTCTTATTTCTGTAGCAGGCCCTCAAAGACTTCCCCTTTCCCCATTCAGTGTCTTTAGTAACCAAGTGAGTGCAATATAAAGGCTTTCTCTTAGCCTCTGAGAAAGCATAGTAACGGCATTAATGTAAATGGCTTTGTGAGAGACTGGTGCTTGGGTAGCAGCCAGTGTACTGTTCTACACATTTATCTCTTGTACTTCATAATATTAATGAAGTTTGGGGATGCATTTTTCCCTCCTGCTAACTTCTTTGAAAGGAAGACTAGAAAAATACATTTAACTTTTTAAATCCTCAGGAAGGAGCAACTCAGAATAGGAATATTCTTCTTGGATTATATATTTGTGATATTTCTGTTATGTATGGCAGAGGTAGGCAGGTGTATTGCCCTGAAAGCAATGGACACATTTGTGTTCTTTTGTCTATTGTAGTTTGGACTGTAGTCAAGTGAAAACTGAACTTATCTTTTGGTTTGGGTATAGTATTTGTTTTTAGGAGTTGCTTTTGATTTTATAGTATGGTGTTCCTTTGACAGTAACTTAAATCATGCCTACTCTGAGTCCAAAGAAAATTGTATTGTGTTCTTACCTTATTCTTACTTGAATATTTTGAGATTCAACATAAAGAGACAACCTAAGAATGCCACGTGTAATGCAAAAACAGCATGGCTCCCTTGATTATTGCTTGCTGAATGTGGGAGAAGGTGGATTGCTTGGTTCTGGATGACTTCATTATCATCATCTCTGTATGAAAGCCCACTTATTTATCTGGAAAATCATTTTGGCATATTTGTCATGATACCTCTGAGACTATACCAATCAGCTTGTATTTTCTGCTAAGATTTATGACAGTCTTTTTTGTGTGTTTTGATATAACCTGAGTAGAGAGAATGCAATACCTTTTGGACATTTAATTATCTTTTTTGGCAGCTCATGGGTAAGTAGAGGCATTAGAAGAAATTTGATAGGCTATAGTGGAATTAAGGGATGCGTTTTAAATGAAGAAATAAACCTTAGTGAAATGAGTCTTGAAACTTTGTACAGAAAGGGTGAATTGCAAAGAAATGAGAAGATAGTTAATGTTATATCACTTCTGATGGGAAGAAGTTGGGCCCTGGGGTAGTTTGTCAACTTGATAAAAAGTACAACTCTATAGGAATTTTTAATTAACTCCCACAACTCAGTACAATAACTATAATTCTCAGAAAATGAAAGAAATCTGCCTTTTTCATTCAGTCATAACCATATTGTCGTTAGGAAGGAATGGCATGCATATTCTGACACTCAGATTATAATCTGGGAATCTTGAAGTGAGAAGGGTGCCACATTGGAGGAGCAGCCGAAGGTGTGACCTAAAATTGTGCCAGAATGAAAAAAAGGACATTGGCTGTCACTGCTGGATATAGAATAGAGAGCAGGTATATCCTGAAGATGGTGTGAAGATGGTCTAGATGGAGTTGTTTATATTTAAGGCAATGCTTGTGTTGGTCTCTAAGCCATGACAAATCTCTGTGGTTGCCTGGTGCAGCTGAAGTGAAGGTGAGATTTATGGATGGAAGGAACAGTTACAAAGCCCCTGAATACTTCCAGAGGCCCTTATGGGTCCAGACCGTAGAGCAAGGGAATCCTGAAATAGAGTTCAAACTAATGGAGCCGGAAGTACCAGGAAGTCACACGGGAGTGTCATCTGACCAGCTAAGGGGGTAGGGGGTATTGATGTTTGCATAGTTAGTTACCCGTTATACTTAATCCCAGTTTGAGTAAAGCTCCAGGTACTTGTCCATCTCCCACTTAAAGGACCTTCAGTGCTGTGAACTCACATGGAAAAGGATTTTTCTATCCTGGTGAGACAAGGGCTCTGTCACAGTTGTTAATGCAGCAATAGACTGTGTTTCCAAATAACCTGTGAGTTGTAGATATTTCAAAGAGCAACCTCAAATTTCAGAGCCATCTAATGGCCTGAATAATGAAAGCCCCTGCAGTTACCTTGGTGAGTAGGTAGTGAAGAACAAGATGCTTAATGAGTCCGAGCAACAATGTTTTGTGTTTGTGTGGGGCTTTTTTTCCAAGAGGCAAAAAGTATTTGATATAATGGAACACAGAGTTTCTCCTACTATTAAGTTAACTGTTAATGCAAAGTAATCCCCAGGTGATCATTATTTTGGAGGTGTAGTGGGTGGGATGGGAACATATTTTGTGTTAGTGAGGAGAATGACTTGCTCTGCCATCTTCTAAAGCACACCTTTCTTTCTTTTCATTTGACCTGTGGTTCCTCTTACTGTTGGCCTAGTTATCTGTGCATATGATCCTTTCCCTACTGGGCAATTTTGGTTGATTTGACCAGGGGCTTGCTAATAGGGGAAATAGTGCCATGCCTGAGTACTCACATTTATTGTGATGATAGGTTCTGCTGTGGGAATTGGAATTTAGAAATAATGCTGTTGTTGATGATGATGATGTTCTTCAAGTGGAATATAGCACTGACAGGGTGTGGATAGGTACTGTGTGAATTTATCCCCATTACATGTGAATTCAAGTTGCTTTATAAGCTCTCCCTCTAGCCTGCTTCATGATATCCCCTATGGTCAGCATAGTGAAAAGTAGTTAAGGAAGGAAGATATATTTTATGGATTTTTCACACACTAGTGGCACCATTGAAGTTAGCTTGGCTTTTACCTTTGATAGGCATGGTTCAATTTATGAACAGGAGTACTTTTGTCACTTGGAATGGGTATTGAGCAGAAGTGTATGTAAGTCCAAATATAACTTGGTTATTACTTTGTAGGTCTTAACTTAATTACTTTTTTTGCTCAAATTTGCAACACCCAATCCCTCCCCCCATTCATGTGCTTGTATATACACATGATGATAGATAACTGTCCCCCCTTCACTGGAAGTCTGTAGTTAAAAAAAAAGTCCTTGATTTGAAGGCAACTGTTATATCTTTTTATGAACCTTATATCTGCCTTCTCTTATATTTTATCGTTCTCTTACTATCATTCCTAAATTTCCAAGGAAGAAAAATTTTAGTTAAAGGCAAAGTTTATCAATGTATTTGAAAATTAGAACATATTTCTTGAAACATCCTGAACAGATTTTTTACAGGGTAGGTATGAAAAAGAGAGAAGGTTTAACTTTGAAATAATCATCTTTCTCTTAAATGCTGTTGTTTAAATAACATTTAGTGTTTTCTGGCCTGCTGAGATTGCTGTCATGATATCACTCTGCCTGTTTGCTCAAAGTGTGATATTTTAGCCTGAGTTTCTTGTGGAAAGGGTGTTCCTGTCTTTGGGATCAAGATAGGCAGCTTTTTTTTTTCTTCTTCAGAATTTTTAGTGGGGATGGTATTCAGCAGTATGTGTATTGATTTGAAATGTATTGATTTACTGGAGACACATTACCAGTAAGTGACTCCTTATCAACTCTAGTTCCTTTGTAAGGTCACATTTCAGACCATTGTGGGCAGTCTAGTTTTTAGTGTGTCATGAACTCAGCAGCATTAATTTTGATTACTTGGAGTCAAGACCATTTGTTTGTAACATTTGTCTATATCCCCTCTTTTTTTGTGTGTGCTTATTTCTTTTTTTTTCTTTTTCTTTTATTAATTTATTTTGCTTTATCCACAATCACTTCCATATGCTTTTGAGTTTAAAATTTTTCTCCCCCTTCCCCCCCATCACCCTCCCCAAGACGGCACACAATCTGATATAGCCTATACATTTACATTCCTGTTAAACATATTTTCACATTAGTGAAGTTGTAAGTAAAAATTACTCACTAGTGTTTTGCTTTTGACCACCGCCTCCCTCAGTCCCTCCCTTTCCCTTTTCTCACCCTTTAGTCTTACTGCTTCTTCCCTCTCTTCTGTCCCCCCTCCTTTTTCTTTCCCCTTTTCCCTCCTACTGCCTATAGGGCCAGTTAGATTTCTATACCTAACTGATTATGTTATTCCCTCCTTGAGCCAAATCTGATGAGAGTAAGGTTCAAACAATGCCCACCCCCCTCCCTTCTTTCCCTCTGCTGTAATAAGATTTTCTGTCTTCTCCTGTAATGTAATTTACCCTTGTCTGCCTCCTCCTTTCTCAGTACATTTTCTAAGATCAGACTAATCCACTTACTTGGATCCATTTAACCCACTTGATTAGATTTTCTTATCATTACATCAAAGTCAACTATTATCCACCCCCTTTATGTATACTCCTTTAACATGGTGTAATAATAATACAGTTCTCAAGAGTTGCAAGTGTCATCTTCCCTTGTAGGGATGTAAACAGTCTGCCCTTATTAACAACATTTTGTAACTTTCTGTCCCATTTACCTTTTTATGTCTTTCTTGAATTTTGTACTTGATGTAAACAGTTCATCCTTATTAACAACATTTTGTATCTTTCTGTACCATTTACCTTTTTATGTCTTTTCTTGAATCTTGTACTTGAAGATCAAATTTTTTTGTTGAGCTCTGGTCTTTTTATCAGGAAGGTTTGGAAGTCCCTTATTTTGTTGAATATCCATCTCCTCCCTTGAAAAATCATGCTCATTTTTGCAGGGTAGTTGATCCTTGGCTGCAATCCAAGCTCCTTTGCCTCATGGAATATCATGTTCCACACCCTGCAGTCTTTTAATGTAGGAGCTGCAAGGTCCTGTGTAATCCTGACTATGGTTCCATGATATTTAAATTGTTTCTTTCTGGCTGCTTGCAGCACTTTCTCTTTCATCTGTTAATTTTGGAATTTTGCTATTATATTCCTTGGCACTGTCAATTTGGGATCTCTTTCAGGTGGTGATCGGTATATTCTTTCTATGGTTATTTTACCTTGAGGTGCTAGGACTTCAGGGCAGTTTTCCTGTATGATTTCCTGAAAGATACTGTCCAGGCTCTTTTTTTTTTTTATCATGATTTTCAGGTAGTCCAATAATTTTTAAATTGTCTCTCCTGAATCAGTTTTCCAGGTCGGTTGTTTTACCGATGAGGTATTTTACGTTTTCATCTCTTTTTTCATTTTTTTGTTTCTGTTTGACTGATTCTTGCTCTCTCGTAGTCATTAGTTTCCATTTGTCCAATTCTAGTTTTTAACAGATTGTTTTCTTCTGTTAGTTTTTGTACTTCCTTCTCCAGTTAACCAATTGTATTTTTAAGGGATTTGTTTTCTTCAGTTTACTTTTTTTCCAGTTTGCCAATTGTGTTTTTTAGGGACTTGTTTTCTTCGGTGTTCTTTTTTTCCAGTTGGCCAATTGTATTTTTTAAGGACTTTTCCACCTCTCTCATTAGACTTTTAAAATCCTTCTTGAGCTCTTCTAAGAAGGCTTTTTGGGCTTCAGACCAGTTCATATTCCCTTTTGATGTTGCAGATGTGGGTTTGTTGACAATGGTGTCCTCTTCAGAATTTCTGTCTTGATCTTCACTCTTCTCATAATATGAATCTATGGTACATTTCTTTTTACTCATGGTGTGTCTTTATTCCCTGGCCTTTAAGAGATTGAGCTCTCCTGCTGGGGAACAGAGGGCACTGACCCAAGCTTCTTGGGTTGGGAGTCCAGGTCTTGGTCACTGGTTTTGTGTGCTGGGGCCTCTTATTTTGGCAGTTGGAAGCTATAGGGTTCTGGCAGCTTACCTCATGTTGGGCTGGAATCAGCAAGGCTGGAACTTTCAGGCAATTCTAGGTTGCCTGCTTTTCCTTTCCTTTAGCTTTCTTCAGCTCCTTTTAGATGGGTGCTAGAGAGTGTTTATCTGCCTGGGGCCCCTTGAAATGCTGCCTCCCTCATTTCTGCTAATGCACTGGGAGATTGTAGAGTGCTGAGACACCTGGTGGTTTTCTGAGCTGGCTTCCACTGGTTCCCCCACCCTCACTGAGGCACTAGGAGGTCCAGGTGTTGGTGTTTGCCTGCTCTACCACCTGGGCTTCAGGATCTCTTCCTGGGGTTCTGACAACTTACCTGGTGTTGGGTTGGAATCAGCAAGGCTGGGGCTTTATGAAGACTTTAGGTTGCTTTCTTTGGCTCCTTTCAAATGAATGCTGCAGGGTGCTTATCTGCCTGGGGCCCTTTGTAGTGCTGCTTCCCTTATTTTTGCTGAGGCACTGGGAGACCAGTTTGCTGGCCTGCTGCACTGCTGTTCCCCATCTTTCTTCTAGTTTAGCTGTTCCAGGGTTTTTTTTTTCTGGGGTGATATTTTCTGGGTTTTCAGAGGTTGATAGGGGAGGGTGAGAGCAACTACCTTTTTACTCCACCATCTTGGCTCCCCTATCCCCTCTTTTTTCCTGATAGTAGTATTATGTTGAAGTTGCAGTTTATAAAATTGTTAATAAACCATGTTATTTTCCTTCAAACAACCATATCTGTTTCTTCCCCTTACCATTTATTTTGAATGTATTCTTGGTTTGATTAAGGCTTCCTTGTTATATTTGAAAATTTTTTTCTGTTTCTTTAGACCAAACATCAAGTCCCTTAGATCTGTGAATTTTACAAAGAATTATTTTTACTTTTTAAGGAGGGCAAACATTCTTTATCTGATGGAGAAAAATTAGATCCTGATAGACTAAATTATCTAGTGTCTTGAATGTTGTAGAACTGTGTATAACCAGTGTATTGCAAGGTCAAAGTGAAGTTTATTTTCCTTCACTGGATTTGGATCTAGATTCAAATGCCAATTTGTTACTTTTTTACCTGTGTGATCTTGGGTGCAAGTCATATATACTTTTTTGAATTCTTTTAATATCAGTTTTCTCATTCATAAAATGTGGATATTGAATGGATGATTTCCAAGGTCCTTGGAACTCTAAATTGGTGAATCCTGGGTCTGCCTTTCTTTAGGTTGAATATGTTGCCAATGTGATAGTCTTTCTTAAATCTAAACATATAACTCCTGAACCCCTTCCCCCAAGATTGAGCTTTTGAATTATGTTTGACAATATCATACCAATCTACCATGAATTATAATCCATACGCATTTTACATAATTTCATTGAATGCAAATTTCTTTATTTTTAAAGAACAAAAATGCAAATCTTTTACCTTCCTCTTGAATTGTATAGAAGGCTCCTTCTAAAATGATTTTTGTTCCTTCCTGTCACTTAGTGCATAACTGTGGAAAGATTAGGTCATCCATTGAGGGCTTCTGGAGTGGGAGTGTGGATTACACTTAAAAGAAAAGAAAAAGGAATGTGAAGGGAAAGTTTCCTTTCTGCCTTGTGCTATGCTTTAATAAGTTTTGAAATGAAGCCAGGAAGTATTACGTGGAAAATATCTTCTAGCTTCTTACCCTTGTACTTGGCCTTATGAATAATGAACAAGTATTGAACATGGAGTGAGGAAGATGTGGATTTGAATCCTGACCCAGGTAATTACTATTTTGGAAGAGTCAAGTCAATTAACTTTTCTGGGCTTCAGTTTATTCTTATTTTAAATGGAAATAAGAATACACGTATTATTTATGACACAGGCTTGTTTTAAAGCTCAAATGAGGTAATGAATGTAATTTGCAAGCCTTAAAACCCTATGTAATGGCTAATATGGAAATATGTTTTGCATGACTTAACATGTAGAATAGGTATCATGTTGCTTGTGTTCTCAATTGGTGAGGGGAGGAAGGGACTGAAGGGAGGAAAAGAGTTTAGAATCGAAAATAAAAATTTAAAATAATAAAATTAGAACTTTAAAAAAAAACAAAAAAATTTAAACATTATGTAAATGCCAGGCATTTACTGTAGATACAGGTCAGGGCTGTCATGGGCTTAGGTTCCATATTTTGCTTATATTACACATTAATGATTTTATAGGGACTCTATCCTGTGTCTTAGAATCAAGAAAGCAAACTTTGTTCTTCTAGTTAACAAAGATAATGAATATAAAATTTACTCCATGGATTCAACTGACCTGGATATTTGAAAAGTGTTGAGCTTGTCAGAAATGTATGTTTGTTCCTTCAGTGGGGACTAGCTTCATATCTCTCTTTATTTGAACCAACATTTTTGTTGAAACATTTGCCTTTTAATTGTGCACCCACCAAAAAAGAGAATGAATGTAGAAAGGCAAAAGAATTCCCAGGACAGAGTTTGGTATAAGATGGCTTAATTAATGGAGCCCGAGAAAGAGCAGTCAGATAGGTATGAGAACTAGGAGAGAATACTGTCATAAAAATGGAGCAATAAGCATATGCAGAAGGAAGTGGTGGTCATAGTGTCAAAAGGTACAAGGAGGTCAAGGAAAAGGAGGACTGAGGAAAGAGGAGTGGGAAATACCGTATTAGAGTCGCGTTCCCATACATGTCTCTGCCTTCAGTAGGCTTCATTACTTTAACTGTTAACTGCTGTTGTCAAAGCAGATCACTCCAGATGCTGTTAGCAATTTTCTTTCTGACTTGGGGTGTGTGTGTTTATGTAGGCGGGTGGTTTTGTTTTGTTGTTGTTGTTTTTAGTGGTTTTTAATGTCAGACTAATAATAAACTGGGTACGTAGGCCTAGTTTTGTCATAATGTCCACAGATTTGCTTTATTTGTCCCTTGTTCCCTGAGAGAGGGAGCAGAGAACTCTTGAAACTGGTGTGTACTATGTGGAAGGGGCTTGGCAAGTCGTAATGGCAGTCTATGAAATAAAACATGGCAGTTAACAGCTGTATTTTGAAGAGAAAAAGATAATATTCTGTCTATTTGCTATTCTTCTATCCAAAGGTGCCAGTGATTTCTTAATTGCTAACTCCAGTGGCCTTTCCTTAGGCATTCTTCTTTTCTCTTTCTGTATTCTCTCATTTCTCTCTGTATTCTCTCATTTTCATGTATTAGCTTGCATGGATTCAGTTGTCATTCATATAATATGATTCCTAAATCTCTGCATCTGTCCTTAATTTCTCCTCTAAGCTCCAGTCTCACATCACCAGGTTGTCTGCTGGACATCTTCACCTCCATATCCTGTAGGCAATTGGAATTCAGAGTGTTCAAAGTAGAACTTATTATTCAGTTGTTGTTATTATTATTATTCAGTTATTATTCAGATTCTTTGTGATTCCATTTGAGGTTTTCTTGACAGATACTGAAGTGGTTAGCTGTTTCCTTCTCCAGCTTATTTTACAGATAAGAAAATGGAGGCAAACAGGGTTAATGACTTGCTCAGGGTCTCACAACTAGTAAGTGTCTAAGGCTGCACTTGAACTGAGATCTTCCTGACTCCAGGCCTAGTACTCTATCCACTGCATCATCTTCTCCATCAATTTCTCCTTTTTCAAACTTAGCAATTTCTCTCTAGGGCACAACCCATCCGTTTACACTCCCAGATTTTTTACCTCTGTGCCATCTCTCTCAGCCTTCACATTTAATCAGTGTGATGTCTTATTAGTAATACCTCCAAAACATCTCTTGTATCTATCACTTTCTTTCCACTCACTCAAGGGCCTACCACTTTATCAGATTCTTATCACACTTACAATTCACAGAACTAGGGAAGGTTGGCTAAGAATTGAAATGAGATGGGAAGATGAGAAGTTCAACTTTAGACTTTTTGAGTTTAAAATGCTGACTTGATATGCAGGTGGAAATAAGCATCAGACAGTGAATAATGTGGGAGTAGAGATCTTGATATGTAGATTTGGGAGCATTTGCACAGAAATTATAATTAATTCCATTAGGACTGGGTAAGATCACCAGGAATGAAGAGAATGAAGAATTTGCAGTACTGAGTTTTGGGGAGCACCCATACTTAGAGGATCAGAACGGACAAAGATGACTGGTAAACAGGAATCAAGTAGGCTAAATGGCTACAAAGAGGAGCTTGGGGCTTCTGACATGACCAGTCTATATCTACAGTCAATCATTTGGAAGGTGGAAAGAGGGATCATTTCCTACTCTCCTTTTTAATGCAACCTCCTCCCTGCATACCCACCATCTAGTGAGCTATGCCAGATACCCCTTGGGTGGGGAGAACTTTGCAGTCAGGGGCAGTGACTGCTGAGTAAGAGTCCTACTTCTCCACTTTTTGTTCTGGGTGAGATAGAGTGATGGGTTGCAACAGATTGCACATTTTATTTAATACATTGTCTTTCTCTCAAAATCCTTCCTATTCCCATACTGCCCTGTTATACTTACAGTTACTCAGATCCCAGTATTGGTGTTTATCACTCCATTCCTCAGTCTTCTTCTCCTCACATATTTTAATCAGTTGCCAGATATCATCATTCCTACCTCTGTATCTCTCCCATCTGTGCTCTTCTTCCTACTCACCCTCATAACCTTTCACCTGGACTATTGCAACAGATTCCTTATTGATCTGTTTTCCCCCCAAGTCTCTCTCTTTTCTAATCCAGCCTCCACAAAGCTACCAGTGATAAAGCTTAATCTGACCACATGTCTCTCTTACTCACTAAAACTCCAGTGGTTCCCTATTGACTCAAAGACAATATATTTGATAAAATATGAGATAAAATAACTCATCCTTTTAAATTTCGGTTTTGTGTAAATTTATTTTGCATGTAATTTGAGAACAGCAGTATATGTATAATTTAAAAATAAATATATGCATTTAGTGTGTATACTCAGTTTTTTGTTTTTTAGGGTGTTTTTTGCATGTTCAGAAAACAGTTGGAGATCACTGAAGTAGGCAGTAGGTGAACTCGGAAAAAGCAATGTTACAAAAGCTAAGATGTTGCCCAGAAAGTATCCTTTAGTGGTGAGTGAGAGGCATCTGGAGGCCAACAGGTTATATCAAAAATTATCTGGAAGGAGGTATGTTTATGGTTAGAGTGAATCTCATTGGAGTGAAACTGAGGTTGCTGAGTGATGTAGCAGAGGAGACAGGTCTGAAAGTGTATAGGACTTTTCTAGTCATCAGACAGGGAAAGTACAAATTGTACTCAGTTGATCAAAGCAGGTATTGCAGAAAGGTTATTAGTAATGAAAGTCTGGAGGGTTGAGTGGTTAAGTCATTAATCTATAGAACTACTTGCTTGAACAGTCAACTCTCCTTGTCCTGTATAACATAGTCCCTAAGAGGAGCTGGTGCTGAGATTGAGAGTAGATGGTAATGAAGTAGGTGGGGATAGAGAAGTGGTCATTTTGTGAAGAGAGTTTCATGTCCTGAGTGGTGAATGCTTGGGGATAGAGAAGTGGTCATTTTGTGAAGAGAGTTTCATGTCCTGAGTGGTGAATGCTATGGGCCAGCAGCATTGTTGTAGTGTCTCCTATCTTGACAGGAGGGATAGCCTTCACCTGCCTAGGTGCTTGTGACTAAAGATTGAAGTTTCTGTTTTTTAAGATGGTAATGTTATATGGGACATACTACAGTAGTGTGTACAGGTTTCAGGTGATGAAACTTGTTTTGCTTCGGCCCCAGAGGGATCAATGAATGGAAGTTGCACTTAAAAACCTCTGTGTATGTGTGTTTTTCTTTCAACAGAAGAAAAGAAATAACTACAATTAAATCTCTTCATAAGTGTAATATGCCGTCCCATGAGTAGTGAATTCTCTACTACTAGAGGTCATCAAATAGACTACATTACATTTCTCAGGGATACTAAATGCAATTCCTTTTCAGGTATGGGTTGAACTATGACCTCTGTGGTAACATGCATCACTAACACTTCACATTCCTGTGAATCAGTTTTCTTCTTTATAAAATGAGGAAATTGGACTAAGTGATCGACTAAGTCCCTTCCCAGCTCCACCAGTTTTGACTTAATGTGGGTGGTGAAGTAGGTATTAAAAATGGCAATGAAATTTTAAGCCAAGGTATTGAAGCAGATACTGGTATAGAATTGGGGAAGTCAGGAAGAAGAACAAGTTTTAGGGGACGGATAATGTTTATGTTTTCCAGATAGGCCATTAGAATTCTCTGTCTGCATCTCAGCAGTGAATTTGGAGCTGGAAATAGAGATTTACAAGCCAAGTGTGTAAAGATAATATATGTGGTCTTGATAGTATTCCAGACTGCCAAAGGAAAAAGTGTAAGTAGAGAATTGGAGAGCATATGACTGAAATATCAGGCAGGAGGTACAGTCAGTAAAGAGAGACAGCATAGTCAAAGAAAGAAAACCAGAACCAAGAGAATGCAATATCTTTGTCGACTTAGGAGAAATTTCTAAAAGGGTGTGATTACCAGTTAAAAATTCAGCAGAAATATCCGAAGGGATGAAGGCTGAGCACTGAGTAAAGGACATTGGATTTGGCTCTTAGAGGATTGTTGGTAACTTAATTGATTAAAACTCACATTCACTTTACCCCAAGTAGCTAGGCCATTTTCTGTGACTAGCGAGGATTTGAGGCAGCATCAGGCATTCTGGTCCCAAGCATTCTTTTGTTGTAGATTTCTAATGTTGAAGCTATGCAATTTGCTAAGGCCAGAATTGCCTTGGAGAGTCCCAGATCAATCTGGACTTCATGTTCAGCTTACGGATTTTATGGTAGGTAGAGAAATGCATGAAAGAACCCTACCCTTTACCTCTAGTTGTCTTTAAAACTGTCATTCTTCCAAGTCCAAACTTATTTGGCAGAACCACTGCCCTTATGTGATACTTCTTAGCCCATTTCTTAATTTCACTTAGAGATTGGGTGATTTGGGAGATTGTTTTATTTATCTTTAGATGCAATGCTGAACGACATTCTGCTGTAAATGGTCTTGTCTTAGTACCCCTGTTCAGGAAACAGTATAGCAGGGCAATATGGGATATGGGGAGCTATAGAATATGTTCTTTTAATATTTCTCTTCTTAGAGAATGAGTTAATTCATATGAGCTTGTTTTAACAATGGAACTTTGGTGACAGGGTGGGGCTTAGGGTAGAGAAAGTGAAATAATAGAATGGAGTTGTCTGTTGCTTTCTAGTCCAGCCAACTGTTTTTCTGTAATGCTTTCCATTCCCTGTGTCCTTGGCAGTTAACTGGAAAATGAGTAAGTTTGATTAGCCAATCTGTGGATATATATAATAGTATTTTAAGGAGCTTATCCTGGCATAATGTAATTTGACTTTCTGGAAACAGCTGAGTTGATATTCAGTCCCTTTCTCTCCCTATCCCTGTATCATTCCCCATGGGTTCTTATTCCTCCCTGAACGGCTGCTTGCCCCTGAGTATGGCTTGTAAAGATGAACAGGAGCTATTTGAAACCTGTATGAGCAGAACAGTTTGTATGCATGAACAACTTTGCCAGCAGCTGTGGAGATGTTGGGCAAAACTGTATAGTTATCTGGGTTTTTGTCAGTGTGTGTCCTGGACCAGATCAGTTGTCCAATTCGATTCAGTTCAACAAATATTTACTTACTTTAATTTCAGAACCTAGCAAAGTACCTTATATTTAGTAAGTCTTTTATATGTGTTTGCTAAATCTAACTTGCTTCCTCCCTCTGCTACTTGTTACCTATGTGCTGTGTGTGGCTTGGTTTGTGATTGCAAAATATGGGCTCATCCATCCCTGCATGTAGACTAGCCATTTCTATGAGGCAGTGAATACTGTAAATTTAGAAGTTTATTAGTGATAATATTGTGATGCCTAATTAAAGGTAAATGCTGACATCTCTCAAACTCATCTTTTATTTCTCAAATTAGGAAATTTCTATATGTGAAGTCTTGCCATAAATGACCATAGTGTACATTTAGACCCTGCTAGTGTAGTGATGCCTGAGGCTTAGTGATTTCATTCACTGAAAGGCATTCTAGACTCCTCAAGGTTAAATAGCGAGTTAAAAATGTGTCAAAGTTTTTGACCACTCTAATTGTAAAGCATACTTTTCGTTTCCAAAACCTGCAGGGGTTTGGTCATCATGAAATTGAAGGTGTTATTTCAGGTTGAACTTGTTCTGTTCAAAACATCTTTCCCTCCTTGTAACAGAATTGCTGTGAAAGCCGTCAGAGCAATTGCAGGGAAGAAAACACCAAGATAATCTATTTCTAAATTAGAACTTGTTTCTCTCTAATCATCTCTGTAATGTATTACAGGCATTACTCATGGCATTCACTGTAGAAGTGATTTAATGCTGAGTTTTTAATGACTGTTGCATTAATCTTGGGATTCTGGAATTTAACATTCACTAGCCTCTGACCAGTAGAAATGATGAAAACTTCGAGTTCATGCATATTGGATAACACTAAGCTTCAGACAGCAGTGGCATGAATCTTACTTCTGTAAAGGGTATATGATTGAGAGTTCTGTGGATGGGATAGGTGTTCTCAGATTTAGGACACAGCTGCTAAAGAAGCTATATAACAAGGTCTTTGTCCACTCAGGGAGATGTCAGACTCCTTTTGTTTGGTTACAGTGGAAGGAGACTGGAGTCAGCTTCCTTGTCAAATAGACAGATCTTTGGACTTGAAGCTGGAAAATTGGATTTCTTATTCCCAGATATTTCAGCTCCAAGACATGTTTATTTTGAAAGTTTATTAAGTACTGTAACTTGAGCTATAGTTTTTTACAACTGTAAAACTGAGAAGACAATTTAATGGTGCCTTCTTAATACATGGAAGCTTTCTAAGGAAGCTTTTTGTCATGGAGAAACTGGGTTAAATGGGCACATTCTTCTCCATGACAGTCACTCAGACCTTGGGATTTGGCTGGTTTAATTGATTTTTAATGGAATATGGTGATTTTGATCTTCAACTTCCTGAACTTAATCTAAATTAGGCCAACTATTTGTTGCTGTTGGCAATTGTTTAATCTCCTTGGCATATAATATCCACCTGACAGCCTAATTTCTCTCTCCTTCTTGTACTTCCGCCTCTTCACCCCCAAACTTTACAAGATTTGGTGACATTTTATCTATAAAACTTTTGAATATTTAATCAACTATCCTTGCTAGCAGAGCAGTTAGGCTCTAGTGTCTTCATGTAGCTTACCGTCTAATGAGGAAAATTTAACATAGATAACTATTGTGTATAATAGTAAATGATAAGTACATTACAGAGATATAAAACAAAATGCTTTGTGAAATTTCAGGTCATTAACAACAGGTGCATCAGGTAAGGAGGCTTCATGGAAGAGGTGGCATTTAAGTTGGAATTTGAAGAAGGGTTAGGAATTCACCAGAATAGTCAAGTATCTTACTTTTCTTTGTCTTCATCTCTTATGCTCCCTCGTAAGACTTCTTCATTGATTTGTATGTTACTTCATTGCGTCATGCTCATCAACAGGACAGAATTCTCATCTTTTATAAGCCAGTGTCTAACCTGGCTTAGCCAATCATCTCTCTCCACAGTGAGCTCAGCCTGCTATAGTTGATTTTTGTTTCTTCTCTGACATGGCTCCTTGTGGATGTATGTCTGGAATAGCAGCTGTATCCCTGATGCCAAATAATGTGAATTGGAAACACTCCTCATCAATGAAAGCACCTGGACTGTTTGGCGAGACCGGGGGTAAACAGCAACCAGATGCATCAACAAGAGGGTGGGAGGACTCAAATTGCTTTGTAGGGGGTGCATGCCATGTGAAAGAGGCTATTACTGAACTGGTGTTATGAGAGTGCTGTTTGTATCAGTTAAATGTAAGGGATTAGATAATCTATCATTATGCTAATTCTGTATAACAGATGGTGGAGAGTTCTGTGTCTGATCAGAAATGTTCACCATGAGGGAAATTAAGCTACACCCACAGCAGCAATCAGGCAGGAATTCCACTGGGAAGAACAACTGGATACTAAAGTAGAGTATCAGTGAAGACACCTGAACTTTTTCTGTTGCTTGGACTTCATTTTCAACTTAAAAGTTCTTGATCCTGGAATCATTCAACTTATGGTGTGATCTGACCCGTCAAGCCTTTATTTTAAGAGTCTTTGGTGAAAGTTGTGGGGCAGAGAACATGGAATAGCACATATATTATCAGACATGGTTGATTTACTGGTGGTAATCAATTTTCTCCCCTGCCCTCCCTTTTAAAATCACTTTTAAAAGACATAAGTGGGTCAGGAGGACGGTGGAATATGTATATTTATACACACACATACAGATACATTTTTATGTTTTACATAAATGTATATATGATATGTAATCTTAAAAAAAACAAATGTGATAGAAAAGCAAAAAGGAACTAATAAAAATAAGATACAATTTTTATCTAAGGTGGTACTTGGACACCACTATAGACTACAATATATAAATAGATAATTTAATAAGGCCAAAATGGGAAGGTACTTCAGTTAATATGATGAAAAGTAGCACTGCAAAAGCACATCATTCTGACCCTCTACACACTTACCCCTAAAGAATTCACATTCTCATTGCATCGACTACTCCAAAATGTCTATTTATATTCTCATACCCTCCCCCAGTCTTTAGTTGACATCTTCAGCTGTTTACTAAAATGTCCTTCTAAAGGCATAAACTTAAAATGGTAAAAAAAAAAAACTGAAGTTAACATCTTCCTAACTGTACTAGTTCCTTTTGGGGGGGGGGTGGATGTTTCTTTGTCAGTGTGCCTAATGTTGGTTTGTAGAATTGATTTTGGTGTGGGACATGATCATGAATATCATTCTAGTGCCTTCTCTCTGAGAATACCCCAAATTTATCCTCTATTCTTGTTGTTGTGCAGTCATTTCAGTAGTGCCCAACTCTTCCTGATCCCATTTGAAGTTTTCTTGGCTAAGATACTGAAGTGATTTCCCATTTTCTTCTCCAGTTCATTTTACATATGTGGAAACTGAGGCAAACAGACTTAAGTGTCTTGCCTAGGGTCATACAGCTAGTAAGTGTCTGAGGCCAGATTTTGAACTTAGGAAGATGAGTCTTCATAACTTCAGGCACAGCACTCTATCCATTGTGCCATCTAGCTGCCCCCATTATCCTATATATATTTTGTTAATACATAGTTGTTTGCTTATTGTTTCCTCCATTAGACTGAACTCTTTGAGAACAGGGACTATTTTTTGCTATCCTCAGCATTTAGTAGAGTGCCCAACATATATTAGGTGTATAATAAATGTTAATTGCCTATATGAATATGAATTTATCTGAACGGAGCTCTGTATAGCCCAGCTTAATTATTCAGCTTAATTATCAAGATAGTTGTTATGTAAAGGAGTTCAGTACAGACTTTAGAACCCAATGTTGCTTTAATAGAATGTAAGCTCCTTGAGGGTGGGAACTGTCTCACTTTAGTATTTGCACATTGCCTAGCATATAGCATATTATTTTGGTCTAAGACAAAAGACTAACAGAATACCTGTCTATACAAGAAAATAGGAAAAATTGCAGTTGTTACAAGATATAAGATACAAGAAAAAAAATAGCTCTATTAGCTAAGATTCTCTGATCACTTCCTAATCAGTCAGAGTGCCAGTAAGTAAACAAGTTTGTAACTCAGCTGATTTAAGACTTTAAACACTTTTTGAAATTAAGTTTTATTTTATTTCCATGAAGATCTGCCTTTTCTCCCTTCTATTCCTTCTGTCTCCCGCCTGAGGAAAGAAAGAAAAATAAAATTGTCACAAACATGTGGAGTCAAGCAAAACATGTTCCTAAACTGGTCATCTGAATCTGCACTCTGAGTCCCTTACCTCTCAGTCATAACTGGGTAGTTTGTTTCATTATGAGTCCTCTGAAGTTATGGTTTATTCATTGTGTTGGTCAGAATTTTGAAATCTTTAAGAGTTTTTTTTTTATAGTAGTGTCATTACTGTATAAATTGTTCTGGTTCTATACGCTTTCACTCTGCTTCAGTTCAGGTAAGTTCTCCCAGGTTTTTCCAAAACCATCCTTTTCATTGTTTCTTACAGCACAATATTATTTCATTGCATTCTTATACCAAAACTTGTTCAGCCATTCCCAGTTGATGGTTACCCCCACAGTTTCCAGTTAGTTCTTTGCCACCACAAAAAGAGTTGCTATAAATATATTTGTTCTTCTAGACTTTTTTCCTTTTTCTTTGATCTCTTTGAGATAATAGGCTTGGTAGTGGTATTGCTGAGTCAAAAAGTATCAACACTTTAATAGTTTTGGGAGCATAGTTCCAAATTGCTTTCTAGAATGACTGGGCTAGCTCAGAGTTTACCAGCAGTGTACTAATGTACCTGTTTTCCTATAGCCCTTCTAACATTTTCTAACATTTGTACTGGCATAACTCTTGCAAGACAATAACTTTATGGCTTGCTGTATAGACCACTGAGAGAGACTACTGGAAGGACTAGGCCTGTAGTAGGTGAGACTGCACAGTCGAGGTTTGTAGCAGAGATGATTGACCCAGCAGACTAAAAGTTGGAAGACAGAGTACAAGCTTCCATTGGCACAGTTTAGTCTGATGCAGCCTCCTCTAGGTTCCTAGGTTCTCATAATTGTAAGTCTATAAATATTTGTTAAATCTAGTGGTGTTTGAGCATGGCTTTAAAAGATCAACACTATTCTGCACCCTGCAGATTTGAAGTTTTCTTTCTTTTCAAAAAATTTCCCTGTTGAAGCTTTCTGAAGATAAAGGCTTATAGGTGAACCTGTCTAATTGTATAGTCTATTGAGAAGCAGGACAGTCACAGGATGTGGGATCAGAAAGGTAGAGCTGTAACTTTTGTTCTGAAATGCCAAGAGTGTCTTTAAAAATAAATTCCTTGTTTTGGAAATAACAATCTCTTTTCCTCTGGAGCACATTCTCACTCATATCTCACGGAACCTGGTTAGGGCCTCACTTTGTTGTAGTTGAAAAACCACAGTTGCAAAAACAAAGAACTTGCCAAAAGCATGATTAGCTAATGTTAAGCCCCAGAGTTTAGCTGTGGTAACTCTTTCCAGGATCTCATCTGCATTGTACTTCTCTCTTCCCTTTTCCTTCTTCCATCCATTTTCTACCTACAGGGAATACTTCAATTACTTTTTTTTCCTTCAGTGCATCGATTTTCATTTTGTAATACAGTGTTACACAGAGTACTTCCTCTGTACTCTGGAGTGAATGGAAATTACTTTTTCTAAAAAGTGCACCACGCAGCAAAGTTCAAGCAGCTCCATTCTCTGAAGGCTGAAGCCTATCCAGCCTGCTAGTGATGAACCTCCCCATACTTAGCTGGACTCATTCTTGGAAAGTAGATCATATGTGCTTCTGGGACTGTACCTTTCCACCCTGGTAGAACTCTCTGGGACTTGCATTCTGCTCACATAGCTTTTAAGAACACAGAGACATCTCTGAGATGTGATGAGACATTAGAATCAGACTTTGGGGAGGTCTGTGTTGTTAAATGATCTATATATTTGTAGTTGAACCATAAGAAATTAGCAGGGGATTAAAGATTATTTATCTTCCACAATTATGTCTGGGTGCTAGATGGCTCACTTAATAAGAGCCCTGTGCCTGGAGTCAGGAAGACCTGAATTTAAATCTGGCCTCAGACACTTGCTAGCTGTGTGACCCTGTGCAAGTCATTTAGCCTCCATCTGCCTTAGTCCAGTGGATAAGTAAATAGCAAACCACTCCAGTATCTTTGCCAAGAAAATTCTTTTACAAAGAATGTGTCATGACCGAAGGACTGAACCACAACAATGAATTAGTAACTAGCTGTTACATGGAAAGCATCACACTACACAAATTAAGTTAGCTCAATTTTTTAAGGTTTCATAACTGCATACATAACAACAATTTAGCTGAGTTTGATTTTTGACACATTACTACCAGATAAAAAGTACAATGAATGAAAAGTCTTTGTTAAGCACTTACTACGTCCTCAGGACTAGGAATATACATCCAAAAATGAAACAGTTCCTGCTCTTAATAAGCTTGTAGTGTATTGAGGTTAGACACAACATATAGGGGAGTGGTAACCTGAAAGGTTGTTTTGGTCTGGAAAGGCACAAGAATGGTGAAGTTGAGCCATAGGAGAGTCAATGATTGTCTTGTCCTGAAACAATGGTCGTATTGATTTACTTAGGATCCTTAGAGTAAGAACTGAAACACTCAGATGGTATAGATGGGTTGTGTGAAACAATAGATAGTGACTGGGATGGCAGCATGGCATTGTCTGGGTCTCAGACTGGCTGAAAGGGAACTCAGTAGTCATCTGGTGCAACCTCCTTTTATTTGAGGAAATGAAACCCAGAGACTTTCTCAAGGTCACAAAGAGGGAGGATTTGAACTCAAATGCTCTGATTCTAAATCCAGCATTTTCCCCTGAATCAGGCTGTGAATTTGCATTTACTAACTCAGAAGTCAGGACAATTCTGTTCCAAGGTCAGAGTTCCACAGCTCAGTGGAACTCATGACTTCTTGGAGTCCAGTGATCTCAAGGAAGGAGATGGATGGGGTAGAAGGCTGTAAAAGAAGTGTTGCCTATTTCGTTTGTTAATCCTGTGCCTCCTTGGATCTTGTGTACTTGGGACACAAAAATAATTGTTCTTTACCATTCCCCATACAACATTCTCTTAATATAGTTATAAAAATTAAAATGCAAATATTCAGAAAATCACAGGGTTCGTTAAATCTGGCATCATTTTTGCAACTTAGAATGTTGTTGATTTATATTTCATCTGACAATGTTGGGAATTGTTTTTTTTTATCATCATAATTGAATGAAGATAAGCAGTTGATGGTACTATATTATAGGAATTCTTGTTAAGATTGAAGGCTTAATACCACCTCACTTATGTGGAGTTTGTATATGTATATATTCTTAGTTTTCCTACTGTAAGGCACTTATTATAATCTTCATAAGATTGCTGTTTATATTTTGTTAACCTGATCTATAAAAAGGTACCAAATCAGTGAAATCTGTGACATTCCTCCAAGTAGTTCATTTAACTATGTGATTCATATGTAATGCATGCTTTAGGCAAGTTTTGCTTCCTAAAGAAAATGGAGTCCATGGAGTCTTATCTTAATGTGACAATCTTCTTTTATTGTGATCTTTGCTTCTTCCCTCTTTCACTCTACCATTTGCCCTTTAGTGTAGAAGAAAAACTCAGTATTAACATTTAGAGGCAGCACGGTATAATGGAAAGAGGGCATGAAAGGAAGAAATTAGAGTTTGAGGCCTCAGATTCTTATTATAGCTTTGGGTTTGGCAGGACAATTGATAATAAGACAAAGGAACAAGGAGTTCAAGTGTGAAGTATACTCTTGTTAAACTGGTTGAGCATGGGAGGACGGAAGGGCAGAAACATGTAGTGAGAGCAGGGGTTATGGCCTGAAACACTACGTAGAGGAGGAGAAAGTAAAGGATTTGCTAAAGGCAAAGGATAGGTTTGGTCCCAGTTAGCTAGGTCCCAGTTAGTACAAATAATAAGTCTTATGTAGAGGTCACATGTATTCAGATTCATAAAATTTGAAGTTACAGTTATGTAAAAGGTAGTAATTAGTTTCTGGCCAATGGAGATAGGCAATACAAATTTGAATAATGTGAACACTGTAACAGAATTTATTATTTTCACTAAGGCAATATTGAAATTTGGAATGATAAGAGATTATGTTCACATAAAAGAATTTCAGTACTCTTGAACATGGACAGGGAATGTTTCTGTGTGATGACAATATCTAGGGTGTGACCATCCTTGTGTGAGGCTGAAGTGGAATGGAAGAATAGATCTTGGAGAACTGTGAAGTTAGAATATTTGGGGAACCATTAATATATATGTTGAAGTCCCCTAATATGAAGGCAAGGAGTTAGGATGGGGAAGTTGGAAGGAGAGGAAAAAATGCTTAAAAATAAAATTAGTAAAAATACAAAATTATTATTTTCATTGGAACTCATTTAGAAATGAGGGAGAATGCTGTGGGAATATATACCACTAACATGTATCAGTTGGTAAATTTAGGTAGATTGAACTTCAGAGGAAGAGAAGTTGCTGAATCTGGACATATCGGGGGGGGGGAACAAAGGAGAGTGAGTTCACAGATACGTGTATGTAGGATTTATAGAAAACAGAATTTAGAGACTCTAGATAAGCCTCTTTGAGGGAATTGTCATGAGCTCAAATAATCTTTAGGAAAGAGGTTGGTTCTTTGGGTTAGAAACAACTTCATTCCAGAATGGGAGTAATCATGGCAGATGTGCCTGTCCTCCAATTAGGCTAATTGAACTATAACCCTGTCTGCCATGAGAATGGTTCAGGGTGGATTCTCTTCACTAATCTTTGCTAAGTAGAAAAGTCTATGGTTACATGTTTTCCCCCTGACTTTGGAACATTTTCTACAAAGAAGATGTGCGTGCTTCTCATCCTAAGGAAAGAGTGAAGGAACACTCCGTACTCCATCCATGGCTCATCCTATCTTATATTTCTTCTCTCCAGAGCCCTTACTGACTTTTTGGCAGCATGACGTTGCTGAGAGAGAAGCTGACACAATGGAGGATAATACAGCAATTTTACTTGTCTTATAAAAGCCGTAACTGTGGTATTACTGGATAAATGAAGCCATCAAATAGAGGGAGCAATGAGATTACAGTACTGCAGAAATCCTGGGGGCAGAATAAAATTGTCTGTTTAGTAAGCAGAGAGAACTATGTGGAGCAGTGCTTCTCATCCGTCCTTTTTCTAAATCATTTGCTCCTCCTCTATTGGAACATCTTTATTAGGCAGATTCATAAAGTGGAGTGTTAATTTTTTCATCGCACAACTTCTTTGTACTTCCTTGGCTGCACTGTTTTGTCCTTAGTGCTCACCCATTTATCAAGGTCTGTTTTAGTTCTATTGGGCACATGCAAGGCAGTAGAATAAGGGTTCTCAATTGGAGGTCCATGAACTTGTAAAAAATACTTTGATAATTCATTTATTTAATAATCCTATGCATTTCCTTCCATGTATTTAAAAACTTTGTTCTGAGAAAGATTGTTAATAAGTTTTACCAGATTACCAAAGGGGTCCATAACATTAAAAAAGCATTAAGAACCTTTGCTCTAGTGGAATCAAAATATACATCAGAATGAATCCTTTAGCTTCCCTGGTATATGCAGTAAGACATTTGCCATGTTCATTCTCAGGTAGAAAGCACTCTCATTCTCAATCCTGTCAAGCCCTGCCTCCAAGCAATTCTCAGGTATACTTCTCTAATGAAAATTGTAAATTGAAAATTCAGGTGACTTCACAATCCCCAGCATTTCTAGTTTCCAGAGCTCAGAGTCCCATTTCTGTGCTGCCCATGCTCTGATGATATCGACTGGAGGAGAAAGGGTGGTGCAGTGAAAAGTGTGCTGGATTTGTGGCAAAGGACCTGTTTTGGAATCCTGACTTTGCCACTTACTAGTTGTCTGACTTTGGGCAAGTTGCTTAACCTCCTTGGGCCTCTGCTTCTTTATCTGTAAATAAGAGCATTGGAGCACATCTCCTCTAAGATTTCTTCCAACTCTAAGTCTATGATCCTGGCTTCTGATGCTGCCTTCTTTGCTTCTAGGTTCATAGTGATACATTATACTCAAAAGGACTTACTGCCTCTTTTTTTTTCCCCCCTCATCTTATGGTTATTGAATTGGGCAGAATTGAACTTTGGAAGGATTCTAAAGGTAGGGTCCTACCCCCTTCTTACTGAGTACATGGGGGATTTTTTAGGTCCTAGATTAAACTTTTGTAGAGGACATTGTTTCAGGAGTTAGTAACTGCGTTGTTATTTTTGCCTGCCAATTGTATTTTGCACTTTAGTTTTGACAGTATTTCTTACAGCTTCTTCAGCCTAGTGGTTTCTAGTGATGGCAATAAGAACGGAATGTGTCTTGTACAAGCCTGTCACCTAAGCATCTTTAAAATCCTGAGAGCCCACTGTCTTCTCTTGTTGGTATGCTATATTTATATTTCTCAGTTGGGAAAGAAGGTAAAAACACTGAGAGAAAAAACAACAACAACAACCACAACCACCTTTCCTAAGGTTCACATGGGGAGTATTTAAGCAGAGGTAGGAATCAAACCTAAGATTTCTTGAGTGTCAGTCACCCTTTGTAACACTAGAAAGCATTGTTGTCAGTGGAAAGATTGTGGATATATTTTATGTCAAGTGGTGCTTAGAAGTGTTTGAAAGGATTGGGGCTACTGGACTTAGAAAAGACTGAGTATTGAGATAGGAATATGTAAGTATGTCTGTCTTCAAATATTTGATAGATAGTTGTCATGTAGAGGAGAGATTTATTCCGTTCAGCCCTCCTCGCTGCTGCGTGCCACTCCTCCCCCTTCCCCCCCCCCAGTATAACTTGAAGCAGTAGATAGAAATTATGGGGAAGAAGATTTCAGCTAAATATCTGAAAGAACTGATTACTCTTTATATTTCAAAAAACACTGATGATGTTCAACTGGAGGATGTATGAGTACATGTCAAAGATACTAGCAGAATATTATGCTTTTGGTAAGAGATTGGACTGGGTGATTTCTAAGGTCATTTCTTACCCTGAGATATTGTGATTCTATGACCATACTTACTTAAAAGAATAAAACTAAAGAAACCAGAAAAAAACAGAGGTTCCAATTTAGAAAAGTTTCTATAATGGATAAAGAACTATGGGTATGTCTATTTTCCAAAGGTTTGTTGTGTCTTTTTTGGGTTTGGAGCAGTGAGGGTGGCATATGATATTAGCCATCTTGTCGAGGTTTTCGAAAAAGTCAATTGCATGTAGTTTTCCCTTTGGGATAAGTGGAGAGAGTTCATTTCTTAGATTCTGTAGAAAAGAGTACAAGCTGAACTCTTGATGATCACTGAATCTGCCCTCATTTCACCCATGCTGCCTGCAGGGTAGTCAAGAGCGTAAAGACATCTGAACTTTCCTTTCGCTGTATTCCAGAGCTGAAGTTTGCATGCTGGTGACATTTTGAGAGGCTCTCCAGCTCCTCGGGTGCCTGTGTACTGGCTGTGTTACTTATTAAATGGAAGAAAGAGTTAAGTTATTAAGCATCAAAATTTAATTTGACACATCGTAGAGCAGCAGGCATTAAGGGGGAGGTTAAGGGGAAACAAGGGTATGAGAGGGGTGTGATTGCTGGGTAAGAATGTAGTGCTATCTCAGATATTTACAGTTATTGATGTTTCTAAAATGGGGCTTTGTTTACAGATGTTCCTTGGTTGTGTGGGCAGCTCCTCCTGATCTATCTGACAAGAATCTTTATTTTCTAGATCCTTAGGGATCCAAACAATAGAAATTTGGGGAGAGGACGCTAGTAGCTAAGTTGTGGTCCTTTCAGAGAAGTCATCAGATACATCTCATGGAGGTCACAGAGAGTGTGTCTCCATCTGCTGCTCAGCATGTGCTGTTCTAAGTGGAAAGATAGTAAATTCATAAGAATATCTGTACTGCCTCCAGCTCCCTTCCATCTGGAATAAGGCTCCTGTTCATTTTGCCCTTCACAGATAGATTGCTTTGTTGTTAATGCCAACCATAAAGAGACCAGTTGTATCGCAGACTTGAGACTGCCATTTCTCCAGCCTGAAAGACATAAAGCTATTTGCTCCCTTAACATGCCTGGTGACCAGCCTGTGATCCCAAATTAGTCCCTTTTCATTAATGAACTACCTAATGTGTTTGTCGTAAGGCTCTATGTGAATATATAGCAAGGAGGATATTAAACTGAGGAAGAAAGTTTCTCCTCGGCCTTAAGCTTTCTAGGTCCTCATCTCTCATTTGTACGGTTGTCTTTATCTTGTTCCATTCCCGTATCCTCCTCTTCTTAGAGGATGGCCCTCGCCCCTGTTGGATTCCTGTATAGATATAGATATCCATATCTGAGGATTCCACTTGCAGTGTCATTGGTTCCTAGGCAGTTAAAGGCTGAAGTAGAGGAGCAAATTTCTAGCATGGACATTGGAATCTCTGTCGTCCTGCGGCAGAGGAGGAGATCAGTCACTGTTGTAAGTTATGCTTTTCAGGTAGATGCAGGGTCCTACAGGGTGCAGTGGTTACAGTTCACAGCCCTAGTGTTAATTGTCTTAAATGTCAGACTTAATTGCAATTTTCGTTATCAGTTTTATATTTCATTTATGACTCTTGGCTGATGGGCCTCCATGCAACTTGTAAAGATTCTCAGTGATTTTATAATTTCTGCTGGAGGTCACATACGTCTTGAGGCAGACTGAGTCTGAATTGCTGGTTTTTCTTCCTGTCATTTTATTTAATCTTGAATCAAATTACTGTGGAGGCATTTTTTTGTCTACCTAGGTTTGTGTACATACCTATTCTCTTTAGAAAATATGCCTCCTTTTGTAACATGCATAGAAACTTGAGGCTTGGCATTGCTTAAATTCAGATGTTTCTTTTTTTAGTGGAAATCATTAGACACAGACAGCCAGATCGAAAAATGTCTATGCTTACCCTGTGAGCCAGAATCATGAATATCTATTATCTCTGGATAACAGATTTTCACTTCACAAGACAAGTCTAGTTGTGGGCTCTATTCTTATAATTACTTACTTCTTCAGTCCTATTTCCTAGTGCTTGTTTAGAATCATAGAATTTTTGGTTTGGATGGGATCTTAGGGAGCGTTTAGGCCAACTTCATTTTACAGAAGAAACTGAGTCCCAGTAAAGTAAGGTTATGTAATTAGCAAAACCCAGGATTATGATTCCAAATCCATAGCACCCTTACCATGATACAATGACACACCCTGCTGGAAGACTCACTATCTGTGGCTGTAAGACTAGTTTATTAATACTAGGGACTATTTCTTCTGAACACACTTTGGGTTTGCTTTGTCAGTTTTTGAAAAGATTGCCTCTTTACTGGTGTATTTCTAATGACATTGCCGGAATTAATAGAATTCAGTTTTCCTGGGAAAGGACATTCCTTTGGAATGATTCCATGTTACATATTCCATAGTATATTTTACTTTGTTATAAAAGACAACTGCCTCAAGTAACTTTAGACCACACAATAGCTCATTTCCATTCCTTAGGGTTCCCTGATTCAGTTCTAGCCTTTTGTTTTTGTTCCCCCATAGTAAGCATCCCTTCACTTATTATCTGTTGTTCAAGAATCTTGGTATTGTTTATGTGAAGTTTAAATTTTGCCACAGAATTTCAATAGTGGCATAGAGAATGTAGAAATTATGTTTCTGAAGCTCTGTAGATTGAAACAATGTGGAATCAACATAGCCCTAAGCAAACATAAGGAGAGAGATGTCAAGGTATAAGTCTCCCTCACCTCCAACACACACACTTACTTTTTATAATTCCTTTTGCCTCTCTTAAGAGATAACAAAAGTGTGAACTGAGATTAAGTAGTATTTGTACCACTACCTCCTGACTGTGTTTGCATTTCTAGAAATTCTTCACTCCTAATTGGACCTCTGAATTGAAAGAACCTTTTACAACCCTGGCAATAATTTACTTCTTGCCTTTGGCCTGTACTGGGAAAGGGTGATTTCCTACTGAATAACTGAGGCTGCTGATTCTCTTTATGTACTGGTAGTGAGTTCTTGTTTCATGCTTGGCATGTGTAATTAGGGGAGAATTACTGATGTACTTAGCAAGGCATAATTTATGAATTTGTTAAAAGCCGCATAATGTCACGGCAGCCAATGTGATGTACTTCTTTGTCACTGGGCAACTGATTGACGTACTGATGTCAGATTCCACACCATCTTCAGCTGGGAAAAGAAATCTCTTGACCTTTTGTTAACAGCTGAGAGAAACGAATAAGACAATAAGGTGCAAGGATCAAAGATAACTTCAATTAATTTTTATTTTTAAATATGGGTTTGAAAAGATGGACAAGGAAGAAGAAGAGATGCAGCAAGTTTTGAATCTTTAACTCATTGAAAGAGAGTTTTGGCTAAGATTCATTCTATGTCACCCTATATTAGATTCTCATTTTCAAGGTTTTTCTGAAATACCAGTGTTTAGCCTGCTTATTTAATGTAGTATAATGGATTTTTCAATATTCTTGAAATTAGTTTTTTATAAGTAAAACAATAAATTCTGTATAACAAAAGAAGTCGTTTTGTGACATTTAAAAAAAAAAGAATTGCCTCTGTCCAAATGCCTAACACATTGACAACTATTATACCTTCCTTCCTTCCTTCCTTCCTTCCTTCCTTCCTTCCTTCCTTCCTTCCTTCCTTCCTTCCTTCCTTCCTTCCATCCAGGTTAAGTGACTTGCCCAGAATCACATAGCTAGTAAGTGCCTGTGGCTGACTTGAACTCAAGTCCTTTATCTACTGTGCCACCTAGCTGCCCCTCTGTCTCTATTAGAACTTAGAATGAGGATATGATAGTTAGAAATAGAGCAAGTATGAGGAAAATGTGATAGGCCTGAAAAATTTTAGTGTAGAGTCTTAAAGACATCCCTAGTCCCTTCAATTCCTCTAACCAAACCATCCCCTCAATTCTAGTGTTTTCTCTCTTACTTTTTCCTCCTATTTATCCTATATACAGCTTATTTGTACATGTTTATTTGTGTTCTATCTTTCCCATTAGATTGTGAGTTTCTTGAGGGCAGGGGCTAACTTTTGCATCTTTTTCTCTCCCCAGTTTAATGATTGACTTACCTTTACCATTAATACCTTTCACAATTACGCAACTCATTTCACCTTTCTTAGTCAGTTTTTTCATCTTTTTAAATCCCTTTGTTTAAGGGGCTAGATGTTCACTGAGGCAAAGTCCCTTCCAGCTCTCCATTTATGATCTCAAGAACTAGAGTTTTACTTCAAAGGTTTGTTCAAGCAAATAGTGCTTGAGTCTAATTCCTCCTAGTATGTCGTCTCTTTGTTGATTGTTTCCTTTATCTTGCATATTTTTTGTATGTAGTTGTTTCCATGTTGTCTAATAATGCTTGTATTGCATATTTCATAGATTTGTTTTAAGGAAAGTGCTTTATAAACTGTAAAATGGAGTTCAAATGCATTGTTTTTGTTGTTCCCAATAAAGTAACTAAGCCAATCCTTACTCTTTACCATGTTTGGAAGCACTCCCTTTCCCCTGCCCCCTTTTGAACTGATCTTGAGACTGATGCAATTTGGCAGGCTCCTGTAGAAGAATTCTAAATTGAGGCAATCTGGAATCAGATTTCATTATTTTAAATGTTGCCTATTTGAGGGGTGATGACAGAGTAAGACTCAAGTGCATATAGGATGTACCCGTATTTTTCTTTCTCTTGAATTGCATTTGCTTCCATTTAGATCCATGCTTCAGAAATAGCTGGCTTTCCACTAACTTTTTCCTATTTTCATTTATAGTTTATCTT
Source organism: Phascolarctos cinereus (assembly GCF_003287225.1). Taxonomy (NCBI): domain Eukaryota; kingdom Metazoa; phylum Chordata; class Mammalia; order Diprotodontia; family Phascolarctidae; genus Phascolarctos; species Phascolarctos cinereus. The sequence continues at coordinate 116,382,077 of NW_027555514.1, read as the reverse complement.
CCTGGGAGTCCTCCTCATAGAGTGGAAAGAATACTTGGTTTATAGTTAGAAGAAGTGTGGTTTGAATCCAGGCTCTGCTACACACTGTGTGTCTTAGGAGGGTCATTTCTTCTCTCTGAGTCTCAAGCTCCTTCATGTATAAAACAAGGGGATTGCAATTAGATAATTTGTAGGCTCCATTCCAGCTCTACATTTTATGATTTTTTCAGCTTATAAAGTCACAAAATTTGAAAGTGAGAGAGGACCTCAGCAAACATTTAGTTCAACCCATATCCAGAAGTAGTTTCTTTTGTGACATAAAGTGACAGATGAGTATCCAATCTCTGCTTGAAGATTTCTGGTGAGGGGAATTCTATTACTTCAAAGCAACTGCTACTGTTTCTCATAATTTATAACTAATTTATTATTGTGTAAGTCATAATTAATGCAGGTGGTTTTTTTTTTAAATCAAGCTTCGGTTTTCTTCCTTATGATGTCTATCCATTGTTCCTAGTTCTGCCTTTTGGCATCAAACAGAACAAATCTAATTCCCCATGCACAGAAATAACCCTCCAGATACTTGAAGGTGTCTGTCATCTCTCCCCTTGGTCCTCTGTTCTTCACTGTCTATACCCACTTCCTTCCCTTGATCCTCATATGTCATGGACTCAAGAATCCTCGCCATCTGAGTTTCCCTCCTGTAGACACTACCCAACTTGGTGTTGTTCCCAAATTGTGTCCATTAGTCATCTAGCTTTTATTAAATATCTGCCGTGTTCCAGGCACTGTGACAAGTGTTGAGATACCCAGAGTAAACACTCCAAATTCTCCGGATTACAGACTATCACATCCTTCTTGGGAGCTTTGCCTTTCTGGAGCCAGTGAGAATATTAGCCTTTTTGCCTACCACATCACAACGCTGACTTATGTTTAATTTTCAGTCCACTAAAACCTCTGGATCTTCTTCAGACAGACTGCTGTTTAAACATTCCTTCCTCCTATCTGGGATTTGTAAAGTTGATTTTCTTTTTTAAACCCACCTGTAAAGACTTTATATTTGTTCCTATGGAATCTTGTCTTACTAAATTCAGCCTCAGCGTTCAGTTCAGTTCAATAAACATTTATTAAGTGCCTGTGCTAATTAAAACATTGAGGATACGAATAAAAAAGTAAAGGACAGCCCTCAAGAAACTTGCAGTCTAAGGGGGGAAGACAACATATAGAAGAAAGCTGGAACTTGAAGGATTGCTGAATGAGAAAGCAGGGTCCCTGGCATAGGAGTATCTTTTTTCCATGGAATTGAGACCAAGCAGAGCAAAAGATGGAAAATTCAAATATGTTAGCTATGTCTCACAGCTTTGTGTCATCTGTAATCTTGATGTGCATACCAACTATGTCTTTATCTAAGTAATGCACAAAGAAGTGAGCAGAACCTGGACAAGAATTTATGCTATAATAGAAACAATGTAAAAACAAATAACTTTGAAAGAATCAATTGTGCTGATGAGCACAACACTCAACTATGATTCCAGAGGTCTGATGATAATGCAAGCTATCTACTTCCTGACAGAGATGATAAATTAAGTGTGCAAAAGGAGACACCATTTTGGACATGGCCAAATCAAGAATTAAATAAGTATATCTGTTATGTGAGGGTTTATTTGTTTGTTTTTAATGTTGAGGTATAACTTGAAATGGAGAGAATACAAATACTTGTTAATAGGGAAAAAATTAACTAAATATTAACATTCACTTTAGATTTGTGTGTGTGCGTGCTCATAGTACATATTGTTTTCTTGGCTCTGCTCACTTTTCTTTGTATTAGATCATATAAATAACACTTATTATACAATTATGTAAGTGAATAGATTCGTATTTTCCTGTCCCATGCAGTTCTTGTTCATGTGTTTAAATAAGGCCTTCATTGAGGAGCCACTCTTTGGGGGTCTTCTGAGATTTCAGGGTGGGAGAGAATTACTACATACTAGTAAAAATAGGACCTTTTACACAGGGAATAGAATTCCCTCACGAGTCATTTATTTTTAACCCTTCCCAGAGGAAAATAAAATCATCCTCATGAATATTATTTTCAAACCATCCCCCCTTCCATTAATTAAAAACAAAACACAAATCCTAAAGCATGATCAGTACAGAAATGACAAAGTATTTTCTATTTTATTGGATAATTTTGAATGTTTTTGCATTGGGCATACCACACATGGTGATGGCAGGATTCCATTTATTCCATTTTTATTTCAGATAATTTCGTATTTCCCAAATTCAACTAGAAGTAGTCTAAGAAGAAGATGTGCAAGGATGGCATTTTGAGAAATTTAAGTGATATTAGTGATTTTTAAAAATCGTTAGGTCTAAAATTTTAGAGCCTAGTTTTTATTTTCAGAAAGTAGGGAAAGATTTTGTCTTTCTGTAGCCAGAAGCATTCAGCCTCGTTTGGTCTTTTAATAGACAATTTGCTGCAGGCTTTTATGTATGTGGGAAAGAATGTTATCTCTACCAACCAAGGATCTTGATTCTTGGTTTCTTAGCATTTAAGATCATTGATGGGTTTTTTGCGGGGGGAGGGGAAGGGGAAGGCAGGACTAGAGACAAAGAGGAAATTCTGTCATCTGTAAGTTCTCATTGTTGTCATTCTGTTTGACTAATTTTTAAACCTACATCTGGTGCTCATTGGCTTGTCTTCTATGTTGCAGAAACATTGCTGAGGCTCTTGTCAGCAAAGGACTGGCAACAGTGATCCGCTATAGACAGGATGATGACCAGAGGTCTTCCCACTATGATGAATTGCTTGCTGCCGAGGCCAGGTAAGATGGAGTAATTTTTTTTCCCACAAAAATTTAGGAATGTGAAGCCACTCTTATTTCAATCCTACATAAAATAAATCATTTTAAAAGCAATATAAGTTCTTGACATGATTAATACTATTTTTTTACCACTGGGCCCTGCTTACATACATACATACATATATATGTGTGTGTGTACACACACACACACACACACACACACACACACACACACACACACACTCACACACACACATCTTCTCTTCTTTACCAACCAGAATCCGCTAATCCTCAACACTTATTTTTCACCTATAAACCTTTTGTCATGTCTAGAGGAAATGAAAACATTTATTAAGAAATGAGTTTTGTTTTCACACTTCTGACAGCTGGCAGGAGAGTGTTTAAGAAAGCCTGTGACATTTCACCAGTGTGCTTTTTCCTATGGCTAAGCACCCCAAGGGTATTCAGACAATATGGTACCATTTCCTGCCATTGACAGGCCTTAAGAACCATTCCCAAGGAGATTCATGTCATTTGATCCCAGTAGCAATTGAGTTCATGCTTTTAATAAGTGAGGTACTTTGGGGAACCACCTTGAACAATACAACAAAATGCTTGGCTCCATCCAAAATTTAACATTATTGGTGGAAGTTATTGGAAAGGCCTGTCAGAGATAGAAAAGCTACTGTCCTTCAGTTAATATAACAGACAGTTCAGATGACATAAAGTCTGTTTAATTGTTAGAGGGCTGTTCTTGTCCTAATAAGTCATAAAGAGGAGAAATAAACCTGGGCACATGATATCCAAACTAGATTTAAGACTTTGTAATTGACAGGGTTTTTCTTGCTCTTAGGCCCAGAAGACTATTCTGAGCTATGACATTTCCTTCTAAGGCCATGCCACGTGTTGATAAATAGATTATGTCTGGGTCGTCATGAAAAATGTCAGTCAAGCAGTCTGTCAGGGGTCTCTGTTGTTTTTGGACTTTGTCTAGTGGGCTTTTCCCAGAGGAATGGTAAGGGTGTGATTCTTGGACACAAGGGAATAGGAAATCATCATTTTTGTTTATTCAACATTTATCAGTGCCATTAATGAACACTGTGAAAGGCAGCCCAAGTGAGTTAGTTTTCTTCCTTTTGGATATTGGGTGGGATTGTGTGTTCTCAATTTGCAGAGAAAGAGAGATAATGGTATTGGATCCATGTATATCCCATTTGTTCTGAATATTAGAAAAACGACTGTAAGCTATTATGAGCGTGAAAGATACCAAGAGAGGATTAGAGATCATTATAGTAGTATGCCCAGTATACTAGTGAACTTTTAAAAGAATTTATAATTCACTTATTTCTGGTGCTTAGAAGTACAAAAAAAAAAAGAATAATTTAAGTTAGGAAGATTGGAAGCATTGCAATAATTTTCAGGACTCCACCAAAAATTTTCATATTGCTTTTAGAAATAGGTATGTTATACTATTATGTTTAACAAATATGCACAGGCATTGCAGACTTTAAATTTTATTTTAATAAAGAAGATTTTTGATGTTGGTTTACTGAAGCTCAACTCCTTGGAAATAATTGTGTTGATTGATTTAGACAGACTGATGATGCAGAAATTTGCTTCAGAGTTATTGTCTTGAGTCCAGGTTGCATTAAATGAGGATACCTTAGCCTTTCTCACTTGACAAACAATGAAGTTCTTAAAATGAGTAGGCCAGCCATTGTGTGCTACAAAAGTTTTTCTTCTGGGGTATTGTGTCAGTAAAACACATGAAGTGATGATTCTCAAACCCCAAAAGTGTGAAGCTAATAGAACATTAAAGTTTTATAAACTAGGAAAGACAGGCACAATTGGCCGGACCAAATTCTGTGTGATAATGTGTTAAAATGGGAACATGCAGATGCACAGAGCTAGGAATTAGCAGACTGGGTTCTAGGTTTTATTCTGTCACCAACTGGCTGTATGGTCTTAGATAAATTGCTTAACTTCTTTAATACTCATTTTTTTCATCTCATAAATGACAGGATTAAGCCAAACAGATATCCACCATACCATGCAGTCCTGAGAGTCTAGGAAAGAAAAATCAGTATCCTCTCAATACCAATCATTTCCCATCTCCCTAGGCTTGGCATTTGAGTTTTAGGCACCCTTGCGCCTACCACCATGCTGTCTCCCACTCTGACCTTTATTCTTCTTCTTAGTGCCACATCCCAGTGCATGTCTGACAAGTGTCACATCACTTTATTTGTCTTTTCAGTTGATCCTACTGCCCCATGCTTGGTTTGGGATTATTTTTCCTGAGTTGTCTTAGCTACGTTCTCTCAATTAAACTTTTACCTTCTAATTTTTTGCCTTTATCTCTGACACCTCCCTGTTCAATGTCCTCTGAAGATCTCATTAGTGAGTTGTTTACTTCTTTTCTTAGGCCTTGAATAGAGCCCCTAAACAAGAACAGGTTTGGTTCAGACCCCATAGCTTCCTGATGCATGGCCTGTCACTTAACTAACTACCTGTCTTTAATTTAACCCTTTAAAAATCTTTATTGATTATGTTCTGATCCAAGGCAATTTGAATTAATTTACCAAGAAAAATTTCATGAGGTGCTGTAACCAATTATTAGCAAGGCCATATTAATGAGATCTACTATATTGCTACCAGGCATTCATTCAGAAACTCTTTGGGAAAATAATCGAGAGAGGTTTCGGGGAAAGCTCTTCATTTTTATTCCCTAGGCCTCAGAGCTGTGACAATTCATTACTAAAGATAGCTTTGACCTCCCTCCCTTGCTTCCTGGTCTTTCTCCATGCTTACCCTTGATTATGCCAGTGATTATGCACCATGCTTCTGTGTAGACTTTTCTTTCCAGAATACTTTGTGTCCATTAATTCTTTTAGAAGACCGTGGTAAACTTGGGTAAAGAGCAACCAGTTAACTTGTCTGTCTGCTTGGGTCAGTGCAGCTGGCTCCACAGTAAGCACGGGAGTTGATGAGCTTCCTAGGGGTTCTGGGGTTGTTGTTTACTCCTGCCTGATCTGCCAACTCTTCCTATCTTACACTGATGGGAGCTCAGGGAGAGATAAGCAGTGAGCACTTTGGGAGATGACAGAAAGACGAATATTACTGCCAATTTACAGCTGGCTCAGTGTTTTTAAGTGCACACACCTGCATGCTGGAAACTGGCACGTGCTCATTTCTACCTGTAGACCTTTTATAGAACCTTTCTTTATTCAAATGTTTTGCAGTTTTGGGGAAGCCTTCACTAAACCTGAACTGCAGTTTGCATAAAGCCATCTCTCTCCTTATTTAAAAGACAAACAAAACACAAAATTCCCAAATGATGGCCTTCCTTTTTTGGCTCACTTGTCTTTTGCCAGCTGCCTCTTCCCCCACTGCCTCATGTCCCGCCAAGATAAGGTTTTGCCATTTGCATGGACTCTTGGGTCTTTTTTCTCACATAGGCTCTGTTGAAAAGCCTTCCCACTTAACAACCTTCGTTTTGGGAGGGGAGGAGAGAAGACAGATGCCTGGTAGAGCTGAACCATACTTTTGCCAACAGTTCTCCTGAACTGTATGTCTCTATAAAACCTAAAAAAATGACCCCTATCTTCCATGTTAAGTTTGTCTATACATTTCCATCTACTATTTTGCTTTTCAATTATAGAGATCACGTAGGATTTAGTCTTGATTTTTTTTTCTGCGTGCCTATTTTAGTTTTATGTTCTCAGACATTACCAATCCTCCTAAAAAAGGAATTTTTAAGATTTTTTTTATGACAAAAGCCCCTTTGGCAGTCTAATGAAACCTATGGACCCCTTCTCAGAATATCATTTTTAAATGCATAAAAGAGGACACAAAAGTTTGCAAAAGGAACCAATTACCATGGAATCCAGTTAACAGAATATTTTGAAAATTCATTCACTCCTTGAAATCTGTTCATGAACTCTTGAGAGAAAGGGGGAGTGGATCTTGTTACATGTACTAGAAACAAAGGTTAAGAATCAGTCAGGGAATAAAATTTAGTACCCTTCTAGCTAACAGAATCAATATTAGAACTCTTCTTCCTTAGCCTTTCCAGACAGTGCTTGTGCGTGCACGCACGCGCGCGCACACACACACACACACACACACACACACACACACACTCTCTTTCTCTCTCTCCCCCCTCTCCCTTCTTTTTCATTTCTCTACTCCATTCAGTGTCTTTTTATTTCTTGTACTCTGTTCAATTTGCATTCTCTTCCTATAGCTCTATGTTGTAATTTCTAGTATAATACATGTTAGTTGTGATCATCAGATTTAGCATGTGATAGAATGTCAATTATTTGGACATATTTCCTGTTTGTTTTGCTTTAAGCACCTCATTATGTGGAAGTTATATTCTGTTGTCAGTATGGTTTTCAATTAAATTAAAATCTGGCTAGATGTTTGCCTATTTTTAAAGTAAGGAGAAACAATGGATTATGCCTTTACATTTCTGAAGCTCCCAGTGGGTATATTTTTTTTAAAAAGTAAAATTATTAGACGCTTTATGAGTTCTCCAGAAACCATGTCTCTTTACAGACAAATTGGCACGGGGTTGATGGCAGTTAAGAAATGGAGCTTCTTCTAAGGACTCTTCCAACTTTAGATCCTGTAATTTTAGGTTAAGAATATATATGTTTGTATATTTTGGTGCCTTGTTTTCTCTTTGAAAAAGCAGGATGGGGGGCAGCTAGGTGGCGCAGTGGATAGAGCACCTGCCCTGAAGTCAGGAGGACCTGAGTTCAAATCTGGCCTCAGACCAAACACTTGACACTTACTAGCTGTGTGACCCTTGGGCAAGTCACTTAGCCCCAACTGCCTAAAAATAAAAATTAAAAAATTTTTTAAAAAAAGAAAATAAAAGAAAAGGCAGGATAAAAAGATATCTTTTAATAATCCAATGTCTGAGCCGATTTAAATACATTCTGGACATTTTATAAATCAATTAGCAATATCTAGGAAAAAGAAGATTGAGAGTTATAACCCCTTCAGATTTTCTGCTACAGTCTATTCATTGCCCAGCATGCTACATAGAGTAGCAGACACAGAAGTCTGTAGTTACATTGTCTACCATTGGGGGAGGCACACATGAGCCTGCCCAAATTTCAGCCTCCATTTGGCTCTTTTCTCCCCATGCCTGCCAGGAAGATTACGTCTGCCTAAGGAGACACTTCTTCAGCCTCCTCCTTCAAAAGTAGAAAACTTGGTATTCTGCCTTCCTGACACTCGCACCCCAGTTTTTAATTACTAAAAGTCCCATTTCTGATTTAGATCCTCGAAAAAGTACCTTTTGGTTTGGTTTGTTTGTTTTTGGTTTTTTTGATTTTTAGCCAGGTTAAAACTTCCTCACTTCTATAGATTGCTCTGTTGTTGAACCTTCAGCATGAATTTGTTGGCCTCTCACAGATCCCTCAGGGGCAAAGGTATAAATTTGTTAGTAACACTTTTTTCCCTCTGAAGGACTCTGGTGTCAGCCAGCTGTTTGTGAGAGGAATTTATTTTCACACAAGATTTTGTTTTAGGTAGGATTGGAGGGTTGGGAGTGGAGAGTAAGGATGTGCATGTAGATGGGTTGGACCTTTTCATTTGTTCAAAGAATCCTTGTGGCACAGCATTCTTTTCCCTTCTGAATCTTTAAAATACAGTTAGGAGTGTGAGGGCAATAGAAACATTTAGGAAGAGAAATAGCTTCAGGATTTATGTAAAGTATGAGGTCGGGAAGGAGGACAAGGCTGGGCTACATTGCCTGACTTGTTTGATAAAGGCAAAATCTGTTAATCTTCTTTACATAAAGCAAGACCTGTTTTCTTACATATAAACTTACTCTGCTACCTCATTGTGTTATAATAAAAATAGTCATGTAGACTAATTAATATGAATGATTTTATAATTTAGTCTGTAACATCTAACAAAACAAATCTAATTTAGAAGAATGCAAATTCTACCAAGTGTACCCAACTATAATCAGGACTTCTTTTTTCTCCTTCATGCAGCTCTATTCATTCTTTTCTACTGCATGTATGCCTTTTTTCTTTTTTAACTTTTCTATCATTATCCTCCATGCTTCTGTTAAGTGCCATCTTCTTTTTCTGATATACTCTGAAAAAAGCTTTTCACTGAACTATATTTTTTACTACCTCTCAGTCATTCTTTCTCTACAGCCTCTAGCTTTACCTTGACTAAAGTTTAATGGGCAAATTTTAAATCACCAATGATGTCTCAATTCTATCTAAACTGATAACTTCTTTTAATAATTGATATATTTTGTTTTAACATAGAAGACAAACTTATAAAATATATTTCATGAAAAAATTGAACAAACTTAGAAGTGGGACAGCAAGTTGGTACAGTAGAAAGACTAATGGCTGCCTTTGGAGTTGAAGGACCTGGGTTCAAATCCTAACTCCCACTTCACTCTGTGGCCATGAACAAGTCATTTAACCTCTCCAGGAGCTGGACTGTATAAGCTCCCAACATTTCTTTCAGCTCTACATATATAATCCTATCATAGGGTACTAATAAATTCATGTATTTCATAAATGTAATTCATAAATGGCTTTTTAAAATTCCAAGATTTTGGACTGGTAAGAAGCCAGTAAAAAAGAATGGAGTTTGGGGTTTTTTTTTTAGTTCTTCTCATCATTCTCTTTCTAAATCTTAGACCTATACATACAACCCTCCTATATTGGGGGGTAGAAGGGTAGAGGAGATTTATACAGTTGGGTGTCATTGTTGTGTACTGATATTCCACATGAATATTTGTGAAGGATGTTGGTATTGGGGAATAGGCAAGGATAAGTAGATGTGATAACAGGAAAATGTATTAAAAGGGAAAGTGGTTTCTTGATGCAGATAAATGTGAAAAAATGTAGCTCTTTCTTTTTGCAGAAAAGATGATGCACTCAACATCCAAATAGAAGCAATCAGTCTGCATTTAAGGCAGTACAAATGGCCACTTCTTGAGAGCAGTGTAATATCTCCATTTCCAAATAGTTTTCTCCTTCAAGATATTAAGAATTGCTGCTCAGCTCCCTTCTTCAGCTGCTGCTGTTCTGTCTCTCTCTGTGCATTACTTCTTTCTGAAAGGCAGCCCAAAGTGCCTTTTTTGGTAGGATAGGGAAATGTATCTAAAGTCAGAATTCATCACATTCATTGGGCACCTTTGGTGAGGTCATATGGTGATCTTGCAGTGAGGTTCGGATTAACACTCAGAAGTTCTTATTTCCTGTTCTTCCATGTAACCATTGCTTTCATCTTCTAATTCTGTGGATGATCTAGATTATATTTCAGAAGTTATGTAATTCATCTTTATTTCCTTAAATATTGTTAATTTCCAGTAATCTTAACATGTACAAGAAGTTTCTTTCTTCCTTCATGGTTCTCTTAGCTAAAGCTAAGTGGGTTTTACCATTTTAAAATTCTTATAGTATAGAAAAATCTTTAGTTACATTAACTAGGTGATAAAAAGATTAAAGAGAAAGAATATATTTAAAAAACCTAAATATTGGAAAATATCCCTATAATAGGAAAATTATGTAAAATAAAGATATGTCTCTCCCCATTTCATACATTTAGATTACTATGTATCTTAGTATACCAGGAGGAAATCCTAGTGAAAAAGCCTAACTTTTATGGTATATCTCTGTCTCTTTCCCTTCCTTCCTTCTCTCCACACACCTCCACTCCCCATCTTCTCTTCTGTCCGCGCCCCCCCCCCCCACGCCTACTCACAGAGGCATATGCTTAGGAGTAGAAACTCTGGGTCAAGTGGTATTGTCATTTTAGTTGTTTTATTAATCAGCTGGATGATGCAGTAAATAAGGACACTGGTCCTAGAGTCAGGAAGATCTACATTCATTCCAGCCTTAGAAACTTACTAGCTATGTGACCCCAGGCAAGTCACTTAACCTTTGTCTGCCTCAATTTCCTCAAGTGTAAAATGGAAATAATAATAGAACCTACCTTAAAGGGCTGTTGTGAGAATCAAATGAGATTTATTAGCATGGTGCCTGACTTAGGTGCTTAACAAATGCTTTTTTCCTTCCTTTCTCCTTATAATTCTAAGTTGATTTCCTGAGTGTTTGTGCCAATTCACAGAGATGCCTAATCACAATGAAATGGGAGATTAGTATCCTTTATACTTTCCCAACCCATACATACCTTCTCCTTCTGTCTGAATTTGGTCATACCCTCTCATAAATCTTTCACAATGGATCTGTGTAATACTCTGAATTCTGGTTTTTTGTTTTTGTCATTTTTAGAAAATGAAAGTAGATGGCACAATGATTAGGACACCAGGCCTGGAGTCAGGAAGACCTCAGATCAAATCCTGCCTCAAGATAGATACTAGCTATGTGACCTTGGGCAAATCACTTAACCTCTGCCTCAGTTTCCTCTTCTATAAAATAATGGCACCTACTTCCCAGGATCAAATGAGATGATAATTGTAAAACACCTAGCACAGTGCCTGGCTCATAGTAAATGCTATATAAATGTTAACTGTTATCATCATCATCATCATCAAGAGATTGCTCCCTTTGTCATCCCAACTCTCTCACTTAGCTTCAGTCTCTCCCTGTGTACTGGCCATTTCTCTACTGCCCATGACTCTGTCTCCCTCATTCTCAAAACACCCTCAGTAGATGGATACAATGATGGATCCTTCCATTCCTGCTAACTGTGGTTTTATAGCTCTTCTGCTCTTTGAAGCTAAACTCTTTGAGGACGCCATCTACAATAGGTGCCTCCACTTCCTTCCTGTCTTCTCATTTGCTTTTTAACTCACATTAACCTGGCTTTTGCCTTCACCATTCAACCTAAACACCTCTCCAAAATTACAGTGATCTCCTGTCTTGTCTTTTTTTTTTCTAACTGCCTTTTCTCAACTCTCATTTTTCTTGACCTCTCTGCAGCCACTGACACTGTCAAATCACTCTCTTCTCCTTGATCCTCTCTTCTCTCTATATTTTCCAGGTACAATTCTCTCCTGGTTCTACTCAGTTTCCTTTGCTAGATCATATTCCAGATCTCACTCACTAACTATGGATGTGGCACAATGGTCTGTCCTGAGCCTTCTACTCTTCTTCCTTCTCCCATTGGTGATGTCATTTGCTCCCATGGATTTTATTTCCATCTCTATGCTGATGATTCTCAAATCTACCTATCCTGCCCTAACCTCTCTGCTGACTTTTAGTCTTGCATCTCCAACTGCCTATTAGACATCTTGAACTGATAGACATCTTGAATTGAATATCCACTAGACATTTTAAAATCAACATGTCCTAAACAGAACTCATTATCTTTTGCTTGAACCCAACCCCCTTCTAAACTTCTCTTTTACTATCAACAGCAAACAGCATCCTCCCGGTCTCACAGGTTCACAACCTAGGAATCCTCCTCAACAGCTCCTCACTGTCTTTTGCCCTACATATCCAATCTGTTTCCAAGGCCTTTTGCTTTCACCTTTGCAATGTTTCTCAGGTACACCCCCTTCTCTCCTCTGATAATGGCGGCTATCTTGGCGCATGTCCTCATCTCCTCACATTTAGACTATTGCAGTAACTTTCTGGTTGGGTCTGTGTGCTGCAAGTCTCCTGCTACTCCAGTTCATCCTCCATCAGCCACCAAAATGATTTTCCTGAAGCTGTAGTCTGACTGTGTGTACCCCTACTCTATAAACTTCAATGGCTCCCTATTACAACTCCAGGATCAAATATATTGGTATTGATCCCTGCCCCCAATTTTCTTACCTTCCTCTCTCTCCCCCTTTACATGTATATACTCTTCAATCCAATAACACTGGCTTTCTCATTGTTCTACAAACAAGACACTCCATCTCATGGTTCTAGGCATTTTCCCTGGCTATCTCCCATCCCTGGAATGTTCTCCTTCTTACCTCCTCCTCCTGGCTTCCTACCTTTAGGAAGCCTGTTCCATCCCTTCTTAATTCTATTGCCTGCTTATTTACTTTCTAATATATAGCTTGTTTGCACATATTTGTTTGCTTGTTGTTTCCCTAATAGATTGTAAACTACTCAAGAGCAAAGATTGTCTTTTGCCTCTTTTTGTATCCCCAGCACTTAATACAGTGCCTGCCATAGAGCAGATACCTAATAAATGCCTATTGACTGACTTTTAATAATACAAAAAGACAAAGCATCAGTGCTCTCCCTATCCATTTACATATGACTCTGGAAAACAACTATGTGATATATAGTTACCTCAGAGTGTTTACAGCCCAGTACAGATATTGCTGGCAGCAGATGTCTACTGTTGCATCAGAGATTCATAGAATTTTAGGGTTAGGAGAAACTCTTCTAGGTTGCTCTTTGATTTTTAAGGTAGGGAAACCAACTCCTGGTTGTTTCCTTTATGTATTGTTGTACCTAAAGATAATAATGAACATGATCAATTTTTTTTAAAAGCTGAGAACAGAATTTTTACTACCAAATGCATCTAATCCCACTCAGTAATGTTATTTAGGGATAACAGATTCCAACAATAATAAGAATATATCCGTATTGAGAATACTCAGACTCTGTTAGGAATACCTCATTTGGAATTGCCTTCAGTTTCTGCGTCATGTTCTTCTGAATATCTGCAGAAGTGGCAGTTTCTTTTGTCTTTTGAGGGGACTTTGGATTTTCTGCGAATAGTCATAATACTTTTCAATGCCAATTCTGGTGAGTAAGGTCAATAATTTGGCCACCGACACTCTTGTTGTTCAAAAACTCACGTTAAAGTAATGGAAAGATTTTTTTTTCTTTTTTTAGTGGCTCACAAATGCATTTAAAGACATTTCTCCACTTATGGGGGGGGCGGCTCTGAAAACGTAGTAGAGCAAAGCTGATGATTGGGCAGGTGCTTTGTTCTCATATATGAGGACAGAGCATTTTAACGAAAACAATTAAATGGTTGTGGATGAATGGGCATCAGTTCTTTAGTCTTTGCTCAGTTCTTCCTGGTGGTTGCGAAGATCTGGGTCTCTGCTAGTCCTCTAAATAAAACTCTTTATTTTTCTTTTCACTCCTTTTCTTCCTTCCTAGTCTGTCTCCCCCTGTTTTTTGGGGGGTGCCTGTATCTTTAACTCTTTGGCTCTTTTGGCAATAATACTATAGTATCTAATACATTGTTACCTTAATAGAAGAAACTTATTTGATGATAACTCTTTTACCTTCCTGAAAGCTCGATTGATGAGTGGTTAGAGAAGAAAATTTTTGGTAGGTATATTTCTGATTCCTAGAGTGCCTGATCCCCTACCTTTGTCTTAATTTCTCAGGACTATGGTCAGAATAACAGTTAAATATAGATACTTCAGGATTCTGTTTTGCATGTACTGAAGATGTGAAATCAACTTTGTAAATTTTCTCCCCCTTAAAGGATACTTTTTAATGTAAATTACCTTATAAAATCTCCCAGTGAATCTAGGTTCTCTTCTTCCCTCCTCCTCTCTCTCACCTAGACTTGTTTGATTGTGCTTAAGGCTTCGTGAATGTTTTGTTCAAAGCCTTAGACTTAAGATTATGTATTCACAGTGAGCATTAGTAAAGTACAACAGATCCAGAGAATCTCTCTCTTAAGGAGTGATGTTGAGTCTGTTTTCCAGTGAGTGCCAGTTGATTCATCTCATATAGGAAATGTCCTATATGTTAAAAGAATTGTACTTATAAGTTGTAAGGCCCCTTACATTTCCTTTTCATCCAGTAGAATCTCTAGCCCCAAATCCACATTAAAATTAATGTGCTTCTCAACTTAATTTCCTTAGAAAGTTTGGAAGAGGGAGTATACAAAAAGGTGGCTTCTTTGAGAGAATACATTGTGTCTGTGACTGATAAAGCTAGGAGAAAGAAGTATCATCAAAAATATAATTTATTGCCACCACAAACGTAAAAATACCCTTTATTCATGAGTTAGACTTGCCTTTGATTGTGAACCAAAAGCATTCCACACCCCCTTCCACCTCCCTTCCATTCCCAGACACTTGACTTCCATGCAGCATTTACTAAGGCAGCTGGTGGCACCATAGTGGAAAGAGTGCTGGGCCTGGAGTCACATGACGTAAGTTCAAACAGATACTAGTGTGTCCCCTGAGGCAAGTTTATTTGCCATGGTTTGCTGAACTGTATAATTTGGGATAATAATACCACCTACCTGCCAGAGTTTTTGTGAGGATCAAATTAGATAATATTTGTAAAAGCATTTAGCATGATGCTTGGCACATAGTAGGCACTTATTTTCACCTCTCCCTTTGGTTTGGCTGCTGAAGTATTGACTTAAGCAAATACTTTTTGTTTCTGCAGCACTAGTAAGAAATTCTTTGTGACTCAGCTAGAACAATGTCCTAGTTTTCCCCCATATTCATAATTATTTTAGGTGACAGGGATCACATTTTTCAGGGTTTTTTTTCCCTTACTGTTAACTGGTCATAGATCGCTTTGTTCTTTCTTTACTTCTTGTTGTCTCTGCTTGTAACTAGCATTCATGATGCATACATTCAACTTTTCTTCTATTATGTGATTCTCTGAAATCTGTCAACTGTCTAACCCATCGACTAAATACATTGAATCTCTTTATTTTTATTATAGATCTGACCTTCTTCTATTGACACCACATCTTACCAACTTTCTTCTTTGCCTATAAATTTATTTTTTACTGAAAATAAAGCTACTTCAACCCAGCATCCCCCTCTGTCTTCTATACCTATGTCTGCTCTAAAGCATTATCTCAGTGCCAAGACTTAATTACCTCTCAGGTTCTAGGTAATCAGTAGGAAGGCCAAACTAATTACTTAATGCTGTTGATTGATAATCTGCTCTTACCTTATGCTGAAATCCGTTTTTATCTATTTTACCTGTGACTTCATTAAAAGGTATTTTAGAAGTTTATAAAGTTTTTTACTTTTTTAATAGTCTGCCCCTCCCATTGCCTTTCTTCCCTAAATGAGTTTTTAAGAAATGAAGAAGAAATTCTGCGTCCTTAAACAGGTGCAGTTTACCTGTTTAAGGTACCCACACTGGCTATATCCCTGTAACCGTACCCAGTTTGGATGCACAGGCTCTTTGAAGCCTGGCTGAGGGATTGATTTTTTTGAGTGAATCATTTCACCTTTCTGATTCGTAATTGTCTCATGTAAAATGGCAGGATGGATGGCCGGGAATTTCCTTTTCCTACTTTATTCTTGTGATCTTTTGTTCTCTTAACTTTAGAGAACTATAGGACTCTAGAGTTAGAATTGAATCTAAGAAGTCATTTAGCCCAACATTTTAAAAGATGAAATAGCCCCACAGTCCAACGGGTTATAAGTGGCCTAAGAAACACACAGCTAATATTAAGTTTCTTCCCAGTGTTCTCTTTTCTCTATTTAGTTAAAATATTTCTAGTAAATTTTATTATCCTTTTTGTTTTTTCCATTTAAATTTTTTTAAAAATTATTTTGTTAAATATTTCCCATTTACATGTAAAATAAAATTTTAACATAAATTTTTTAAAATTTTGAGTTCCAAGTTCTCCCCCTCCCCACCTCCTTGAGAAGGCAAGCAAATATGGTATTGATTATACATGTGAAGTCATACAAAGCATATTTCCATGTTAGCTGTGTTGCAAAAGAACACAAAAAAAAAGTAAAATAAAGTTAAAAAAAAGTAGTATTCAATCAGCATTCAGAGTTCATCAGTTCTCTTCGTGGAGGTAGCATTTTTCATGCTGTGTCCTTTGGAATTGTGTTTAATCATTGTCTGGATAATAGTAGCTAAGTCTTTCACAGTTGATCATTCTTAAAATATTGCTGTTAGTGTGTACAGTGTTCTCCTCACTTCCTCTGCGTCAGTTTATGTAAGTCTTCCTAGGTTTTCTGAAATCATCGTGCTCATCATTTCTTATAGCACAATAGTATTCCATCTCAATCATATACCACAACTTATTTTAGCCATGCTCCAATTGTTGGGCATATTGGTGTAAACTGCTAACTGTCCACTGTAAATCCCTTCCTTGTAACAATGATAATTAAGCAAAAAAACTGACATAGTGACCAAATCTAGCAAGGCAGTGACCCTTGTGATTGAATGAATAAATTTGGCATTTATTAAATGCTTATTATATGCTAAGCACTTGGGATACAAGTAGAAAAGCAAGATTCAATTCCTTCTCTCAAGGAGCTCACATTCTAATGGGGAAGAAAACACATATGGAAGCTTTTAGCCGTAAGATGGAAAAGTTCCATGGCCTTTAGGGTAGAGTGGCAAAGTAGATTTTTAAGGCTTCTTCTTTAATGCCGTTTCTACTGATAAAATCATATTAGTTGATGTTGTAATCTTTCACAGTGCCAGGGGACTTTGGTAGTCAGAATTTCCTTTCTCAGGTTTCAGTAGCTGTGGCTGAAGTACCTACAGGAACAATTACCAAGTGGCATATTCATGGAGATCGATTCTTGAGATGATATCTGAGGGCACTAGCTAGAAGAATTTCTGTTCTCAGGACTTTTGAATCTAAGTTGTGTTCTGTCTCCATTAGAGTCTGAGGCAGAGATGATAGTCAGGCAATGGTGGTGGTTTGATTTGTCTGACACATACCACCTTCTGTCTCCCTCTACTGCAGCTGGCTGGCTTGCCTGCCCTGTGTGTGACAGGTAGTTCACAGATGGTGAGGATGGTCGGTCCCTTCTCTGCAAGAGCTGCTTCCCTAGATGATGGATGTGAGGGCTGGGCTAGAAGTAGGGCCAGTGGTCTGGGGGATGCTGCCACTCCCAGAGCTCCTGACCCTATCTGCCTATTGGTGGTAGTTGGTAGGCGTTTGTAGCTGATGGTGATGAGGAAGGTGGGATCCCTATTCACAAGGATTTCTTCCCTCAATTTCTCTACTTCTGTAGTCCTTCACCTTTGTCAAAAGGAGGGAGGTGTGTCATCCATCATCTGTTTTCCAGAGACAAGGTAATGTTCTTTTTGTTTACATTTGACAGTCTTCCGTTGTTCTTTCTATGTTTTGTGTTATTCTTTCTGTAAAGGTTCGGTCAGTCTTATTGTTTGTTTTCATTTTTCTCTATCTAGGCAGTGCATTCTTATACTACTAGCTATAGCTTATGTTGTTTTGTTCCCCATACCTGATACTCTTTACTTCCCATACCACTCTTTATTGTCTTGCCATTTACAAATTGGGAATGGTGGGATGCTGTGCTGGTAGTCTCTACTGCTCTACTACTTCTGCTCTGAGACATAACCCTTTATTATCAGGCAAGTAGCCTGACTCTGGGCAACATTGTGAGTGTCTCATCGTCACATCTCTCACAATATAAGCTTTTTCATGAAGTTTGTAAGTATAAGCTTTGTGAGGGTAAGGAACAAGTTTTGCCTATCCTTTTATTTTCCTCAGTACATCTTCCAAAATAGTCCATTTTCATGATCATTTGGCCCACCTTTTGCTGAGTGTATTTCATGCCTGAGCAGTCCCATTCATTTTAGATCACTGGCTTGAAAGCAGCTCTTCTGTGTCTGTGTCATTTGTGCTGAGACAGGGGAGATGAAATCATTCTAACCTTCACTTGGAAGTTTCACAGGTGGAAGGAAGAATGTCCAGCTTTTCAGCCACTTCATGGAGGAGTGTGGTCAATAATTTGGGTTTCTGCTAAGTATTAGACACTTAGCCACAATACCTCTCTTACCTATGTTTGGAAGCAGGTTGCACATGGTTATCATTCAAAAGTTTTCCCTCTGTCTACTAGTTTTGTGGCTAAGTGTCTTTTGGGTGCATATTTTCAGACTCCTTACTGGGAATGGCTTTGTCCCTTGTTTAGCAGCTACCCTTTATCTGTACACTTTTTTATATTGCTATAGATTATCAAAAAAAGAGCTTCAGAGGTGAACAGGCTGTGTTCTGGCCTCCTGCTTGCTTTCTCCCATCCTGGCTGAGCACCTGCCTGCCTTTGTGCTGGAACAGCCATTAAGGAGACACAGTAGGGAAGTTTAGAAGTCATAAGATTCATTCCTTGCCTAATGAAAGTGGATGTAGAGCTGTGGTGGCAGCCTGCAGAGAGAGGTGGGGAGGGGAAGAGGTGAAGCTTCAGTATTTGCATTTGTGAAGCAGGTGTCAATGAAACAAGGTTGTCATCAAGCCTTCCAATCCTCTGTTTGTTCTATGCTTAGAGAAAGACTTTTTCATATACTGAAGAATCTGGTGTAATTGATCACTGGATTCAGAATCAGAGAACCAAGATGCTGTTAACTTATTTCTTGTGGGATCTTGGGTAAATTACCTAACCTCTCTGGGTCCTCCCTTAGTCTCCTTACCTGTAAAAAAAGGGAGTTAGATTTCCAAGGTTTCTTCTAAGTTTTAAATTCTGTGATTCTCCACAAACATATCTGAAATAACCTGTAATACCTAGGATTTGTACAGGGAGAGGTGGCCACTGATCAAGGGTTTACTTATCTGTGCATGGATCCCACTGGTGGGTATGGTGACATAGGGCTTTGGCAACCATTAGCAGCAACATGATATATCTTATCCTTTTTGCAGAGATTTGGAGAATGGCTTAGGAGGAAATGTGAGCCTCCGGTATCTGAAAGAATGATGTGTTTTATTCTACTTTGTGGACTGAATTTAGATACTTCTGAAGGACCTTGTTTTCTAGAAAGTAACAAGCTAATGTTTCTTTATTAGTTTTCTGCTTTGTAAACCCTGTAAGCTCTATAGCTGTGTAAACCCTGTAAACTTAAAAATCCAAAACAACTCTACCTTAGGAAATGAAATTTGAATCCATTTGATGAGTGATACTGTAAGTAATAGTGAACTACATTTGACCTATTTACTCATACATATACATATGTATCTCCTATTTGCACAGATTTATCATTTCCCTAAAGAGCAACCCAAGCAGAAATATACTCTGTATTACTGCAACCTGAGTAAGGCAAGTAACAAAGTCAGATAGATGAGACTTTTTTTTAAAGATAAAAGACCTTTTAAAAGTATCAGATCCACATTATTTTCAAGTCAGATTTTTCTTTTTATATTTTCCTATCACATATTTCCTTATTTCCTATCCGATCCTCTGAAGCTAATTCTTGTTAATGTTTCTAATTCTTTTTTTTTAAGGCAGTTGGGGTTAAGTGACTTGCCCAGGGTCACACAGCTAGTAAGTGGTCTGAAGCCACATTTGAACTCAGGTCCTCCTGACTTCAGGGCTGATGCTCTTTCCACTGCGTCACCTAGCTGCCCTCTAATTCTTCCTTTTCAGAAAAATCTAACTTTTTGTTTGTTCTTGTTTTATAGCCCAATTTGTAAATACTACTTATAATGCCTTTACAAAAGTAATTTCTTTTAGCCCTTTCAATTTTAAGGGCTTGATCTAGTTACCTTAGAGCAATTTGTGTAACTATGAAAAAGCAACTTAGCTCCATAGCTTTTCCAAATCAATGTCTTCATTGTTTTCCAGTAACTCCCCAATTATATAATTTGACAGTTGCAGATTCTTAACTTCTTTGCTATTATACAGAAAACACGTCTAGACCTCTTCTATTTTTTAAAGCTCTCACTTGAACCTGATGTCCCTTCAAATCATCATACTGTAGCTAAAATCCTAGAAAAAGTTTTCTTTATTAATTTTCTCTGTTTCCTCAAATGCCACTCACTTCTCAACCTCTTACAGACTAAGCCAGCCACTCAACTGAAATCATTTTTCTCCAGGTTTTCTTCCCTATTTCTGTCAAGGACACTACCATTCTTCCAGTTACTCTGGTCCACAATCTTGGAATCATCCTCTAATCAGTAACCAATTTTCAAAAACTTTAATATTTAATATCTTTCATTTTTACATTTGTCTAGTATCCTTGTTTTCTTTCCTCTACCACTCCCTCTGCCCCTTCTCATAGAGCCATTCCATATAGAAAAGAATTTTTAAAAAATGAGGGGAAAAAATCAACAAAACTAATTACTACATCATAAAAATTTTAAAATCCATGCAATGTTTCTTAACCCTAAATCCCCACTTCTCCTTTTAAGAGAGAATGAAGGTAAATACATTTTATCATCTCTTCTTTGGGAACAAGTTTGGTTGTTACATTAACTCATGCTCATTTTCATTTTGGTTTGATTTTGTTCTTTGCATTGTTCAGTCAATCAATCAACAACCATTTTTTTAATCTTTTTTTTTAAGGCAGTTGGGGTTAAGTGACTTGCCCAGGGGTCACACAGCTAGTAAGTGTCAAGTGTTTGGTCTGAGGCCGGATTTGAACTCAGGTCCTCCCGACTTCAGGGCAGGTGCTCTATCCACTGCGCCACCTAGCTGCCCCAGCAGCCATTTATTAAATGCCTACTGTGTTCCAGACTCTAGTATATACAGATACAAAGAATGAGCCAGGGCAGCTAGGTGGCACAGCAGATGGAGCACTGGCTCTGGAGTCAGGAAGACCAGAGTTCGAATGCAGCCTGAGACACTTGATCACTTGATACTTACTAGCTGTGTGACTATAGGCAAGTCACTTAACCCCAACAGCCTCAAAAAAAAAAAAGAAAAAGAAAAAAGAATCAATCTTTATTCTTAGGGACCTCACATTCTATTAGAGGAAACAGAATCTACCTACATTCCAATTAAATACAAACTAAATACAAGATTGTTAAGAAAGTCCAGGGGTGGGAAACCTGTGGCATCTCCACCCCTGCTGCATACACTATGTATGTGCATACAAAGCTACATATATTTGGTATTAAACTATTTTTGTATGTAGATAGATAATATATGTGGATAGATATATGGTTCTATATATATGTTTATAATTATGTTGTATACAATTTTTAAAATTTTATTATTCTATACTTAAGAAATAAAACAAGCATTACGTAACATGGTAGAGTAGAAGAAAAAAAGATAATTCTACATGAAACTGCAAATCTATTATGTGTAACTTATTATTTAAATAGATGTGTATGTATAATAAAGTTATCATTTAACTTTCAAAAAAAAAGATTGTTAAGGAAAGAGGCACTAATAAGTAGGGGAATCAGGAAAGTTTTTGTATAGAAGGTGGACTCAATGAATCATCTATGAGGTAGAGCTGAGGGAGGAGAACATTCCATTGTGGGAGGAGGGGGCAGTAATGAGGGGAAGAGTCAGTGCAAATGCAGGGAGAAATGGAAGTTTTAGACATTGTGTATATAGTTTTCTACTTATTTACTCTGTGCCAGTTTATATTGATTTCTCCAGATTTCCCTAAATTCTTCATCATTTCTTACATCACAATATTCTACCACAGTTTGTTTAGCAATTCCCTTTTGTAATGGACGTAAACTTTGCTTCCAGTTCTTTGCCTCTACAGAAATTGCTGCTATGAATAGATTAGACTTTAATGGAACCTTTCTTTCTGTCTGGTGTACGTACCAGACATGCCTAGCAGCATGATCTTGGAATCAGAGAGTATAAACATTTTAGTCACTTTCTTAGCATAATTCCAAATTGCTTTCTAGAGTGGTGGGACTGATTTGCAGCTCCACAATTGGCATATTAATGTACTTGTCTTTTTAACCACTCCTCTAATATTGACTTTCTTCATCTTTTGTCATTTTTTGCCAATTTGCTGGGTTTGAGGTAGAACCTTAAAAGTTCATTTGGTTTCAATTTCTCTCACTAGTGATTTGAAGCTGTCTTTGGTGTGGTTACTATTAGTTTGCAATTCTTTTGAGAATGGTTTGTTGTCCTTTGGCCTCTGAACTTTTGGGGAATGGCTCCTCAAAGTGATTCCTAAAGCTCAAGTCTAAACATATCATTTCCTTGCTCAAGAAACTTCTTCAATGTCTAACTTTTTGCTTCTAGAAGAAAATACCCACTCTTATCTTTTACATTGAGGATTGATTCCAATCTCCCTTGCTAACATTGATCACACAATACTTTTCTACATACATTCAATGATGAAACCAAACTGGCCTCCTTACTGTGCCCCATTCTCAATGTACATTCATGTACAAGTCTATCATTGTTAATACTGGGCTGCTTCAATTAATTTGCATATTTATTTATTTGCCTACAAACAGAATATAAGCTCTTTGAGGGCAGGAATTTTCTCCTTTTTACATTTTGAATTTGTATCATTTACAATGTGTAATTCATACCTTTGAACTTTCCTTAGGCATTAAATTCTAAAGTTTAGCTATGTCCTTGTATGCCAACATATCATTTTCTTGATTTTTTTTTTAAACTTTTACACAGGACTTCAAGATCGTCAGTAAAAGCAGTGGCACCCATGGAGTAATCATTTAATTGACTAGCTGATCATCCTTATTTCAGGCATTTTGTGATTGCTTTCTTCTGGTGTTTCTGCTCTTGATAGTCAGTTTCTAATTTTTTTTCCTCCCAGAATGTGAAGTGTTCTGTGATTTCTAGGAAGGACTATGAGTTCAACAAGTGATGTAAAGAATATGTCTGTATTCCTCAAGACCATTTATTTTCTTTCTTGTTGTTGTTAGAAAGGAAATAACACCCTAGGTATTCACGCTCCAGAAGATTTGTAAGCTGATTGTGCAAACAGTACAGTAAAGTGGTGGCATTTTTACATCCCTTAAGACTGTCCCCTAATGTTGCCAGTTGGTAGGTGGAGTATAGTGGGTGAGAGACAGGTTATAGGAGGCAGTGTAGAATAATAGAAGGTACATTGGACTATGGTCAGAGAACCTAGTTTTTGTTTTGGTTCTACCACATATTAGCATGTGATTTCAGCTAAGTCATATAACTACTATGAACCTCAATTTACTTATCTGTACATTAGGATTAATCATCTTGTTATGTCTGAGTAATAGGATTGTTAATAATCAGTCCAAATAACCCGATTATATTATCTGCATGAAGTACATTATAATCATAAAGCACCATAAGATCTGAAATAAAAGTGGGAAATTATCTCACTTGCAAAGGAAATAAATAGGAAGGAAGAAAGGGCTTTAGAGTATAAAATTAGTTAGATTTCACATAGAAGTTTTAACAGCTTTCCCCCCAGAATATCTATGTATTCACTGTTGGCCTAGCTGTCCATAGAAGGGCCCAAGATTGTAGGGCATTGGCAGGGATGGCTGAATATTATTAAGATAGAACTGGCATTTCATCGATTGGATGAAGTGACAAAGACAGACACCTATGTATACCTGCCCATCCAGTGCTTTTCTTGTCCATATTCTTGTGTTAATTTTTCATACTTGCTTTGCCAAGCATGGTAATGGCCTTTCTTGCTTTTTCTTGACAGTATGAAGTTATCTCTGAAGCACATGACCTGTCTAACACTTATCTCTTCCTCTCACCGCACTACAATTTTTCATTCATCTATTTTCCTGATGACATGCTTCTTATTTTAAGTTTCTTATGTGTTACATGTTCTCCACTGCTCACACCCACTATGTCCTGACATTTTTAATTCTTCAAATGAGTGAATCAAATAATAAATATTTTAAGTACTTCCTTTGTGCCAGGCACCTTGCTAAGCCTTGGGGATACAAAAAACAAGCAGACTGTCCCATTTCATGATTTGCAGTCATACAAAACCATTAATAGAATGTCGGTAGTAAAGAAATGGGCCTTTGTTTTGGGAAATATGTAGGTATTCAGAATGTTCCATATGAATGAAAACATTGACTTTACTACCCAACTTCTTTTGAGTATCTTTAAACCTGAAATCAAACCTTTTGTCCATACAGTCAAAGAGTTTAGAGGTGCTTTTCATCACTTTATAGCTCAGATTACAAAGCACTTTCACAAAAATCAATCCATTTTATATCCATGACCCTTTGGCAGAGATGGAAATTATTATTTTCATTTTGTACATGAATAAAGTGTCAGAGTTAGAACCAGAACCTGTATTCACACCATTCCAAATCCTATTCTCTGTCCCTTAAATCATGATTATTATCAGTACCTGTTGTTTCATATGATAAAAAATTATACTGAGAAGTTTTTCAGATTTTATTATAGCCTTGCCCCCCAAACCTTGTCATATATCCCAGAGGAGGTTAGTCAATTTCTGTAGATCCTGAAGAGTGCATGTTTGGGGAGTTGAAATTGGTTTAAGAAGAAGAGAAAAAATAAAGAACTACTATTATTAAAAGGAAAAGAAGTTGTATTGAGGTTTGAACTTGATTGTGAGAGAGCCTCATCTAACTTGGCTTTTCAGTGACAAAAGAAAGAGTTTGGAATTTAAATCTGAAATTGCTCTTTATAGTTTATTACCATGTCAGCTAGGTGAGAGAAGAAAATAGACTCATGTGCTCTGAGTTGCAAAAGCCCTTTCAGGACATCTCATCAGACTTGTACTGGAGCAGAAATCTTGTCTGCAACATTCTTGACTACTGATAATCCATGCTCAATTCGAAGATCCCAAATGATGAAGAAATTATGGCCTTATAAGACATACTGTTCTGCATTTCACTACTTTAATCATGAGGATTTTATTTTCTTATATTTTCTCTTTACTTCTTCCATTCATTTTTGTCTTCTGTAAATATAACAAGTTTTATAATTAGTTTTTCATATGACAACTCTTAAAATAATACCCCTCATCTTCTCTTCTTTAAGCTAAATATTTCCCATTTCCTTCATTTGATCCTCATGAGTCTTGTTCATCCTATTCTTAATCTCCCTACCTTTAGACAACACTACAACTCGTCAGTACCATTCCTAAGTTATGACCTCCAGAACGAAACATATTACACCAGATTGAGTTTGATCACAGTAGCAGAATGATAGTCTTCCTCATTCTAGACACTGTGATTCTCTTATTTTACCTATAAAGGTTGGAGTTATGCTAGGTAGGGCTTGGCAGAACCCTACATCTCAGCCCTGGTCCATGTAGTTTCTTGTCAGAGAATTTCAGTCCTCATTCTGGTTCAGAATCATTAGAGTTTTGGAATTGAAAGAGCTATTAGGGATAACTTAGTGTCACAGACTTTCAGAATTAAAATTTAAAAAGTCATAAGCCATTTAATGCGATCTATACCCCAACTCAAGTCCTCTACACAATAGATATAGGACCTAAGCTTGAGTGTCTGTATTTATGTGCTCTTTTCAAAAGTCCAAGCTTTTTCACAAGGGAGATCTTGAACTTCTGGGATGAAATACAATGGAAAGTGTCACAAATAGTTATCCAGCTTCTGCTTAAAGAATGTTGAATTCAGAGTCAAAGGACCTTCCTTCAAATTGTAGTTCTGCCACTTATTTACCTGCAAGACTTCAAATAAATCACTTATCCTCTTTGGATCTCAGTCTTAAAGACCTAAATGACCTTTAAGTCTCTTCTAGCTCTAAATCATTTGATCTTATGATCTGTGATGGATCACTCAGCCTGCCACACAATATACCATATCTTGGCATATCTTTTTCTTAGCTCTATTTGTTTGGAAATTTTTCCTTCCAGTGTAACAAAATCCATTTCCCATGACTTCGCTCCCATAGCTCCTGATTCTACCCTCAAAAGTCTAGGACTAACTTTCCCCTCCCCAATATCACATATTTGATAATGTACATTATTTTTAGTTATTTATGTCTTAAACTGTTATTTGAAATGTTGAGCTCTATGAGGGATTGAACCATATTTTATTGGAACTTTGTGCTTCTTCTAGCCCACGTTACATACTTCACAAGTCCTTGTTATATCCACTTAAAGTCTGATTGTCTGGTATCTAGCTCCATTTTTCTCTTCTCTTTGCTACTAGGCTCATTCCTGCTCTCACTTCCTTTGCTGAGGCTGTTTCCTCCCCCATCACACTCCTACCCATCCGTCAGCACTCCCCAAGCTGAATTATTCCTCTATGCCTCTGTCTCTTATTTCTGTCTCCTGAATGTAGCCTCCTTGATCTCCTACTTCTTTTGACTCCTCAGTTTTGGAGTCCGAGTTGTCAGCTCTCACTCTGACTTGTCTTCTTCAGCTTCCTTGGGTGTTCTCATTTCTCCATCAGACTCTTGAGTTCTTTGAGTGTGGGGTCTGGGTGTGTTCTTCCCATTTAACTTTTATTGATGAGTAAATTGAAGTTTTGGGGTGGGAAGGGACCTGGCTAGTGTTGTTACATGATATAGAACCTAAGTAAGCTTCCTTGTCTTCTGAAAGGCACTGGAAAGTCTCACAAACTCCCATTCACTGCAGTGAAATAACAAGAAATGAAGACCTGCCATCCTAAGGATAATTTTTTACTTTTCTTTTTTTTGTCTGAAATTAAAAATTGACTACAACAATCACTAACTACACCTACAAATAGAAGATGGATTTTCTTTTTTGTTGTCTTCTTCTTTTCTTTATATAGCCAGTATTATTTAGGATTAAGTTTTATTACTCTGGAAGAAATATCAAGGGTCAAACCAGTTTGTCAATAGACGCAGGATTTTTTGGTGAAGGGATCGTATGTATGTCTCTCTCCATGATTCCATTTCAGAGGCCCAGTAACTATATTGCTAAACCATTCCAACCAACTGGCTTCGTAAGCCAGGTCTGTTTTTCTTCCTATCTTTATCTGCACTAGCTCTCCATGTTTTATGAAGATAACCTCTTGTCCGCAGCTCTGTTTAGCCCCAGATTTTTTTCCCTTCACTTTGGTAAAACTGGGAGACAGGTAGGTTCTCAAGTGCTCGTCAGCCAAGCTTGCCTTCCACTGGCACCACATGCTTTTGTTTACCTGCCCTGTGGAGCCCCCCCTAACTGGGGCTGCCATCTATTCGCCCTTTATCTCCTAGATGTTGGATTCTGTGACTGTCTTTAGGGGTGCTAGGTACTTCGATACTTACTGCTTTGTCATAGCTGTTTAGTATAACTCTTGGGTTTCTAAGGCAGCCAGATAATTTTATAAGCTAATGTGCCCAAATGTAATAATTGAAGAGGGTTCTTTTTTAACCTTTCTTTTCCAGGCAACTTGTGAAAATTTTAGTCAGTTACACATGGCTCCACAGTTTATCTATTTATCTTTATAGGAGACTCAGAGAAGTTGTGAGATGTGAGTGTGGGGGGGGGGCATATGGAAGATGGTTACCATCGAAGGTTCCTGAGTATTCATAGGATCTGGACAAGATTAAAAAGTCAAGAACTCGATAGTAAGATGTGGTGTTCCCTGTTAATACATTGTGGTAATTACAGCTTGAGACTGAATTGAAAATTAGGCTCAATGTCAGTTCTGTAGCATCTGCTAATTTTTTTTTCTGCTGTTTAATGACTTTTCTTTATGATACTCCTTCATTCCAGGAACTTTAGCTTTCTTTCCTGGGAGGAACGTATTTCCATTAGAATTGTAACAATACCTACATATTTTGCATTTTAAAATGTTTCATGTGATTAAGCCCTGAAAAAATTATTGCTTACTAGTGTGTTCTTCCAACTGATTCTTTCTTTTGTATTTGGAACAATGCTATTTAATTTGGAAACAAATACAAAAGCTCCTTCTGATTATCAGGTATACATTTAGCTGAAACTATCAGTTGAATGTTGGTTATTGGGATTGGGAGAAGCGGGGGCACATATCTCTTTTCCTTCCCTATCCCCCATTCTCTTGCATAGACTGGTTTATTAAGTAGCACATGGTATGTTTTGTGCAGATTACAGTCTCCTTTTCCTTCCCTTCTATACCTGCCCATCCTGATTTTTGTTTTTAATACACTTTTTTTCTTCAACAGAGCTATTAAGAATGGGAAAGGATTACATAGCAAGAAGGAAGTGCCTATCCACCGTGTGGCAGACATCTCTGGGGTAAGATTGAATGTTTATTTTTTAGAGTGTGGAATAGAGGAACAAGGCATTTGTTGCTTATTCTTTTCAGGAGCTCAGATTATATTTATTATTGCACTTGCTAGTTTTCAGCTACTGAATGTTGAGTGTCCTGTCTCCCTCTCCTGCCCCTACAAGCTCCTATCCCAGTGCCTAGGGAGATACTGTCTTGCGTTCTAGCAGTGCAAGATCTGTACAATACCTCTCAGCTCAGCTCATCCCATCTACTTAAGCTGCATTGCTGACATTTTTTCTAGGAATAAATGTGGCTTCTGTTTCACAAATGCTACTTTTTTTTTTAAGCTTTCTAAGTGAACTTGTATTGTGTCTAAGTTGGTATTCCCTGGGCATAAAAAATGCCCTTTTTACAAAATCTTATGCCTGGTAATTTGTGGAGAGGCATGGGGAAAGAAAAGGTGGATATTAGTCTTTAGAAGTTGATGGAGAATTTCCTCATGACTTGTTTTACCCAATTTGGGTGATCGTAGATAAGAGGGATAGATAATATGAATCCTACTTCCATAGATGATACTAGATAGCTGGAGAATATAGATGGATTAGTGACACTAGCAATTTTGAGATACCCAAAATCTATATCTAAATGGCTGCCTTGTGACAAAGCTCACTTTCACATATTGAGAAATTTCTCATTTAAAACCTCTTAGAATTTCTTACATCCACCTAGGAGTGTTTGGAATCAGCACTGTTTTTCCTTCTCCTTTGGTGGGCCTCTTCACCAGCATTTCCAACTCTCATGGTTTAGATTCATGGTTCATGAGTTGCATGCCCATGTTCAGCTGTGAACTGGACACTGGGGAATTGTTTATGCCATTGGTAAAATGATCACATAACCCAGGATAGATTATCTTCAAAGGTGAACAGGCTAACAAATCTCAGCCCAGACACTCCAGGAACATGCTTCAGGCAATGGAAAGAAAATACTAAAAACAAAGACTTCTTGAACTCAACATAGCCCACAGCTGAGATGAATTAGGGTCTTTTATCTTCCTGTTACATTTTGTTTCCCAACCTGGCTGAATCTTTTTCCAATGTTCCTGTGATTACTTATTACAAATAAGAGTCTGAACAGTCCACGCTTTCCTGGGTGGCCATGGTTCCTGGCTTGTAATAAGTGAGGAGACTAGGTTGAGCTGCCCAGATATTGCATCTAAGAAGCAGCGATTTTATTTCTGCACTGCATGTACACTGAAATTGTAGTTTTGTCTGGTTAATGCCTCTGGGTCCTACTATTAAAACATAAACCTTTACTTTGTGTTACATTGTAATTTTAGATCGAAACCTCTGAGAAACATAGCTGTTCCATGTGAAGTTTAGCTAACTTGCCATTTAGAGAGGTGTCTTAGTGTATCTCTTAATGATTTAAGATCTGTACTTATTCTGGTTCTCAGCAGTTAAAGTTACTTTGAGAATTTGGACTTTGGATTTCTGGTGATATTAGCTTTGTATTGCTCCATTGATCTCCTCCCTGCCCCCACTCCCCCAACTTTAATGCTTCATTTTGATAAAGATGTTAAATTTAAGGATGATTTCCCAAATCATTGAGCTGAAAAGTGAAACGTAACCCTGTGTCAGAACATATAATATAGGCTTTCCCAGTTTATAGATGACCCAGATATCTCAGGAATATGTCTAATCTGACAATTTAGGGTAGCTTTGATATGGAAAGAACAAATTAATCTTTTGTTGCTCCATTTTCTTCTACAGATTTCTAATCCCAGGTGTACAAGGAAAAGAAAGCTAATTAGATTGTTTAGATGGAGGAATACCAGATCAAAAATGTAGATTGTCAGTGAATGGAGGAAAGAGACTAGTTCCATGATATTCTTCTATACCATTCTTACATATACTCTCTTATGCTCTGATGATTTTTGAGGTTTCCCTGTGCTTCCCTGTCTCTCCCTTCACGCTCTGCCCTCCCCACCCTGTCTTTGTTATAAAAAGCTAGTCCCCTTTCCGATCTATTCCCCCTTCCCATTAAAAAAGGGGGGAAAATCTTTATTTTTTTTATTTCCGGTATTAGAAGACTGACTTATTTTTAAATTATTTTAAAGTAACCTAAAATAATTTTAAAATAAATGCCAATTCAGGTGTTTTTTATTTACTATTTAAATAAAAGAGGTAAAACACAATTGAGATGGCACCAGAAAATGTCAGTTACTCACTGTAAAGAAATGTTGGGTATGACCTTGTCTAACTAGATCACAAATTATTTAGCTTAGCACATGTTTTCTTTTTATTTCCTCTGTATTAGTTAGCCATCTTCCCTAGTTCCTCCTGCCGTCTCTGTTTCCCTCACAGTGTTGTATTTGGGGGTGGGTGCTAGGCCCTTGTACTATTTAAATATGATGTATAGCTCTCCCTGCTTACTGAAACATTCTGGGCAGCTTCCTCTCTTGGGTGTAGATTAGACAAGTTTGTAAAAATGATAGTTAATATAGGCAAATGCCTCACAGAGGATGAAAAATGAACAGGCATAGAAAGCAAATATTGAAACATCGTTTTACGAAGCTTTGTTAATCTTTTAAAAATATCACTTTATTCCCCCCCAAATTGATCCCCCTTTTCTTAGGGAAGGTTGGTAGTTGTAAAAGATAAATGCTAGAACACCCGTGGCTGACAGCGCATGCTATTTTGCTGCCAAAATAATTTAACATGAATTAGTGTCTGTGCCTACTCCTTCTCTTTCCCCCACCCCTACACCCTTGAGAAATGCATTCATGAATTCACATTTTTTTTTCTCCATACTGCCTCCTACCCAAGAAATGGTAGTCTGTAAAAGAGCATGTGCACTTCATGGCTTTGGGCCAGCCTTAGTTTTCCCCTGTTTCTATTAGGGGCTAATCCTGAAGGGCTTTTCATTCATTACATATTACTCCTTTTCAGCCCCTCTGCATTCTAGTCAAACTGGTCTCCTAGCTGTGTACCACGTTCCATTTCTGGCTGCTGTGTCTTCTGTACTGGCGTTCTTGATTGCACTCCCTTGTCTACTCAGCTCAGGAGCTGCCTCCTCTCAGTTTTTAGTGCTCTCTCTCCCCCTTGAACTTTTTTTTAAATTATTATTACTTTCTCTGTGTGAGTGTGTGTGTGTGTGTGTATTTGTTTTTGGTGAGGCAAGGCTGAGGGTCACACAGCTAATGGGTATTATGTGTCTGAGGCTGGAT